>NC_071388.1:126105902-126765263 GCF_022682495.2 Desmodus rotundus
CATCACAAACTCAGTGGCTTAAAAAGCACAAATGTATTCTCTCGTGACTATAGAAGTCAGAAGTCTGAAATGGGGCGGCAGGGCTCTGTTCCTCCTGTTCCTTGCCTTCCCCAGCTTGGGGAGGCTGCGCGCACTTCTTGGCTCACGAACTCTTCCAGCCTTTGCATCCTCCCAACCTCTGCTGTTATCATCACATCCCCTTCTCTGGCTCTGATCCCCCTGCTTCCCCTCTTATAAGGACCCTGTGATTATATTGGGTCTACCCAGACAACCCAGGAAAAGCTCCTTATCCCCCAAACTCTGAACTTAATCACATCATCAAAGCCCAAAAGGCAAAAGGCCATGCAAAGTAATATAATCGGAGGTTTCGGAGGTTGGGACTCAGCCATCTTTGGGGGCCATTGTTCTGCCCACCCTGTGGGCCTTCACGGAGCTGGTGCTACACTGCCCCGGGCACTGAGGTTCTAGCAGGGCAGCAGACACACAACCCCTGCCTCCTGAAGTTCACAGTCTAGTTGGGGAGGGAGACAATGAACAACATACATAAATAAAATAAATGGAGTTATGTGTGGAATCTAAAGAACAACAACAAAAAAAAAAACAAAATAGAAACAGCCTCATATCTACAGAGAACAGACTGACAGTTGACAGAGGGGAGGGATGCTGGGGGCTGGGTGAGAAGGGTGAAGGGATCAAAAAGTACAAACTGGTAGTTACAGAGTAGTCACAGAGATGTAAATTACAGCAGAGGGAATATAGTGAGTAATATTGCAGTAACTGGATACGGTGGCAGGTGAGTGCTTGAAGTATCGGGGGGACCACTCTGTAAGGTACATGGTTGTCTGACCACTACGCTATACACCTGAAACTAATACAGAATGGTGTTGAATATAAACTGTAATTGAAAAAAAAAATAAAATGCTACAAAAAAAATGATTGTTAGGTTGTGATTAATGGTATAGAGAGATAGCAGGAAAAGGGGACAGGACAGTTGGGACTGGGGTGGAGGCATTTAGAACCAGGAGGCCCTCAGTGGGAAGGGGCCATTGGGGTGAATACCTGGAGGAGGCCAGGGAGTAGCTGTGCAGACATCTGGGGGAAGAACAGACCCTGTAGTGGGGACAGCAACTGTAAATGTCCTGAGGCCAAAGTGCATCTGATAATGTGTGTAGAGCAGAAGGTGACAAGCATGGCTGCAGGAGGGTGAAGGAGATGGTAGGGGATGCGGTCAGAGTGAGTTGGAAGAGGGCACATGGTGAAGGGTCTTCCAGGCCGTGTAAGGCCTGCCTTTTCCTGGGAGTGAGACGGAGCCTCTGGAGGACTTGGAGCAGAGACATAACAAGATCTGCCTTACTAACATTATGTTAACATCCCTTGACATATGATTGGATAAAGAAGATGCGGTGCATATATACAAGGGACAACCACTCAGCCGTAAGAAAAGATGCAATACTGCCATTTGTGACAACACAAATGGACCTTGAGAGCATCATGCTAAGTGAAATAAGGCAGACAGAAAAAGTCAAGAACCATTAAGATTTGACTCATACGTGGGATATAAAACTGGAAGCAATAAATGGGCAAACAAAAAAACAAACAAAAACTTATAGACACAAACAAAACCATGGTGGTTACCAGAGGGAAGGGGGGTGGGAGGATAGTAAAGGGTAAAGGGGGTCAAATATATGATGATTGAACAGGGAAGAAGATTTGATTTGGAGCGCAAACACACAATGCAGTGTACAGACGATGTGTCATAGAATTGTACACTTGAAACCTATATAATTTTACTAACAAAAATCACCCCAATAAATTGAATAAAATAAAAATACATAAATTAATGTAAGAGAGGAAGCCAGGAGGCTAGCTCAGTAATCTAGGCATTAGGGAGTGACCGCGTGGTTCCTAGGCCCAGCAGTGGATGTGAAAAGAAGCAACATGATTTTATGATATGGCAGGGCGTGACATATATGCCAGCCAGATCTACAACAGAATTGTTTGTAGCATGTGAGAGAAACTGATAAGTCAAGAAGGACTTGGAAAGAAGGAACTGCCATTACTGGAGAAGAAGGTTGGGAAAAGAAGTGGAGATAGCTTAGTTTCAAAATGTTAATTTTGAGATCCCATATGTCATCCAAGTAGAGCTGCCCAATGGGCAGTTGTAAACCCAAATCCTGAGTTCTGAAATGAGGGCCAATGAGAGATAAAAACTGGGAGTCAGAGAAGTGACATTTCAAAGCCCGAGACTGGTCAGTGGGCCGCCAGCAGGCACGGCCACAGCTGGAGCCCGGATCTCCTTGCTCCTGCCCTTCAACACTGGGGATTTGGTATGGGGAACTGACTGTATTCCTCATTCTTCATTTAGTTTGTAAAATAATTATTTCTGGTTTTCTTGTTTTTACTGTTGACACTATTACTGATGTCCACCACTCCCCCTTCTTTGGCCCCATCCATCCAGCTCGCGCCCCTCCTCCAGAGCTTGGCCTTCACCATGTTGTTGTCTGTGTCCAGGGGCTATGCGTACACACAAATATGTTCTTTGGCTAATCTCTTCCAGTCCCCTGACGCCCTCCCTCTGAGACCTGTCAGTCTGCTCCATGTTTCCATGCCTCTGGCTTCATTTTGTTCATCAGTTCAGTTTGTTCGTTAGATTCTACCCACAAGTGAGATCATGTGGTGTTTACCTTTCTCTGACTGGTTTATTTCAGTTAGCATATTCTCCAGCTGTTTTTCTTTTCTTACTAGGAAAGTATTTCCTCTACAATTTAGAAACTGAGAACCAGACAATACACACCAAAAATTAAAATTAGCTGTAATCTTATCAACCATAAATGATCACTTCTAACCATTTGATTTCTTTTCAGACTCTTGCCAAATTAAAGTATATATTTTGTATGTCACACAATGCCCCAAAAGTTATGTTGACTTTTGCTTTCCTATTTTATAAAGAAATATGAGAAGGGAATGGGGGGCACTTTGGAAGGCTCATCCGGGGCCTTCAGATCCATCCATGAAAGTACCATGAACGCAGGCTTTCTGCCCAAGGGTGCTTCGCTTTGCATCAGGATGACCAGCGCTGGCCCGGGGCTGTGTGGCCACCGAGCTCTGCCATCTTTTGAGCAGACAAGGAGCCTGGTCTGCTGATGTGCACCCCTGGCACCTGGTGTGTAAACACACAAATGGGCACTTTGCTGGTGTCACTGTCTTGTGTAATATGCCTCACGGCTTCCACCCTGCGCTAGGGTTGCATAAGTGAGAGGCCATTTCTGCGGCAGCAGGGAAGTTTTTCTCTTTACCTGAATTGTGAGGTTCAGGAAAGGTTATCCAGCAGCGGTTTCACAGTGGAAAGAGAAAATTGTCTCAGACAAAAGGGGAAAGAAAAAAACCTCAGGAATTCATTTTGTCTTTTGAGCTCCCAGAACATCTCATTCAGAGGGGAACTGTCCCCTTTCTATTCCTGATCTGGTACGAAGCTCAGAGCCAATGGCCTGCCTACTTTGTCCCTGAATTTCTTTGAAAATGTGAGGCCCAAAGAGGGTCCCCAGGGTGCATCTGCTCCAAATACCGACCAACAAAAGGAACAGAGGGTGCGGGGCAAAATCTGTGGGCCCATCTCCTGTTCCCCACACCTTCCCCAGTCCCCTCCCCATCCTTCCAGCTGCTCCATCAGGACAAGGTGAAATTGGGGCTCAGGGGCCCATTTCCACCACTATGGAGGTCAGGCATCTCTTAAGACAGGGGTGTCAAACTCACTTTCACTGGGGGCCACATCAGCCTTGTGGTTGCCTTCAAAGGGTCGAATGTAATGTTAGGACTGTATAAATGTAACTACTCCTTAGCTAGGGGCAAGAAGCTCGGTGCTGCCGCTGGGTAGAAACAAGGTGCCGGCCCAATAAAACAAGGTGGAGGGCCGGATTCGGCCCTCGGGCCTTGTGTTTGCCACCTGTGTCTTAAGACAATGACCTTAGTGTCACACAGGGGCTCAAATCCCACCTTGAGCAAATCACTTAATCTCTATGAGACTCAGTTTCCACACCTACAAAATGGAGATGATAATATCCACCTGTCAGGTCTGTGGGGCAAGACTAAATAAAATGTCCGCAAAGCCCCACAGTAGGCTCATAGTAGGGTCGCAGAAAACATTCTTTCCCTCCCTTGTTCACTGAGGCCAGCCTTGTCCATGTGGATTCTCTCGATGTTCCTTTTGGGGACCTCAGAAGGTCATCTGGCAATGCACTTCTTCAGCATCCTCAATAACACTCCAGACAAGGAATCACAAGTCATTCCCTTGACATTTAGCATCCCTCAATACTGAAATAGATGTGATTCTAAGTGCAAAATCTCAAAGTCACAGGGCAGACTTAGGAAGGGTTCAACATAAAAATGACCTGTGGTAAGAAGTTTAATTGGGGAAATGCAAGTAAATCTCTTCAGGGGAAAGCACACATGTGTGTGCTCTCTGAAATTGCCTGGACAGCAACAGTTAGTGAGGAGGGAGGCTGTGGGTGGCTTAGGCATAGAAAAGAAGTTCCTGTCCTGTGGTCTGAGGGGACTTCTAGGATTAGAACTGCTGCTCTGGTCCAGATGGGGCCTGCAGGAGAATGCACGTGGGTCCTCCGAGGACCACCCGAGCTCTGCTGTTATGAATGGCTGCGTCAGATGACCTCGCTGACTCCTCCCCAGAGAAAATGGGAAAGCGTGAGATAAGCAGTCTTATTCTTTTCTACTTAGGCATTGTTAAAAGATACAGCATAGAGAGCAGTAGCAAATAAAAATTTTCTATTTAAAGTAAAGACTCTAGTTTGAAGATAATTTCTACAAATGAGTATTAAATGCCTAGGGTGTGACAGGTGGAGTAAAGCCCAACTCCTCCTCAACAGGGATTGCTGGGCCTCTGCGCCCCTCCTTTGCATGCTCCGCATCAGCGCCCTGAACTTTATTTAGGGGAGTGTTCATTTAGCCTTACACCAAAAGAGCCGCAACAAGTGCTTCTGATATCAGTATTTCCATCAATGCATTGCTAATTAGAATAGAGAATGTGAGAATTGCTCTTCAATAATGAAATTAGTGACTTGCTGACTAGCATGATTCAGGGCTAAGAAATGCATTCTGATTGGTAAAAATAATGGTATTTAAGATATGTGGGCTGGATAAAATATTTTAGAGACATTTTCCATCTTTTATCATCAGGAAGGAAGAATCCTGCACCCTGAGGAAGGAGTGCTCCCAACGGCCCCACATCCGGCCTTTGTTTCAGAGGATTTCTGGTCGCCAAGGCCAACCCTAACCCACACAGCCGCGCAGTGCCGCACTGACTTCCTCACGTGAACATTCGGGTGAGGACGAGGTGAGTGACTGAATTGACAGAGCTGAACTTCATTCCAGAAAAGGTTTCTGGGCCATTTCGGTCTCTGCTGCTTGCTAATGAATGTTCGTGTAATAATTGTGTGCGGGGGTGGCAGAGTTTGGTCTGACACTTTTTTGGGGGGGAGATTAAAATATTTTAATGAGATTTATTTTTATTATACCAAGATGAGGGTGGAGGTGTCTAGTGAAATCTCCCAAAGCCATCTCTGAGGTGAATATGCAATAGGGCACCATCACAATGGCGATGCAGTGAGGCTCCTGTAAGAAGTTTCTAGATCATGGATATTGGCCGGGGCGGTCAGGACCTAAAAGACAGAATGTGCTGGATGAAAGAGAAAGAACACAGTGATGCTGCATGGTGACTGGTGGACAGGTTTCCAAGCACTTACGAGGTACCCCTTTAGAGACAACTAGAAATAAATAGAAGGTACTTGGTAAGAGGCTGTTGAGATCTCGCAGCAAGCTGGCCAAGGCCCAAATAATTTTAGTTTTGACGTCAAAAGCAAAATGTAACTTCATTTCCTAAGTATATGCCAGAGAAGCCTGAAATTATTAGTTACATCCAAGGAAATTAAGTACAATTATATACAATAAAATTTTTAAGAGTTTACTCATTTTTAGAGAGAAGGGAAGGAAAGGAGAAAGAGGGGGAGAGAAACATCAATGTGTGGTTGCTTCTTGTGTGGGCCCCGCTGGGAACCCGGCCCCCAACCCAGGCATGTGCCCTGACTGGGAATCGAACTGGAGACCATTTGGTTTGCAGGCTCATGTTCAATCCACTGAGCTACCAGCCAGGGCTACAATAATTTTTTTTAAAAAACCATTTTAAATATGCAATGGTTTCTGTTATAAGCTATCCTGGAAAAAAATAGTTGAGACAACCAAGAGCAGAGGTCTTGATCCAAATTATGGTTTCTGTAAGGTTTAATGGGGACATCGTTCCTTCTCCTGTATTAGATTTATAAAAGAGTCTTCCCTACAACATCTGGTGATTGCATGTGCTATACTCTTGGGAGGTGGGGGAGTGGGTGGGGCAGTGAAGCTTGTTGTGCCAAAGGCTTGTCATGGGGACCCTCTAGCTGGTAGTATCAAATAACCACCATTGTGAAGACTGGTGGGTGTGGGGAGTACTGGACTCCCGTTTCACCTCAAGAAGCCATTTGCATGGGGTGACTGATCAGGAGCACAGCCACCCCATGAAAAGAGGACATTGATATGGTGCTTTAAGATGGGGGCCTCACTACCACAGGTTAACAGGAGGACCCTACTCAGCTGTATCCAAGGAGGCAAAGCAGAAAGTTGGACAAGTCAATCAGCAAATAAGTACTGAGTCCTTTTTTAATGCCAAGCACTGAGCTAGGTACTGTGACCCAGTCTTGCTATGAATAGTCTTGTTAATAGCAAAGGCAAAATAAAACATGTTAGTACAAGTTGTAAATCAAGTCCTTAAAATCCCAGGTCCTTAGGAGGCAGCATTTGTTAGTCTAGCCAATTTGTTAGTACCAATAAGTAGAACATCTTCAGGCTTCACGCTTACTCCTCCTGAGCCTTGATATACCCTAAATCCCCTCTTCCTTCCTTCCTTTCTTTTTCTCAGTAATAAAAAAATTTGAGCCCTGGCTGGTGTGGCTCAGTGGATTGAGCGCCAGCCTGTAAACCAAAGGGTCGCTGGTTCAATTCCCAACCAGGGCACATGCCTGGGTTGTGGGCTAGGTCCCCAGTAGGGGTGCATAAGAGGCAACCACACATTGATGTTTCTCTCCCTCTCTTCCCCTCTGTCTAAAATAAATACATAAAAACTTTAAAATAAATAAATAAATAATTGAGCATCTAAACGTTCTAGGCACTTGTGTTAGATTCTGAGGATACAGGGATGAAAACACAAGTTACGGCCTTTCAGAATTCATGATCTCGTCTCTGTGTGTGTGTGTGTGTGTGTGTGTGTGTGAGGATGATGGTAGAGAGACATAAGTAAACAGACAAAACACGACTTGATAAACAGTAGATAGTGGGGCCTCAGGTGGGACACATCAAACTCAGAAAACGTGTTGAGGGTATAAGGGCAATCTTGAGGACACTGAGCTGAGTCTTGAAGGACAAGCCAAGTGGCCAGAGTGAAGGCGCAGGATAAAAGGCATCCACGGAGGCTGGCCGCCTGTGCAAGGGTTGCTGCTGTGCCTGCAGGATGCTGAGGGACCTCCAGGGAAATCAGCTTTTGGCAGCTGGGGCGCAGGAGGAATTGGGGGACAGCAGGATGTGGGGGTGGGAGAGTGGCATCAGAGGAAGCTGAAACTTTAGGCTTGGCCCAGACCACACAAGAAACCGAATTTAACGGTGAAGGTGAGAGAAAATCAGAGGATTTAAAACAGAGAAGGAACAGAAAATAGATTTGTTAGAGGAGGTCAAGGACACAGACTGCAGTGGTGAAGAAAGACAAAGACCATGGCATTGGTTACTGGTCTAATTCTTACAAAAGCTCATTCGGGTATATGTACCTGTAATATCAGTGTATTCCATAAATAGTCTATGATTAGGATTAAGTTGCAGTCTCATTATTCTCTAACACTGGTACCTGCATCAAGGAATGCTGCTTATCATTCTTAGTAAATCCTGTTGCTGACCTACTACCCACCTATAGCTTCAATGGTTCTTCACTTTAGGTGGACACCACTGGGGTCAAAGAAATCATAGCTCAGATTGTTTCAAATGGCCTCACCAGAACCATCATTCTCTCAGGAGCTAAAGGAAGTCAATGAACTTAGATGGGAAAAACATATTCTTTATTTCCATTAACTTGTAACTGAAATTTAGCACTTCTTTTAATAGACACCGAATTATTAACAGTAGCATTTGCCATGAATAAAAATCACAAAAATATTTGTATCAAGTGAAAAAAAAAAAACAAATCATAGCTCAGCTTTAAGTTTCAAATTGATTTGAAGATAATAATCTTGA
This sequence comes from Desmodus rotundus, assembly GCF_022682495.2. NCBI lineage: Eukaryota > Metazoa > Chordata > Mammalia > Chiroptera > Phyllostomidae > Desmodus > Desmodus rotundus. The sequence continues at coordinate 126,114,225 of NC_071388.1, forward strand.
AAGTGGAGCTTTGTTGAGGAGCAAAGAACTTTTCTAAATTCTGAAACTTTCCTTTAAATAAGAAGCAAAGCGTGGATCACAGAGGAGGGAAGAACCTGGATAAAGCAAAATATTTGAAAGGGGGAAGGGAGAGAGGGCAAAAGGTCAGATGTGAAAGTTCTGGCTTACCTTGTAGGGTGGAAATGGCCAGAGGGGGTGTAAGGATCCCAGAGTTATGTTTTGAGAAACTGAAGACACCGGGGTTCTATGTTCGTGGAGAGTGCGGGGCACTCAGGAACTCCTGCATTGGGCAACGGCCCTGCACTGGATGCCCTGAGGGGTGGTGGAGCAGCTTCATTCAAGTGGAGTTAGTGGCCCCAGTGGACCACAGCCTAAATGCCACACGTAGGGCTCAGGAGGACCCACAAGTATGAGATAAGGGAGTGTTAAGCCAACTGGTAGACCAGGGGAAGCCTGGGCATTGAGACGAGGAGGCCACAGAGCAAGGGCCTTGTTTCTAAAGGCTGGAGGAGGGACCCTCAAATTTAGCGGTGACATCTAAAATTCCGTCCAGAACCCATCACTCCTCAGCATCATGGGTAGAGGTGGCCCAGAGACCCTGTAGGATGAGGCCCATTTTGTGGAAGTCAGGGGAAGCCCAGAGGCCCTTCCTCTGAGCCCCAGTGCCCAAGGAGAGGGGAGCTACAGCCCTGAGATGGAATGTGAATTTGAATCCACTACCTACCCCCAACTCACCTTTTAAACTGAAAGAGATTTAGTTAAATTTAATGATCAGTTTTAAGTGCCTTCCTCAGCATAAGAAAAAAGAAGGATGATCTCAAGCAGAATGGCCTCAGTTTGTCAATAAAAGGATGTAAACTTGCTTTCTATGGCGGGGGCATCTAAGTTATAGTGGGTAAACTTCTTTCCTGCTTCATCAACACATGTGACACACACACACACACGTTGGCTTTTGAATTCTTTCTCTGAAAAAGTTATCACATCAAAAATTATGCTCCAAAGATGGAACAAACTGACAGGGACCAGCGGTGAGGGGGGACGGGGGAGGAGGATAACGGTGGAAAGAAGGGTAAGGGACTAGTGAAAGAACATGTATGAATGACCCATGGACACGGACAATGGTGTGGGATTGACTGTGGGAGCCGGGGAGGGGGGAGGGGGGTAGGATGGGTAGAAGAGGGCAAAGGGGGGAAATTGGGATTACTGTAATAGAATAACAATAAAAAATGACTTAAAAATAAATTAATTAGAAAAAATATGCTCCACAATAGCAGGCATTGTAAGATCCTCGGGAATGTTGGTTTTCAAAAAGAAAGGCTGAGGACTCACTTACTTTGTAGCACAGGAGACAACAGGGTGTTGCCAGGGAGGTGGACATTTCACCCTAGGTTCCACCACTGACCAGCTGTGACCTTGGGAAGAAGTCACTTATATCTCAGTTTCCTCATCAGTAAAATGGAAGTAATAACCATACCTACTTCATAGGCGTGTTATGAATACTAAGTTCATATCTGGCACGTTCTTAGAACAGCTCCTGGCATACAAGTGGTGCCACATAGGTGTTTAACAATCACACTTTGGACTTAGAACCTCAAACTCCTGAGGGACTTATGATGGAACACAGGGTCACATCTGAGATGGTGACTGGGAATAAAAACTGTAAACTTTTTGTTCAGACTTCTGAGTCTGAACAGGTGCTTTGGCCCTCAGTCCCCTTATTGCCCCCTAAATCTCTGTCTACACAGTGCACATAACATTGCTGTGTCTGTTTCTCACACAAAGGGATTGTGAAAATTAATGAGGAAGATGTCTGTGAAGTGCTGTGAATTCCTTTAATGAGAAGCAAATCATAAATAAAAGGTAATATAATTTTTGAGGCACCGTTTTACAATCTTTAACATTCAACCATTTCATCATTATTGTGTTTCCTCTAGTTTATTTGCCAGCTGGAAAAAGAGAGATAGCAATCAAAAATACAATATGTTTTATGAAATGTTTGACCTTTAAATATCTCATTAAATTTAGAGCTGAACGACCTACAGTATGCTTTTGATGTATTTGATGGTAGATTTTTTTAAAAATACATTTTATCACAATGATGGTAGCATTCTACACATGAGGAGGAATTTCTTAGACCCGAATCCAGAAAATTAATGTGACACCCATCTAAAAATAGAGACAGCTTCTTTCTTTTATGCCCTTTTCTCTATTTTTAAAAGCTTACTGCTTGTCCATTTGCCTTCCCCAGATGTTATCTGAGAAATTGAAATCTTTTTCAAAGCCTAGCTAGAACTCACAGATACACAGAAGTGTTGGTAACACCAAAGGTGCCACTTGCATCAACATATCACAGAATCTAAAATCTTAAGGATCTCTTGTTGCCACTTCATCTTCCATCATTAAATGCACAGCAACCACAAGGTGTGTACCTGGGGGAATTTTGTGACCTAACAAACATCCAAAGTGCAGAACGAATGGGGATGACATTTAGGCTTTGAGGCAGAGCTACATTCAGGTTTACAAAAGGTCGGGGAGCTGATTCACACAGGTGTTGTTTTAATCTGGTGCTATGATAATTTCATCACACAAGCGTGTTTCTTGAAGAGGCAGGAAATTTGAGACTTGGGCTATTGTAGAAGAGGTAGTTCCTGTGACCCAAGTAGGTGCACATATGAATCAGGCTCAGCCAGGTCCACTCCCATGATCTGAAGCAATGTTTCAGACTGGGTCGCCATCTATTCTTAGGCCCCGAAATCACCTTGTGAATCAAAACCTCATTTAAAACAATAGAGGATAATTAAATACATGTCATAGTCGTGCATTGTATGTTGAAAGAGGAAGCCTTTTTCAGTGTGTGTTTGTGATGGATTTATGACACAAAATGTGTTTTTTAGGGTGAGTCAATAAAACATATTTGACAGCCACTAATCTAGATTACTATAAGCAGATGTAAACTATTACCTCCTGTCCAGTGTAAACTATTAATAACAGGAAATTAATACAAACTGGATGGAAAATAATTTTCCGTAAATTACATAGATCGTGAAATTATTCACAACTTCTAAAGCAGTCATTTCATTTTCAGATATCTATCTTCAGGACATAACCCAAAATCCAAACAAAGATTTTCTATACAAATATGTTCACTACACTGTTACTCATTATACTGGGAACCCCAAACAGCTTAAATGCTCAATAACATAGAAACATTAGTCAATTCTAAAATACAAAAACTATATCATCATTAAAAGCATATTTTCAAAGGATTTATAATGATGTGGGTAATACTTGTGATATAATATTAAATTAAAAAAGAATTCAAAATTGCCCATACCCTCTAATCTGAAGAGTTGTAAAAAACCTTACTAGAATAAAAAATGTTAAAAGAGTTGTTTTCTGAGTGGTTGAGTTATAGATGATTTTCATCCTCTGCTTTCCTATATCTTTCAAGTTTTCTACAGTGCCTGTGTGACATACCTGTTGTCTAGAGGGGGAAAAAGTTGTGGGTTTTTTTTTTTTAATTCCCTCTCCCCAGGACAGTTTTGTTGTCATCTAGGTAACGATGTCATCATTTGGTTTTACAGGGATGCCACCTATTAGGCCAGAGAGAGCGACATTTCCCTTCTTTTAAATGCATTTCCACAGTGTAATGACTTTCAAGATTCCTGTTCATTCTTCCTGAGTGATTAACACAAAAGCAGCAGCAGCTGGGTCGGGGTTTTTTGGCTGCCAAGCAGCATGCCCGTAGGTACTTTTTCTTATCCCAACACCAGCATCTTAGTTTCCTATGCCGCTATCACAAATTATCACTTACCTGGTGGCTTCAAACAATGCAAGCTTATTATGCTATAGTTCTGGAGGTGGAATCCAAGATAGTTCTCACTGAGCCAAAATCCAAGTGTCACCTGGCCTGAGATCCTTCTGCATATCCTAGGGGAGAATCTGTTTCCTTGCCTTTTCCAGCTTTTCCACGCTGCCCGCATTCCTGTCTTCAAAGCCAGCAGCAGAGCGTCTTCAGCTCTGCCTCTGCTTCTGTCTTCACATCACCTTCCCTTGTCTCTGACTCTCCTGTCTCCAACTTAATAAGGATCCTGTGATTACATTGGGCCCACGCCGATCATCTCAATATCCTTAACATAATGACATCGCAAAATCCCTTGTTGTAATATGTAAGTAACATATTCACAGGTTCTGGAGATGAGGCCGTGGACCTCCTTAGGTGGACCATTATCTACCACCACCAGCCTTGACAACACAGCTTCAAACTGGGAGTTCATCTCTCTTGCATTACAGACACTGTTGTCTGAAAATTGCAGTGCCCAATTAGCCCTCCCAAGTGTGGATAGGCCCGTGATTTTCCACTAGGGGGCAACATCCATTAGTAACAGGGTCTGTCTCTCAGTCGTGGGCACAGGCCACAGGTTCACCAAAGAGATGGATTCTAGCTTTACCATTAATCTTCAACAATACAGCATCACAAATGTAGACAATGGACAAGGTGCAAAAGCATGCCTAAATAGATGCTAGATGACCAGGGGTCGCCATCCTGATTCCTTCCTACTCCACTCTCTTAGGTTATTGTTATGTAGAAGACAAATGAGCCAAAGAGGGGAGATTATGTGCTCAAAAAATTCAGAGGTCCCAAAAACAATAAAAATATCTTTACATACTCATAAGTTTGCTGTGAAAAATGAAAGAAATTCAGAGGTCATTCTAACTTGTTTTTGTTTTTATTTCAGAAATTTTAAGTTCCTAAAGTAATTCCACATTGAAAAAAAAAATTAGGGCGGAGCAAGCCGAGGGACTGCGTGTGGACCCTGGAGCGTGCAGATGCTCGGGTTTTTCCTTTGCGTTAAATCAGCCACGCTGCTTCCGGGTGGCACCCCCACGACTCATGCTGTTCTCCCACGAGTTTTCAATCTGTTTCTATTCGATGGAATACTGGCAGTTGATCATCATTGCTAAACTCTGCTGCGCCTAGAGCAAAGAACTCTTTTTCTTTGCCCTGGCAGGTGTGCCTGACTGGGTTGCAGTTCCATTCCTGGTCAGGGCATGGGCCTGCGCTGTGGGTTCCGCCCCTTGATCCCGACACCTGTGGAGCCTGGTGTAAGGGAGTCAGCCCATCAACGCTAGTCTCTGGCATTGAAGTTTATCTCTCTCTCCTCCTCTCTCTAAAAGCAATGAAAAGTATATTGGGGTGAGAATTTTTTTTTAATATTTTTTTAAAGAACCCTTTTCCTTGGCACCTCAGCCTATCACACTGAAGTGTAAACATCATTTTGTGTATTCCAATTTTTATTAAATGCATTCCTTTCAATCATGAAAAAAAGAAAAAAATGAGTAAATACTGTTAAGCAATAATAAAAATGTTTTCATCACATTCAAAGCTGAAAATGAAACAACTGTCAGTTTTACTTTTTTTTTAAAGAACAATTCTTTTTTTTAAACAACTTTTTTATTTATTTATTTATTTTTAGAGAGAGGAGAAGGGAGGGAGAAAGAGAGAGAAATATCAATGTGTGGTTGCCTCTCATGTGGCCCCCCCTGGGGACCTGGCCCGCAACCCAGGCCTGTGCCCTGACTGGGAATTGAACCAACAACCCTTTGGTTTGCATCCCACACTCAATTCACTGAGCTACACCAGCCAGGGCAGTTTTACTTTTTTAAAGCCCTCTTACTGAGCTGTGGATTTGGAACATTAAAATTCATGTAAACAACTAAATTACCCTTCAAAGGAGTGAGAACATTTGGTTATTAGTTTAACTATCTTTACACCTTCTGTTTTGGTTTGTTTGCTTTAAACTCTATAGTGTACTATTTTTAACAAGTTAATTCCAGTGAATTAATTAATTTAGAGTCACAGTTTTCTCCCCGTCGGGCAGACCCCTCTGTCCCGCCCTGGTTCTCTCACAGTTGCCAGTGTTTCTCCGCTTCCCTTCAGGGCTGATGGATGAACGACAATGCCGACATTCACAAGCCCAGGAGCCTTTTCTTTTAATTCTTCATTGTGGACCATAAAGTAAAGAAAATTGATTCTTTTTCTCTTCGTTTCATTTAAGCTTTTCTTCTCAACCTATTATCCTGTTTGAAATAGTCCAGCCTCCCCGTTTAGTCCTCCCCATTTGCTTAATTTCTGCCCATCCTCTCAAAGCTCAGCTTAAGAGCTTTGCCCTGAAGCTGCGGGAAACTTTATAGGCCAAAGCTGAGCTCTCCCTTCTCTGAGTTTCTCCAAAATTGATGAGCTACCCCAAGCCTGACCCTTAATCATCAATGTGCTTACCAAGCATTTTCGTGCAGCCTGGTGTTATTTTCCTTATCATTTACAGCTACCAGGGCCTCAGCCTGGAGCAGTTAGTCTGCTGTCCCAGAGTCTCACAGGATGCTCGGGAGCAGCGTGGGTACTCCAGCCAAGTCCCCTGACCTTTCCCAGTGCCTGACTCTTATAAGTCATCATATTGTCCAAAACAGGTCTTTTTATTTGATAATGGGTTTAATCCTTCAAATATTTGTATCTTTCCACCCATGACACTTTATAAACTGCTTGAAGGTGAAGATCATATTTATTCATGCAAAATACACCAAAAGTATATTGAACTCCTACCCTTTGCCAGGCACTGTGCCAAGTGCTAGAAATGTAAGGATACATTAAGACACTCCTTACCTTTAAAGGTCTTAGGGTCTGGTGCAGAACAAAGGAGTAAACCTGCAACGACACAGCAGCATGCAAATGCAGGGGTGGTCAGACAGCCTAGGGTCAGGAAAACCTCTACAAAGAAAAAGTCCTCCAACTGAGACTGAAAGGCAACAAAAGCAGAAGGAAAGGGAGTTTGCATTTAGTCCTCCCAGCCACTCTAGCGAAGACGAAGACGTGGCAAGGGCAGAGAACACCAGACAGGTACAATCACTTACTGTGTTTGACCATCTGTTAACACCAGCGATCTCCAATGTGGCACTTCTTATGAGCCAGCGCCTCATAAGAAGTATATGAGGTTTCTGTATATTACTCATTTAATAGTAATAACAAGTCTTCAAGGTAAGTATTGTACTACAGTTACCTTTACTTTAACAAACCAGTAGAGTAGGCACAGAAAGGTTAAAGTAATGTTTCCACAGTCACAAAGTAACTGGGTTTAAGCCAGGCAGCCTGACTCCAGAGTCTGTGCTCATAATCACCACACTCTGCAACCTCAACCAGACTATTTTCTCAACCCTTGAATACTTCTACTGTCAAAAGTAATGCATATTCTTACTAAAGATGCCAAAAATTTAAACTTGTGCAAAATGTAAGTAATTTTTTCACACTCCCCCGATACAGTTTCCAGTATCTTTGGTGAGTTTTGAAGCTAAGTATTATTACGCAAATTTTACACATGGCTAAAGTGAGTCTTCGAAATATTAAGTAACTTGCTGGGGGTCACAGCGTTGGTAGGTGAAATTCTGGGATTCAGAACTAAATCTTTCTAGCTCTGCCATCTGTGCGGGAACTACTAAGCACACGGGGGTAGTATAAGGAAGAGACCCAAGCTGATGACCAGCATGTGCTCCAGAGGCAAAACCAAGATGGGCTGCCCATGCCTTGCTGATAAATCTGGGCTTTTCTTGCTGGTGATGCTCAAGGGAGGCAAATGATCCTATTGGCCTTTTGGGAAGGTCACTCCGGTGACCATGTGGAGACTGGGATGTCAGAAACCAGGGCCTGGAACAAGGCAGTGTTAAGGATAGACAAATACTCATGACCTCAGTGGAATGAAGTGATGGACTTGATGACAGTGAGGGGAGGCACTCCAGAAGGAAAGCTTCAACTGAGATCTGAAAGAAGAGGAAGGGACAAGCATGCCAGTGAGAGGGAAGAGCATATGCAAGGGCTGTCAGAAAAAAGGGAGCAGATGCTCACGGGGAGCTGTTGATAAGAATGTAAAATTAATAGTCTTTTGAGAGGCAATTTGGCAGTTGGTATAACAATTCTCAAGGTGCATAGTCTCCAGCCCAGCAAGCCTCTTTCAGGTTTCTATCACAGAAAAACTACTTGCATGTGGGCACAAAGTAGCATTAACCTGTTGAAGACAGCAGTGTTTATTATAACAAAACTCTGGAAACAGCCTAAGTGCCCATGAAGAAGGGAATGGTGAAATAAGACATAGAACATCATCTTACAAAACACCAGACAGCAATTAAAAGGAATAAAGTAGACATCGCTATGATAGCTTGGAAATATCTAGAAGACTTAGTGGTTAAGGAGAAAACAAAAGATTATTAGCAACTCTGTTCCAAAAGTATTCCAGATCCCATCACCCTCAAGGTTTGGCCCCTGAACGGGGGCCGTGGCAAACAAGGGTTAATCCTTCCTTGACATAGGACATGCTGCCTTCAGAAAATTAATGTGGAAGGCTCTTTAGTGAGCCACCCTTTCACCACAGTCATGACTAGTCAGGCTGAGGGATCAGTCCACTGCAGTATATGTTAGGGGTGCCTGACATGGTATTAATTTTCTATTAGTAAACCTAGGCTTCTCTTGAGGCACCAAAGTAAGCTTGATTAACGTTCTCTTTCAAATGATCCCCGAGTGGTAGCTTTCTTGCCTGTAATTCAAAGTCCGGTGCGGCTCTTAGTCAAATGGTTGCCAGGAGATAGCAGGAGGGCCACCTCCCCTCTCCTCTGCCATGGCAACGCGCCGTTGTTTCCTCATCCTTCTTTCTGCAGGAGTCTAGATTCCTGAGAATTGTATGCAACGCTTGGTTATTAAGTTAATCCTGTAGAGGGAAGAGAACACTTCTTACCTTCCTTCTGCTCAAAGAGACCTCGTGTGCTCTGCGATCTTGCCCTGTAGCTGCCATCACTCGTTTTCATCTTCTCGAGGCTTCAGGGAGACACTTCTGGAAGCAGAAGTAAACTTGAACCCCTAAAATACAGCATCTCACTTAAATCGTGACTCTCAAATAGGAGACAAGATCTGTGTAATATTTTTCTGTCCTCAGAGCAGAAAATGCATTGAACACAGGGTTGATGGCCATGGGGCTCACTATGTACCTCAGCTCCTCCATCTGTAATACAGTGATATGGCCCCTTGTAGGTGACTGCAAGCATTATATGGCTGAGTGTGTGTAAAGCTCACTCATATAACGGTGCTCAGTTATAGTGAGCACTGTTCTAACAATAAATGTTAGCGATTATTATTGTAAGTAAAATGTACTTCTATTTGTTTACCAGGAATTTTAACCAAATTTACAGGCAAAAAATCCTAAACATAAGTTGTTAAGGCTCTTTCGTTTGTAAGTAACCATTCCAGTTGGCTTATGTAGAAAGGGCATTGTATTGGCTCCAAGTTGAGTCGTCTTCAGACAGAGCTGGCTCTGAGGGCTTAAAGAAAGTTATCAGGACTTGCCCTCTCTCCATTACTGGCATGTTTTCTTTGTTAGCTTTTCCTTCTGACAGGTCCTCTCAAAACTCCAGACCAAACTCCATATATCTGCCGTCCCAGTAGAAAAAGGGTTTCTCTTTCCCCAAATGTCCCACAGGGATTTCAGGCTGGGTGTCACTGGACTGACATATATGACCATTTCTGAGTCAATCCCTGTGGCCAAGGGGATGAGTCACACAGATTACCCAGAAGTGGTTCATAGCTCTACCCCTAGCTGGTGGAAGGGATGGGGTGGGTGGAGAGAGTCTGGGGACATGGGGTTAGCCCAACCCAAACCTCATCAACTGAGGGCGGGCCAAGGGAATCCCCAAAGGGAAGCCAGAGTGCTATTACTAGAAGAGGAAGAGATGCCGCCAGGCCAAACAACAGGTGAGATACAATATCACTTCCAGTTCATATCTCGTATATGTTAGTGAATATATGGACATGTTACATAGTTTCAATCTAGTGAGTTTTAATGAGAGATAAATGTCAAATTTATTTACAGTTTATTAAAAACTCAGATGTCCAGGCTCCTACTATAGAAATTCTGATTCAGTAGTCCTGGAGTGAGGATCAGGTATTCCCATTTTTGAAAACTTCCCAGGTAAGTCTGGTGTAATGTGTAACGTGATATCTAAATGCTCTTTTGTGTTCTTTTTCCTGTTTAACAAAGAAGGCATGCTTGTTACATATCCATCTAGGACTTTTGATCCCATCTCCATAAAGCTAAAGAAAGATAAAATGCCATAAAAAAAGATGAAAAGAGCTCCTTCCTTAAGCTCTGACTGTATCTTCTACAGTGATTGATCATAGCCCTGTGGCACTCATTCATCCACACATTTATTCATTCACTTATTCCTCTTTTAGTCTTTGCTTGGTGTGAGGGGGATTGTAGTCAGAGACATTACTGCCTGACCTGAGAAGCACCTAGATTACTGGAGAAAAATAAATAAGAGCCGAGAGGTTGACAAGACTATTCGACAACATTTCGATGTGTCATGCGTGCAAGGGGTGATGAGGGACACCAGAAACTGTTGTGTGGGGGTCTGGAGAGACTGGTACTGTTCACCCATCTGTATCTCCCTCTAGACTCTAAATCCCTTGAGGACAGAGATTGTGTATTTTTGTCTTAAGGTTCTCTTACCTCCAAGAGAGGGTTGGAGAGAGTGACACTGAAGCAAATCCAGGTTTTGTGAGGCCTAAAACAGATAGCATTTTGAAGCCTTCCTTAAAGAAAAATACAGAATTACAAATACACAATTAGATATAAGGATGAATATTTAGAATGAGGAAACAAATAAGAACAGATTACTGGAGGCTTGGAGATCACTGTCTTTTAATATGAGGTCTCTTTAGACAATATCAAAACTGCTTACAGAGGACTGCTCCCAACTGCTAACTGGTTTTGCTTCCTCTCACGCACACGTTACAGCTCCAGGCAACAATCAGCTCCCCAGGCCCACGTGAGGGAGGGGCCTTCTGGTTTCAGTTTCAAGCGCTTCATGATAAGTTCATTTCTGATGGAGTATTTCTTCCCCTTCTCCCTTCCTGTGGCTTTGCTTTAGGCTGGCTGTGCCCTTCCCTTCAGGCCTGGGAGAAGTAGTTGTACCCCACAGGTTCTAGCCTTGGGGTACTGCACTATCCTAGCAGCTTCCCTACCCCTGCATAGAACTTGGTAAATAGTCCCTTTATTAAAGTCTTTCAAATTTTCTAATTTAATGTGGCATCAGTTTTGCCAGCACCCGGATGATGCAGAAGATAAAATGTGTTCATTTATATGTGGCCCATGGGTAAGCACCCCCTAAGTATTGTTATGCATACTATTGTATTCTGCGCCCCATATTTTGCATATGGTACAATTATTCTGAGTATTGCACTATGTCTAGCTTCTTCTAATTCACTAGCATGAAAGTTGACTATTTCTATTCCTTTAGAGACGCGTATACTAATGTTCATAGAGACCTAAAACCCAAGACAGAAAAGAATTCAGGCCTTCCCATTGGAACAAATCTATTGAAGATCTGAGTACAGTGAGCCATCCCCTTCCAGTCCCTACAGGTGAGCCCCAAAGGCGAATGGGACTCAGTGGCAGCACAGGTCACCTATAGCTCAGGGTCTTAGGCTACTTAGAGGGCAAAACAGTGAGATCTTTGCTTCAAGCACAGACAATTCATAAATAGGCTTCAGCTGGGTGCCCCAGAGACCGAATCACCCTTAGCAACAAGCACTTTTAAAATGTGCCAAAACAGGTAGCAAGTAGAATAAATAGGACAGTCATCCTGAACTCCAAACTTTCACCAGTAAGCAGAATTTTAGCATACCAAAGGGCCAAATTTCAGTTGTGATATGTATCAACTTAAACTTGCTTAAGACGAAAGAGAAGTGTATAGGCTCATATCACAAAAAAGCCCAAAGGTAAATCTTGCTTCAAGTGCAGCTAGAGTCAGGTGCTCAGAGGGTGTCACCAGGAATCAGTCAATCCACCTCTCTTTCCTCTGCTTTCTTCGGGGCTGGGTTACTTGTCAGTCAGACTCTTTCCAAGTGGTGGTAAAATTTCCAATTTTATATACTACTAGTCATTATCCTTCTCCATAGCAACAGTGAAAGGCCTGATACTAAGTCTGATTGGCCAGATTTGTATCACATGCTCATACCTCTAACCAATCATTTTGGCCACTGTCTAGACTGGAACCAGAGGGTGGGGTTAGCCCCACTGAAACCAAATGAACTAGGAGAAGATGCTGTTAGGCAGAGATGTTGTTAGAGAGGAAAACACCAAAATATCCATCATACTGTGGCTGCAGAGACACCAGGCTGCCTCTATTGACCTCCCAATTTCAGTGTTCTAAGCAGCAAGTGATGGTGTGAGACCAGATCTTTGAGAGAACTCCTGAATCTAAAAAACTTGACTCCTCTGTATATTCAACAGATATTTTTAAATCTCTAGATCTCAAGGGAGAACAAAGGAAAATCCACCAAAGTCAGAAATAGACATTCTTTTTCACTTTGTTCTCCAGCAACAGTAGATCAGCATCCTCAGGTAACCACCAATTCACCCCTTCCTGAAGTGTCATCAAGGCAGCTGTGGGCAGATAGTAGCAAGACCAGCACTTCTGTGACACATGCTGATCTTAGCAAAGCAACCAGAGGCATTTTCAACAAAGGATTTGGAGCTGACAAAACTGGATGCAGAAATTCCTGCATGAAAAGGAAGCAGACCTTATAGAATAAAATATGGTGATATTGTCTGACTTTCATAGAAAGTCAGGAATACTGATTACCACTTGGTAACAGAAATTAAAGACCCCGTTCGCCACAGTCTGAAACTGATATTTGATATTAACTTCTCAACAAACATGGAAAGAAAATTGACCAAATAAAGACTGCTTACAAATAGGAGTATATAAACCTTGACAAGACGTTGACTTTGAGTTTGCAGGGCCTACCACCCTTGCATCATTGTTTTTGGTTGTGAGGGCTAAGCTGGCGTGGTGGCCAGGTGACTGCCGACAAATCAAAGCTGAGAAGAAATAAGTCTACAGGGAGCAGCTGCACACCAATATCAATGAGGGACAGCATTTTGAGTTTCGGTCTGTCAAAATACGTAAAGACCTTGATACCAAGTTGGAACCATCAGGTAACAACTGAATTCCATTTGCCACCTCAGCTAAATATCCATCAACCCCACTGCTTCCTTTCCCTTAGCCATCAACAACTGTACTGTAGTTAGAACAGGCCCCACTCAGACCTGGAGGCCTGGTGTGAAATTCTCGCTGCCTGATCTGGAGTTGGAGGCTGGACAGGGATAGCTGAAGATCTGGCCTTATTAAATTTCCAACTTGGTTTTTCCCAAGAGGGTGATAAAATCAAGGGATGATCAGAACAACTATATTTAGACAATTGTTTGCCTACTAGTTTCTCATTAAATTGATTATCTGCTCAGTTACCAATGCAATCAACCATATATTATTTAAATGTATGTATCTGTGAAATGTTGCCCTTGCAAAATAGACCTTACTATAACCACTCTTCACTGCTCTAACTCTGCTCTGACTTTCTAGGTAAGAGTTTACCGCCTACTTACAATAGTCTTTTCAGGTAATTTGGGGTCTTCTATGGTATAACACTAAAACTTGACAAGTGACCTTCTGTTGTAAAAGGAAGTTGCAGTGTGGAACCTGAAACCATGTTGATGAACTTTTTGTACTCCGTTACATTAAGAGTCTTTGGCCTATCTTGCATCTGGAATCATTTTATAATGTCATGCATTCCAACACCTGGAAAATATTAGTTCTCTGAATTATGCAGATTTCCCAAATGTTGACACATTTTATTATACACTATTTAAAAAGTACATTCATTAACATCATTACCAATCTCATAAGAAAAGTCTTTAAGTATTGGGAAGCTATTGAATCAGTAGATGTGGGTTTTCCATAATTCTGATTTTGGAAAGCTTAAAAGCTACAATTTTTTCACTGGCAAAAACATTGTTGGTTTTTTTCTGTTAAGTAACAGATTCATTTTGTTATTTTTTAAGAAACTGTCAGATTTCCAGGTCACAGTAGCCATAGTTTGTCTGCCAGTCATTCTTTTTCGGGTAAAAAAAAAATGGTATTTCATGAAGAAATCAGCTAGTTCAGCTTCTAACTCAAATAATCACCCAAGTACTTTCGTCAAGAGATTCATCCTTAAGTATGCAGAAGTTCTTTATGCAGACATCCCATTTTGCCACACAGAACATTATAAAGATATATAAATGAGTTGAGATTTAACAATATTAATAATTTCTACTGCTTCATCAAGGACATTCTTAAGTTAAGCTGGCTTTTAAAACAACTGCGAGTGTGTAATGGGTTCTGAGCCATGGCTTTGAATCCTGCTAAGACATCAGGAGTTTTACCCATCACTGCTTTGATGCTATCAGTGCAAATGTCAGCACAGTGAAAAAGGCAAATAATATGTTGGAATGATTATTTAAATAGTTTTGATGTGCACTGTTGTGTGATCTTTCTCCAGGTATTGTCAGCTGCTGAGGAAGCAAATAGTTGGGTATAACCCAGGTAGAGGTTCTGCCTGGCAGGCACAAGAGAGACAGAGAGGATCAAAGGAATCAAGGGTGTTTTAAAGGGGAGGCAGAGTAGTACTTGGAATCTAAATTGAAAAAGGAAAATAAAAGGAGGTGAGAACCAAGAGAGCAATGGATAGTGAGGAAGTGGTTTGGTCAATAAAGGATGGCTTGGTCCAAGCGGGATGGTTGCCATTGAGATGTCAGAAGTACTGTAGTTAATTGATGATTTCAAGCCTCATTTTTGACCCTTGGACAGATAGTAAGAGTGACTGATAACAATAAGATCAGTAGCTGGCATTTACTGAAGCACAGTGCTAAGCAAATTACAAATATTATGTCATGTAATCTTTATGCCAAGTCTATGAGAGAAGTACTATCATTATCTACTATCATTTATCCACTGGATTTTAAAAAAACGGTGGTTTTAGGGAGGCTGTGTAGTGTAATAAAGATCATTTTATATAGAAATTGGGTTTCAAACCCAGGTCTGTAGACCACAGAGTCCATCTATTTCATCATTACCCAATAGTTCCCTATCTTCACCAAGGTTAAAATATTTGGAAGTCAGGCTTGGTCAGCCTTTGCCTTTATAATGAAAGAATGTTTGCATTTGTGAAGTGATGAGAAGAAAGCACCATGATGAAAACCTAGACAGGCAGATAAGAGGTGGGCACACATGGCATTTTTCCTAGAGGTGACGTCACTTCCAAATTCTCCTCTAATAGTTGCTTTTATTCAATTCATGGAAATGGAGTTCTTCCTTCCTTGTGTAGTCTCAGCTTTATTCCAGTCTGTTCCTTGGTCTAGGACATGTGACTCAGTGACATGAGCCTGGAAAAGTGGGACAGACTATTTACATGTTAATTTGAAATTGAAAATCTCTTTTTTATAAGATATAGGCAGATGCATTTTCTTCATTTAGAGATAAAACATATGTTTTGAATGAGAACAGATTACATTACTGATTCACAAAAAATTGACAAAATAACAGCTCTAGAGTTCACAGTTATCTTTACCACCATTCTTTGTCTAATGAGACAAGCTTTTTTTTCAGATCCCCCTTTTTTTAAAAAATAGCTTTGTGCATAATGCTTTATATTTTTTCAAGGAATCTCACTCATTGTTTCATACATTAAACTTCATTATAAGTATAAAATATATAAAATACACAACAATTGTATAGAGGGTACTCTGACCTAATAGATACTAAATTGCTGAACTAAACACAGCACCTCTATTCTTATATTCTCATTGAGGAGACAAAAGCCTACATCCTAATCTCCAAACCTGTGAATGTGTTACCTTACATAGCAAAAGGAACTTTACAGATGTGATTAAGAATCTTGAGACGGGGAAATCATCCTGAAAAATCTGGGTGGGCTCAATGTGATCACAAAGGCCCATAGAAGAGGGAGACAAGAGAGTCAGAAGGAAAGATGTGGCAGTGGGAACAGAGGTTGGAGGTATGCAGGGCACAGGCCAAAGAATGTGGGAACCTCAAGATCCTAGAAGAGGCAAAGAAGCAAATTCTCTTCCACATCTCCAGAAGGAATGGAACACTGCCAACACCTCCATTTTAGCCCACTGAGACCCATCACGGACTTTTGATGTCCAGAGTTACAAGATAATACACTGATAATACATTTGTGCTGTTTAATGCAACCAAGTTCTGGTAATGTTTTATAGCAGAAACTGCTATACAACCAGAAACTTATACAGTTGCACATTACTATTGGTCCTATTTAACTAATATAAATAACTGAAAAGTTCATATGACTAAAACCTCACATTCTGGAGGGTGTGTAAAATGGAATAACAGCTATAGAGGCCACTTATTATCTATCAAAACCACCAACGCATTTACTCCATGTACCCTGATCCTACAGATTTACCTACTTGCATGAAACAACACACATTAAAGTTCATTCACAGCAGCATTGTTCATTTGAGCAAAATTGGAAATATTCCAGTTATTTATATCCAGGGGTGTAACAAAATAAACTCCATGGTAGAATACTATGCAGGTGTGAAAAAACATGAGGAAGCTCTCTCTACATACTAACATAATGAAAAGATCTCCAAGATATATTAAGTGAACAAAAGTACAGCCCACAAAAGTATATATAACATGGTACATTTTAGGTATGGAAAGGGAAAATGAGAGTATATTCATATTTGCTTATATAGGAATAAAGAAATACCGTGAAAATACACAAACACTAACAGAGGTGGTTACCCAGAGTGTCCTAACTTCTGGCCAAGATGGAAGCATAGATAGATACACTTTGCCTCCTTGTACAACCAAAAGGACAACAACAAGTTTAAAAATAAAAAACAACCAGAACGGCCAGAAAATCAAACTGTATGGAACTCTGACAACCAAGGAGTTAAAGAAGAAACATTCATCCAGACTGGTAGGAGAGGCAGAGAGGACATGTAGTGAGGCAGTGGCTGGCAGTCCCACATTTGCATGCTGATTAACCGGGAGGAACAACTTGGGAGCAAGACAGACCAGGCAACCCAGGGTTCCAGCATGGGGAAAGAAAGCCTCAAAACCTCTAACTATAAAAACCTGTGGGGGTTGCAGTGACAGAAGAAACTCCCAGCCTCATGGGAGAGTTCATTGTCGGGGCCCATGGCATCCTAGAATGCACACAAACCCACCCACCTAGGAATCAGCGCCAGAAGGGCCCAATTTGCTTGTGGGTACCAGGGGAAGTGACTGAAAGCTGGCCAAGAGCTGAACAAGCAGCATTGTTCCCTCCCAGGCCCCTCCGCCACATACAGCACCACAATGCATCAACCTGGGTTGCCCTTCCCTGGTGAAAACCTAAGGCTCCACCCCTTACAATGTAATAGGCGTGCAGAGGCAAACAAATATGGCTCACATGAAAGAACAGATCAAAGCTCCAGAAAAACAACTAGGTGGCAAAGAGATAGCCAACCTATCAGATGCAGAGTTCAAAACACTGGTAATCAGGATGCTCACAGAAATGACTAAGTACTGAAACAAAGTACAGGAAAAAGTGAAGGCTATGCAAAGGGAAATAAAGCAAAATATATAGGGAATCAACAGTGAAGGGAAGGAAATTGGGACTCAAATCAATGATTTGGAACAGAAGGAAGAAAGAAACATTCAACCAGAACAGAATGGAGAAAGAAGAATTGAAAAAAAAAAAAATGAGGAGAGGCTTAGGAACCTCCTAGACAACTTTAAACATTCTAACATCTAAATCATAGGGGTGCCAGAAGGAGAAGAGGAAGAGCAAGAAATTGAAAACTTATCTGAAAACATAATGAAGAAGAAGCTCCCCAACCTGACAAAGGAAATAGACTTCCAGGAAGTCCAGGAAGCTCAGAGAGTCCCAAAGATGTTGGACCCAAGAAACACACCAAGGCACATTATAATTACATTCCCCAAGATTAAAGATAAGGAGAGAATCTTAAAAGCAGCAAGAGAAAAGGAGATAGTTACCTACAAAGGAGTTCCCATAAGACTGTCAGCTGATTTCTCCAAAGAGACCTTACAGGCAAGAAGGGGCTGGAAAGAAGTATTCCAAGTCATGAAAGACAAGGACCTACATCCAAGATTGCTCTATCAAGCAAAGATATCATTTAGGATGGAAGGGTAGATCAAGTGCTTCCAAGATAAGGTCAAGTTAAAAGCGGTCATCATCACCGAGCCCTTATTATATTAAATGTTAAAGGGACTAATCTAAGAAAAATAACAAGATCAAAACTATGAACAGTAAAATGACAACAAACTCACAACTATCAACAACTGAACCTAAAAATAGAAACAAAAACAAACTAAGCAAACAACTAGAACAGGAACAGAATCACAGAAATGGAGATCACATGGAGGTTTATCAGCAGGGAGGGGAAGGGGGAAAACGGGGGAAAAGGTGCAGGGAAAAAGCAGCATAAATAGTAGGTACAAAATAAACAGAGGGAGGTAAAGAATAGTATAGGAAATGTAGAAGCCAAGGAACTTATATGTACAACCCATGGACATGAACTAAGGGTGGGGAAGGCTGGTGGGAGGGGGTACGGGGCAGAAGGGAATATAGGGGAGGAAAAAAATGGGACAACCATAATAGCATAATCAATAAAATATACTTTTTAAAAAAGAGTGGTTACCACAGAGTACAAGGCTGTATAGAATGAGTTGAAAGGTGAGAGGGGTGGAAGAAAGATTTTTTGATATACATCTTTTCATATCTGATTTTTTAACTATATGAATGTGCTACCCTATTTTTCTAAGTAATTTTTAAATGACTTGAAGTAGCTTACTGGTCTAAGGTAGTACAATTATAACAGTAGCAATAAAAATAACATTAGTAGTGACAGCAGGTAACCCTTATAGAGCATGTTATGTGCCAGCCCCTTTCAGGTCTTTCTTATTAAACCATTACAATGGCCATGTAAGGTAGGGGTCATTATCCTATTTACAGATGAAGAAACTGAAGCTCTGAGAGGTTGAAACTCGCTTGAGGTCACTCAGCTTGTGAGCAGAAGAGTTGACTTCCTAGGCTGTGTCTCTCTGACTCCAAAGCCCATGTTCATGGGTACCAGGTTATACAGTATAGAAATCACATCTTCAATGTCTAACATTAGTGCTCTTAATATTACAATATAGCATATCACATACAAGTTGTTGACAGACAAAAGAGAGAGTCCAAGCGTGCTAAGTGAAGTAACAGGGGTTTTCTAGTTCAGTTTAGTTTTGTTTTATTTTGCTTTGTTTTGTTTTTGCCAGGCTCTTTGGTGAGGCTTGATTTCCAAGAACTTGATTTCAGGACAATCCATTGTTTTTTAAATTTGTAAAATTAGGTAGTCGAAGTAGTCTCGGTAGTGTTTACACCATGGGATTAAATCCACAAGTTCTTCCTTTTATTCCCAGGCCAAGATCTGAGTCTCAGCCTCTTGAGTTCTCCATCTGCCTGCCAGGCCAGGTCAGGGTCTGGGGCAAGGACATAAATGGAGGACCATCAACCATATTTATGAGTATAAGTTATAAGCCGAGGTAAGGAACTGTCAAATAAAATATATTCTATCTACTACCCAGAGAAATACACCTTCAGAACTATTTGGGACACAAGTCTGAACCTAAAATTCTTGGACTTGTAGACATTCTGTGCCCAAACATGATATTGAAGAGCACTCTGGTCCCTGGCCTATGAACTATGTCCTTTGTTTCCTCACTTTCAGTTCCCTTCCATGTGATGATGGGCCTCAAACTCCCAGCCCGTGTGTCCATGCTCCATTTACACCCCCCCAAACAGCTACCCTTGTCTGCTCTTTGGGCCTAAGGATGTACATTTCATGACACAGTCTGTCCTTGGGAGATGGACTGGGACAAGGCCCACACAGACCCTAGAAGCAGGCCCAGGGCCACTGGGAATTCCAGGGCTGTGGTCTAAATGGTGAGAGGGAGGCCTACATGTGGTCAAGGTCCCTTGGTCCCTGGGACTCCTCAGAGGGAGGGCTGATGCCAGAGGGAGGCAGAGTCAAAGTCTACCAAAGCAGCGGGACCAGAGAAGGGAACCCTCCTCCTCAAGGCCAAGAGAAATACCACCTGTCCCTAGAAGAGTTCACAAAAGTGATCCTGGAAGACAGAATTCCTTTGGGCTCAGGTCCAACCAATCACTTAGTGAGCAGGAGAGAATAGTGAGGAGAAAGAATCACGTGGTTCGTGGTAAATTAAAGCAAATAGTGGGTAGGGTGAGCAGCTAGACGACACCCGAAATTCCAGTGCACTTGGATGTTTTAGACATATGTAAGCTCAAACGTAAAAGTTAAGCAATGATAAAAATATACCATTTTCCCTTTTGTTGTTAATTTTGTCAGAATATTTAAGTCCCACACACACATATTACCCCTAGGAAATCATTCATTCCTGATGTGAAAGTCCATGTCCAAGTTGTTTGAACTTTGTTGACCACAAGGAACTGAATGTTCCTCAGGTACCTTAGGTAATGTGGGTTTGTAGTGAGGCTGTGGCAGGTCTGGTTTTTGTGCCTAGATGTTCTCCTCTCCCACCACCACAGGGGACTCAGGCTGGGCCTGCTCAGGCGGAGCCCCCTCCGCTGTTTTGCTAAATCAGACCTCTGGGATTTTGTAGTGCACAACTGGAAGAAAAAGAAAAGGAGAAAAACTAAAAATCCAAAGGCAGGGGCTAGGGAAGAATTAGGGGCATGGGCTGTATGTGAAAAAAACATATTTAAAGAAATTTTAAGATGTTTTATTTTGGTCTATGTGTCCCCTTCATTGTGTTTGAGAAATGCAAATGGGAGACTCGAGTTACTTTGAAATCACATTTAATTGCTGGGATACACTCTCCTGGTGGTGATTGGTAATGTGATGCCATGGGCGAAGGCTTCATGAGATTATAGGTGTCTGGGGGAATAAGGAGCTTGGGAATGTGATAGGGACATGGCTGCTGTCATATTAACACATCTGTAGTGACCAGAACATAATGCAACAACCTTAGACGTGGTTCAGGACCAAAAGCAGCTTCAACAACCATCATCAACCATTATCAACACTTACCAGACTCTGTCCATACACACCCCTGTCTCTAATTACTCTTGCCACTACCAATGAACCAGCCAGGTTTTTCCTCGTTCATGGCTCCAGTGTTCTCATGCCATCTGCGTGCTGCTCTCCTTCTGAGCGTTGTTTTTAGCTTCAGCATGTGTGTTGTCATTAGAGCAAATACTCCCTCTCCGTTGAGGCAAATGATAAGATTATGTTACCTGCTCCGCTAAAAGTTATGTGTGTGCATGTGATTTTTTAGCCACAGAAATTGAGAAGTGACATATGTCACTTCCAGGGGAAACTCTCATAAGAGTCAGGGTGTGCTTTGCCATTCTTTCTGCCATGGTGGCCAGAATGTTTCAAAGAGTGGCTACTCCATCAGCCTGGGTATCATTTACATATAGAAGTGAAGAAACTGATGTTGTGCAGCATAGCACATAGCCACATTGGTTGACCATGTGGCCCAAACAAGATATAAGCCTTGTTTCCTTCATCCCCTGAGATCTTGTTTGTTACTGCAGCATGAGCTAACCCAGGAATCCTCAAAACGTGGTCCCTGAATCTAGAGCAGCAGCATCACCTGGAAATATGCATTCTTGGGTTGCAGCGCAGACCTACTGAATCAGAAACTCACGGGCGGGACCTAGAAATCTGTGTTTTAATAAGACTTGCAAATTATTCTAATGTTCACTAAGTTTGAGAGCCACTGACCTAACCTACTCCAAATGATTCTGCTTCCATTTCCGTTCATTTGGTGCTCTGTGTCCAGAAATGAAATACACAGAGAATCTGTCAGGTCTAATTTAATCATCAGTACCCCACTGGGCAGAACTCTTGTACCACATCACGTCAAAGGCCATTGTGCAGACCCTAAATTGTCAGTCTTGGGCCATGTCCCTCCCTCAGATGCATCCCTGGCCACAGTGGCCAAAGTTTGGAAGAGGGTGGGGAGAAGCACTGATGCAGAGCATGGGTACACAGGCCTGCACAACCACTGAGAAAACCCCACTCAGCATTAGCTGAGGGAGTGGTTCAGAAAGGGCTGTGGATGCAGCAGACACCATGATTGTTCAAAGTTATAACAAATGTAGAATAATACATAGAAGATAAGGCAACAAAATAGAAGACTTCAAAGGAGCTGTGATAGGTTCTACTGACCTGTATTAACAGTCATTTCCCATCCTTCTCCCTCCTGTTTTAGTTTACCTTCTGCCAACCTATCTACAGAGGAGACCTTTTAAGGTTAGCCCAGTGTTACTGAATTTTGGTGTACATTAAAATAACCTGAGGGACTTTAAAAAATACCAGACCTGTTAATTCTGTATCTGATGAGGGGCTGGGGGAGCTGCCAGCTTTAGCAAGTAAAAATTAAGGCCACATAGTTAAATTTGAATTTCAGAGAACTTACGTTTTTTTGCTTTTTGGTTTTTTAGTATAATTATGTCCCATGTAATATTTGGGACATACTTTACCAAAAATATTATTCACTGATTATTAATTCAAATTTAATTAGGCCTCCTCAGACAGGGGAAGCAGTGCAAAGGTTGGTGGGGGGCACATGGGTGGATCAGTATTTTTAAATTTCCCCAACTGATTACTCTCTGGGGTTTGAGATTGAGAACCTCTGGTTTTGCACAATCCATCCTCAACCCCACAGGATAAGTTATTATTTTCTATCATCAGAGCCCTGAATAAGTCTAGAGTAGAATACATTCTTTTTTAAACATCCTTCAGGTGATAGATTTCACACATTTATTTCTGCTCCTCCACACACCCACACACATAGCACTGTAAGAATGTGCAATGATTGACAGCCCTAGCATTGCCATTTTGAGTGAATAGCACATAATCTCCCATTATGTAAATGCCTACCACCTCATTTTTTAATTAAGTGCTAATTATGGCAATAGTGAGTAAAGAGGCTTAGTCAAAGAGGAGAATTGAACTCTGATTCAAGGTACAGTGAAAAAGATGAATAAAATTCAAGTGTACTAGCTTTTAGGCTGACACTCATAAATCTCATTTAGAGTGAGCCAACATTTTTTCCTGAGTTCCAGTAGGCACAGCTCTTTCTACCAGTGTAGAATCTTACTAGGTTAGTCTGATCTAGCAAGTGCTAATGTAAATAAAGGAGATCTTGGATTGAATCTTAATTCTTGATCCCTGCAGTTGATTAAAAAATATTTCTGCTGGAATAGAGTGTGTGTTGCTGTGAGATTACTGACTCAATCATTGAAGCAAATAGGTAAGCTCTGTTGTTGCTATCAGAGAGATCAACAGTTAGGTTAGCCTCTGATAAAACTGCTTAGAGAGACTTCCAGCAAAGATGGAGGCATAGGTACACACACTGTGCCTACTAGCACAACCAAAATAAGGACAACAACAAATTTAAAAACAAAAAACAACCAGAACTGACAGAAAATCAAACTGTCTAGAAGTCTGACAACCAAGGAGTTAAAGAAGAAACATTCATCCAGACCAGTAGGAGGGGCAGAGACGGGCAGCCAGGCAGAGGGGACTCATGGTAAGGTGGCAGCTGGCAGACCAAGGGAAGCAATGGCTTGTGAACTGGGTGGTCCCACATTCTCATGCAGATAAGCTGGGAGGAACAACTGGAGAGAGAGATAGACCTTGCAACCCAGGGTGCCAATACGGGGAAATAAAGCCTCAAAGCCTCTGACTGAAAACACGTGTGGGAGTTGAGGCAGCAGCAGGAGAAACTCCCAGACTCACAGAGGAGTTCGTTGGAGAGACCCACAGGGTCCTAGAATGTACACAAGCCCACCCACCCAGGAATCAGCACCAGAAGGGCCCAATTTGCTTGTGGGTAGCAGAAGAAGTGACTGAAAACTAGCAGAAAGCAGAGCAAGCAGCACTTGCCTCTCGGACCTCTTCCCCACAAACAGTGTCACAATGCAGAGACCAGGGTTGCCCCACTCTGGTGAGTACCTAAGGTTCCGCCCCTTACTATGTAACAGGCATGCCTAGACAAAAAAATATGACCCAAATGAAAGAACAGATCAAAACTACAAAAACAGAACTAAGCAATGAAGAGATAGCTAAACTATCGGATGCACAGTTTAAAACACTTGTAATCAGGAAGCTCACAGAATTGGTTGAGTATGGTCACAAAACAGGAAAAAATGAAGACTATGAAAAGTGAAAGAAAGGAAAATGTACAGGGAACCAACAGTAACAGGAAGGAACCTGGGGCTCAAATCAATGGTGTGGACCAGAAGGAAGAAACATTCAACCAGAACAGAATGAAGAAACAAGAATTCAAAAAAAATGAGGAGAGACTTAGGAACCTTCAGGACAACTTTAAACATTCCAACATCTGAATCATAGGGGTGCCAGAAGGAGAAAAGGAAGAGCAAGAAATTGAAAACTTACTTGAAAAAATAACAAAGAGAACTTCCCTAATCTGGCAAAGGAAATAGACTTCCAGGAAGTCCAGAAAACTCAGAGTCCCAAAGAAGTTGAACCCAAGGAGGAACACATCAAGGCACACCATAATTACATTACCCAATATTAAAGATAAGAGAATCTTAAAAGCAGCTAGGGAAAAGGAGACAGTTACCTACAAAAGAGTTCCCATGAGACTATCAGCTGATTTATCCAAAGAAACCTTTCAGGCAAGAAGGGGCTGGAAAGAAGTATTTGAAGTCATGAAAGGCAAGGACCTCCATCCAAGATTGCTCTATCCAGCAAAGCTCTCATTTAGAATGGAAGGGCAGATAAAGTGCTCCACAGATAAGGTCAAGTTAAAGGAATTCATCATCACCCAGTCCTTATTATATGAAATATTAAAGGGACTTATCTAAGAAAAAGAAGATAAAAAATATGAACAGTAAAATGACAACAAATTCACAACTATTAACAACTGAACCTAAAAAAAAACAAACAAAAACAAGAACAAACTAAGCAAACAACTAGAACAGGAACAGAATCACAGAAATGGAGATCACATGGAGGGTTATCAGTGGGGGTGTGGAAGGGGGAGAGAGGGGGAAAAGGTACAGAGAATAAGTAGCATAAATGGTAGGTAGAAAATAGACAGGGGGAGGGTAAGAATAGTGTAGGAAATGTAGAAGCCAAAGAACTTATAAGTATGACCCATGGACATGAACTATAGGGGGGGAATGTGGGAGGGAGGGGGTGGGCAGGATGGAGTGAAGTGAAGGGGGCGGAAATGGGACAACTGTAATAGCATAATCAATAAATATATTTTTAAAAATAAATAAATAAAAACTAACCTGCTACCTTTACTCTGATCTCCATCACTTCCTGTCCCCTGAGCAACTTTCCACCTGTCCCCTGGTCCCCATATTCAATGCCCCTTTCCCCCTAGTGAGCTCACTCTCCATCTGTCATCTGGTTTCCATGCCTCATCAGGTGGTTCGCATCCATTGACATATACAGGGTGAGATTATCCATCCCAACCTCCCCCGCTCCAAAACCCTATCCTTATAATAACATCCAGGATTCCTAGTTGAGTTTGTAAAATTTTCAGGTGTGTCCTTGTACAAATGTATGAAAAAAATGTAAGTTTCTCTACTTCCTATAATACCTCTCAATTATTAATATAAGTCCTTATATGCCATTATAAGTCCTTATATGCCATCAGATGTACATAAATTCAAACTCAAGTGCAAATGGCTGAAACCCACTCCTCTCTAAATAGCAAGTATTGATAAGGAGAAAAATGAGATAAAGATGTCAGAGCTAAAGACATTTCTGGGTGCCAAAAGCTAGAGGCTGGAGAAAAGTTTAGCAGAAAGGGACTCTGTTATCTTTGAGGATGAACTTGAAATCATTCACAGCTTTGTCAGGATCATCCATATTTATTCACGCCCCCAACCTACTCTTTCAGGAGGGGGTGGTCCCCTTCTATCATTTGGAGATGGGCATAGCCAGGAGAGACTTCACAGAGGAGATGATGTTTAAGCTAAATATTCAGTAATGGATAGGTGTACACTTGGCAGGAAGAAGGGCAGGAAAATATCCTTCCAGGCATTAGAGGTCAAAGAATCCACAAATACAGATAAAAGGGAAATATGTCACATTTGGGGAGACACAAAGTGTTTCCTGTGGTTGGGCACAGGGCACAGTGGCAAAGCATGGAGATAAAAGAGGTGGACCAGTGCACATCGGGGCTTGTTTCCTATGCACGCTTGGACTTGGCGATGAGAAACTATGAAAAGGGTTAAGCTGGACAGGGATGTGATCATTTTGTGATTTATGAAGATTACTCTGGCCAAGGGTCCCAGGGATTGATTATAGTAGGACATGACTGTAGTCAGAGACCAGTAAGGAGCTGATTAAACAATCCTGGAGAGAGATGATGAAGGCCTGAAAATGAGATGGGAGAGGAACAAGATTGAGAAATGCAATGGGGTTAGAAGAAAAAGACTTGGTGATTTATGTATTGTGTGGGGTGGGGAGAGGGGAAAAGAGAGAAGTTTGACTTGTCATCGACTGAGAGAAAACACAGGAAGAGGAGCATAGGTAGGGGGAAAGAATTCCATTTTTAAATGAAGGCCTCTAGAATTGGTCCTTTCAACCAGTGGAGCTGCCCATCTTCAAGTGGATTCCACTGACCTGGCCAAGGAGAAATGAAATCATGGAGCCCACCACAGAGTGCATGCTCCCACCCTACAGTCCTGCATCACATAAAAAGAGACTACTTGTATAATCCAAGAAAGAGGGAGTAAGGTCCCTCAAAGTGATTATACCAGACTTCCTGCCACTCTTTGTACAAGGTAGACTTAAAAATAACTACTGTATTTTTCAGACTATAAGACGCGCTTTCCTCCCCAAAATTTGCAAGGAAAATGGGGGTGCATCTTGTAGTCTGAATGTAGCTTACATTTACATTGGTGAAATATTATGTTGTTTGTTATTAAATATTTTACCACATATTTTGTTTCAATTTTTTTTTCCTATTTTCCTCCTCTAAAATCTAGGTGCATTTTGTAGTCCAAAAATACGGTATTTATGTGTCATGGTATAATTCATAGCTGATAGAATTATATCATTCAAGTTAATACTTCAATAACTCTATGAAATCAGTTCTATTATGTTCCCTATTTTAAAGAGAGACCATGTAACTCTCCCAAGGCCATTCAGCTAAAAAGCAGTAGAGACAGGGTTGAACCTCAGTATTTGAGCTGATTCACAGCCAACAGATCAGGGCCAGGAGGAAGGAACTACTCAGACTTAAGGCAAATAAATAATGCTACTCATTTTTTATTCTTACACAATCCAACTACAGAATAATGTAAGGCTATCTTGCCTTTTCCACAAAGAAATGCCAATATAAAGCTCATCTGACTTAAAATCCATTTTTGAAAACGTGGAGATGAGATCTTACACAATCTTCCCTTTTCTTGTCACTGTCCTTAGCCTTGTAGTGGGAGCTGAAAGAGCGTTACCTGTTTGCTGTTGAGAAGCCTGTAAACTCCTGCCCACTTAGCCAAAAGTTTGCCCGTTTTTACAAGCATAAATAAAAGCACTGTTCTCTTCTTCTGTCGTAGCTGCGCTGAACACACAGGACTCACTGGATGTCGTTAAGTCTCCCACTTGCCCTTTAATACTGCTTGGTGAAGGTAGTCTCTTCTGCTTCCTCTGGGTAGAAACCTATGCAGCCCCATGACATTTCTATCCACTTTAGATAATAAAAATTTGTAAGTCCACTTTAAATTGCAAACCAAATCTCAGTCAAAAATAATAATAAAAATGCCCAGCATAATATATGAATAATCTCTTCAACCCTCATTGAAAGGTAAGGCTTCTCTCTCTGAAGGTGGGCACATGAACCTTTCTACTCCTTTGCTCACTGGCATTTCTCTTTCTCCCTGGGCTTGGGCCCCTTCCCTGGCAGGGTCAAAGCAGGGAGAGGGAAGCAATGTTAGGGCTATAGGACAGTTGTTACTTGAAAGACCCCATGGCAAAATGGCTTAAAATGTTTTCTCTTCCAGAAAAAACATTTGAGGTTCTTCAGTGGCTTCCCAGAGTTGGGGCCTTCCTCTACAGCTCCCCGCAGATAATTTTTATTTGATTGACATACCAACAATTGAGAGAAATATGTTGAAAGATTTATCAAATATATATTTGCAATATGTATGTGTGCATTATATATTTTGAGGCAATTCAGTGTACCAATTTTAGAATTATTAGGGTTTTGTACTTAGTTGAACCTTTTATTATTACACAGTGATCCTTTTGCCCTAATAATGCTATGTGTTTTGCCATTTTATTTGGACCACCCTGAAGTACTTATGATAGCCATGGCTGTCATGGCTTACTTTGGGTTAGATTTTGCTTCTTTTATTTTCTCTTACCTTCAAACTTTCTGTGTATTTATGGTTGAAGTGTGTTTCTTATAAACAACATATAGAACTTTTTTTATTTCTGCCATTTTGTTTTATGCTTCATATTTGCCTACATTTTTATGTTGTTTTTTTTTATTTATTGCCTTCTTTTAAGTTGATATATTTAAATTTCATTTTCCACTTAACTGGATTGGAAGCTATATACTCTCTGTGCATTCTTTTGTAGTTGCTTTGGAAATTTTACCATGCCTACTTGTGATAAACCCCTGGCTCAAAGACATCCATGTCCTAACTTTTAGAACCTGTGAAAATGCTACCTTACAGGTAAAAAAGGACTTTGAAAATGTGATTATGTTAAGAATCTTGAGATGGGGAAGTTACCCTGAATTGTCTGGGTAGACCCATTTTCATTACATGAGTCTTCATAAGAGAGAGAAGATGGGAGGGTAAGAGTCAAAAAAAGATGCTATGATGGCAGAAGCAGAGAAAAGGACTATAACAGGTTATAGTGCTGGCTTTGACAGTGGGAGATGGGGTCTGAGCCAAGCATGCAGACAAACTTTAGAAGCTAGGAGAGGCAAGGAAACAGATTCTTTTCTAGAACCTTTCTCAGAAATATAGCCTTACTGACCCACCATAGACTTCTTACTTCCAGAACTCTAAGAGAATAAATTTCCATTGTTTTAAATCACTAAGTTTGTAGTAATTTGTTACAGCAGTGACTCGAAATCAATACAAATTTTGTTACCTGACATGTGGCATGCTGCTGTAACAAATACATGAAAATGTGAAAGTGGCTTTGGAATTGGGCAATGAGCAGAAGTTGGAAGAACAGAGGCGCATGATAGAAAAATCCTAGATCTCTTTGATCAGACTTCTGGTAGAAATATGCATGTTAAGGGCACTGTTGGTGAGGGCACAGAAGGAAATGGGGAACATAAAAGAAAGTGGAAAAAAAGAGATCCTTATTGTACAGTGGTAGAAAACTTAGCTCGATGGTGAGTCCTACAGTTGTTTGGAAATCAGACATATAATTGATGTACTCTGATATTTAACTAAGGAGATTTCCAAGCAAATTGTTAAAGGTTCATCCTGGTTCCTTCTCACTGCTTACAGTAAAATGCAAAAGGAAAAAGATAGCTTGAAAAACTAGTAAGAAAAAAAGCAAGAATTGATGATTTAGGAAATTCTCAGCTTATCTAGATTGCCAAAGATATTGAAATTATGGGATTTACTGTCATGGAAGCATTCCTTGGAGGAAAAAGCCAGGAGTGTGGCTACATAAGCTTTGGCGAGTGCTTTAACTTCTTAAAATAGGCATCATTATTGCTGTTTTAAGTATTTAATATTATTTAGATTTATTTATATGATCACCAGTTTCTTTGCTCTCCACTCAGTCTTGCATTTCAGACCTTATTCTGTACTGGCTTTCCTCCTTTCTGGAGTACAGGCGTATCTCCTTTCATTGAGCTTCACTTCACTGTGCTTCACAGATACTGTGTTTTTTACTAATTGAAGGTAAGGCCACCCACCAGCAAAAAGATTATGACTCACTGAACACTGAGATCATGGTTAGCATGTTTTAAGCAATAAAACATTTTTAAATTAAGGTATGTACATTGTATGTACATTAGACATAATGCTACTGTGCACTTAATAAACTACAGTATATTGTAAATATAACTTCTATATGCACTGGGAAACCAAAAAATCTGTGTGGCTCACTTCATCGTCAGATTCACTTTATTGCTGTGATCTGAAACCAAACCCACAATATCTCTGAGGTACGCCTGTACATTACTAGAAATTCTTTAAGTGAGGGTCTGTTGGTAGCAAAATCAGTTTTTATTTGAAAATATCTTTACCTCTTCATCACTGTTAAAATAAAATGTTATGAGGTGTTCAATTCCAAGTTAATCTGTGGCATACTGAGGGAACTTAGTTGGAATTATTTCCTCCAGAAAAGATTTGTATTTTTTTTCTAGGTATAGATGGGGAGGGAGTAGTTGAGCATTATAATGTCTCTCAGCCTTTTGAGTATATTTTCTATTGTCCTATGGCCCCCATCATTGCTGTGAGAAGTTGGCTGTCAGTCTAATTAGTGAGTTTTGAAGAGATTCTCTTTTCTTCTCCAGCAGTTTATAGGATCTAATGTTTATTATTGCTGTTCTGTAATTCTATTGCAAGATTTCTAGAAATGGAGTTCTCATTGTTAATCTTTCTTGATCTAGGTTTTGAGTCTTAAATCTGTTGGCTTACCAGGTCTGAAAAATTCTCAGCTGTTGTCTCTTGTGGTATCTCTTTCCTTTCTTTTAGCACTTCAGTTAGACTGGTTTTAGACTTTCTTCTTCCATCCTTTGTACTTTGTGACACTTCTATATAGCTTCAATCTCCTCATCTCTCTGTGCAAATCTCTCTTCCAGTTTATATTAATTCTTTATTCAACTATGTCTGTTCTCTTGTTTAACCCATCTTTTGAGTTTTTAATTTAAATTACAATGATCTCATTTGTGAAAGTTCTATTCTGTTCTTTTTCAGACTTGGCCAATCACTTCATAGTCTCTTGGTTAATTTTTAAATTACTTTTAAAAACACTTCATATATAATACATTTATATTCTTTGTTTAATAACTCCAATATACCTGTCCTTGGAGGTTTAAATCTATTATTATTTCTGTAGACACTCACTCATGGTGGCTTTTTTCCTCATATGTGTAGAATTTTTTATTATGAGCCAATATTTTTTTTTACCTTAATCTGTGGCATGCAAAGGGGACTCAGTTGGAATTATTTCCTCCATAAAGAATGTGTATGTTCATTTTCTGGGTATGGGTGGGAAGGAAGTAGTTGAGCATTACCAACCTGATACCTTAACTAAAAATTTTAGTAGGTGTCTTAGAACAGTACTTTTTAAAGAAATTCTCAAGGAAAACTATTATTTATTATTTTTTTCTCCTTTTCTTCTCACCATAGTGGAGACAGATTTCCTTACAGACCCCATTACAGATTTCCTTATAACAAAATATCCCGTTTATTGACCAGTGGATATTTTTCTAGTCTACTTTCTCAATAGGGGTCTAGCCTCTTCAAGAACTCTAGCTTAATGACAGAGTATCAGCTTTGGACAAGCACATGGTATAATCTCCCACTCCTCTGTGGAATATTAATCCTCAGAGCTCTGGGATTCTGCATCCACACTGCCTGAGTTCAAATTCTGGCTCTACCACTTATTGTTGATCATGAGCAAGTTGCCTGATATCTCTGTGCTTCAGCTCCTCTTCTATAAAGTGGATGTTAGTTCTTCTTTCATAGGATTGTTATGAAGAATAAATGAACTG
Source organism: Desmodus rotundus (assembly GCF_022682495.2). NCBI lineage: Eukaryota > Metazoa > Chordata > Mammalia > Chiroptera > Phyllostomidae > Desmodus > Desmodus rotundus. Next base: position 126,145,908 of record NC_071388.1, read on the forward strand.
ATATGAATAAAATGCTTAGGATAGTGTCTTGGCCCACAGGAAGTGCTCTAACAGTGCTTACACTTGCTCTGGGTGTTGGGCTGTACCTCCGTGTCAGTTTGAGACTCACTCATTCAGTGTTAGACCATCAAACTTTTTGAAAAATGATCTTGAGGATTTCATTTTCTTTCAAGCAACGCTTAAAGGTATGCTTGTTATACTTTATCCAGCATCTAGTTGAATTTCCTAGTAGGAAGGCTTTTTAAAACTGCTTAGTTCCTGTATTATGCAGACTGAGCTGAAGACAACATCCCAAAGAAAGTTCAAGACTTGATAGGGACCTCAGTCCCTTGAACATTTTCAGCTTTCCAGCAACAGGAAAGGCTAAGCATAGAACAGCAAAGGGCTACTTTGTTCCAAGTTCTGTTTAGAGGCATGGCTATGAGCCCTACTTTATATTCCAGTGAAAGCCCTCCCCACACTGCTCTGATGACCCTCAATGAAAATGACTTCTTTCTTCTTTTCCTGGAAAGAAAAAAGGGCTGGGTACAATTATCTATTAGAATATATGTATCATTTTATCTCATTCAGCCTTGCATCATCTGCACATAGTAGTTCTCAATAAGTGTTTGTTAAATGCATGCATGCACAAATAAATAAATGAAAAAGGCAATGGAGGGAAAATATATACATATATTAAGAATAAACTCTTTCTATGAAGTAAAACTACAGGTGCAACTTCCCCAACTTTGCAACATGCCAAATTTTCAGGAACATTGTTTAAAGACATGGAGGTAACTCACTGAACAAAAGGCAAAAGCATTAAAATTGGCTGCTCCTGGGGAATGACACCAAGCACAAGAAGTGTTGAGTCAGGAAACTACTTTTCTTTAAAAACCCTCTGTGCTGTTTGGTTTTTAACCAGGTACTACTTGATTTTTTACTGTGTATATCTTGGTAAGAATTGTAATATTTAAAAACAAAGGTTAGTCAATTTTGGACTTGCTGAACTCAAAAGCAGCCTGTAATACATTTGGCCTCATAAGGTTTAGTACAGTCCTTTTAAAAAAATTTGTGCTCCACATCCTGATTACCAGAGAATTGTTTGCCCAAAGCTAAATTGACAAACAGACTTTGAACTTTAACAAGGCAACTCCAATGGACCTAACTTGGCTGACCAGGTTTCTGACCAGCGCCTAAATATAGCCACAAAGGGACAAAGTAAATGAATTATCTCCATGGTTTTCAAGGAGATCTCTTGATATCAAAACTTCTTTCTTTATACGCTTTTCCTCTGACCTTGTGGAGATGAAAATTGACATCCATAGTCATATTCTACCAAAAGAATGGCCAGATCTAAAAAAGGTAATGGTGATTAATTGGCTGAATTATTTTTGGAACTTCTTCGGGGTTTCTCAATGCCTCTATTATAGACCTATCTCTTCTTTGAGGAATCAGATGTTAAGTTTTTCTGATGTGGGAGTGCACTAAAATTATTTGGCAGCTCTGATTTCCTAGTTTTTAAAAATAACTTTTATATTAATTTTGAAAGAATGGGAATCAAAGAAATAAGTGCTTTCTCAAAATCCTTTTCTTAAAGCATTCTTTAAAATTTCGGGACAATTTAAGTAAGGCAGTTTTACTTCCATTTAAATCACATATTCAGCTGCTAGGAAGATGTGTGTCAACTGTAGAATTTAAAGTTACAGTTTTCAGTAAGGGACTATTAAAAATTGGAAAGTGATAGGTTTCTAGGACTTCTAAAACATTATCTCCTTTTCCAAATGTTTAAAATAAGGTTTAGAAACACCAAGAGATAACTTGTGGAAGTTTTTGTAGTCTATTTTAAGATGCTGTCTGAAACCTTTGCTTTTTGATATTCTTTAAACTATAAATCCTTGTTATGAACTAGAGAGAAGGAACATCAAAAAACAGTAGAGGAAATGACATGTAGCCTTTGCACAATGAATATCTCTAAAGACTCTTCTCCGAGTTTCTCAAAGGATAGAAATTTCCTCTTGTCATTAAGAACTTTTGAATGAATAACTGTAACGTTGAATGAAACCACTAGAAGGTAGGAGACGTGAACAAAATTTACGATTAGCTTCTTTGTTCAGGCTAAGTATCAGGTTACTCCATCTTAAGCCTTCTCTAGAACATGCACACCACTGACAATGTTTCATCTTTTTATCCCAAGTGAAGAAAAATGAACTAACCTAAACTCTAATTAAATAGCGGTTCATTATGCGAGTAGCTCAGAATATTTCCTCCTCATGGTTGTTAATGTTAAGTGTTTCTTTGTTCACAGCATTTTAGGTGAAATGGGTGGTTGACATTGTGGATTGAAAAATACAAATGATGCTGAATCATCTTTGAAAGGCTGTCCTATTGCAGCCAATCATAAAAGCTAACCCCATCAAACTCACCCCTGCCAAGGGAGTCTGAGTGCCTACGTGGGGAGTTGCTGTACCGAATGCTGTTGTGGTCATCAGAGTTTACTGAAGTGTAAACACCATTTCACAATTTCAGTGATGACATCCCAGAGCAGCCTAAAAAGATGCCTCCTCTGCTAAGGGGAGAAAACGGTGTACCTAATACTTTGTGCCACAACCCCACCTCGCATTACTAGTCTCCCACCCCAAAGCCTGACTCTAGATTGAGCAGAGAACTGGTCACCAAGAGCCCGTAATTTCTAAGTGCCCCACCTAATGCAGGGCCCTAAAGGTATTGTTAAAACTGCATAGGAAGCTGAGAGATGCAGAGCATGGGGAGGCTATAGCCACAAATGGGTGCCCTGGAGGCTCAGCAAGCACCTGCTCTGCTGGCTCTTTACCCCACCACCCACTCCTATCTTCCAGGTATTGCCTCAAAGAGGGAAGTGGCATTCTGTCACAGAAACCGGGCATCTATCTGGCAGTCTCACATGCTGCAAGCAGATAACCAATAACACTTGATGGTGATGATAATGATTGTGATGATAGTAGTGATAATAATCATAGGGAACAATATGCAATTTGATTCACATAAAATCTTGTGAATTGCAGAATACATAGGATTTATGTTATTAACCCTGCTGGACAGAAAAAGTACCAGACACTCAGAAATGAGCACAAGATCCCAGAGTTATGTGGCGCCATGGTGGCCCTCCCCAGCACTACCACCACAGCCGAGTGAGACAGGTGGTCCAGGAGGCTACCACTGCTATAAGGGATGTCCCTGCTCCCTTCTGCCCCCAAGTGCCTCCCTCGACACCAGTCCATTCCCAAACTCCCCAAACCCTCCTAGGGCTTCACCATGGGGCCATTGGAACCTGGCTTCCAACCTGCAGGTCGAGCAATCAGATCTGTTATATGGTATAGGTTTTCATTTACATGCAGGCAAGCCAGTGACGAAACAAGTAGTGGAAAACAGTTCTGTGTTTTCAAATTGGGAGGAGTAAGAGAAATAAAAATACATTAAATGGTGCTGGGATTCTTCTCCCTCTCTCCCCATTTTCAGTCTCTTTGGTCACAGTAAATTGAGTGTTAATGTGACAACAGTTAATAGCAGGTTTTCTTTGGTGTTCATATAGTTCAATAGTTACAGCAGATTTTACTTTGTCTTCCAAATGTTTCTTGGTGGGTAAAATGTTTCAAAACATCAGTCTCTCTGATTTTTTCTTACTATTTTTTTCAAATTTTGCAATAAAAGGATGAAAAGAATAAGCCAGTACTAGTTCTATGTTAGAGGATGAAGCCTGTTTTTTCAAACCTACCTTTCTCTATTAAATATTAATAGACACGCCTCAATAACCTTGACCTTCTTAAGCAATGAAGAAACAGAAAAGCAGAATCAACATGCCTGGCTTGATGATTAACTAATGATTACAAAGGACTGGGATTTGAGAAATCTTTTCATTTTCCCTTGCTAATAATGATTTTGGTCAGAATTACAATTAAGATCTGTGAGGTGAAAAGAAAGCGGATTGAGAGGGCACTTGATTCCATTGTTTCTAATGAATCGGGACCCATCCACTCTGCTGTCACAAATAGGAGGTTGGCGGCTGAGAAACCATGGCGAAAGTTCTTTCAGGTCAATCCACATGAGATTATTCATAAAAGCCACGGCGATAACAAGGTTTCGACTTTTCCCTTCAGCCAGACTCTACTGACCACCTGTTATGTGCCCAATAGTAGGGCTTGCAAAGGTTATTCTCATTTTAAATGGAGTCAAAAACTCCTGGCCTCTAGTAAAAAAAATTATATATTTACATCTTTCTTTATTAGCAATAATTTAATTGCATTTATTCATGGTAAGATTTTAGGAGACAAAATCCCAGACATAACTTGACTTTTAAACAACCTCTGTGAGAAAAGAGATATTTGGTTTCATCACCCAGGAAATTTATTATTCACCATGTGGAAGTGTGAGGTCCCCAAGACATTAAAACTCTCATTCAGTTCATCAACCTGATTCACATATATCCAATTCAGAAAGGCATCTCTTGTGTATAGAACTAAATTCCCATGAATTTTTGAATTTGTTTTTTATTTGTCATGCCCATAAATGCCTATGGGATATTGGTCCTTGTCAGTGAAACATCTTCAGACTGTAAACGCCTCCTGGCATATGCTCTGACCAAAAGTACTCCCAGGGTCTTAAATTTCAGACCTCAGGCTGGTTCAGTTTAGGATGAGAGCTGGGGGACTGAACAGATCACAGACTTGGAACAGAATTAAGCTGACCCGAATGAGTTAGGTCTTTGCAAGGGGCCTACAAGAGGCACAAAGTGTTCTAATTCTGTGCTTTCCAAGACAGGGGAGGGAGGAATACAGAGTGACAAAGGGCTTCTTCCTTCATGACACTCCTTAGTGTCTGGCCCTAGGGTGTGCCTTATTTTACCAGCTAAAGATAGAATAGGCTGTCACCACTATGCCACCCTCACTGCCATCACTGTCTGCCACCACTCCCACTGCCATCATTGGTCCCACCACTGCCACCAAGCTCACTACCACAACCATCACCACTACCAGCTCACAAACTCCACCACTGCCGCTACCACCAACACCCTCCCTACAAAACTACCACCATCACCATCCCCCCTGTTGCCACCAACCACCATATCCACTTCCACCACGGCCATTCCCACTGTCACCATCATCATCACTGTTAGCGCTGATGAGGTCCTTTCTGTAAACCAAGTCTGGTGACAATAGCTTTCTATGAATTATCTCAGTTAATTCCCATAAAATCCTATGCCACAGCTGTTGCTGTTTGCCTCGTGTTACACAAAGGAAACAGTGACTTCGAGATGTTAAGTTACTCCAACAAAGTCAAGTACCTTCGGAGTGGTTTGTCACATGTGACAAGGGCTTTCTGTTCTTCCTCCTTCTTCCTCTCTGACCTACCCCAGATGTAATACTTTCTAACCTGCTAATTTATGGATTAAAGTTCTGTAGGGAATTTTTAAAAAGTAAGAAAGAGAGTGAGGAAGGAATGAAAGAGAAAAAGGGAGAGAAAGAAGGAAAATAAAATCTTTTATAATACATTAGGGTAAGATTTCAATGGCAAATTTCCAGTTTGAGAGTTTAAGTTAACTCTAAAGAGTAACTGATGGGGCTATATTCCACCCCCTCCTCCAGCATACATCTCTGGGCAGCTTTATCCAAAGGAAGAGTGGGAAAAAGCCCAAGGGTATTGGGCTCTTGTGAAGGGAGCTTCACTGAAATTGTGAAGGGAGCTTCAGCTTCACTGACATTGTGAAGGGAGGAGAGTGCCGGCGGGAGGGAAGAAACACAGGCAAAGGACAAACTGTGTACAGGGAGGAGGAACTTGGGCCCCTAGTCCACAATTTCCCTTGCAGACCCAGCCCACCAAGCCATGTCCTCTGATGGCTTGGAGGAAAGCCACGTCACTTGGAGGAAAGCAGGTAGATCTACAGTTAAGATGATTATCTGATGCTGTAACACAATAATCAAACTTATGTTCAGGTAGAATAAAGCTGGTATCAAAATGACCTAAATCTTAAGAAGTCTGGTGAGGCAAACCCCAGTCACAGACATAGAGACTCATAAGCACCTCTATGCCCAGCTCTCCCCTCTCAGTCTGCAGGGGAGAGCAGAGCCAGGAGGAGGGATCTGCCAGACTTGACTTCCTCATGACAACCTCCCCGTCATGACATAAAAACCAGCCACTGTTAGCTGGTCTCATCCAACTATAACACATGAGAAGTTGTACTGATCTTCAGTTTCCTTAACCCACCATTGACGACTGGAACTGCTGAGGAGCTCTTCACATCATTGTCTCCAGCTGTCACACCTTCCCTTCTTACATCCCAATTTGAGAGCCACCTTATTGGAGCATGGAAATGCTGACCACTGGAAGTTCCTCTCCAATCTGACCCCAGACTGTCTTTTCCACCTGCCTTCCCTGGCACCACTGACCCAGTTTGTGGGTCAGAACCCTCCTCCTGGCTCCCAAGTCTCACATGCGATTACAGCTTTTCAAACACATGCCCACCCCAGCCCCACCCTCTCAAGACTGTGCTCCACAGGCTGGAACTTTTCTTCACTTTTATTTTCTCTGCCCTAGTAAGGCCAGTCATAGGAGAGACTCCATGAGGAGTTGAAGAATGAATGAATGAAGAGTGAATGAATGAATGATCTAAGTGAGATTTAAAACCTATAGTTAATGAGTCACATATACCTATGTCCTCAGGCAGAGCCTCTCAAAATTTTTTGTTCATAACCACCAAGGAGAAATAAAATTTATATTGTGATTCAATACAAACATAAATATATATAACGGAAACAAAAGTTTCATGAAATAAATAACTACACATGGGAGGCATTCCAATCTATTCCATTTCATTCCATTCCATTCCTTTACTATCTAGGCTTGGGTTTTCCAAAAAGCAGATTCTGAGATAAAGACTGAAATGCAAGTAGTTTACTTTGGAGGTGATCTCAGAAAACACAAGTACAGTGAGGGAGCGAGACCGGGAAAGCAAGGCAGCCAAAGGAGGTGTACATGTGTGCCTCACCTCAGTGAGGCCTTTGAACTAGTGTGTCCAGTGTATTTATGGACAAACGTCCTCACTCACTGGTTGAGGGCTGCTGAGGGGAGGTGTAACCCTGATGTCCTGGTACTTCTGACCTGCTAGAAGGGCCTGACCAAAGCTGTTTTCAGTGGCAATAGGCTGGTGTGCACAGAAGTGTGAAGGGGAGGGAGTATTCTACCAACACCATCTGCTACACATACTATTTTGTGTTTTTAGAATATCTGGGTCACTATCCACTAAATTGACTTCATGGCTCACAGCCCACAGTTTGAAGAGCAGTGTTCTAATAGGGTATTTCCTCAAGAGTGGTCTTTACTGTCCAGGTACTGTGACCCCTGAAATAGCGTAGGTGGTATGTAAACAAATATTTTTTAACATAAATCCTCATTTGAAAATTGCAACCTGCTTGAGGATAAAAGGTAAAACTAGCACTTCTATGATATATTTAGAATTTTCTTCCTGAATAAATGCATTTAGGGAAAGAGAGTAAATTGGTTAAATATAAATATTAAGTGGTATGTGGACATAAATTAAAAATGGGAAGGTGAAGCTTGAAAGGATGGAGCTCAGGATTCCTTGCCCCTTTATTGCAGTCCTGTCTGATTTGGTCTTTCTGTCTAACTGTGCTTCTTTCTCCCCCTGCAGAAATTTGGCTATGGAGGCTGGGTGCAGCTCCAACACCACAGCAAGGTGAGTTTCCCCTAAAGTGTGAGCATGCCTTGGACCCAGCGATGTCCTGAGCCTGAGACCTTCCTGCAGGCTCTGGGAGCTCTCGGCTCTTCTGCCCTCCTGCTGACTCTGCAGTAGGCAAGCAAGCAGTACTGATGTTTCTCCAAATCATTAGGAAAAGTGAGGGTGACTTCAAAGGCATCATTCAAGAAGATAAAATTGGAATCTGAGAAGCCATTAAAAACCTTTCCTTTTTTCCCCTCGAACCAATTTTAGCATGTATTGCTCTGCCTTAAGGAAGTGAGCTGGTCCTCTCCACAGGTCAGTACTGTATATTAAGGCCAACCAAATGAATAGAACAGTTTAGGTCTGAGCACAAGCTAGAGAAATTAAACACTGGAGACGGGGAAAAGAAGCCACTCTTTGGTTGACTTTGGTAAGAGGCAAAAGTGAAAGGAGGCCTGAGACTGAGGTCAAAGTCTAGAGCTGCACAGAGGTCAGGTCTGACTTCATTTTCAGAGGTAGGAAATGCCTGTGTGGAGTTCAGAGGGAACATTCCTGAGCTTCTAGCTGGAACATGGGTATATCTAAATCAGGCCCAGAAGGCTTGTGGTCTAGGAAAATGCAGTTACCCTGTGCGGGGGTAACACAGTGCAATGTGATTAGGTTAGGACTGTGTTTGCACCAGGTGCTGGAAGACACAGACTTGGGCACTAGTATTGGAGAAGGCCTCCTGGAGGAAGTGATTCCCATCCTGAGTGTTAAAGCAGGGGTGAAGGCTTGCCCAAGGAATAAAGGAAACAATTTTCCAGGAAGTGAAGACAGGGAGCAAAGGCATGGAAATATTTATATATGTTAGCCCAGAACTCAAGCACTTGGCTAGGCTGGAACCAGCATTTCTCACAATGTGATCCAAGACCAGTCAGTTCAGCTGCACTTGAGAACTTGAAAGAAATACAGACTTGTGGACATCAACCCAGATCTACCAAGTCAGGAACTCGGAGGACCTGACCAGCAATCTGTTTTGTGTTTTGACAAGCCTCCAACTGATTTTGATATTTACTGAAGTTTGAACACCACTCACCGGCTATATTGATTCACTCCCTGACTGATTTTTATTAACACCAATTTTGTGCCAGTCCCCCCAGTCTGGACATGAGAAATACACTGGTGAATAGGACAGACATGCTTCCTGCCCTCGTGGTGCTCAAATTCTAGAAGGAGACAAACAAACCTGATCACTTTGGAGAACTGAATGAAAAACAGGGAGATTAATTGGCGCTGGCTGTACAGGCAGCTAGTGAAGACTTGGAGGAAAGGAAGGAAAACCTGGGATAGTGTCCATGGCTCAGGGAACAGCAGTTGCAAAGGCTACTATTTGAGGAAGAGCTGTGTTCAAGGAACAGAGAGGAAGGCAACATGCTGAGATGTAGTGAAGAGGGCAGATGGTAGGAAAGTGAGACTAGTGAGGTAGGCAGGGGCCAGATTATGAAGGAAGGGACTTGTAGCACATGCTAAGGACTTAATTTTCAATGCAATGCAAATTATTTGGAGGGTCTTAATAGCCTAAAAAGACCACTTCAGCTGCAGAGAATGGAGGCAGGCAAAAGTTTCGGGAGCAAAGTGGTGGGAAGAAGCTGAAGAGGGGGACAGATGCCTCCTTAGATAGAGCCTTGGAGATTGGTTTAGGCCGTTGAACTTGATCCTGAAGGCAGTGGGGAATCATTACAGGGTTTTCAACATCAGAATCTCTGGGGCACTTCATTCTTGCATTACAAAGAGCCTGACTAAGTGTCTATTCAGACACTGAGCTGCACCTCTGTCTTGAAAAGTGCTAGTTCCAAATCTGGAGCTAGTGATCTAAGCTTCCGGTAAGTCTCCCCAAGGAAGAGAACAAACAATTTGAGTGGAGTGGATAACAAGGCTACTGGGAAGCCCCAAATGCAGGAAACGACAGCCTGTGATTTTTTTTTTTAACTCCATATCCCAGGCTGCAGTCTGTAGCCTTGATAATGGAATTGAATGGCCTTCATTTCATTTTGTCTTCATGTCAAGAGACTGCATAAACTTAATAGCAAATTTCAAAAAAAATGAAAAAGAAAGACAATATTTCCAGTCCCATCTACTGCCTTCATATTTCCAGCAAAATATGATACACTGGTAGTCTAATAAAAAAATAGTGACACTCTCCTTCCTTCTCTCTCAAAAACAAAACAGACCCAAATCTGTATTTTTTTACAGTGGTCAGGATTACAGTCACTGGAAAACAATATGTAAATGTATACAAATATTCAAATTAGGCTAAGAGCAATGAGAAAATCCAGTATTGTGGGGTTGAAATATGTTTTTATTCTCCAACATTCCTTTGGTGAGCAAATATTTTTTGTCCCCATGTCTAATTTATCTCAGAGATCCCTGTTCCCTGAAAGCTCTTTCCAAAACATTTCCCTGGTCTGCCTTTCTTGTTTCTTTTCTTAACCTTTGGTTTTTCAATGCTTTTGGAATGAATGAAGGGGTATTTGTTTGCCACAGTAAAGCCTTGTTCAGAATTGAAAAATACTATTTGCCATTTGCCTACCATTTATAAAAGTATAGTTAGCAAGACATTTTGTATGGCTTCCTCTGAGGAACTACAGGGGGTGGGGGCAGAAGTGAGTCCCGACAGCAAGAATACCTGGGAGCATTTCAAAGGAGAGACATAGGGCCTGTTTCAAATCCCTGGGTCAGCAGCATCCACAAGTATCCACTGAGTGTTTTTTAGGTCTTTGGGACTACAAGCACGCACACACACATGCACACCATTTTCACCATTTCACACACACACTATTCTGTGTAATCTCTGATCATTGGGTTACTGGTCTGAAAATGATTTCCCCTCACTGGGAAGCAAAGAAGACACCCAAATGGATAAAGAACATACAGATAATGATAATTTTGTGCTAAAATGATAATTTTGTGGTAACTGAACAAAAGAGACAATAAATAGCAAAGGAGTTCAGGGAAAGTGGAAAGCCCAAGGCCAAGGGCAGCTTTTATAAAGATAAACAATCATAAACTAGTGATCATCTACTCCAGTGTTTGAAAATAAGGGTTGTAACCCAACAGTGAGTCATAATAAGAAGTCAGTGGGTCAGGTAGGACAGCTTTGAAAATGAAATAGATTACAAAATAAAATACAGCAGAATGCATTGTTCGTGGTAAGAGTAAATACTATTCATGAAACTTTTGCCCCAGTTTGTTATCAGTATGGAGCTCCAGTGGGTCACAATGGAAACTATTTCCACATGTCAGGCCACAGCCAAAATGACTGAAAGCCATTAGTCGAGTCCAGTGCTGTCATTTTATGTTTTTATTCTGAAGGTTAATTTTTGATTTTAAAACTCAGCCCCGGCTGGTGTGGCTCAGTGGATTGAGTGCCGGCCTGTGAACCAAAGGGTCACCTGTTTGATTCCCAGTCAGAGCACATGCCTGGGTTGTGGGCCAGGTCCCCAGTAGGGGGTTCACAAGAGGCAACCACACACTGGTGTTTCTCTCCCTCTCTTTCCCCCTCCCTTCCCCTCTCTAAAACTAAATAAATAAAATAATAAATAAATATTTTTAAAAAGAACTTTAAAAAATCAAATAATTTCAGATAAAACTACAGTTCCCTTGGATCAACACTCCCCATCTTCAAAACCAATTCCTGTTAACAATTTGGTAGGTATTTACCCAGACTTTTTCCTATTACTTTACTTATGTATACATGTACCCATAGAAATACATAACATTATTTAATATAGCAATGTACATTATTTGCTATATCAATCAGGCTCCAAAGCAAAAAATAAATGGGACACTTAAATTAGAATGCTTTGGAAAGAGTTAATAACCTATAAAGGTATAGGCATGTGATGAAGTAGTAAAGATAACAGGGGCTAGATCGTGCAGGGAGGGTATTACGGAGCCAGAGCCAGTTAAAGAGTTGGGATTGTACCTTCAGGGCAGTGGAAATCCATTCAAGAGTTTTTTGTGGGGCAGTGGCAAGATCTAATTTAGGGACTTTTAAAAAATTTTTATTTAACTTTTTTAAATTCTAGAGGATGGTTGTTCTTCCATATTCTTTCATCTTTTTAAATATTTTAAATCATGTTTCATTTTTTAATAACAGTTGACATACAATATTATATCAGTTTCAGGATTACATCCCAGTGATTAGACATTATATAATTTACTAAGTGATTATCCAGATAAATCTCATACCCATCTGACATCATACATAGTTATCAGAATATTATTGACTGTATTCCCTATGCTGTGCTTTATAGCCCTCTGACTATTTTTAAAGTATATTTTATTGATTATGCTATTACAGTTGTCCCAATCTTTCCTCCTTTGCCCTCCCCTACCTGGTACCCTCATTCCTTCCAGCAATCCTCCCCTTAGTTCATGTCAATGGGTCATGCATGGAAGTTCTTTGGTTTTTCCATTTCCTGTACTGTTCTTAACATTCCCCTATTTTGTACCTACCATTTATGCTTCTTACTCCCTGTACCTTTCCCCCATTCTCCCCCTTCCCCTGAACTGCTGGTAACCCTCCCTGCGATCTCTATATCTATGGTTTTGTTCCTGTTCTACTTGTTTGGTTAGTTTATTTTTGTTTTTTAGATTCAGTTGTTGACAGTTGTGAGTTTGTTGTCATTTTACTGTTCATAGTTTTGATCTTCTTCTTTTTCTTAGATAAGTCCCTTTAACATTTCATATAATAATGGCTTAGTGATGATGAACTCCTTTATCTTTACCTTGTCTGGAAAGCACTTTATCTGCCCTTCAATTCCAAATGATACATTTGCTGGTTGGAGTAACCTAGGTGGTAGGTCCTTACTTTTCATCACTTTGAATACTTCTTGCCTGTCCCTTCTTGTCTGCAAAGTTTCTTTTGAGAAACTAGCTGATAGTCTTACAGGAACTCCTTTGTAGGTAACTTCTTTTGCTGCTTTTAAGATTCTCTCTTTATATTTAACCTTTGGCATTTTAATTATGATGTGTCTTGGTGTGGTTCTTTTTGGGTCCAACTTGTTTGGGACTCTCTGTGCTTCCTGGACTTGTGTGTCTATTTCCTTCACCAGCTTAAGAAAGTTTTCTTTCATTATTTTTTCAAATAAGTTTTCAATCTCTTGCTCTTCCTCTTCCCCTTCTGGCATCCCTATGATTTGGATGTTGGCACTTTTGGAGATGTCCAAGAGTCTTCTTATTCTCTCCTCAGTTTTTGAATTCTTGTCTCCTCATTCTGTACTAGTTAACTGTATATTTCTTCCTTATGTTCCAAATCATTGATTTGAACTCCCACTTCCTTCCCTTCACTGTTGGTTCCCTGTGATTTTTTCTTTATTTCACTTAAGGTAGCCTTCATTTCTTCCCTTATGCATTTGCTATACTCAGTAAGTTCTCTGAGCATCCTTATCACCAGTGTTTTGAACTCTGCATCTGATAGGTTGGTTCTCTCAGTTTTGCTTAGTTCTTTTTCTGGGGTTTTGTTCTCTTCTTTCATTTGGGCCATATTTCTTTTTCTCCTTGATTTGGCAGCCTCCTTGTGTTTGTTTTTGTGTATTAGGTAGAGCTGCTTTGACTCCCTGTCTTAGCACATCTGTTAAGTTATATGGGTTGGAGACTTAGGTATTCGCCAGGGCAGGGCAACCTGTTCACTGCTTTGTGGCTCTGTATGTGGGGGAGGGGTCAGAGAAGGGATAATGCTGCTGCCTGGCTGTTGGAGGTGTGCTTGGCACTTGCTCTGTTTCCAGTCAATTCCTCCATTTTCCTATGCTACTAGCACCTCTCTAGCTGCTGCCCTGGTGGGGGTTCCTAGAGCAGGGGGTTGTGTACCTTCTAGGACCATGCGGGCCTTTCAGGCAGACTCTCCCTAAAAATTGGCAGTTTCTTCCACCTCCCCAACCCCTACTGGTTCTTACAGTCAGAAGTTATGATGCATTATTTTCTCAGTGCAGAATCCCTGGGTTGCACAATCTGGCCTGGGGCTGGGATTGCTCGCTCCCAAGGTATCCCTCTGGATACTTATTCACCTCATGTGAATGTGGGACCACCCATTCCACCTGCTGCTATCTTGCCAACACTGCCTTGCCACCATCATACTGTGTCTTCTTCACTCCAGCTCCCTGTTTCTGCCCCTCCTACCCATCTGGATTAATATGTCTTCTTTAAATCCTTGGTTGTTGGACTTCCATGCAGTTCAATTTTCTGGCAGTTCTGGTTGTATTTTGTTTTGAGGTTAGTTGTGATCCTTCCTATGGTTGTTCAAGGAGGTGAAGTGTGTCTACTTATTCCTCCATCTTAACTGGAAGTCCCCATGACTATTCTGTAACAACAATATTATGCTTCTTAATCCCTTCACCTTTTCATCCACCTCCCTAACCCTCCTCCCATCTGGCAGTCATCAAAATGTTCTCTGTATCTGTGAGTCTGTTTCTGTTCTGCTTATTCATTTATTTTATTTTTTAGATTCAATCATTGATAAATATGTATTTACTACCATTTTATTATTCATAATTTTTTATGGTTTTTTTTCTTCTTCTTAAAGAACACCCTTTAACATTTCATGTTATACTGGTTTGTCATGCTGAACTCCTTTAGACTTTTCTTGTCTTGGAAGTTCTTTAACTGCCCTTCGATTCTAAATGAGAGCTTTGCTGGGTAGAGTAACTTGGTTGTAGGCCCCTGCTTTTCATCACTTTGAATATCCCTTGCCAATCCCTTCTGGCCTGCAAAGTTTCTGTTGAGAAATCAGCTAGAAGATTTATGGTAGCTCCCTTGTAGGTAACTAACTGCTTTTTCTTGCTGTTTTTAAGATTCTCTTTGTCTTTAATGGTTGTCATTTTAATTATGATGTGTCTTGGTGTGAGCTTCTTTGGGTTCATCTTGTTTGGGACTCTCTGTGCTTCCTGGACTTGTAAGTCTATCTCATTCACCAGGTTAGGGAAGTTTTCCATCATTATTTTTTCAAGTAGGTTTTCAGTTTCTTGCTCTCTCTCTTCTCCTTCTGGCATTCCCATAATGTGAATGTTGATACATTTGAAGTTGTCCCAGAGGTGCCTGGCACTATCCTCATTTTTGCTTTTTTTTTTTTTTTTTTTTGCTGTTCTGATTGGGTGTTTTCTGCTTCCTTATATTCCAAGTCACTGATCTGATTCTGAACTTCATCTACTCTACTGTTGATTTTCTGCAAATTATTCTTCATTTTAATTAGTGTATCTTTCATTTCTGAATGGATTTTTTTGTGGTTTCCATGTCCTTTTTTATGCTGTTGAAGTACTCAGTAAGTTCATATACTTTTCCCCTAAGTTCATTGAGCATCTTTATAATCAGTGGTTTTTAACTCTGCATCTGGTAGATTGCTTGACTCCATTTTGTTTAGTTCATTTTCTGGAGTTTTTTTCTGTTCTTTCATTTGTTACATGTCTCTTTTTCTTCTGATTATGGCAGCCTCCCTGAGTTTGTTTCTATGTATTAGGTAGAGTTGCTACATCTCCCAGACTTGGTAGAGTGGCCTAATGTAGTAGGTGTCCTATAGGGTCCAGTGGCACAGCCTCCCCATACACCCAAGCTAGGGACTTCAGGTGTGCCCCCCACACACACACCTGGTGGGCTGAGTATACATTCCTGTTGTAGTAAAGCCTTGATTGCTGTTGGCATGTCAATAGAAAGGAGTAAACCCCAGGCTGTTTGGCTGCAAGGACTGGCTGCAACCACCATATATGATCAGCTATGCAAGAGCCTACCCTACAGAGCAGGACTTATTCCAGCGGGGCTCTGGTGCCTACTGAATCTGCCCCTGAGTGTGCCACTTGTGGAGGCAGTTGGGTGGTGATGCTTGGATGCAGTCTGAAGCTGTCCACTGGATGCACCAGCTCTGGGACCTCCTGGGAGGTGTAGGCCAAGGTCAGTCATCACCTGTCATGAGCTACAAAGCAATCTGAAGATGGCTGCTACTTGTGCTGGATTTGAAGGTGCCCAGAAGAGGCCAAGCTGTGAACCAGGGCTGGCTGCCACTAGTGCCAGGCCTGGGGCCATTTAGTGAGAGGTATGGGCACGCTGAGGCCAGATGCTTCTCATTTGAAAGATTTCAGGAAAGTCTGAAGCCAGGTCATTCATATGAAAAAGTCACTGGAAACAACTCTGGTGAGCTGGAAAGTTGGGTAGGGTGGGGTCTCAGTGAATCACCATGGTGGGATGAACACTGATAGACAGGTTGATGGAGGCTCAGATATGGTGCTGGGCTGCTGATTCTGTCAGAGGAAGGCTCATCAAAAGGAACGACGGCCTCTACCAGCACTTCTGTCTGAAAGAAAGCTGCCCCTCCAACTCTCCCTATGATGCCAGACAGTTCATTTCCTCCCTGTGTATCCCTGGTGCCTTTCAAGTTGCTGCCCTAGCACTGGAACTCAGAGAGAGTGAATCCAAGTAAGTCCATGTGTGGGCTCTTTAAGAGGAACTGCCTGAAAATCCAGCAGCCTTTTGTCTCACTCAGCCACAATCTCCGCTGGTTTTCACAGCCAGAATTTACGGGGACTTCCCTTCCCGGCACAGGAACCCAGGGCCTGGTCTGGGCCCAGGACCCCTCACTCCTCAGGGGAGTGAGATATAGCTGAGATGTCCCTCCTGGTTTTTATCCAACACACATGGGTGTGGGACCAGCCCCTTTTGTGTCTTTGCCCCTCCTACCAGTCTCCTACCCATCTCAGTGTGGCCTCTTCTTTATATCCTTAGTTGTAGGACTTCTGTTCAGCTAGATTTCAGGCTATTCTGAATGATGGTTGTTCTGTAATTTCGCTGCAATTTTGATGTTGTTGTGGAAGGATGTGAGTACCACGTTTACCTATGTCACCATCTTGACCAAAAGCCCTGATTTAGGGTTTAAAAGTTTACTCTGGCTGTTTTGTGGAGACTGGGTTGAAGGAGAGTGAGAGTGGAGGCAGAAAGAGTAGGCTGGAGGCTGGAGTAATCCTTCAGGTGAAAGAAGGTGGAACCTGGACCAGGGTTATAGTTGTGAAGATAGAGGAAAACGAACCATTTAGGATCTATTTTGGAGGTTGAATCAATGGAGGTTAGGATCTATTTTGGAGGTTTGGGGAAATGGATTGAATGGTAATGTTAGGCAGGAGGAAGTGAAAAAATGGTCTTGTCTCAGAGGGAGAAGAAAAATAATGCAAGTATCAAGGACAGAAGCAGCCAAGCCAGGAGGGCAAGTGTGTCTGGGAGAGAGATGGTTGTTGTAGTAGTAGCCCCTCCCATGGAGCTGACCATCAGAACCTGAGAATGTGAAAGTTGGATTGATAAGAAAGGTTGCTTCCTAGTGACAGTGTCTGGGCCATTTCTAACAACTCTGCACCCCAAACCCAAGGAGCATGATAGCTTGCGTGATCTAGACAGATAGCCTGAGTGAACACTGGGGTAAGAGGGTGAGAATGGAAATCTGATGTGAAATACTGAGTTTGAAAATACATTTTTAATGATACACACAGTACTAGACATTTGAAATACCAGCCATATTTGAACTTATTTGCAGATAGTACTAGAATTATAAGTTTAGCATCAGAACTTATAGGTCACGGGTTAGGTTCTCTGGGAATCAGGCTCTGAGGCACAGATTAGGGTACAGGAGGTTTATTGGGAAATTCTCTCAGAAAGGACACCAGTGGAAGGGAAGAGAAGGAAGCAGGCTAGAACAGGGGGCAAGGCTGAGCTGTGATGTTGTCTAAATGGAGGTTTCAGCTGGCTCTGTAAGGATCTTGAAAGCTAACTTTCACAGTGGTCCCAAGCTGGGGTGGTGTGAGAGGGCCAATGTAGAGGGGCCTTTACACCTCCATTTCAACTACTTGTTAGAAGTGAAGCAGGACCTTAAGGGAGGTAGCTCTCCTCAGCTATGACAGTTTTCTTATCTCTTCACGGGGGCTGACAGCCAAGGGCCGCCTGATAGCAAGACTCCCAGAAGCTGGGAGAATAAGTCCTTCATTCCTGAAGGGGAATCTGAGTGACACATCACACCATCCTGGGAAGGACCTTAGACATCACTTACTTTATAGTTAGAGTCTGAGGTTCTGGGACGGCAGTGCTTTACAGAAAGGATCCAGGTCTCCTGATGCTGGCAATACCACGATTTCTACTACACAGTGCTGTTCTAGCCTAAAAATGTTAGTGGTGTATCTGAAATGTGTTATTTGGGTGATGATGGTTGGTTGAGGAATTCTTTAATTAAAAATAGAAAGTTGGTTTTCTTTGGAGAGTTTAGGGGAAAAACAGAAGTTGTTTTTTGGCTGAATAAATTAGAGCAGCTTGCTGCAATTACTTGGTTATTAGCTTGGTTTAAGATGTTGGTTGATGTTGAGGTCAACATTAAAAACAGAGCCTAAGAGACCTCCCAGCTCCTCCCCCAGCAGCAAGTGCTGACCTCTGAGGTGCATTTATGGTCCAGCAGGGTACTGTGTTCCCGACTGTAAAGTGAAAGGGATCAGGAATTGATTCTCTACAATGGCTGTCAGGTCCCCAAATTCTGGCCAAAGGAACAATGAGAATAGGAAGCCTATTATAGGGGAAGAGCTACTCAGTAGTAATTTCCACTCAGGAGTTTCACTAACAGTTGCTCTCACTTATTTACCTTACCATGGATCCAGCATGAAGGATGGGGAGAGAGAAGTTCAGTAAGTCTGATTTCCTGACACGTAATAAGAACAAAACTCATTAGGAAATTATAATAATTAACCTTTGCCTGCTAGATAGACACCAATTACCAAATACCATCCTGGTGGAATAGAAAATGGCTTCATAAACCTAGATTCTTGTCCTAGCTCTACACCAACTAAGTGTATGACCTCGGACAAGTAACTCTACATCATGGACTCATTGGGAAATTCATGAGTGGAACTAAGCGATCTACTCCTGCTTTAAATTACTCTGCTTTGTCTTAAACCCAGACTCACTTATGCACCTCCCAGAAAAGCCCAATTTTCTCCCTTGTCATTGATAATATAGCAGTCCCCCTTTATCCACAGCTTGATACCTGCCACAGTCTAAAAACATTAAGTGGAAAATTCCATAAATAAACAATTTGTGAGTTTAAAATTGTGTGATACTCTGTGCAGTGTGATGAAATCTCAAAGCAGCCCCACTCCACCCCACCCAGGATGTGAGTCACCCCTTTGGCCCGCACATCCACACTGTACACGCCTCCCACCCGGGAGTCGCTTAGTGGTCATCTCCGTGATCAGATCCAGCATTCCAGTATCCAGGTGCTTGTGCTCAAGTTGCCCTTATTTTACTTAATAATGGTCCCAAAGCACAAGAGTAGTGATGCCAGCAATTTGGATGTGCCAAGGAGAAGCCATGAAGTGCTTCCTTTAAATGAAAAGGTGAAAGTTCTCAATGAAAGAAGAAAAAAATCACACGCTGAGGGTGCTAAGATCTATGGTAAGAATGAATCTTCTTCCCATGAAATTGTGAAAAAGGGAGAAGAGAATTCACCTGGTTTCACTGCCACACCTCAAACTGCAGAAGTTAAAACCACAGGGCATGTTAAATGGTTAGTTAAGATGGAGAAGGTATTAAATTTATAGGTGAAGACATGAAACAGAGAGAGACCACATGCACATAACTTTTATTAAGTATTTTGTTATAATTTCTCTGTTTAATTATGTTATTGTTGTTAATCTCTTGCTGTGTCTAATTTATAAATTAAACTTTATCACAGGTATATACGTCCAGGAAAAAACATAGTATGTATAGGGTTCGGTACTATCCTTACTCTCAGGCATCCAATGCAGGTCTTGGCACATGCCCTCCGTGGATAAGAGGGGACTAGTGTAGATAGTAAAATCTGGCCATAATTCATTTACCATATTCTCTGTCTTGGTCAGTTCTTTATAATCAATCTATTATTGAATCTTCTGAATCACTCCATGTTCTTGGTTGAAAACAGCAGAACCCACTCCAGCTAGCCAAATTACAAAAGCAGCTCACAGACTTGCTGGGACAGTCAGAGATCAAGCTCAGAGGCGGTGCTAACACGCGCGCGATGCTCAGCCATACCTGGGCGCTGCTCCAGCAGGGACATGTGAGTGCCGCCACTCCTGGTCACAGGAAGCTCACACTCATGCTGATGCTACTGAGACTGGAGACCAAAGCATTGTTGTTTCTGCTCCAGCCGTGTCTGACACCTCAGACAACACCTGACCAAAAGGTAGATTCTGCATAGTGCCTGCACAGTGCTCGCTTCCAAATCAAAGTCACATGTGGGTGCCTCCGGCAGAGCCCAAAGCACACACCAGTGCCCTCGCTACAAGGGAGGCTGGGAGAGTGAGTTCTGGATTCTCCTCAGGAAGGAGGAATCATCATGTGAAAATTTCTTCACATATACAAAGTGCTTCAAGGTTGCCGAGTAGCCACAAACATGGCAAATATAATGACCCACATTTTGCAGAAAGAAAACGTGAGGCTTAAACTCAGGAGGCCCATAACTTAACCAGTTCCACCTCAGGTAAGTACTTTAATGAGATTTAAACCCAGGTCTGTCCAGATGCTGAGATCCTGCTCCTCAACCCTCTACTACTCAGGGTATTTTATGGTGATTAAACTTTACAATTAAGAAGTGAAAGGAAAAGAAGACTTTGAATTTGCCAAATGAAAGTGCGTTCCCAAACTTTGACGTTCTTTCACTGTCAACCTCTCCCCTCTCCCTCCTTCTCCCAGTGGGAGGTTGTGCGCATGCGTGCAGTCCGTGCCACATAAGACTCTGGGTTGCAAACAACATAAACCGACAACGGTTAATTTAAGCATAAAAGGAATTTGTTGCAAGTATTTTAAGACCCTCAAGAATTACAAAATGCCAAGGGAACCAACCCACGAATGTGTTAGTGACTGAAGCTACAACCAAGCCTATACACCACAGGCACAGCCTGGCTAAAGAGCTGCTCCCCCCAGCTGGACACTGAACACTGCCACCAGTACCCCTGCCAACGGACGAATCACCGGGCCACTGCTGGGATCACCCGCAGAATAAGTCCACTGTTCTGCATTTTTGTATCACTTGCTCTTGATTAAAAACCAAGCACCAATTGGACAAGCTCGGGGCAAGGAGGGCAAGTGTTTGGGCTTTTGGGCTTTATTAGAGGAGGGCTGGGTTCTGCCCCCACTAAGAACCTTACAGGAGATTTCCCAACCAAGGAAAGTTGGGTAGATGCCAGCAGAGTCAGGAAAAGATGAGAACTGAGGCAAATGGATCCTGAGTCCCGATGTCAGAGACTTGGTTCTGCTTGTGTAAAGACCCTGTCACGATTACACAAGTCAGTTGCTCACCAACCATTTCCCCCAGTCCATGAGAAATGAAAACATGGATCTGAGGCCTTGTCACGGAAGTGAGATGTGGCTGGCTCTCTCCAAGCAGAAATCAGGGAAGGCTTGGTCCGTGGGATAGAAGGATGGAAAGGAGGCTGTGGTAAGGCCTGTGTGCAACTCCTAATCAAGCCAAGGAGAAGAAGATGAGGGCAAGGATTCCATCAAGCAGAGCTCAAGGCCTTTGATCACCTCGTGCCCACTTGGCCATCACATGGGGCCCAAGGGCGATGTTGAGACCCTAAAGCACCTCCAGAGGTTGTGAGCCCTCAAAGCAGGGGAACACCAGGATAGCCTAGTCCCTAATTAGCCTTATGTCACTAATAACTGATACTTAGAGTAGCTAACACTTCACACGTGTCTGATACTCCACTAAGTACTTTATATGGATTATCCCATTTCATGCTCACAAGATCCCTTTAAGGTAAGTTATATAATTTTTTTAAGAGAAGTCATATTATTATCCCTATTTAAAGACGAGCAAACTGGGGCTCAGAGATGTTGTTTAACTTGCCCAAGGCCACACAGTAAGTAGTAGAATGGGGACTTGAAACTGAGGAGTCTGCTTTCAGGGACCTGGATCAAAACTTTTCCTTTTTCTTTAGGGATCACAACCTGCAGGCCTGATCCAGAAGCCACTGCCATGCCCTTGCACAGCCATTCACTGTGGCCCCCGCACTGAGTGTTAGGAGAGGGTGCACTCAGGCTGGCCTGGTGCCAGGTGGAAGCCAGCAGCTCAGCCCCGAATTGAGTACATGCTGCTAGACGATTCACTTCAGTGCCCACCTCCTCCTGCAGGTGTTGATATCGGTGGGCCCTGCTCTGTTAGACAAATCATTCATTCATTCTCACTATCCATCTGTCACTTCTCTAAAACCAGAGGGCTGGACTCCAAGTTCTATCTCAAAGGTCCTTTTCAATTCTAAAATGTTCTAAGCTGCAATTTTCCAGACACTGGGCCTTCCTCTCAGGGCTTATAGCCAGTGATTCAGGTAGACAAGGTGACCACCCAACCTCAGTCATGAAGCCCCAAAAGACCATGACCATGACTTTGTTTCTCTCTGTGTCCAACTACGGATACCTACAGAGCACACCCCTTTAACTGCAGGCCAATATTAAGGCATGAGGATGAAAAGCTGAGTTCTGTTCAATGAATAGATTTCTACTTCGTTGAGGATTAAGTAAAAACCCTAAACATTTTAGGGGAGAACCAAGTTCCAAAGCGTGCAAGGAAGGATTAATCTAAGTAAACTCAGGTTGGCTTCTGCTGATGTGCATTTTCTGCCCTAGGGAGAAGCAAAGATGCTGAAAGATGGGAAGGTTTTCAGGGTGGTCCAGGAGAACTGCTGGGATCCAGAAGTCCGTGTTAGAGAAATGGACCAAACAGGTAATCACAACGAGAAATAGCACCAACTTTTACATCTGATGTAAAAGCCACGTCTCTCCCAAAAGTCTGTTGACCACTTCACAGGATTTACGTGATGGCCACTTCCTCGTGCCTTTTCTCCACCGGGCCAGGCAGCTCCAGCTTCGATGGGGGCAGGATGGGACCTGCTACTATAAACTTTTCAGTGCAGATTAAATTTTTTAAAAATTAGGTAGATCCTGTTTTAAAGGAGAATACTACGTCATAAAAAATATAAAAGTGTCATTTTATTATTTTAAAGCTTTTTAAGTTTAAATGTATAGTATTCACTTATTATAAAGTCAATTAAAACAGTAAAAATTAGGATTCACGGAGTAAAGATGCCAATTTCCTGCTTAGTCAGATTGAGGATCCAATTTCTTCCGATATTTTGTGTCAGTGCGCAGCGCACAGAAAGTCTCTGCGGACACATAAGGGGTGGAAATGGGAGCAATTGAAAACAAAGTTAATAGTGCACTCTCAGAATAGTCCACAATAAAACTAATTAAGAAATTTGAAAGAGGAGGTTTGGGAAATTTTTGTTTCCATGCTGAATCACTAATGATTTCTAAGGACTGCTTTGCATTCCTTATCTTATGTTTAAAAAGCAAACAAGTCCCCACAATTTAAAAGAATTTTAAAGACTATCTAAAATATGATATGATGGCCATGCTGTGCTCACTTGTTGCTGCCTGGCTGATGGCGCCACCCGAAGATACCCCACCCAAAGATGCGCTGAGCCTTCCGGATGCACGTGGGCCGTGCTCACGGGGAGCTCACCACTGTGATGGGGTGCTCACCACGACAACACTGTCAGGCCTAAATTTTGACATCGGTGGTCTAGATTTAAACCAGAAAACAAGCAATTCATACCCACAAATGAAGGAGCAGCTTAGAACTACCACCTTCTTAGTCAAAGATAAATGTATAAGAAGTTGAAATATATACAGAGACGGCAGGAGACATTTCATTCCAGTCTGCACAAAATGAGTTAACCTGTCAGCCCCAAGTGGGGAAGTGGTCTCTGGCATGCTAGAATTTGGGCCAGGATACTTTAGGCCAGGAATTGCTTTATAGTTTTTAAAAATAATTAAGTGTATATTTAAATGGCATTCAAATTGAACCTTGCAGAGAGCCTGAAGCACCTCTGCAGACCATTCCACAGAACACGGTGCCCATGCTCCTGTTCTAGGAGTACATGGGGCTGGGAGAGGAGCTAGAGAAAAAGCAAGCTTCTCAGATCTAAAGCAAGGTTTTGCTCTGAATGTAAATCTTGAACAAGGTTCCTAACCCTCCTCCCGCCCACTGGCGTTCAAGGAGAAAACTAGTGGAAAACAGACTTGGATGACTGGTGTTGGTTTAGATGAAAGGTGTCTCCTTAGGTTTTTGCTGCGCATTTTATTCACTGGCTGTCTCTGAGAGAGCAGTCGTGTCTACGCTGAGCATTTACTTTCTGCCGGACACTGTTCTCAGCAACCAACATGTATTTACTCACTTAATCCCTATAACAACCTTAGGAGGCAGCATTTATTACTATGCCCATTTTACAGAAGAAGAAACTGAGGAAGAGAGGTTAAACAACTTGTCCAAAATCATACAGTTTAATTTGTAGGGGTCAGAACCAGAATTTGAACCCACGCAGTCTGGCCCCAAGGGATAAACAACCACATCCTACCACCTCTGCAGAGATAAGAAAACAAAATGAGGAAGGCCCACCACAGACAGTTCTAGCAACCCATGCCATCTTCACAGGGAGGAAAATGTAACTGGCAGCCCCTGGGTCACTTCAGCACAAGATCCAGCACAAAGCTAAGAAAGACCAAAATAATAACAATGAGATAATATACATGTAGTGTCTCCTAAGTCCTCAACTAGGTTGAGTTCCTATTAAAGCCGGTTCTAGAACAGACCCAGGAAGGTCAGAATTGGTGAGGGATCTGGGCTGAGTGAGGGCTGGCTGGGAGAGCAGTCCTTTCTGCAGAAGGGGGCTAAGAGGCCCCAGAGGAATCGGGAGAATTTCACATACCTGCTCACTTTTAATGCCCTCAAGTGGCAGGCACTGTGGCACCTATTGTTACCGAAGGGGGCTGGGAGCTTAAGGGATTTGCTCAGGATCGCACAGCTAGTAACAGCAGAGCTGGACTGCAGCTAGGGCTTTCTTTCTGGTTCCACCACAGAAGCTTTTCCCAAATCTCCCTCAGGATAAGGATTGCCTGGGGTGCTGGTTAAAATTCCTTTTCAGGCACCATCCACTAAATCAAAATTTCCAAAGGAAGGCCTAGGAATTTGTTTTACAATGTTCTGCAACCCCCACGCCCCATTTTAATCTGTAAATAAATTTGAGGAACACTGTGCTATGTCATGCTGTTAAACCCCCCTATTTTAAAAAATATAAATTCTAATTGGTTTAAACTTGTTTTCCCCCTGTTTCCCCCAGAGACCAAAGAATATGTATCCAAACCAACCAACACACAAATAACACAATTTATTGTGTCGATATAAAGCATTGTGACAAGGGATGGCTACTGGGATGTAGGGGAAGAGTGAGGCTGGACAGGCGCCTCATCACACCACTTTCAAAACATGTGGCCTTAGGTCTAATCTATAAGAGAGAAATGAGATAGAGTAATATAAGTGAAAGTGTCTATGTAAAATGTAAAAGGTTTCACAACTGAAAAGTACTCATCTGTTTGATACTAATCGATGAATGTAAATACTATCTTGTGACAATATTTAGCAATACTATCTTATCCAAAGCCGTAGTCTGTCATTTCTTGGGTACGTTCAATGTGCCAGGCCCTGCTGGGTGCTGGTGTTATGGCATTTAGAGGCAGTCTCATGCAGTGCTTACGTTCAAGTAGGAGGAGGCACAGAATAAACAAGTAAACATAGAAATGACCGACTGTAATCATTATTAGAAAAGGAAAGGAATAGAATGATCAGATAGATAATAGTGGGAAGACCTGTCTGAGAAGGTGACATTTGAACTCAGACCTTAGGGTAAAAAGGAGCCCATCCTGTGGTGAACCGAAAGTAAAGCATTCCAGGCGGGTGGAACAGCTATGCAAAGGTCCTGGGGCAGAAAAGAGTTCCAAAGCACAGTCCGGAAGCCAACAAAGATTATGTGACCCTGGGAGAGACTGAATGGGGCCTTGTAGACCATGTTTGAGTCTGGATTTTACTCTAGTATGGTGTAAAGTCCTTGAAGTTTTGACCAAGAGAATGACTTGATCTAAGTTTTAACCTATGACTCTGATTTCTGAGTAGAAAACAAACCACAGGAGGACAAGAGTGGTGGTAGGAGACCACCATTCAGAGCCTTCTGCAGTGGTCCACACAGGAGATGCTGATGGCCTGGATTAGGTAGTGGCAGGGGATGGGATACGTGGGTGGATGTGGAACTGGAGTAGAGGCGACAGGGCTTGCCGGTGGGTTGGATGTGGGTATGAGGGCAAGAGGAGCCACCCGCCATTTGGCAGCCTCTCTTCTGAAACCCCAGCTCCAAGAGCTTCAAGACAAGAGATTCTAGGCATGCCAAATGCTGGATTCTGGGACCAAATCCAGGCTCCCATTCTGAGCACTCCAGACAGTGGGACCCAGACCCACTTAGGAGCTGAATTAAGGTGGCTGAGAAATACATGTAGCTATGAATGACCTAAGATGAAAAGTCCTGAAAAAAATCACTGGGGAGATGACTTGCTTAAATAGAATTTCACAAAAAGGAGAGTGGAAATAACCCTTGACAAATGGGGTCAATTAGTTCTTCGTAAATAATCTCATTTTTGTACAGCCTTTAGCCCTCCTCCTAGAATCCGAGACTGAGGAATGAGGGAGGCCTGAAACAGAGAGCCTGAGAGAAAGCAGACAGGGAGGGACAGCAAGGGAGGGGAGAGCAGGAGGAGGCCAGGGTGGAGAATTCCTGGGAAATGCAAGAACAGTGTCTGGCTACTCTTCTCATTAGCTTTGCCTTTCTTTGTGTCTGTGTCTAGGAGTGACCCTGCAAGCCCTTTCCACGGTCCCCGTCATGTTTAGCTACTGGGTGAGTGTGAAAGTTCAAACCATCTCCTTGATGGCCGAAGGCTCACATCTGGCAAGTAGGTAGATGACTCGGGTCTTGACATTGCCCCACCTCCCCTCCACTTCTTTCCATTAGAGACCAGTGGGTTCCCTCAGCTTCTCACACTGCAGCGTGCCCTCCCAGGCTGCTCTTCGTAGTCCTGTGCTTGCTCTAGACCCACGTGGTCCGGAATCGTAGCCAGTAGCTGCACGTCGCTATGTGACTCCCACTGTGTTTCCACTGGACGGTGCAGTTCTAACCCCAGCTTTAACTCCCATCAGAACTTACCTGTCTGCTGACTCGTCCATGCAGGGCCTTACTCAGTAATTAACAAGCCAATTTATTCTGAGGTGACAATGATTTTGAAGTGGAAAGGGTAATAATGGCCTAATATGTTGCCTCTCCCAGGAAAATATGTGATTCAAACTAAGATTCCTGGAGTTGGATGCTTTTCCCCAAGTGATTAAGTCTCAAGTGCTCGAAGTTTCAGGCATGATTGAGAGTCTGTAGAACATCTTTGTACATAGCTGGGGGTGCACCAGGCACCTCATCAAACTAGTAAATATTCACTTGCATTGTGATTTAAGGAGCAATGGGAATACCACCTGCTCACCCCTACTTTGCCCATCTGTGCTCATAATTCCATTACTAGTGATTCAGTCTTTATTGTTCCTGTGATTAGATTTATGGCTTTAAAAATGCCCTTAAGACCTCAGTATGTCTAAATTTATCAGATTGGGTATCACTCTGACTAGACAACTGGGATTGCAGGAGAATGCCAAATTTCCTGGCAGTGGGGTGAGAAGGTGTAGAAGGAAGAGTTAGGGGAAGAGAAAGCAAACTTCATCTGCGTCAGCGTTTTGCTAGGGTAACTGTGAGTGCCACAGCCAACAGGAGGGAGAGGGAGAAGAAACAGGGACAGGAGAGGTGCATGAATGAACACCCTGATGTCTCACAGTGAGACAGACAAGGAGGTGCCCTGTCATGTCAGGCCCAGCCCCCTGTGCAGGGGAGGGTGGGGGGAGGGTGCCTGGGCGTGCAGCCCTGCAGGCTCCAGTCTACCGTGGGTAGGAATGCCAGGCCCAGTAATCATGTCTGTCTCTTAAATTATAGCCTCAATATTTCTAATTCGCCAGCAATACTAACAGTTTTCTTTGCATTTGCAATGACTGGCTTCTGGGTCTTCTGCAGCAAGTGCCTATCTCAGTCTGTGTCTGAGCTTCCTGGGGGGGGGGGGGGGGGGGGGAAGCCGGCGATAGTGACAAGTGATTTAGCCTAGGGAAGGTGTTGTTTAGAGTAGATATCTAAAGAAGTAGGTTTTGAATGATGTGGTTTTCCCCTGCCTGTCTCCACCAGGCCAAACCTCAGGACACGTTAGACCTGTGCCAGTTTTTAAATAACGACTTAGCTGCTACCGTAGCGAGGCACCCCAGGAGGTTCGTGGGTCTGGGGACACTGCCCATGCAGGCCCCCGAGCTGGCCGTCAAGGAGATGGAGCGCTGTGTGAAGGAGCTGGGCTTCCCCGGGGTCCAGATCGGCTCCCACATCAACGAGTGGGACCTGAACGCGCAGGAACTCTTCCCTGTCTACGCAGTGAGTGTGCAGCGCTCAATCAAGGACCCTGGGCGGGGCTGTGCGGGTGCTGGCGGGAAGAGCGTAGAGAGAGAGAGAGAGATGACTGCTGACATGCTGAGATGTAGGAGGAAATGTGGAGAGAGCTCCCCCAAAGGAGTGGGCCATTCCTCTAAAGAGGGATGAGTGGGAATGTTTCCTAGGCCAGCCCTGACTTAACTCAGTGAAATACCTTTTCTTCCCATCCATTTTCTTCTTTTAATCTTTCATTTGGAAGCCAAAATGTTACCCTTATCACAGCCATTGTGCAAAAGAAACATATTAATGATGTGCAAAAACAAAGTATTTTTGCTTTGGGAAAAAATACTTATTTTTCAAAATTATAAGATAATTTTGAAGAAGTTGTGGGAAATACAGGAGACTGTAAAAAGGAAAACATATTCTATAATCAAAGTAACCCATAATTCCACCACCCAAAGATAAGTAACCACTGCCATAGTATATTTCATTTGTTCTTTTAGTTGCATATATCTATAATCTATGTGTGATTTGTGTAACCTAATTGAGAATTTCCACCCCAAATAAAAAGTCTCTTAATGCATGATTTTTAAATACATGCATAATATTCCAATATATGTACATGTTTTGATTTATTTAATCATTCCTCAACTAAGATACTTTTTAAGCCAGATACAGGGGTCTGGCACAAATAACGCCCATTTTATTACAAAATCTTTTATTACAAAGCCATAAGCATGTAACTTTGTGACATAACAATATCACACTCAAGCACACCATATGACATTTTAGGTGAAATCTTCAAATTGCTGTCTTTGATCATAATAAATAATAAAATCACACTCAAGCAGGCATTACTTCTGCTGGATCCTGTAGTTTGAAAATGTATAATAAAAATACTAACAAAAAAATAATGCCATCAAGAAGTTTCAGCATTTGCTGAAACTACATGGTGCATTTATATTCATTGTACTATTCTTTAAACTTTCAATATTTGAAATATTGCATAAATAAATATATTTTTAAAAACTCAGTGCCATGTATTTCTGGACCCAACTAAAGTCCTCTCCATCAGCCTTGCTCTCCCTCCCAGTCTTTCTGCAACGAAACATGCTCTCCTTGGTACCAGGATTCAAGATGTATAATTTTATACTCAACTACATTTTTAAGTTGTTTACTTCCCTCCTAGAATTATGATAGTATTTATTGTTTTCTACTATTTTCAGTGTGAATGCACAATCTTCAATAATGAATTAAATAGATGTTGGTGGACTCACCAGGCACTGTAATCACTGATATTTATTCATTTATTATCATCTGTTGTTCTCTGACTACATGGAAAAAAATTCCCATTTTTGCACTTATTGGCACTGCCCGCCATTTGGGGGATTGCATGTTAAATTGCCTCCTACTGACCTGAAAGATTTAATGTTCCTCTAAATATTGAACTCCCCAAAGCTTATTGGCTGCAGTGACTGAGCTAATGCAGTGAATGAATGTTTTCTAGAAACTTTAATGAGCTTTGAAAGAGGATTTATTTTCTTGTGCATCCAAGTTTTTTCAGCACAGTGTGAGCAAACCTTCAGCTGTAACTCATTTTATTATTCATTGGAATTGGGTTTATGAATTACTAAGGGGCTCAGAAAGCAACAGTAGCTGATTGGGGTCCAAAGAGATAATATTTTCATTTGTGTGACTAGCTCTACCCATCCATCACTTTCACTAGGCTGTTTGGGGGCTGGCAGACTCCAAGGGGGTTCAGGAGAGCCGTCCGGGCCCAGCTGACTTCTGATGTCCTGGGCTGACAGCACATTTGTTTGGATAGCAAGACTTGCCAGCCTCACTACTCTGTAACTTGCATCAGTAATGTGGGCTGAAACAAATAAGAAGGGTTACCATGGGCCAAGTTGGCTTTGTCATTTCAAGGTCAGCCTAGAGCTCCAGAGCATCTAACTGTCCCCCTTATTTCCTAGATCTCCCTTCTTAGTGAGTGAACCCAACAAGACACATTCCTGTCAGTTTCCAGGCACAAAAATGACTTTGTCGTGGGTATGAGGCAGACAGAATGGTACTGGCAGACTCCCTGCCTCTATCTGTCCTCAGCTTCAAGACCTGAGAGAGCTACTTAGCCTCTATTTGCCTTTGATTTTTTTCAATGTGAGATGGGAGTAATGCCCAGTGCTCACTTCATTAAGAAAAATTAAACTAGTTAATAATTGTAAAAGCCTTATAATTACTTTGGCACCTGGTAATTTCTCAGTTAAGGTGAATTGTGATTTTGAGAATTTGAATGACTTCTGTTTGTGTTCTCTGCAATAGTTCACATACAAAAGGTGACCAAAAATATTTGCTAATTTGAATTGAATAGAAATGAACTTCTGTAGGCCATAGAATCAAGTTTTGTACTAATGAGAAGTCAAATCCCATTGAGATATCATGATTAAGTGCCTTGGTCAAGCCCAAACTAACCCAAGAAGCTGGTATTTTCTTTCCAGCCTGCATTTATTGTGAGATTTATATCAGAGCCACTTCAGCACCCCAATATATTTAGGAAAGAAATGTGCTAAGAAAAATGTGTTTTTCACCTTGATAAGCATTAATATTTCATGCCTGTTGAGGGAACTTTTTAAAATTAAACATTTTGTTGAATAAAGGTCATTCCATCCAGATGGTATTTCCATTTCCCAGGAGGCCCTGGAACAGGTTCGCCTAATGGCCTTCATTTCAGTACATGTCTGACTGAGGCATTGAAGCTTTTTCCTTTCTAAAATCATTTCATTCACACCAGACTATTCTGGGACTCAGCTGGGCTCCTGGGGCTTTTGTGGGAGCCAGCAGACCCCAGAAATCCCCACCCAGAATGATGCTGTGAGTGACCAGAAGGCTTCGGTCAGGCCAGCCCACTCCAGCCCAGTCCTGAACCCCTGGCTCACAGAGCATCATTCCCCACTTTCCACATCCTCAGGTTTCCTAGTGGCGAAAGGGAGGGACCACTCCAGTCCTGACTCCAAAGATACAATCTGAGCAGTCTTTCCCAAAGAGCAGACCAAGAAGGAACCAGCAGGGGAAATTTTCCCAGCATTTGAGGTACAAGATCAGTCCTTACACATTTTCCTCTCGGCCAAAACATTTGAATGATGGATGTTTCCTGTGACTTGTTTTGCCAAACAATATATTAAATTCATCAACATCAATGGTACGTCCACACCCCCCTTGTTAAATCTCAGTGTCCTTTTTATTTTCCAAGCAGGAGCAGGGTTTACCAATGACTCTTTTATAAAGATCAGGAAACAACTTCAAAAATATTTTGCTTTATGTATTCAGATCAATATAGACTTAGAGAAAGGCAATTTCCCTAAAATAGTATCCTGTATCTGCTGGCTCATCCAAATATCTCTCTCTCATTCCTTCCTTGAAGGCAGCTGAAAAGCTGAACTGT
This sequence comes from Desmodus rotundus, assembly GCF_022682495.2. NCBI lineage: Eukaryota > Metazoa > Chordata > Mammalia > Chiroptera > Phyllostomidae > Desmodus > Desmodus rotundus. The sequence goes on from NC_071388.1 coordinate 126,177,460, forward strand.
TCCCTATTCGTGCACCCCTGGGACATGCAGATGGATGGACGGATGGCCAAATACTGGCTCCCTTGGCTCGTAGGTTTGTGTCGGCTTGGAAGTCTAAAAAAGAGGATCTAATCTTTATTTTTTTTCCAAATCTGTGGAATACTATTATGTCAAAGAGAGAAAGTGTGAATTATTAAGAGGATTGTGAGTTATCGAGCTCTTACTCAGATCAGTGCTGTATGTGCTACCTCATTTCATTTTAACCACATCCACAGAAAACTCTATGAGGTTGGCATTATTATAACCATTTTATAGATGGAGAAACTGAATCTCAGAGTGGTTAGGGAAGCTTTCCAAGTCACACAGTTAATAAATGAAAATGGAATTTACACAGATCAGTCTGAGTTCAAAAGCACCTCACTCCACAGACTCCCACAAAGGCTCCCCAAAATAAGTAACCATGCCTGGTTAATAGAATTTTTTAGAAGCCAATAATAGCATCAGTGCTTACAAATGAGAACCCTGGAATTAGGAGTGGAAGGTCTCCTTACACCACCCAAGGATCTGAGGCCCTACACCATGCTCTTTGCCTCCTGCTCTAGTCATTCATGGTTTCACGAGGGAAACCATTCATGAGGGAAAGGGAAAGAGGAGACACCTCCATGTGGCCTAGTCAATCCGTCATTATCATCCCTGATAAGAAAAAGAAATGAAGAAAGATTTAAAATTCTGGGGCCATAAGTGAAAAGTGCAGCTCATCTACAAACCCAAGGAAAAGTGGTCCCAAATGAACAGCATTAGATTTTCTTTGGGAGGCAATTATTCATTCGCTTCTCAGCCTGATTAATACAAATAATTATGAAGTAACCACCATAAAGAATTAAATGGAGCAACATTTTGAAAGCAAAAAAACTGAACCTGAGTTCCAGCTAGTCTACTTTTCTGTATAACCTGTGACAAGTTACTTGACCTCCTCAGGCCCCTGTTCCTCATCTGTAAAAAGAGCTGATTTGGATTCTCCTTCTGCTCTGATGTTTTATGCCCCCAGCATTGCTTTTGGAGACCAGTGTATTTAGCAAGGCAGCTTCCTATCTATTCCCCACCAAATTTTTGAGCAGCAATTAGCAGAAAGACAACCTAAGAAGCCCCAGTGCTTTCCAGGTTCAAAAAAAATCTCGTCCTAATTCACACAACACTTAAAGTACATGCACAGCTATGTCTTCTGGGACTGGAAGGGAGTAGAAGAACTTTTCCCTTTGTCAGTCACTCTTGCTAGCCTCATGCATACTCCATGCAAGTCCACAAACTTTTTTACATTGCAAGTTCCCACACGAAAAACAGAGGAGAGCATTTGCATAAAAGTTCATTTCATCATTCATTTATGTAACACATATATATTGATCTCCTCCAGAATGTCAGACCTTATCCTAGGCACCAAGGATATAGACATGGACACAACCTCTGCCCTCCTGAAGCTTATGTACTGGTTAGAGGTAAAAGACAATATAGGCGTACACAGATCATAAACAAACAAACAGGCTAATTTCAGAATTCTTTTCTGGATGCAGAGGTGGTCATTAGTGGATTGGAGGATTTCCAGCAGGGGAGGGCCATAATCAATTTACACTGTAAATATTCAACTTTGGCTCCTGTATGGAGAATGGATTGTGGGGTTATGGTCCAAGTAATTAATAGAAAGCAGAATCACAGGACCAAAAGCAAGTGATGCTGTTCATCTCCCCACCTTCAGGAAGCTTTGCCCACTCCCAGATGGACGTGAATCCATCATGCTTCCAGAATTCCCAAGAAGCCAGGGAGCCATGGCACCTCTGTCCATGGAGCAATGGAGTAGGATGAACATCCGCTAAAGCCTCATTAGGCAGCCAGAGAATCATGAAGATATAAGAAGATGCAAGGCTCAGCTATGGAGCCCCCAGAGATTTCTTAATCACAGTCTGAAAGGCAATCATCTTGTTACCGAACAGATAGTGAGGTTTGACTTCCCACTGACACCCACAGGCACATTCCAAAGACAAAGATTGGTGGGAAGGAAAGAGGTCTTTATTAAAATGCTGCACACTTTGGGAAGCTAATCACTTTCGCAAAACCCAGACAAAGCCCATCTGTTCCCCAAAAGACTGAAACCCAAAACCATGCCTAGAAATCCCGCTCCATCCTTATCTCTCCTTCAGAGGCTAAGACTGCTAAACAGATGGCTCTCCATCTTCAAGCTCCCTCCCTGTGGTCCATGTGTGGGGCTAGCACCACCATCAGCCATCAACCCTCACCTTCCAAAACCAGCCAGTCCTGCAAGTACTCCAGCCTACACATGTGTGACAGTGGGTCCCAGAGAGAAGACAGAGCATTTCTCCCTTCCCTTGGTTTAAATCTCCTGACCCAAACTTCCATGCACTCCAAAAGGGTCCAGTTCCTGCAGCTGATTCCATCATTTTCCCAGGCTAGACTGACTAGACAGCACCTCCCCCTGCAGCCATGTTGACCTTTATGGTACACATTTGGCTATGTCTTCTGGGACTGGGAATAGGAGGGCTTTTCCCTTTGTCAATCACTCTTGCAAGTTTCATATGTACTCTGTGCAAGGCCTTCTGGACATCTTTGCCTGGGGGTGGGGAAATCTGTCATCACATGCGGCGCTAGCAGCATGGTTTCACTTGTGCTGCCTCAGGCATTTCCTGTGGCTCCTCCCTCACTCTGGGTGCCATGCCCGTATCAATCTGAAAAAGTAACCCAGACTGACTCCATGGAAGTAAAGGCATCAGGCGTGAAGCAGCTGCTGCTAAGATCACAAAGCACTTCAAATAATTCATTTTAATCCAGTTATTTTCAACCTCAGCTCTAAGAAGCAGGAAAAACTTAGAATAATGTTAGTCAATATTTATTGAGAACTTACTAAGTGGCAAGAGCTAACCATTATCCCCATCTTATAAATGAGGAAATTGAGGCACAGGGAAGCAGCTAATATTTGTTCAGCACCTCCAATGTGAAATTCTGGCCAAGAGCTTTCCTGACATTATCAATTGCAGGGCTCCAATAGCCTTGCAAGATGAGCAAGGCTGTCCCTATCTCACAGGTGAAGAAGCACAGGCTCAGGAGTTTTAAATAATTTATCAAAGTCTGGAAAACAAAATATTGGAGAAGTGAGGGAATAGCCCAGACTCATTGTACTCTCTTGCCCCGCTGCATCCAAAACTGAAGCTGGGAGAAGCAGGACAAAAGCCAGGTGCTCTGGCTCCTTGACTATGCCAGCCATTCGATGACTGACTCTACCTGCACATGGCAAATAGAAAGCATCAGATGTTCTGCCTGCCAAGGTCACAGCATGTGGGCAACAGAGCCATGCTTAGACACAGGGACCCTGTGTTTCAGCACTGACTGCTATTCCCCAGCCATGAGTGTCACTGAACTTCTTGCCAGAGATGACAAGCCTTGTACCTTGTGGCTCTTTCCTCTTTTAGGAATGCCAGCAGAGACCACCACAGCCATTTGCTCCATGATCATGGGTGGAGTGTTTGAGAAGTTTCCTAAACTGAAAGTGTGCTTTGCACATGGAGGTAAAGACCCCATCTGTACTGGTCAGCTCAGCTACCATAGCAAAATACCACTGCTAGGTGGCTTAAACGACCAGAATTAATGTTCTCACAGTTCTAGAGTCCCAAGATCAAAGCGCTGGCAGGGTTGGTTCCTAGTGAGGCCTCTCTGTCCCTGGGTTGTAGAAGGCCATCTTCTCACTGTGTCCTCACACAGTCCTTACTCTGTGCATGCAGAGAGGGAGGGTGGGAAGGGAGACACAGAGAGAGAGAGAATGAGAATGAACAGTCGATTGTTTCTTCCTCTTTTTATGAGGACACCAATTCTATCAATTAGGGTCCTACTTTATGATCTCATTTAATCTTAATTATTTCCTTAAAGGCCCTATCTCCAAATACAGCCACATTGAGAGTTAGGGCTTCAACATATGAATTTTGGAGGGACACAATTTGGTCCATAACATTCTTTCAGTAATTAGTCTAGTCATAAAGTATGTGATAGTTCAGGGACCAAATTCCATTTTTGCAGATAAGTTTAGTTTGGTTGGCACAGTTTTTGCTTTATTTTGTTTTGTTTTTATTTAAATCTTTCTTGTCAGACTACAAACTCTCCAGTTTGCAGTAATCCCTACCATTCACTATTATTTACAAATAGACCTATTTTATTTACTTACATTTTCTGCTTCGTCCCTATAGGTAATTGAGTTTGTGACCCTTAGACATTCAGACACACACAAACTCTACCTGCAGCTCTCTAATCCGCTTTTCCTTCTCACCAGCATAGAGACATCTTTTCATGTCACTAAGTACAGGCTTCATCACTTTTGATGGTTACATGCAAGGCAATACATTTTATAGATATACCATCACAGGTTGCCTCAGTATTTTGTTATTGCAAGTACGATACATTTGAAAGCTTTGACCACATATCCTTACACACCTGTCTTCTCTCTAGAATAAATTCCTCGAATCCGAATTTCTAGATGAATTCATGTTGTTTCTCCTTGGTCATCTCTCAGCATTTGGAACCCAGCAGGTCCTTTGCTACTGTTAACCAGCTGGGCTATAGTAACTTCTCTCTGCCTACAACATGAGAACTAAAAGGAATCCTTTTCAACGGAAGTAAGCCTCTCAGTAAGGAATTTACTTGCAGGTGGAGCCTTCCCCTTTACAATAGGAAGAATCTCCCATGGATTCAGCATGCGCCCAGATCTGTGTGCCCAGGACAATCCAATCAACCCAAAGAAATACCTTGGTTCCTTTTACACAGACTCCTTGGTTCATGATCCTCTGGCCCTCAAGCTGTTAACAGACGTCATAGGAAAGGTAAGCCGGGGCTGCCATTTGGACAGTTTATAGAGAGCAGAGTGCAGGATCAGCAACCAGTTACTTGGATTCTTTCCAAAAACCGGGTGGAAGAAAAAGCAACTGAAAGAACAGGGACAATGAGGTTTTACAACCAAGTCCAAGGCTTGTGCTGCCTGTCATCACTCAGCCACAGAGCAGAGACAGGTATTGGATTATAATTGCTATTTTATTAATATCAGAGGCCAGAGGCCAGCAATCTGAGAAGGTGGCAGGTAAAAACCCTAACATCCACCTTACCTTGAGCTTTCAGAAAAAAGTTTATATAAGGGGAATGTGGGAATTTGGGAGCGGGAAATTCCTAGGAGGAGCACAGACTTGCCATTTCTCTTGGGAGTAAGGGGAGAGGGAGCTGAAAGGGGAGTCCCGCAGCTTCTTCTGAAGCTGGCTCCCTTTGCTCTGGTGGTATCTCACCATTTGCCTTAGAAGGCCTCTCTTCCCCAGACACTTTTGGTTTAAGGTCTGGGAGGTTATGTATTCTCTGGTTAGGGAGGAGAGGTATAAACCATTTATTCTCAAATGTCTTTGGTTAGGGGAGACAGAATCTTGTGATTCACCAGCTGGCTGTAAGTTGCTCAAACTGTTCGGCCTTGTTTAATTTTGTCTCAGTTTCCCCATTCCACATGCCCAGGAATTTTCCTAGCTTCTTATTATCCTGTCTCAGTTTGGGATTATTTTGCACAGGGGATCGGATGCAGAACATATTTCACCACAGAGTGAATGTCACCAAGGAACCATTATGGATGCCAGGGAATTCCCAGATAATCCACATGGCTGGGGAGTTTCCCAGATCAGCTCCTCTTCCTTAAGGTCATCTCTGTACCCATCCAAAATGACACATCGTGATATAGCAAGCAGAAAAGAGCCACCAGTTTTGAAGTCAAATTGACTTGGATTAAAATCCTGGCTCTCCCTCTTACTGACAGGGTAAATTGTGAACTCAACTGTCCTCATTCACTAAGTGAAGAAAGTGGGAATGTTAAAGAGGAGGGACATGGACCACCCGAAATTTTTTTCTGAAATAACATGGCCTTCGTTTTGAAAATGATTGTCTCACTTGGCAAAAAAGATCAGCATAGTCGTACTTTAAATCTCATAAGCAAAAAATCTTTCCTCTCTTGTGGTCTGCTAGCTGTCTCTCTGTTGGCAGCATCTCCACACTTAAGTATTTTTTGAAAATGCTAACTCAGCAAGTTCAGACAATTTTAGATGAAAGGCCAGTCTGATTAGTGAAAAGTCTGAAATATTTAGTATTTTAATTCTGTTTTTATCACCAATAGATATCTGTGAAGGTTTTCCAGATTTTCTCAAGGAAAAAAAATATTTGGGGTTTTCTAAAAGAACATGGACATACTTAAAGATTTGCAATATGGTACTTGGAGTGAGAGTAGACTCAAAGGTATTTCAGTTCTTGTTTAGCAGAAAAAGAGGTCCGTCATTTGAGAGGTACAAGTGGTGTTCTAGCTCGAAAATGGAGACTTCATCTCACTTTGAAGCCGACTGCCTCCCCAGCTGGAGAAACTCACTAGAGTATAAATGTGAAACATTCTGGCTTGCTAATAAATTATGTGGCTGAGATGTGTTTCTGAGCCTTTGAGCTCTTGTGTTGTCCCTGACAAAATGGGTGCTTAGCAGCTGGCTATGACTGTTCACTGTTTTTGGTTTAGGCAGAGAAATTAGGGGCAGGTATGTAAGCAGTGTTGGGGTGGTCAGTGATGCAGGCTGTGGAAGAATTCACAGAGAGAAGAAATTGTAGAGCATAAAGTTTTTATTCACTGTCCAAGATAGGAGAGGGGCATGGTGTGGAGAGATAGACCAGCATCGAGGGGTGGGGGCTTTGAGATTTTATTGCATTATAATTGGATTTAAAAAGGCTGGGGGCTTGCTATTGTGTGGCCCTTGGGCTATTGCTGCTTTGTAAAATGAGACTGCAGTTTGTTCCAATGTTATCTTCTGCTTGTGGCTGTAGGGAGTGGCTAGTTCCCTTCATGCTTTCCAGTAATTTCCATTCCTGGGGACAAGCTCAGAAGAGTAAAATGGCAGTCGTGTTTAACAGGGTCATAGGCCTGCTAGGCAATGGTGCCACAATAGCAAATGGGGCTGGCTTTGTCCTTTCAAGCAGGAAACTGCAAAGAGGAGAAGCTGAAAGAGACTGAGCTCTGGACTTTGAGCAATGGAGGAGGGGAAGTGGGAAAGTGGTGTGGAATTTGGGAAAGAGTCATTCTTATTAACTCTCATCAAGCCTAGTACTCCCTGGTTTTCTTGGAAATGGCAAAATCAGGGGAAAACACCCTTGGCAAATACCACACTGACCTTATGAGCAATACCACCAACAGTGAGGGACACTGTCAGCATGAGGGTACTTCAAATGGCATTCAGGGCGGCACGTATTGGCCAGGGACAGAGCAGAAGGAGAAGACTTGGCAAAAGCCTTGTGGAGAGACCAGGTAGTGAGCATATATGAGCCCCTTTTAGGGACCCACAGAAGACCTCAGAGGGCACTTTGCAAAGCTAGTGGTCCTGAAATCTTGCATTCAAATTGTGAGGATTTGAGCCATTTGAATTTGGGCATCCAAAGTAAATGTGACCCCATTTTATGTGGCCTCACAGGCTGGGGAATTCAGGACATTTAAGCAATGTATATATACATATAAAATTTAGGATTCCCTTTAAAATATTAATATTTCCTCATTCTAGTTATATTCATATCAACAAATTCTCTCAAAAACAATCCCCAAACCAAAATGGCTAAGGAAAGCCCTAGCATGATGGCTGGGCTAGAGAACAGCTGTCCAGATTCCATGGAAAGGACGGAATACTGTGGAGGGAGGTCTCCAGGATGGAAAAAAGGAACTGATGGAATATTTGATGTGTTTGAGAAGTTGGACCAATGCTTGCCAGGCACTAAACTGTTGATGCATTAGGGACAGACAAGCAGTGCATGCACTGAAAATTAAGGAAAGGAAAGGAAAGGAAATAATTAATTCCAAGAAAACAAACATCCATATCATGGCAAATAATCATTGTACATAATCAGCTGTTAACAATATTTACAGTCATAATAGTGTAAACGCTGAATACTGTTTTAACTGAAAATTGCAATTCTGGGAAAATGGAGAAAAGAAATTGGGATAGGAAAGAAATTCTCACTGATCATAATGGGAAGTCAGTAAATACGGCAAATACTCTCTGAGTTAACAAATCAAGAAACAACAACAAATCCTCTGAAACTATGAGGATAATTATTAGAAGATACAGGTTAAAAAGGTAAAGGTGGCTGCCTTGGGGGTCAAGAGCTGGGAAAGTGGGCACAGGACTGCTTTTGATAAGAAAGATATTAATAATATATAATTAACTATGTATGGGAATTACCTTGATAAATCAACACTTTAAATAATACCATAAAATGAACAGTCATATGTCATATATAAAACAATACCACTTACTGACACCTACTATTTCAAAACACTGTGCTAAACAGATAAGTTATGTAATCTCTAAGCTGCTTTCCGTCTCTAAAGTTCTTTATTTTTAATCTATGTGTATTCATTTTTTAAGACACATGCTAAAAATACTGGTTATGTGTTATCAGTCTATCACTGTGAAAATTATGGAAAAAAGGAAAATCTATTGCCTCCCTACAGAAACATGATCACAGAAAATTCCCTTTTCATATTTAGGTGGATAGATTTTGGAGAGATCGGTCATCCCCCATTATGGTTGTATCACGATTTTGGCTCTATCCACTGGTAACCTACTACTGTATAAGTACTTATACCAACTCAGTGGCTTAAAATAATAATGAATATTATTTCTTATGGCCTTCGTCTGTCAGGAATTTAGGAACAGCTAGCTGTCTCAGGCTCTCCCATGAGGTCACAGGCAAGCAGTCAGGCAGGGCTGCCATCTCCTGAAGGCTGAAAGATTTATTCCCAAGGCGCTTTTTACACGTGGCTGACACACCGGGTCTGGGTTTTGGCAGGAGATGTCAGCTTCTCCCAAGCTGGTGGTGTTTCTGCTAATACAATCCCTTAAAAACTTTACAAGTCTCTTAGAGAAATCTTACCAGATTTCATACCATTAGGCAAAAATCTTACCCATAAATCTCTGAGAAAGCCCTTCTCTACCTTTGATTTCTTGGAAGGCTGCTGAGGAACAATACCACAAGCTACCTAGAAGCCCTTATTGTTTGACGGAATGGTTCTTTAAAGTGCTGCCCTAAATCTTTCGAGGTCATGACAAAGAGAGTATAGTTACATCTTGACTGCATTTTTAGACTATTTTTTTCTGATTATGCCCGGACTTAATCTTTGCCAGAAAGCCAGCTCTACTTTTTGCATCATTTGCCATTGAAGAGCTGGGAATTTTTAAACCCATCAATTCCTGACTCTTATATTGAACAGTTCTTCCTTTAAAGCACCGCCCCCCCTTGCATGTTACCACAAGCAGCAAGTAGTTGACAGTGTTGCCTTTTTTTTTTGCCACTACATAGCAAAGTTCTCCTTTCCTCTAGTTTCCAGTAACATTTTTCTCATTCTCCATAAAATCCTACTGATAGACTTCACACAGTCCGTCAGGCTTAGAAGGCTTTACAACAATCTTTAGTCTTTCCCTATTCTCAAGGTTCTTGCAACTTCCTCCCGCCGATGAGTTCCAAATCCACTCCCACATGTTTATGTTTTTGAAATGGCAGCACTCCACTTCCACGTACCAAAATCTGTATTATTTATTTATTGCTGCATAATAAATTAACCTAAAATTTAGTGGTTTAAAACAATGAAAACTCATTATTTCATCCAATTCCATGGGGTCAGGAATCCAGGAACCCCAGGGCTGGGCAGTTCTGGTTCAGGGTTTCTCATGAGATTCAATGAGATGACTGCAGCCCACTAATTGTCTGTCTGTCTATCTATTTTTCATTGTTAATTTTTTTTGGCATACTACTTACACTAACTGAACCCCAAACTCTCGCCCAATTTTGTAACTCTTCCCTCGGTATGTTCAAACATATTGTGTGCCACATTCTATCAATGCTATCTTCTTAAAGAGATATTGACACCTTCAGGAGCCTTCTGACTTGCTCCATTCTGGACTGGGGTGCCATTTAGACCTGCTGCACAGCTGTCATCTTGAAATCTCCCTTTGCTCGCACTCTCTCTCTCTCTTTCTCTCTCTCTCTCTCTCTCTCACACACACACACACACACACACACACACTGAACTCCCTGTTTCCTGAATCCTATGATTTTTCCAATTGCTTGGTGGAGAACATCCTCCAATAGCTTTCTGAGAAAGGGAGCATAGGAGATGAAATTTTTGAAGTCTTGATTATCTATAAATGTCTTCATTCTTCTTTTACAATGTGTTGTTTGGCTAGGTATATAATTCTAGCTTAGAAACTGTTTTCCCCATTAATTTTAAAGACATTTTTTCCATTGTATTCTGACTTCTAGAGTTGCTGTTGAGTAATGTAATGCCATTCTAATCTTTGAATCTTCATATAAAACCTGCTTCTCTCCCCTCTTCCCCACATTCTCAAAGACTAAGATTTTCTTTTTGTCCTGAAGTTTCACAATAATGTTACTTGATGTGGGTCTATTTTCGGCCATTATAGTAGCCACTCGCCACATGGTAAGCCCTTATATTTTGTAAATTTTCTCTTTTTAAAAAATTCTATTTGCATTTTTTTCCTTTATTTTTATTGTTGACACTAATACAGATGTCCCCATTTCCCATTGCTTCCCGCCCAGCCCCACCCACCTTCCCTCTGACCATCACCACACTGTTGTCTGAGTCTATGGGTTATACATATATGTTCTTTGGCTAATCCCAGATTTTCTTCATTTATTCCTTTAGTGACATCCTTTCCTCTGTGTTCTCTTTCTGGAGTTCTGTTTATTCTAAAGTTGAACCTTATTTTTTTCTGTCTTACATATCCCCCTCTTTGAGTTTTTGCTTTACGTTCTGGGAGATCTCCTGAACTTTATTTATGAAGCCTTCTATTTAATAGGCTTCATTTATTTCTTTAATTTCCAAGAGCCATCGTTAGTGTTCCTGTCCTCTAAACTTTTTACATCTTGCTCATGTAGCGTATGCAATTATCTTTCTTATCTCTCAGAACATACTAGTAATTTTGGGAAATTTACTTCTCTCAGCAAGTCTTTGTCCGGTTGGCATTTTTCTCTTTTTAAAAAAGTCTCAGTCTTTCATATTAAATGTTTTCCCCAATGTCTATAATCCTTGGCTATCTGCTCCTATTTAAGAGCAGTCACTGAAAGGGTTATTAAAAGTTTCTGCAAATGGGTGGGGCCTATCAAGTGTGGCCTTCTCTCTAGAGTAACTCAACTGAGCCATGCACTTTGGAAACTCTAGACATTTGATCTTTCCTTTTTGATTTACCAGTTTCCCAGAGAAGCTTTTCCAGTTGCTTCTCTAAGTGGTAAAGGCCTAGCTGCCAGTATTCTAGAAACTAAGTAGGGCAAAAAGTCTGGGAGCCTCAATTTTTAATAAATAAACTTTCATTTAATCCTCCTGCTCTCAGAACAGTCCCCTCCCTCTCACTGTGCCTGAGGTCTCCCCTGGTATCTCCCCTTTCACCCTCTTTTGAGTCTTTGGTCAGGGTGAGGGAAAAGCAGACTCTGAACTAAGCAGAATCACAGAGGTGTCTAGAGTCTCACTACTTCTTACACAGGCTTAAAATGAATGCTCCTGTTTTTAGTCCCATCTTTGTCCTAATCCCAGAGGCACATGGTCCTGTCAATTACAGGTATTTGGAGGGCTTGGCAATGTAAGTCAGGTTACTTTGTAGCTCATCTTACACTGACTAAGGATTTTGCTTTTTTAATCTTTGAAAGTCAGTTACTATTGTCCCTCTGCTTTCTAGTTCCTGAAATCTTATTGTTTCTTCTATCCTGCTCTGTTTATCCTCACGGGTATATGCCCTTTAAAAATTTCTTTACCATCTTATTAACAGGGTCTTAAATTGTGATCCTTAGGCCAATACCAGTCCACAAGAGCTTGTTACCAGTCCATGATGTAGAAGGAACTTATGCTGGTTGAATGACTTTTGTTTTTAATGACAAGTCTTGTTTTGTAAAGAGAACAGTGCATTGCTTAACATTTTAGGACAAGGTCCTTATGTGATAATGAACAAGTAAAAATCCAGTGTGGATACTTGTATTAATATCAGTCTCGAGCTTTCCTCTCTTTCTGTCAGAAAAAAAAATGTATCTTACCTGTATTGCATCCCTGTATGGCCCAACTTGCAGCTCCCTGAAATCATTTTCACAGTTATAGGCAATTACAGGTCAGCAGAAATTATAGCAATAGAAGGAGCTAAGGATGAATTTTTAGAAGGTAAAGAATTTTCTAACACTCTGGTTTGGGTTGAAAGTGGAAGGAAGATATTATACACATTTTAGAGTCTTTTATTTTTTTCGCTACTTCTAAAATTTAATTTCTTAATTTAACTAAAACATTTAAAATCACATAACTTGTTAGTTTATAAATATTACTTTTCCACATTACATTTCATAAAATAATTTTGTTCAAACATGCATCTTTCACAGTGCCTTGTCAATATCAGAAGCACCATTTTAGGCATTAAGGTTATTTTTAAAAATATATAAGCATTGTAATAATAAACTCTCTTAAGGAGAGTGTCTCTTTCCCAAGTTTCTAAATATCTAGTCTTCATCTTCAACCAAACATCATCAGAATTCCCCTGGAAATGGAAGAACTGTAGGACTACTCATATATCACTCACACACAACATTCTATTCCAAATTGAATTCGCTGCTGCTGTTCGTCTTTTATTTGCAGTTTGTACTTTTCAGTGGTTTCTATTAACTTGTTGATTTGTTTCTGCATGCCTGAGAAATGTGGTGAAAAATTATAATACAATTAAATGTAGAAATAAAAATGGGAATGAAAATGAAGTAAAAAAAAAACCTCCTAGAGCTACTATAAAGGACACAAGGACAAAATCAAGGGGAAGGGTAGAGGTGGGGGAGGGAGGTGGGACTGGCTGGGGCGGGGTGGAGGGATGGGAAGAAAATGCAGACAATTGTAACTGAATAAAAATTTTTAAAAAATCAACTCCAGTTCTGGCTAGTGTGACTCAGAGGATTGAGTGACAGCCTGTGAACCAAAGGGTCACCCATTCGATTCCCAGTCAGGGCACATGAAAAAAAAAAAAAAAACTCCTAGAAATTCCATTCTTATGAATCAAGTAGTGAATAATGCTAACACATTAATGCTATACTATGGTCATAGCTATGAGAAATAGATCTTGAGTAAATTATTTGATCTCTCTAAGTCTCAATTTCCTTATCCATAAAATAAAGATAAAAATAGTACCTAACTCTTGGGGTTGTTGACAGGGTAAAATAAGATAACTGCATAAAGCATATGACACAATTCCAGTCCCATCGTAAGTGCTCAGTAAAAGCATTTGATAAAGATGCATACAGACGTTGAAGAATGAAACTACAGTGAAAACCACTGTGACAATATAAATTAATTTGCAAGTTATTTGAACCATCTTAAAATATTATCAACTTTAGAATTATAACATCATAAAAATTTGAGATAAAGAAAAAACTCTACCTAAATTAAACTTCACAACAAACAAAACATGATTCTCAAGCAATAATGCAAAATAAGGTTTTAGACAAATAATAACATGTGGAATCTAAAGAACAACAACAACAAAAAGAACAAACAAAACTGAAGCAGACTCATAGAACAGAGAATATTTTGATGGTTGCCAGAAGGGAGAAAGGTTGGGGAGCCACGTGAAAAAGGTAAAAGGATTAAGAAGTATAAACTAGTAGTTACAAAATAGTAATGGGGATGTTAAGTATAGCATAGGCAATATAGTCAATAATATTATAATAACTATGTATAGTGCCAGATGAGTACTGGAAATATTGAGGGGAACACTTAATAAAGTATATGATTGTCTAACCACTATGCTGTACATCTGAAACTAATACAAAATAATATGGTGTGTAAACTATAACTGAAAAATATTTAATATATTTTATTGATTATGCTATTACAGTTGTCCCAGTTTTTTCTCCCCTTTATTCCCCTCCATCCTGTATCCCCCTCCCACCAGCATTCCCCCACCATAGTTCATATCCATGGGTCATACATATAAGTTCTTCGGCTTCTCCATTTCCCATACTAATCTAACCTCCCCCTGTCTATTTTGTACCTATCATTTATGCTTCTTATTCCCTGTACCTTTTCCCCCATTCATCCCCAACCTCCTCCCCACTGATAACTCCATTTCTGTGATTCTGTTCCTGTTCTAGTTGTTTCCTCAGTTTGTTTTTGTTTTAGATTCAGTTGTTGATAGTTGTGAGTTTGTTGTCATTTTACTGTTCATATTTTTTTATCTTCTTTTTCTTAGATAAGTCCCTTTAACATTTCATATAACAAAGGCTTGGTGATGATGAACTTCTTTAACTTGACCTTATCTGGGAAGCACTTTATCTGCCCTTCCATTCTAAGTGATAGCTTTGCTGGATAGAGTAATCTTGGATGTAGGTCCTTGCCTTTCATGACTTGGAATACTTCTTTCCAGCCCTTCTTGCTTGTAAGGTTTGAGAAATCAGCTGATAGTCTAATGGGAACTCCTTTGTAGGTGACTGTCTTCTTTTCTCTTGCTGCTTGTAAGATTCTCTCCTTATCTTTAATCTTGGGTAATATAATTATGACGTCCTTGGTGTGTGCTTCCTTTGGTCCAATTTCTTTGGGACTCTCTGAGCTTCCTGGACTTCCTGGAAGTCTATTTCCTTTGCCAGATTAGGGAAGTTCTCCATTATTTTTCCAAATAAGTTTTCAATTTCTTGCTCTTCCTCTTCTCCTTCTGGTACCCCTATGATTCAGATGTTGAAATGTTTATTGTCCCTGAGTGTCCTGAGCCTCTCCTCATTTTTTTGAATTCTTGTTTCTTCATTCTGTTCTGGTTGAATGTTTATTTCTTCCTTCTGCTCCAAATTGTTGATTTGAGTCCCAGTTTCCTTCCCGTCACTGTTGGTTCCCTGTACATTTTTCTTTATTTCACTTTTCATAGCCTTCATTTTTTCCTCTAATTTGTGACCATATTCAACCAATTCTGTGAGCATCTTGATTACCAGTGTTTTGAACTGTGCATCTGATAGGTTGGCTATCTCTTCATTGCTTAGTTTTATTTTTTCTGGAGCTTTGATCTGTTCTTTCACTTGGGCCATATTTTTTTTGTCTTGGGGCACCTGTTACACAGTAAGGGGAGTAAGGGGTGGAGCCTTAGGTATTTGCCAGAACAGGGCAACTCTGGTTGCTGCGTTGTGGCATTGTATGTGGGGGAGGGGTCAGAGAGGGAACAATGTCACTTGCTCGTTTCTCACTCCTCTTGTAGTCACTTCGCCCGCTACCCACCAGCAAATTGGGACCTTCTGGTGCTGATTCCCAGGTGGGTGGGTTTGTGCATGTTCCAGGACCCTGTGGGTCTCTCCAATGAACTCTCCTGTGAGGCTGGGAGTTTCTCCTGCCACCTCAACCCTCACAGATTTTTACAGTCAGAGGTTTTGAGGCTTTATTTCCCTGCACTGGAATCCTGGGTTGCACAGTCTCAGTCCCCAGTTGTTCCTCCCAGTTATTCGCACACAAATATGGGACCTCCTGGTCTGCCAGCTGCTGCCTTGCTCACCCCAGTCTGACAGCCACTTTGCCCACCAAGTTCTCCAGCCATCGCCATGTTGCACATCCTCTCCACCCCAGCTGGCCTTCTTTGCTCCTCCTACCAGTCTGAATGAATGTTCCTTCTTTAACTCCTTGTTTGCTGGACTTCCATACAGTTTGATTTTTTGGCATTTCTGGGGGGTTTTGTTTTTAAATTTGTTGTCCTTCTTTTGGTTGTGCAAGGAAATAAAGTGTATCTACCTATGCCTCCACCTTGACCAGAAGATCTCACCTCCTTTTTTTTAAAGGCCTCTCTCTGCGAGTTAGACTTTCAACCCCTCCAACTAATATATCTATTCATATGTTCTTTTCTTTATTTTTAAGAAGAAACCAGAAATTCATGTTCTGTAAAATAGAAAGTATTTTTATCTCACAGTAAAATAAATGGTTCACTTTTAGAAGTAACACTGTCATTTTAGGAATTTTTTTTTAAATGCCTAATTTTTTTACAAAAGGCTTAAATGTGATCTTGTCTTGGGCATTTGATATGAGGGTTAAAAGATGAATCTAAGCTGGAGATCAGTGAAGCCCAAAGGCTAACGCTTCTTCATCCCTTTTTCATGCCTTCTTTTTCTTTTCTTTTTGGTCCTCATCTGAGGATATTTTTTCATTGCTTTTAGAGAGGATGGGAGAGAGAGAGAGAGATAAACATCGAGAGAGAAACGTTGACTGGTTGCCTCCCGACTAGGGAGTGGACTGATACTTAGGTATGTGCCCTGATGGGAATCCAACCCACAACCTTTCAGTGTACTGGACAACACTCCAACCAACCAAGCCACACTGGCCAGGGCTCCATGCTTTCTTCTACATTCAGTACTGCTCTATTCAGGGGTTCTAAAATGTTAGGATGACCTGGAAGCAATGAAAAAATCTTTCACCAAAGAAAGATTTTATTATGTATGAGGCAGTGGGGCATATCATATGTATTAGGAATATTTGCATCTGACAAAATTTAAACATATTTTAACACACCTGTCTGTAGCAACCTCTCCAACCTGTATTCCAGTTAAATGATGTTTTCCTGTGCACTGCTGTTCTCCATAGAGTGAAACCGTTTTTGATCCCTGTAAGCATCCTGAGAACAAGAGCATAACTTATTACCTTTTTGACAAGTTATAATAAATGAGAGAGTGGGCAAGTCCTGGCTCCACCACTTGTTAACTGGGTAACCTTCAATATCAAATCACTTACCTTCTCAGCCTCTTTCCTCAATTTTAAAATGGAGATAATAACGAGGTAGAGTTGATGTGAGGAGCTACATTATACTATGCCAAAGGACTATACAAATGTCAATGGTTTATATTATCCAGTAGGTGTTAAGATAGTAGGTGTTAAGTTAATGTTTGTTAATTCAGTTGTGTGATGATCTTGTTTATCATTACACAACTGAATTATATAGGATATAAGGCTATGAAGGATATAAGGCTAATCTTACTTTACAATGATTGAGTTAAATCTGGCTCTTTCTTTGGGAAATTATGTCTCAGGGGACAAACTGAATCCTTGGTATACTAGAATGTTTGTATAGTAAGCTGTGTTATAACAGAGTTATGTTGTATTTACTGCAAATACTAATAATGAAATATGCTAATAAGATAGTTAATTGTTCCTTTTCCAGAAGACAAAGGAATTCTCCTCGACATTTTGAATTTATTTAGTAAGCCACATCTTTCAGTGTCCACAGAATTCCCTGAAAATGTGAAGGAGTTAATGTATCCCAGCTGGTGAGCAGCTTATTTCCCTTCCTTGGCAGGAATATTAATCTCTATTATGATCAGCTCAGTAAGTCTTTGGCCTCATAGGGTATGTGTGCTGCTAATTTCAGGAAGGTAAATACATGTTGGGCAGACTGTTGGTGCTGAGAAGTCAATCAGGATCATTCCCTGCTTTATTGCCTAACAAAAAAACTCAGTGTCTATCTAGAAGGTATAATTTCAGGATCCCAGATGAGCAAGCCATGGTACCCAAAATGCCCACCATTAGAATTATTCTTTTATATTTAATAGTTTTTAGAAAGGTACTACTAAACTGCAGATGCTGTCAAGTATAGCATTAGCACACATATTCTTAAAAATTGGTCCATGATTTATCCCAAGAAAATAATCTCTTAAATCACACACAAGTAGACAAAAGAAAGTTCCAGCTTTTAGGAGGTCAGGATCAAGTATGTCAGCTGGGACCGAGATGTCACAAGAGTCTTAGGTATCCCAGGGAACTTGGATCCATAGGAAACAGGCAACAGTCACCCAAGGCCATGTAACTATGCCTCCCTAACCAGGATTCTGCATGTAATCCATTTAGAACATAATTAATTTTCAGTTGTGAGATAACATGTAATAGAAATAGCAATACAAAAAGTATTTTTAACTCAAGAAGTATTTATTAAGCATTAATCAAGGAGAGACTGATATTAAGCAATGGAGTATGAGACCTTCATCCTACAGGACCATACAACTCTTAAGGAATCTTTTCTCCCCATCTTTTCCCTGCTATCCCTTCTCTCTCTAAACAAGCAAAGCAATTAACAAGAACTTCATTTCTAGTTCCTTTATTCCTACTTCTCTCTCCCTTATGAAATTACTAACAAGTTAAAAATGGTCTAAAGTTTACCAGAGGTATCAACAAAAGGTGTACAAGCAGCCCTAAAGTTTACCAGACGTATCAATAAAAGGTGTTCAGAAACCTTTTAACCTGCTGAGAGTGTCTCAATGGATTGAATACCAGCCTGCAAACTGAAAGATAGCCGACTCAATTCCCAGTCAGGGCACGTGCCTAGATTGCGGGCCAGGTCCCCACTTAGGGGCATTTGAGAGGCGATTGATCAATGTATCTCTTGCACATCGATATTTCTCTCCCTTTCTTTCTCCCTCATTTCCCCTCTCTCTAAAAATAAGTAAATAAAATCTTTTTGTTTTAAAGGTGTACAGACAGATATGTGTTTGAAAAATTTACAAACCAGATCATTACAAGAGGATACTTAACCTCCTACAGAGAGGAGTTGCAAACAATAGCTACAAATAATAATTAAATGCTGCCATAAGTTTGGTGTTCTCCAACAGGCATCCAAAATTGAGTTAGGAAGGGGAGCAGGGAAGTATCTTAACCAGGAAGGATGACCTGCTGGGTAGTGTTTTTCATTTCTGCTTTACAGTCATTTGCTTCCTCCACATTAAAACAAAACAGACCCCACTCCCCTCCTTAAAATGTATTTAAATCCTAGAAGGCCACAGTACTAGGAGTGGAAGGATTCTGAACTACAAAGAAAATTAATTTCTAGATTTCAATTTCATGTTAATGTAGGTGACAAATGTAGTATAAGCATGGGACTTTTTAAAATTATATTGTATTTTGGAATTGTAAACAGCTTTATTAGCAAGAGTAGTAGAAATATGGACAAATGGACCTCCAGTGAGTACCAAGCAGGCAGTTCAGAACGAAATCAGCTGTTCACACAGATGTGAGTAGACATAACATTGGGTCTTTAGGGCATTTATCAATAGGTGTAGTTCAGTTTTATGCAGGAATGAATATGAGAATCTAGATATAATTGTTAGACTATCACAGCCTTTCTCTAAACTTTACTATGTACTTTACTGTATTATTTCATGTAAATGTATTCATAAAACCTAGGAAAAATATTTTTTTGATAGAAGTCAAAGTGTCACATCCTCACAACAGTTCGAATTTAGAGTACTTAAAATACATTTAATTTCAGGCTTAGTAATATTCAGACTTCCCTCTTTTATACAATCAATCATTCATTCCTTCAATAAACACATTTGTTAAAGAAACTCTCAGATTGACTATAAGCATATTTTAGAGTTTTATTTCCAACTTGTTTCAAAGGAAGAAGCTTCCTCAAAAGTCCATTTCAAAGACTCTATCTTGACAGAGACATTTTATAGAGGAGAAAATGGTTAGATAGTTCGGTTAGACTGAAAAATAAAGGGAGGTGGAAGAGAAGGGAAGAAGAATTATATCAAGAATAGTAATTATTTCCCAGGCAAAGCAGCTAGTCATATCGGACCACAAAGTTCTGTTCCAGCTCAGGCTTGGGACAACTTTCTTACTCACGTTTATTGGGGGAAGGAAACATGCCATGTTAAGGAATTTGGGCTTTGCTTTCTGGATAATTGGAAATTATTGAAAGATTTTAAGTAGGGATGTGGCATGATCAGATTTGTGTTTTAAAAATAGCATTCCCTCCAGTGTCAGGTATTGATTGACATGAATAAGACTGAATTGAAATGAGAGAATGATCTCAGGGAGACCAGTTAGAAAACTACAGTAGTGACCCAGTTTAATTCAGTAAACATTGACTCTATACCAAGCCTTTGGCTCAGAGCTGGGACACTGTATCTGTCCCAGTTCTTAGCTGAGTGGATGCGATAGAGACACAAGCCTGGCTCCACCACATACTAACTGTGCAACTCTAGGCAAGTTAGTTGTCAGCTCTGTTTCTTCATCCGTTGAATAGGAATAATAATAAAAATCATCCCATAGAAAGGTTTGTGTGGATTAAATGAGCTGATGAATGCAATGGCTTAGAACAACATCTTGCACATAGTAAGCAATCAGTAAATCTCGGATATTATTACTATTCTTATGAGAGATTAATTCATAGAAATGTAAGAAGTGCTATGAATAAAAGTGTATGGGGTGGTTTGGGAGTACAGAGGTCACAGTTGGCTGAGCTAAGAGATGGTCACAGCCTGAGTTAAGGGAGAAAGTGGGGAAGTGTAAGTGATGCATGCAAGAAATGATATAGAGAAAAAATTCAAAGCTTAGCAACCCATTACATTTAAGCCCAGACATATCAATGTTTCTGGGGAAAAAAATCCACATTATAAAGATGTCAGTTCTCTCCAAATTAATCTATAGATTCAACATAATCCAAGCCAAAGCTAAAATGTATGGGCATATGCAAAGGACCACAGAGCCAAAATGATTTTGAAAAAGAAAAAGTTAGAGACTTGCACTATCTGATTTCTAGGGCTACTATTAAAGCTATAGCAATCAACACAATGTAGTACCAACATAGAATGGAAAATAGGTTGGTGGAGTAGGCTAGAGAGTGCAGAAATAGACTCATTCTTATCTGGTCAATTATTTTTTTAATTTAGTCTTTATTGTATTTTTTCCATTACCATTTAGTCCCATTATCCCTCCCTCCCCCAGCAATCACCACACTGTTGTTAATGTCAATGAGTTCTTTCCCGTTTTGCCCAATCCTTCCACCTGCTAACATCCCCACACCCCAGCTGTCATCCTGCTTTCCATCTATGAGTCTATCTGTTTTGCTTGTTAGTTCATTTTGTTCATTGGAGTCCACATATGAGTGAAATCATATAGTATTTGTCTTTTTCTGACTGGCTTATTTCACTTAGCATAATGTTCTCAAGGTCTATCTATATTGTCACAAAGGGTAAAATTTTCTTTTTTTTAATAGCTGAGTGGCACTCCATTGTGTAAATGTCCCACAGTTGTTTTATCCACTCATCTACTGATGGACACTTGGGCTGCTTTCATATCTTGGCAACTGTAAATAACACTTCAGTGACTATAGGCATGCTTATGTTCTTTTGAATTAGAGTTTTGGGTTTCTTCAGATATATTCCCAGAAGTGGGATCACTGTGCAGTTCCACTGTAAAATGCAGTTCCATTTTAAATTTTTTGAGGTATCTCCATACTGCTTTCCACAGTGGCTGCACCAATCTGCATTCCCACCAACAGTGCAAAAGGGTTCCCATTTCTCCACATCCATGTCAGCACTTCCTGTTTGTTGATTTATTGATGATACATTCTTTCAAGTGTGAAACGGTATCTCATTGTGGTTTTAATTTGCATTTCTCTGATGATTAGTGATGCTGAGCATCTTTTCATATTTATTGGCTATCTGCATGTCCTCTTTGGAGAAGTGTCTGTTCAGGTCCTTTGCCCGTTTTCTAATTGGGTTGTTTGGTATTTTGGAATTGAGTTTTATAAGTTCTTTATAAATTTTGGATATTAATCCCTTATCAGATGAATTAGTGAATATGTTCTCCCATTCTGTAGGTTGTCTTCTTGTTTTGTTGATGGTCTCCTTTGCTGTGCAAAAATTTTTAGTTTGATGTGGTCACATTTATTTTTTTTTCTCTCTTGTTTCCTTTGCCTGGTGAGATATATCCCATAAAGTATTGCTATAAGCAATGCCTGAAATTTTGCTGCCTGTTTTATTCTACGATTTTTATGGTGTCAAGTCTAACATTTAATTCTTTAATCCATTTTGAATTTATTCTTGTGTGTGGCATAAGGCAGTCTAGTTTCATTTTTCTGCACATATCTGTCCAATTTTTCCAACACTGTCTATTGAATAAACCATCTTTAGCTCATTGCATGTGCTTTCTTCCTCTGTTGAATATTAATTGACTATAAAGGTATGGGTTTATTTCTGGGTTCTCTATACTGTTCCATTGATCTATGTATCTGTTTTTATGCCAGTACCATGCTGTTTTGATTACTATGGCTCTATAATATAGTTTGATATTAGGTAGCATGATTCCTCCAACTTTGTTCTTCTTTTTCAGGATTGCTATTGCTCTGCAGGGTCTTTTGTGGTTCCATATAAGTTTTTGAGCTATTTGTTCTATTCTGTGAAATACATCATTGGAATCTTGATAGGAATTGCATAGAATCTACAGATTGCTTTGGGAAGTATGGACATATGAATGATGTTAATTCTTCCTATCCATGAATATGGTATCTGCTTCCACTTGTTTGTATCTTCTTTAATTTCTTTCTTCAGCGTCTTATAGTTTTCTGAGTACAGGTATTTTACATCTTGGTTAGGTTTATTCCAAGGTATTTTATTCTTTTTGTAGTAGTTGTGAACAGGATTGTTTCCTTAATTTCCCTTTCTGTTAGTTCATTTTCATAATATAAAAATGGAACTGATTTCTGGATATTAATTTTGTATCCTGCTATACTGCTGAACTCATTTATCAGTTCTAGTAGTTTCTTGGTGGAATCTTTGGGGTTCTCTATGTACCTTATCATGACATTTGCAAATACGGGTAGTTTTACTTCTTCCTTTCCAATTTGAATAACTTTTATTTCTTCTTCTTGTCTGATTCCTGTGGCTAGGACTCCCAGGACTGTGTTGAAAAGAAAGGTGAAAGTGGCCATCCCTGTCTTGTTCTGCATCTTAAGGGGAATGCTTGTAGTTTTTGCCTGTTGAGTATGATGCTGGCAGTGAGTTTTTCATATCTGGCCTTATTATGTTTAGGTATGTTCCTGCTATTCCCACTTCGCTAAGAGTTTTTATCATACATATGTGCTGGATTTTATCAAATGTGTTCTTTGAATCTATTGATATGGTCATGTGGTTTTTATCCTTCATTTTGTTTATGTGGTGTATCACATTTATTGATGTGTAAATGTTGTACCAACCTTGTATTCCTGGAATAAATCCTACTTGATCATGATGTATGATCTTTTTGATGCATTGCTCTATTTGGTTTGCTAATATTTTGTTGAGGAATTTAGCATCTATGTTCATCAGGGATATTGACCTATAATTTTCTTTCTTTGTAGTGTCTTTATCTGATTTTGGAATTAAGATAATGCTGGCCTCATAAAATGAGTTTGGGAGACTTCCCTCCTCTTGAATTTTATGAAATAATTTAAGAAGGAGAGGTGTTAGCTCTCAGAATGTTTGCTTAAATTCACCTATGAAGCCATTCAGTCCTGGGATTTTGTTTGTTGGGAGTTTTTTGATTACTGCTTCAATTTCACTAGGTATAATCTCTCTATTCAGATTCTCTGAATCTTCCTTATTTGGTTTTGGAAGATTGTATATTCCTAGGAATTTATCCATTTCTTTCAGGTTGTCCAATTTGTTGGCATATAGTTGTTCATAGTATTTCTTATAAGCCTTTGTATTTCTTTGGTGTCTGTTGTTATTTCTCCTCTTTCATTTCTGATTTTATTTATTTGGGTCCTCTCTCTCTCCTTCTCTCAATCTTTCTCTCTCTTTTGATAAGTCTGGTTAAGGGTTTGTCAATCTTGTTTATCTTTTTAAATAATCAGCTCTTGGATTTATTAATTTTTTAGGCTCTATTTTGTTTATTTCTGCTCTTTATTGTTTTCTTTCTTCTACTTTCTTTCTTCTACTCACTTTGCACTTTGTTTGTTGTTCTTTTTCAAGTTCCTGTAAGTGTAAAGTTAGATTGTTTATTTGATCTTTTTCTTATTTTTTGAGATAGGCCTGCAATGCTATAAATGTCCTTCTTAGGATTGCTTTCCCAGTGTCACACAAATTTTGGGTTGTTGTGTTATTTTCATTTGTTTCAAGTTATCTTTTGATTTCTCCCTTGATCTCACTGTTGACCCATTCATTGTTTAATAATATGTTCTTTAGCTTCCATGTATTTGCATGTTTTTCAGTGTTCTTCTTGTGATTGATTTCTAGTTTCATAGCATTGTGGTCAAAGAAGATGCTTGATATGGTTTCAATCTTATTAAATTTATTAAAGTCTTGTTTTGTGTCCTAACATGTGGTCTATCCTAGAAAACGTTCCCTGTGCACTTGAAAAGTATGTATATTCTGCTGCTTTGGGGTGAAATGCTCTGAAGATATCAATTAAATCCATTTGATCTAGTGTGTCATTTAAGGCCACTGTCTCCTTGTTGGTTTTCTGTCTGGAAGATCTATCTATTGAAGTCAATGTGGTGTTAAAATCCCAGACTATGACTCTATTTCTGTCACTCTCTCCCTTTATGTCCATCAAGATTTGCTTCACATATTTAGGTGCTCCTATGTTGGGTGCATCAAAGTTTACTAGGGTTATAACTTCTTGTTGGATTGTTTCCTTTATCATTATATAGTGTCCTTCTTTGTCTCTTACCATAGCATTTGTTTAAAGTCTATTTTATCAGATATAAGTACTGCTGCCCCAGCTTTCTTTTCCTTTCCATTTGCATGAAATATCTTTTTCTAACCCTTTACTTTTAGTCTGTGTGTATCTTTCAATCTGAGATGTGTCTCTTGAAGGTAGCATATATATGGGTCCTGTTTTCTTATCCATTCAGCTACCCTATGTCTTTTGGTTGGAGCATTTAAGCCATTTGCATTTAAGGTGATTATTGATAGATATGTGTGTAGTGGCATTTTATTGTCAGACTATTTTCCTCTGTTATTTTTTTCCCTCTCTTTTTCTTCTTCTTTATCTTAAAGCAAGCCCTTTAACATTTGTTGCAGTACTGGTTTAGTGTTAGCAAACTCCTTTAGCTTTTTCTTGTGTGAAAAGCTCCTTATTTCTCCTTCGATTTTAAATGATAGCCTCACTGGGTAAAGTAACCTTGGTTGTAGGCCCTTGCTTTTCACCACCTTGAATATTTCACTACTCCCTTCTGGCCTGAAATGTTTCTGTTGAGAAATCAGATGACAGTCTAATTGGTGCCCCCTTGACGGTAACTCCCTGCTTTTCTCTTGTGGCTTTTAAGATCTTCTCCTTGTCTTTAAGCCTTGTCATTTCAATTATGATGTGTCTCGGTATATACTTCTTTGGGTCCAATTTGTTTGGGACTGTCTGTGCTTCCTGTACTTGTGTGTCTTTTTCCTTCACCAGATTAAGGAAGTTTTTGGTCATTATTTCTTCAAATAGGTTTTCAATCCCTTGCTTGCTCTCTTGTCCCTCTGGTATTCCCATGATGTAGATGTTGTTATGTTTCTTCTTGCCCAAAATGTTCCTTAAGCTCTCAGTTTTATTTATTTATTTTTTTTTGCTGCTCTGCCTCATGTTTTTTTCTATCTTGTCTTCCAAATCACTGATTTGATCCTCTGCTTCATCTAACCAACTGTTCATTCCTTCCAGTGTATTATTTATTTCAGATATTGCAGTCTTTTACTTCTGACTGGTCTTTTTTATGGTTTCTGTCTTTTTTCATGCTGCTGAGTATCTTTATAATCATTACTCCAAACTCTCTATCTGATAAATTGCTTGCCTCCATTTCATCTAGCTCTTCTTCTGGAGAATTCTCTTGTTCTTTTGTTTGGGGTCTGTTTCTTTGTCTTCCCACTTTGGCTGCTTCTTTGTATTTGTTTCCATGTATTAGATAGATCTGCAAAGACTCTGGTGCAGGTCTTCATCAGATGCTACTTGTGACTGTCCCTGAGCAATGCTTTTGGAACTATCAGTGATCCATAGCATGTGGCTCCCCCTGTCAGGCCCATTTGTGTTCAGAAAGAACCAGGCTGCACACCATGGCCAGCTTTTACCACTACTGGGCCCAGAGGAGAGTCAGCTAAAGTCTCAGAGCTCCCAGATATTTTCCTTAGTTGTTAAATTTAATCAGTATATAGGCTCAAGCTGTATTCAGCAAACCTGTCTTAAGCTCCACAGGATGGGGTAGAAGAATTCCTGCAGGCATGGCTATTGCTTCCCCTCAGGCTAATGCCATTTGGAGACAAGTGTTCTGCCTCAGAAAGATGGCCTCTGCAGAATGGGGAATGACTCAGCAGAGGAATCCTGGTGGCTTTTCCTTCAGTTCTCTCCCTAGAGCCACCAGCCCCAGAGTCTCCTCACATATCTCTAGTTCACTCTGACCTCCTCCCTCTGCTGGAGCCCAGGGTAAGTGGCTGCAAATAAAATTTTGTTCATTGGCCTTTTAAGAGGCTCCAGTCATCTCCAGTAATCTCTCCCGGGCTACAGGAACCCCTTCTATCTTTCACAGCTGTAAGTTATCTGGTTCCTGGTGCTGTAGGCTGGGGATACCAGCTTGGGGTTTAGACCACACACTTCTCAGGGGAGCCCCCCAGCTGCTGAACTATCCCTCTGGAACTTCAGCTGCCACACCTGTGGGAGCCCAGTTAGCCCTCTGGTACCTCCTCCACACTCTCTACCAGTCTTCTGCGGTGAAGTGGTTTCTTCTCTTTGTCCATGGTTATAAGGCTTCTTTCCAGATAGCGTTCAGTTGGTTATTCAAGACAATTTCTCTACAGTTTAGTTGTAATTGCAATGTGGTCCTGGAAGGAGATTAGTGTAGCTTCCACTTACTCCTCTGCAATCTGGGATGTCCCTGGTCAATATAATTTTTGACATAGTTGCAAAAACAATTAAATGGGGATAGGAAAGACATTTCTTTTTTTCTTTTTCTTTTATTATTGACATTACTACAGATGTCCCCTTTCCCCACCTTGTCCACCTCTACCCTGCTCCCTCCACCCCTTCTCTCTTGCCATCACCACACTGCTATCTGTGTCTATGGTTTATGCATATATGTTCTTTGCCTAATCCCTTTACCTTCTTTCATCCAGGCCCCACTTCCCTCCTCCCTTCTGATAGCTTTCACTCTGTGCCATGTGTCCATGCCTCTGATGAAAGGCTTTTCATAAACAATACTGGAACAAGTAGCTATCCATAAGAGGTTAAAAAATGAATCTTGAATCTGCTTCACACCACACACAAAACTTCATTTGAGGTTTTTAATGCATGAGGGTTTGGTTTGCAAGGACTGGCGAATGGTGAGCAAAACTTGTTTGTTGGAATGCTACAGAGGCTCAGGAACCCAGAGTCCATGTTTCTGAGACTTTTACCTTTCCCCAAGAAGGTCAGATGATGACAGCAGTGAGCTAGGACCCAGGAATCAGTGTCTTTTAAGAACATGAATGTGTACTGTACTAAGAGGTATGGGCAAGGCGGGTGCCTGCTCAGAGAATCGTGTAAAGAGATGAGATGATGGAGAACTATGGGGCTGTGGCTTTCCTAACCTCACCCACTTCCAAACCAGCTCAGATCTCTCAGCTGGGGCAAGTAAAAGAGCCATGTGTCATCCAGCCACAGGGAGCCCAAAGCATGAGGAGCAGGAGAACAGGCCTTGCAAGATACATCTCAAAAACAGGATTTACCTATTTAGCCAAAATAATATCATATGTAATAAAATTAAAAATTCCTAAAAACATAAGTTCTGAGAATACCAGACAAGGCTTAATTCCTTACATTCATTTATTTGTTTTTAAATACTTTACTGTACAATTACACAACACATTGTCTGTACACTGTATTGTGTGTTTATCACCCTAAGTCAAGTCTTCTTCCATCACCACTGATATCCTATACCCTCTTCCACCACCCCTACCCCACTGCCCTGGCAATCACCACATTGTTGTCCCTGTCCATGAGTGTTTTCTCTTTTTTTTCTTTTTTACTCAATCCCTCCACAAACCCTCAGAACCCCCAACCACCTTGCCAGACAGCTGTCAGCCTGATCTCTATCTATGAGTCTGTCTCTATTTTGCTTGTTAGTTCATTTTGTCCATTAGATTCCATCTATGAGTGAAATTATATGGTACTCGCCTTTCTCTGACTGGTTTATTCCTAATTTTTTACTTTTAGATAATAGTTTTCAAAGTAAGAAGTTGATGTTGAATCCACATCATAAGTGATGTCAAATACACATTTTCTTTTTCTATAGACTCATAGATTTCCATTGATTTAATGTTTTCAATTCATTAAAGTTATTTGTTTTGATATACAAAAAAATGAATTTGAGAATGATCAGACACATAAACATTAAAGCTGAAACTATAAAGCTTCAAGAAAAAAATATAAGAGAATATCTTCTCAACCTGAGAGGCAGCAAAAGTTACTTGGACAGGACACAGAAAGCAATAAACATTTAACAAAATTAACACATTATACTTCACCAAGTTAAATACTTTAGTTCATCATAAGAAAAAATAATTAAATGAATAGGCAAGCCATATATGATGGAAAGCATCATGAAACATATATGATAAAGGAATTATATACACAATAAAGAACTACTACAATTCAATAATAAAAGGACAAATAACCCAATTTAAAAATGAATGAGACTTAAATAGCCAGTTTCCAAAAGATACACTTCTACCCAAAAACATGTTTAAAGATGCAGGGGAATATGGGTGAAGGCAGTCAAAAGGTATAAACTTCCAACTTCTGGCCAAGATGGAGGCATAGATGGACACACTGTGCCTCCTCCCACAACCAAAAGAAGGACAACAACAAACTTAAAAACAAAAAAAACAACCAGAACTGACAGAACTGTATGGAAGTCTGACAACCAAGGAGTTAAAGAGGAAACATTCATCCATACTGGTAGGAGGGATAGAGATGGACAGCTGGGCAGAGGACTCATGGCAAGGCGGTGGCAGCTGGAAGACCTGGGTGAGTGAGGCAGTGGCTGGCAGAGTGGGCCATCCCACAATGGCTTGCAGATAAGCCAGAAGGAACAACTGGGGAGCAAGCCAGACCCCATAACCCAGGGTTCCAGTGCGGGGAAAGCCTCAAAACCTTTGACTGAAAAAAACCTGTGAGAGTTGAGGTGGCAGGAGAAACTCCCAGCCTCACAGGACAGTTCATTGGAGAGATCCACAGGGTCCTAGAACACACACAAAACCACTCACCTGGGAATCAGCACCAGAAGGGCCAGTTTGCTTATGGGTAGCTGGAGAAGTGACTGAAAGCCGACAGAGAGCTGAACAAGCAGTATTGCTCCCTCTCTGACCCCTCCCCCACATACAGCACCATACACGGGTTGCCCTCCCTGGAGAATACCTAAGGCTCTTTGGGTTATCAGTGGGGAGGTGGTTGGGGACGAATAGAGGAAAAGTTACAGGGAATAAGAAGCATAAATGGTAGGAAGAAAATAGACATGGGGAGGTTAAGAATAGTACAGGAAATGTAGAAGCCAAAGAAATTATATGTATGACCCATGGACACGAATTAAAGGGAGGTAATGCTGGTGGGAGGGGGTATGCAGGGCAGAAGGGAATACAGGGGGTAATGGGACAACTGTTATAGTATAATCAATAAAATACATTTACAAATTTTTTTTAAATAAAAAAGGTCCAAACTTCCAATTATAAGATAAATTCTGAGGATGTAATGTACAGCATGATTACTGTAGTTAACAATACTGTGTTGTATATGTGAATGTTGTTAAGAAAGTAAGACTTAAAAGTTCTCATCACATGAAAAATTTTTTTACTCTGTGAGGTGATGGATGTCAACTAAGCTTATTGTCATGATCATTTCTCAATATACACACAGTAGTCCCCCTTCTCATCAGTTTCACTTTCCACAGTTTCAGTTGCTCATGGTGACCTGCAATCTAAAAATATTAAATGAAAAATTCAGAAATAAGCAATTCATAGGTTTTAAACTGCACACAGCTCAGAGAAACAGGATGAAAATCACACCATCCCGCTCCATCCCTTCCAGAGTATCCATGCTGCACATACATACAGTACAATAAGATATTTTGAAAGAGATCACATTCATATAACTTTTTACAGTATATTCTTGTAAATGTTATGTTATTATTAGTTATTGTTGCTGATCTCTTACTTTGCCTAATTTATAAGTTAAACTTTATCATGTGTAGGTATGTATATGAAAAATAAAGTATATATAGGGTTTGGTACTATTTGCAGTTTAAAGCACCCAGTGGGGAGTCTTGGACTGTATTCCCTGAGGATAAGGGGGGAATACTGCATATATCAAATCATTACATTACACACCTAAAACTAATGCACTGTTATGTGTCAATTATATCTCACTAAAACTTGAAGGAAAAAAAAGAAACTACAAGGAAACATGTTCTTTTAAATGGTAAAAAATAAATAAATAAGCAAAGATGCTCCACATCATTAGTTTATCACATAAATGCAATTTAAACCAAAATGAGGAACCACCACCCATCACTAGAGTGGCCAAACATAAAAAGATCAAAAACTCTGTTGGGAAGGTTGTGGAGCAACTAAAACTTTTTTTCCTTTTTTTTAAGTATATTTTATTGATTATGCTATTACAGTTTTCCCATTTTCTCTCCTTTTCCCTCCTCCACCCTGCACCCACCTGCCCTCCAGCATCCCCCCCTTATATCTATGACTTGTACATATAAGTTCTTTAGCTTCTCTGTTTCCTATACTATTCTTAACCTCTCCCTATTTCATGCCTACCAGTTATGCTTCTTACTCCCTGTACCTTCCCCCCAATTCTTTGCCTCCCACTCCCCACTGAAAACCCTCTATGTGATGTCCATTTCTGTGATTCTGTTCCTGTTCTGGTTGCTTGCTTAGTTTTAGTTTTTGTTTTTTAGGTGCAGTTGTTGATAGTCATGAGTTTGTTGTCATTTTACTGTGCATATTTTTTTATCTTCTATTTCTTAGATAAGTCCCTTTAACATTTCATATAATAAGGGCTTGGTGATGATGAACTCCTTTAACTTGACCTTATCTGGGAAGCACTTTATCTGCCCTTCCATTCTAAGTGATAGCTTTGCTAGATAGAGTAATCTTGGATGTAGGTCCTTGCCTTTCATGACTTTGAATACTTCTTTCCAGCCCTTCTTGGCTGTAAGGTTTCTTTCGAGAAATCAGCTGATAGTCTAATGGGCACTCCTATGTAGGTAACTCTCTGCTTTCCTCTTGCTGTTTTTAAGATTCTCTCTTTATCTTTAATCTTGGGTAATTTAATGATGATGTGCTTTGATGTGTTTCTCCTTGGATCCAGTTTCTTTGGGACTCTCTGGGCTTCCTGGAAGTCTATTTCCTTGGCCAGATAGGGGAAATTTTTCTTCATTATTTGTTCAAATAAGTTTTCAATTTCTTGCTCCTGTTCTTCTCCTTCTGGCATGCCTATGATTCAGATGTTAGAGTGCTTAAAGTTGTCCCATAGGTTCCTAAGCTTTCCCTCATTTTTTAAATTCTTGTTTATTCATTCTGTTCCAGTTGGATGGTTATTTCTACCTTTTGTTCCAAATCAATATTTGAGTCCCAGTTTCCTTCCCTTCACTGTTGTGTCCCTGTATATTTTGCTTTATTTCATTTTTGGTAGCCTTCATTTCATGACCAAACTCAATCATTTCTGTGACACCCTGATTACCAATGTTTTGAACTCTGCATCAGATAGGTTGTCTATCTCCTTATCAGAAGTTTTGATCTGTTATTTTATTTGGGCCATATTTCTTTGTCTCAGTGCACCTGTTATGTTTTAAAGGGTACTGACCAGGGTGGGGCTACCCTCTTTGCTGCATTGTGGTGCTGTCTGTGGGGGAGGGATCAGAGAGGGAACAATGCTGCTCACTTGCTCCACTCTAGCCTCACTTTCCAAAACACTCTCCTATTAGACTGGGAGTTTCCCCAACTGTTGAAACCCCCACAGTATTTGACAGGTAGCTTTCAGTCTTTAGTTTTCCATTCAGCCAGCCCAGACACACCCGTGGTCCGCCACCTTGCCACAAGCATCCTCTCTGCTCAGCTGCCCATCTCTGCCTCCCTACCTCTCCTACTGGTCTGGGTGAATGTTTCTTTTTTTTCTTTAATAAATGTGTTTTTTTGTATTATTTATTTATTTTTATACAGAGGGGAAGGGAGGGAGAAAGAGGGAGAGAAACATCAACGTGTGTGGTTGCCTCTTGCACGGCTGCACCAGGGAACCTGGCCCACAACTCAGGCATATGCCCTAACTGGGAATCGAACCAGGACCCTTTGGTTCACAGGCCGGTGCTCAATCCACTGAACCACACCAGCCAGGGCTAGGTGAATGTTTCTTTAACTCCTTGGTTGTCAGAGTTCCATGCAGTTTGATTTTTCTGGCACTTCTGGTTATTATTGTTTTTAAATTGGTTGTTATCCCTCTTTTGGTTGTGCAAGGAAGCAAAGAGTTTCTACCTACACCTCCGTCTTGGCCAGAACTCCTAGAACTTTCGTATGCTGTTAGAACATACTGCTACCCTATACCCAAAAGTTTTACTCCTACATATTTACCCAATAGAAATGAATACATATGTCCAGAAAAAAAAAAACTTTACAAGAAAGTTCATAGTAGCTTTACTCAAAATAGCCAAACACTGGAAACAATTTTAAGTGAAGGAATATGAGAGAAATTTCTAGAGTGATGGAAATGTTCTGTATCTTGATAGGGGTATAACATGGGTGTATACTTTTGTCAAAACTTGTCCAATTGGCCCTGGCCAGGTGCTCAGTCAGTTGCAGTGTTGTCCAGTGTCCACCAAAAGGCTTCGGGTTCCATACCTCTGTCAGGGCACATACCTAGGCTGTAGGTTCAACGCCCACCAGGGTACATACTGAAGGTAGCCAATCAATGTTTCTCTCTCATATCAGTGTCTCACTCTCTTTCTCTGTCCCTTTCTTGCTCTCTAAAATCAATAAACATATCCTCAGGTGAGGATTTAAAAAAACATCCAATTGAACACTTAAGAATTTTGCATTTTACTCAGTAATTATTACTTTTAAAATATTGAATTCTACCTAGTAACTTTGCTTTTTGCAGCAGTATGTTTTAGCAATTCTGAAAATGATTTCTGTGCACTCTATGCTTGAACAAAATGAGTAAATAAACTTAATAAAATTCAGGTATCTCCCTGTTGGAGAAGGTAGTTACAAATAAATAGATATAGAAATATAGGTGTGTCTGTGTACACATGCACACAGTTCCATATTAACAATAATTAGCATATCTGGTACCCAGATCTTGGTTTTTGGATACCATTTTCCACTGTAAGGAAGCTGGGCTGCTTGGAGAAAAGGCTTATTTCAATACAGATAAAGTACAAATGAGCCAGAATGACTTCTTATGCTTAAGAGTAAGGAGTACTCAAAATAATGCTATTGTGTTTAATGGCAAAAGACTAAAAGGTTCTGTCCTTACCACTTCTATTCAACATTCTATTTTTAGAGATTTTAGCCAGGGCAGTTAGGCAAGAAAAATAAATAAAAAGCATAAAAACTGGAAAGGAAGAAACGAAATTATTTGGAAGTGGCATGACCTTGTATATTGAAAATCCTAAGGAATCCACAAATAAACTATCAAGGCTAATAAACAGATTCAGCGAGGTTGTAGGATACAATATAAATATATAAAATTAATTGCATTTATATATTACAATGAATAATCCATAAATGAAATTGAGAAAACCACTTCATTTACAGTAGCATCAAAAAAGAATAAAATGCTGAAGAATAAATCCAACTAAAGTATAAGACTTGGACACTAAACTACCAAATATTATTGAAGAAAATTAAAGGAAACCTAAATAAATAAAAAGACATCCTATTGATTTGAAAACAATATTGTTAAATTGCAATACTCTGCACTTTGATCTACAGATTCAATGCAATCCCTATCAAAAAAACAGGTGTGGTTTTTTTTATAGGAATGGACAAGCTCATCCTAAAATTCATATGGAAATGTAAGGGACCCAGAATAGCCAAACCATCTTGAAAAAGAAGAACAAAGTTGGAGGACTCAAAATTTGAATTTTAAAACTTTGTACATAGATACAGAAATCAAAATTGTGTGGTACTGGCTTAAGGACAGACATAAATATCAGCTGATTCATTTCAGTGAGGAAAGAATAGTCTTTTCAATATACTGTAGTGGGACAACTGGATATCCACATGCAAAAAAAAAAAAAGTTGGACCTTTCTTTACACCATTCACAAAAATTAACTGAATATAGATCAAAGACCTAAGTGGAAGAGCAAAACTACAAACTCTTAAAAAGTAGTTGTAAATCATTGTGACCTTTAATAAGGCAATGATTTTTAAATATCACACCAAAACCACAAGTACCCAAAGAAAAAAATAGATAAATTGGACTTTATCAAAATAAAAGTTTTTCTATTTCAAAAGATACAACCAATAAAGTAGTGGGACAACCCACAGAATGAAGAAAGTACTTGTAAATCATACACCCAATAAGTCTCTAGTATTCAGAAAATATAAACTCGTACAACTATAACCAAAAAAACCCCACATGGACTTAAATAAACACAGGGATATGAATAGATATTTCTCCAAAGACACAGAAATGACCAATGAGCACATGAACATTCAGCCTAATTAGTCATTAGATAAATGCAAATAATATCTACAATGAGTTATCACTTTACACCCACTATGATGGCTATAATAAACAAGATGGACAACAAGTGTGGTAAGGATTTGAGAAATTAGAACCCTCATACTTTGCTGGCAGGAATGTAGAATCTGCAGCCACTGTGAAAATTAGTTCCTCAAAATGTCAAACATGGGTTTACCATGGGACACAGCAATTCCATTGCTAGCTATATATCTAGGATAAATGAACATAAGTTCACACAAAAACTTGTACACAAATTTTCAGAGCAGCATAATAGCCAAAAAGTAGATAGAAAGAACCCAAATGTCAATCATCTGATGAGTGGGTCAACGAATTTTGGGATATCTGTATATTGGAATATTATTTAGCCTAAATGAACGAAAGCAACACATTACTTTTAATTTTTATGAAATGTCCAGAATAGGCAATTCTATAGACACAGAGGACAAATTAGTGATTTCCAGGGTCTGGAGGGAGGAGGAAATTGGGAGTGCTAGCTAATGGGAATCGGTTTACTTTGGGACTGATAAAAATGTTCTGGTATTAGACAGTGGGAATGATTACAAAAAATCATGAATATACTAAAGCCCACTGAATTTTACACTTTCAAAAGGTGAATTTTATAGTATGTTAAATAGGCCTCAAAAAAGAAGTGGGCTGCAACCCCAAACCCTAGTCTTCTTTCCTGGAGGCAAATAATGTTATTTGTTTCTTGGGTCCCATTCCTATAATAGACTGTATACATACAAACATGTATTCATGTATCTATAGGTCTCTTGTTAACAGAAATATGAGCATAGCAAATACATTGTCCTAGACTTTTTTCCCCTCTACAATGAAACTTCAAGAACATTCTTCTTTACAATATAATTTGGTGACTATTCTATTTCAGCATATGTAAATATCCCAGGTTCCTTTTGGGTTTTGAATTTGCCATAATTCAGTTTGCTAGTACTCTAATGTTACAAATAATGTTGCAATTAATTTTACTTATATATTTCCATTGCATGTGTATGAGTAGGATATGTTTCTAGAAGTTAAATTTCTGATTCAAAATATTTTTTGTATTTTATTTTGATAAACTGTCATCATTGGTTTACTGTCCTTCTCATTAGATTATGAGTTCCCTAAGGACATGGGCCATTTCTCTTTTGTTGACCAGGGTAATCTAGATTACAGAACATTGCCTGACATGATGCTTTATGTATTTGTTGATGGCCAAGTCCATGGGCTTTGATGTACAGCATGTCAAATGGAAATTTCAAGCTATACCATTCAAAAAACAGACAATCATCCAGTTTATAGAGATAGGAATTGTTTGGGGGTTGTTTTCTTTTCATTTGATTGGTTTTTTGTTTTTGTTTTTGTTTTTCTTTTTTTTCCTTTCAACTCTAGTATGTTTTCAAAAATTATGATATCAAATGCAATGTATCATTCTAAGAAATACAGAATCCTTAATTTCATCTGAAGACATCAGCATGTTTTATTAAACAAATGTCTGCTTCTTATATTTGAATGTTCTTTATTTCAGTTATTAAAAAAAAAAGGTCAGGGGTTGGGGAATGGGGGCTGAATTGCAACTTTAGGAGATCTCATAGCGACACCTGCTGGAGAAAATATCAGAATACACTTTGAATCCATTAAATTATTAAAATTTTAGATGAGTGTTTCTATTAATCAGGAAGAAATTTCATATTTTACCATAAAGTGCTTGTAGTAACTAAATATAATTAAGTTTACAGGAGGTTCTTTGATATTCTAAAAAATTACTGATAAAAATATATTTCCTTTTTTCAGGATAAAGTCATCTTGGGGACTGATTACCCCTTTCCACTAGGTGAGCTGGAACCTGGAAAATTGATAGAATCCATGGCAGAATTTGATGCAGAGACAAAGGTATATGCCTTTTATGACATGGATTTCTTTCTGTTTTCCTGCTGTAATTGTGCTTGGTTTCAGAGCACTTGCATGTGTGATAACAAAGGACAGGGAATCATTACACTTAATATTCCTAGAATTGTTACTAGATCGCCAGAAATAGCTGAACTATTAAAGGACAAAAAAAAGTTAAGAAGCTGAAAGAAGCCTAGTACATTCATGAAGGCCAGGAGGAAAACTGCAAAGAAGCGTATCATAGTAATATGTTTCTGTTTGCATGTTAGATGAATAAGAAGAAAAATGTCTACATTTTTTCATTTAACATGTCTGTTACAAATCTACCAATCTCAAAAATTGTAATCATTCTAATAATTTGAATACTGATACTAAATTCTTGATTAAAAAGGACCCAAGGACCTCAAATAACTAGGTTTTTTTCTTTTGGCATTTGACTTTTAGGGTGGGTAAATGTGCCATAATGCTGCCAATGCCTATTCTACCCCTTAGGCTCCTGAACCAAGAAGCGTTAAAATGAGATAGATGCATTGTCCTCAGATTCCCTCTCCCTTGCCATACTTTCCCCATCCCACCCTCACCTCCCAACAAAACAAGTTCTTCCTGAGGGCTTCACCACCAATCACTATCAGGGGGGTCAGAGATGGCCACACACCCAAAAACGTGTGGACATATGAACTCTTAACAAATCTTACAAAAGTCTTAGTCATAATCCTATTGTATAATTCTTGGCTGTCTTCTAAACTAGAATACAAAAGTTCTATTGGTCTCTAATTCTCTGCTCTAATCATTAAGGATTAAGCTCATCAAATCTTTTCAGTAGTCTTAAAGCACATTAAAAGATGCCAAGAAAAATCCATTGTGATGTTTACTGGTTGCAAGCTATGAACTGGGAAACCTCAGACTGCTTTTACACAGGAAGTTTCCCCTTTGGCACTTAACCACCTTAAAACACTTAAAGTCTCGAATTGTTAAATATTTTCTTATTAAAGTAGGAAGCCATAATAAGATATCTTTTTACTTTTTTTACAACAGAGTTTGAAAATAAAAAACTTTCTATAAAATTAATATAAACTGAAACCAGATACCCCCAAGTATCCTGATTAAGAGTTTAGTGGAATAATAATTATTTTATGTCTCATCATTTAATTTTATGTGCTTATCATTTTCAAGTTTTAAAATAACATAAAAATTGTATACTGTCACAAATTCAAAATGACATTTTGTATAAGATTACTCATTGCAACGTTGTCTGTAATAAAAGATTGAAAACAGTCCATAGGAGAATAGTTCACACATAATAATAAATCCATACAATGGAATCTATACATCCATAAAAACACTAAAAATCAGTTTCCAAGATATATTAAGTTTTAAAAGCAAGGTGCCAAACAACCCGTATAGTATATTTCCATTTGTGTATAGTATACTATCCAAAAGAATATCTCTATACATAAATAGAAGTATTTGCTTATATGTGCATAATATACCTCTGGAATAGCAGACAAGAAACTGATGGCTGCACAACTCTGTGAACATACTAAATATCACCAAATTATACACTTAATGGGTAAATCATATGGTAAGTGAACTGTATCTCAATAAAGCTGTTGCACTGTTAAGTAAATAAAAATAGATTCCATTACAAAAAAAAAAGATAGCTATCTCTCAGAAGATAGCATCCATTTTATAACTTTGAATTTTCAACTCTGAAATGATCATGATATGTAGATACACATTAATGGTATGGATGTTATACAATCCTATACATGTTTCCTTCCACCCTCAGCTAAATGCCTGACCTTTGCAAATTGGATATCTATCAATTAGGGTATCACAAAGTTACCTCCAAAATCACAGGAGTTCTTTCTGTGGGGTTGATCTAGTTCATACATGGGGAGAAGGTGAAGAAAAATCTGGCAGTCCTTTTCTCATGTGAAATAAATAGATGTACATATCTGTGCAATATTCTGAAACTCTCCACCTACTTCACTTTTCTTGCCCTGAAAGGGCTTACCTTGTGGGGGAGGGAGGGTGGGAAAACACAGTACCCGTGCCTAGAAGCTGAGGGGTGGCCACACGGCTTCTGAGTACTGGCACCAGCTCTTTTGTCCCACAGACCTACACTGTATGTTTTCTCTGTTTTGCCTCCAATAAGTCTTTAAAATCTTTGAAAACTTTTTAAAGAGCATTTTCCTAAGAGGGCTCTCCACCTTGTAATTTCCTCCTTTCCTCCTCCTTCCAAACATAGATTTCAAACATAGATTTCAAATAGTGGGGCAAAATATAGGTGAAGAGGATTTTGGTAAGAGCGTCATTGTTTAACCTAGTATTTTTCTCTCAGGCTGAGGATTTGATTTTTTAAAAAACATGATAAAGACACTCAATGAAGTACTTAAAAACAACCATTAAATAATGCATTAAAATAAAACCTTTTCTTTTCTTTTTCAGGACAAACTCAAAGCTGGCAATGCCCTAGCATTTTTGGGTCTTGAGAGAAAACTATTTGAATGACTGAATTTACTACAATATTTCAAGAAGATGGGTTTTTTTGTTTTAAAATATGTATCACACATGCATACTAAAATCCTATTTGAACTATTTTACCCAGAAATAGAATATCCCTGAGTATCCTAAATCATTCATAACAAAATGACTCACATTTTTTCACTCTGAAAAGCAGTACATGATTTCACATGCAAACCAAAAACGATTTTCTGAGCACTTTAAAAATTAATAACAGAAGCAAAACACAAAATGTCATTAATGCTTTTTATGGAGAAAGACCAAAACCAGACTCATCCTAGATGGTTCAAGTTGGTTCTTACTTTGACAAGTATATGTGCCTAGAGCCCAAATAACCCATTTTTATTCATTTTAAACACCTTCCATTGGCCCAGAATTGGGCTGGGAATACTTTAGATTTCACAAATAAATGTATGTATTTCATAACCTGTAGAAGCTTATAGTCAAAATAAGGAGGCAAGTCATAAGTTCATGCAATAATTACTAAGTAATGCAATGTGAGTGTCACAGAAGTTTCAGTAAAATTCATTTGGACTCAAGCTTTTGGGAAAATCTTCACAGAAGTTGGAATTTGGGATGGGTCTAGAAGGATGGCTTAGACTTCTTTAAGTTGGAAATGGTAAACAGATAGGAAGGCAAAACTATGGGAAAACAGGTTTCAGATTGAATGAGAATTCATCTGCTCTGGAAAAAATTACAATCTATAATTTACTTTTACTGAGCAGTAAACTACTGAGCAGAATGTGTGAAGACAGCGGTGGAAATCGAGAGCAGGGAAACACCAGGGTAGCCTCACTTCACTGATGGTCCTGCCTGGGCTGCTAAAAATAAACTCAGTTCTGAGAGGGGTGATGAGTACCTGTGGTTTGTGTACTTCTGGATGAATTCCAAAATCAAATATAATTCTTCAAAATTACCTCCTTGCTTTGATTAATACTCCCATTAGCCCAGAAAAATCATGAGTTAAGTATTGGCATGTAATTTATGCTAACATAA
Organism: Desmodus rotundus; assembly: GCF_022682495.2. Taxonomy (NCBI): domain Eukaryota; kingdom Metazoa; phylum Chordata; class Mammalia; order Chiroptera; family Phyllostomidae; genus Desmodus; species Desmodus rotundus. The sequence continues at coordinate 126,217,407 of NC_071388.1, forward strand.
TTTTTGCTAAATTATGTCCATCCCATTATTTTCACTTTAATTAGTTCATTGTTCCATCTCTTTCTTGCTCCTCCTATTGCTTTCTAGAACTTTACCCACCCACTAGTCTGCTCATTACTCCAATCTGCCTACAAGAAAAAAAACCAAGTTTGAACAAAACAGCAATAAAAAGTATATGCTATTTTTTCCTTCCCCATTATTTGAGGAAAATGTCCATTCCTTCTCAAATATTCTATATTTGACCACTTTTTAACATGGTGTTTAATAACTTTTATTATGAAAAGTAACCAGGCTACTTTAGTCAATATCATAGATAGATGACAGAGAGATAGGTAATGGGTAAATTCATATTCATATTCACAGAGTATTTATGTGATGTGCCAGAGCTGTAGCATTGTTCCAGGAACTTAGGATGTAGAAGTAAATAAAAAGGATAAAAGTCCTTCTCTGATGAAACCTATAGTATCAAGGGTAAGAAACATACATAAAGGAGAGAGAGGAAAAAGAAACAAGGAATGGAGAGGAGGGAAGAGAGAATGAAGGAAGGAAATTTGTCTTACACTGAGAAATTAAAACAGGGAAATGTATACAGAGTAACCTAGGGGAGGATAGGGAATAAGATATTAAATAGTGAGACCAGAGAAAGTCTCTTTGAAGATTTTAACCTAAGACTTGAATGATAGAATAGTAATAGTTAGAAAGCCCTTCTCTATACCCATATTAAAGAGGAATTTACTCATCTTTTCTTCTAGTGCCTGCATAGTTTCATTGTCTTATAGTTAAATCTTCGATCTAATCAGTGTTGGAGTTATCCTTATGTAGGATGTGAGGAATCAATCTAATTTCATTGCAGCACTATGTTATTCCAAAATACTGAAAACTATATACATTGTCCAAATGTCGGAGACTGAACAAACTATAGTGCACATACATGCACACGTACACACACATATGTACAGATGCCTGGAAGTCAACCTTGATTTCTTTCTTTCCTGGCATTCAGTCCATCATCAAGTGCTACTGGTTCCATATAAGACATCTCACAACCCCATTCTAATTCTACTACTTTTGCCCAAGTCACCATGATTTCTTGCCTAATCTCCTTAATACTAATCTTGACCCCTTACATAATTCCCTGCACAACTGCTGATATGTTTTTCCTTTATTTCTTTTATTTCCTTAAAGATTTTATTTATTTTTAGAGAGAAGAGAAGGGAGGGAGAAATAGAGGGGGAGAAATAGAGGGAGAGAAACATCAATGTGAGAAACATTGATCAGTTCCCTCTCATACATGCTCTGACCAAGGGACAAATCCACAACCCAGGCATATGCCCTGAGCAGAATGGAACTGGCAACCTTTTGCTTCGTGGAATGAAGCCCAACTAACTGAGCCACACCAGTCAGGGCTGGTTTTTCCTTTAAAAAACAAAAAACAAAAAAACATAACTCAGCCCTGGCTGGTGTGGCTCAGTGGATTGAGCGCCAGACTGCGAACCAAAGGGTTGCTGGTTCAATTACCAGTCAAAGCACATGCCTGGGTTGCTGGCCAGATCCCCAGTAGGGGGCACATGAAAGGCAATCACACACTGATGTTTCTCTCCCTCTCTATCTCCCTGCCTCCCCCTCTCTCTAAAAATAAGTAAAATCTCTTTAAAAAACATAACTGAGAGTATATCACAGACTTATTTTTAAAAATCCAATGGCTTCCTATGAGACTTATAAAAATCTAAACTCTTGACCATGGGCTACTTATCTGACCAACTTTACATCATCATTTCCTACCTCTTTCTCCCTTGAGCACAAACTCTGCTACAAGCTCTTTCCTGTGTAAAATCAGTAAGGAAACGTCAGCTTTAAACAACACGTCAAACCAATTGGACTTAATAGATATATATAGAACACTTGGATCCAAAAACAACAGAATACACATTCTTCTTCTCAAGTGCACATGGAATGTTCTCCAGGAAAGGTCATATGTTAGGCCACAAAACAAATCTTAATACATTCAGTAAGATTTAAATCAGATCAAGGCATCTTTTCCAAACAAAATAATATGAAACTAGAAATCAATTACAAGAACAAAACTGGAAAATTCACATATATATAAAGATTAAGCAACATACTACTGAACAACCAGTAGGTCAAAGAAGAAAAAATAAAAATAAAAAAAGACAATGACACCTCGGTACTTGCTGGCTTCAGAACTTGTCAAACCCTGTACTCATCACATTTTGGCAAGAAAAAAATGTTTCAGCACTCAGCACTTGCTCGGGACTCATTGCACTTGCTAGAACTTGTATGAGTCATGACGCTACTCCACAAGAGAAAATGCTTCATCCTTCAGTATTTGTCGGATTTGGCACTCATCACGAGTTCCAGAATGAATTAACATCAAGTACCGAGGTACCACTGTACTTTGAGACAAAGGAAAATGGAAATACAACATACTAAAACTTATGGGGTACAGCAAAAGCAGTTCTAAGAAGGCAGTTCATAATAATAAACGCCTACATTAATAAACAAGAAAAATCTCAAACAACCTAACTTTACCCATCAAGGAATCAGAAAAAGAACAAATGAAGGCCAAGGTTAGTAGAAGAAAAGAAATAAGAAAGATAAGAGTAGAAATAAATGAAACAGAGATTTAGCCCCGGCTGGTGTAGCTCAGTGGATTGAGTGCGGGCTAATGAACTGGCAAACCAAAGGGTTGCCAGTTCATTTCCCAGTTGGGGCACATGCCTGGGTTGCAGGCCAGGTCCCCAGTGGGGGCCATGTGAGAGGTAACCGCACATTGATATTTCTCTCTTTCTCTTTCTCCCTCCCTTCCCCTCTCTAAAAATAAATAAATAAAACCTTAAAAAAATGAAATAGAGATTTAAAAGATAATAGAAAACAGCTGGGTACTAGACTGATCACTTTGTAAGTTATATAAATGTCTAATTGCTACGTTGTACACCTGAAACTAATATAATATTGTATGTTAACTATTAACAAAAATTAAAAATGTATTAAAAAAGACAATAGAAAATAATCTCCTGATTCTGGAGATTATTATGCTAAGTGAAATAAGCCATCCAAAGAAAGACAAATGCCACATGATCTTACTTATCTAATGAACAAAATAAACTGATAAACAAAATGGAAACAGAGGCATGGATACATGGAACAGGCTGACAGCTATCAGAGGGGAGGTGGAAAGGGAGGACTGCGTGAAAGAAGGTGAAGGGATGAGCCAAAGACCATATATGCATAACCCATAGACACAGACAACAGTGTGGTGATGGCCAGAGGGAAAGGGGCAGGGCTGGGTGGAGGTGTACAAAGGAGGGGGGGATGGAAACATCTGTAATAGCATCAACAATTTAAAAAAGACAATAAAAAAGATCAATGAAACTAACTCTGACTTTTCTGTGCATATAATTCTGAGGACATTTATCCTCTGAGATGTAATTAAACTTATCCATACTTTAGACATATTTACTTGTGCAGCTGAGTAGATTTATTACCATTTACCATGATGAGGAACACTATGTGATAAACAGGCTTGGGAAGGATGCGAATTAACAGTTCCATTGTTGGACTTCTTATATTTCAGATGCTTCTTGGACATTTAAGTAGCAATGTCTAGTAAGCAGTTTGGTCTACTAGTCAGCCTGGCGAGTTCAGGAGAGAGGTTGGAGAGAGGTCATTAGTGTATAGAAGGTATTTAAAGAAATAAGACTGGGTGAAATCACCTGGAGAAAAAGTAAAGGAGAGAACCAAAAGAGCCCAGGACTAACTCATGGAATTTGCCAAAAATTGGAGATCAGATGGAGGATCCAGCATTGGCACTGAGTAGTAGCCAGTGAAATAGGAGGAAAACAAACAAACAAAAATGCAGTATTCTGACGTCAAGGGAAGATAATGTTTCAAGAAGTCCTCACAGGCTTCAGGCATAAAAAAAAAAAATCAAAGCTATAATACTATGGTACTTTACAGACTCATATGCCCAAATGTAACTCAATTTCTTTATCCCAAAAGTAAGTCCCACTTCCTAAAATACAAACTCTGAGTTATGGCATCACCCAGTCACCTATATCCTCTCCTTCATCCACATCAAATCTGTCAACAACCCAATAAATACTACCACTTTTATATCTTTTCTTATGTTTCTTCCCTATGGCTTCTAAATAAAGTCAGGCCCTCATCTCTCACCAAGAGTATAGAAATAATCTCTTAGACTTCCAGCCAAGATGTAGGCATAGGTAGACACACTGTGCCTCCTTGCACAACCAAAAGGACAACAAATTTAAAAACAAAAAACAACCAGAATTGCCAGTTCAAACAATTGAACTGTATGGAAGTCCGACAACCAAGGAGTTAAAGAAAAAACATTCACCCAGACCGGTGGAGGGGCAGAGATGGGCAGCCAGGCACAGAGGACTCATGGCAAGGCGGTGACTGGCAGACAGGACAGTCCCACATGCAAGTGCAGATAAACCGGGAGGAACAACTGGGGAGCGAGACAGACCATGCAACCCAGGGTTCCAGCGCTTTATTTTGAGGGAAAATAAAGCCTCAAAATCTCTCAGTGAAAAAACCTGTGAGGGCTGAGGTGGCGGGAGAAACTCCCAGTCTCACAGGAGAGTTCGTTGGAGAGACCCACAGGGTCCTAGAATGCACACAAACCCACCCATCTGGGAATTAGCACCAGAAGGGCTCAATTTGCTTGTGGGCAGCTGGGGAAGTGACTGAAAACCGGCCAAGAGCTGAGCAAGCGTATTATTCCCTCTCAGACCCCTCCCCCACATACAGCACCATAACGCATGGAGGGGGATTGCCCCACCTTGGTGAATGCCTAAGGTTCCATCCCTTACTATGTAACAGGCATGCCAAGACAAAAAAAAAAAAAAAACATGGCCCAAATGAAAGAACAGATCAAAGCTCCAGAAAAAATACAACTAAGCGATGAAGAGATAGCCAACCTATCAGATGCACAGTTCAAAACACTGGTAATCAGGATGCTCACAGAAGTGGTGGAATATGGTCACATATTAGAGGAAAAAATGAAGACTATGAAAAGTGAAATAAAGGAAAATATAGAGGGAACCAAAGTGACAGGAAGGAAACTGGGACCAAATCAATGGTTTGGAGCAAAAGGAAGAAAGTAACATTCAACCAGAACAGAATGAAGAAATAAGAATTTCAAAAAAATGAGAAGACACTTAGGAACCTGCAGGACAAGTTTAAATATTCCAACATCTGAATCATAGTGGGTGCCAGAAGGAGAAGAGGAAGAGCAAGAAATTGAAAACTTATTTGAAGAAATAATGGAGAACTTCCCCAATCTGGCAAAGGAAATAGACTTTCAGGAAGTCCAGGAAGCTCAGAGAGTCCCAAAGAAGTTGGACCCAAGGAAGCACACACCAAGGGACATCATAATTACATTACCCAAGATTAAAGATAAGGATAGAATCTTAAAAGCAACAAGAGAAAAGGAGACAGTTGCCCACAAAGGAATTCCCATTAGACTATCAGCTGATTTCTTAAAAGAAACCGTACAAGCCAGAGGCTGGAAAGAAGTATTTCAAGTCATGAAAGGCAAGGACCTACATCCAAGATTACTCTATCCAGCAAAGCTATCATTTAGAATGGGAGGGCAGATAAAGTGCTTCCTAGATAAGGTCAAGTTAAAGGAGTTCATCATCACCAAGCCCTTATTATGTGAAATTTAAGGGATTTATCTAAGAAAAAGAAGATGAAAAATATGAAAAGTAAAATGACAACAAACTCACAACTATCAACAACCGAACCTAAAAATAAGAAAAACAAAAACAAACTAAGCATACAACTAGAACAGGAACATAATCACAGAAATGGAGATCACATGGAGGGTTATCAGTGGGGGAGGTGAAGGGGGATAGAGGGGGAAAAGGTACAGGAAATAAGTAGCATAAATGGTAGGTAGAAAATAGACAGGGGAAGGTTAGAATAGTATAGGAAATGTAGAAACCAAAGAACTTACATGTACAACCACCCATGGACATGAACGAAAGGCAAGGAATGCAGGTGGGAGGCTGAGTGCAGGGTGGAGGGGAATAAATGGGGGGAAAATGGGCAACTATAAAAGCACAATCAATAAAATATATTTTAAAAACATGAAAAATTAGAATCAAAATGGTTAAAATTAAGTGTGAGCCAGTACAAATATAAAAAAATAAATAGGTTATGCTTAAAAAAAAAGAATTAAGTTGCTGGGTCTGTGTCACATCATTCACAAAAATAAATTCCAGGTACATTGAAAAAAAAAAGAATCTCTTATTTATACCTCTGTCTGACTTAATCTGGTATAATCCATCTTCCACCATGGTGCCAGAGGAAAATTTCAAAAGTATATATCTGATCATATTACTTTCCTTCTCAAAATTTCTCACAAACTAAACTGATGGTTTCTAGGTTTGAAAATTTCATTGATCAATATATCCCCCTTTTAAAAATTGTACTTATATCCCTAACAGGGCACATTTCTCATTTTAAATTGCAATTGTTATCTTCCCAACAGACTGGGACTTCCTTGAGAGCAGGAACTATGCCTTCATGCACTCATTCACATGCATTCAACAGTACATATTGAGCGCTTATTATGTACCAAGAACCATGCTGGGTGCTGGGATAATGTAAGCAAAAAAAAAACATGGTTCCTGCTCTCAACAGTGCTTTTAATCTAGTTAGGGAGACAGGTCTCAAAAAAGCAACAAATCAGTATAAAATTGCTACCAAGAGCTATGAAGGAGCATATAGTGTGTAGAGAGCTTATATTAAGGGATTTCTGCTAGTGAGAGTTGAAGACAGACTTTCCAGAAGAAATATTGCTTAAGATGGGATAGAAAAAACAGGGAAGAGGTAAAAGAAGACAGAGAAGAGTGCCAGACAGAGAGAATAGCATCAATGACACCCTTCTGGCAGGAGAGAACATGGCAAGAAATAAGGCCACTGAGGCTAGAGGTAATAAAGCAAGATGTTCTTGGTATAAAATGGTGAGATCACATGAGGTTGTAAGTCAGTTAAGGAATTATCTATCAAAAAGCAATGAGGTTTTTAAGTTAGGGGTGACATAACTAGAGTTCAATTTTGAAAAGACCCATCTGTCCCTAAAACAACACTGCTTATAACCAGAATCTTGATAATGACTCTCAGGAAAATCACTTTTTGTCTGAAATCTCCTTTGTTATCTAGTGTAAGTACTCCAAAATAAACCCCTGACAAAAATATCCCCGCACCATCAGATTCCAGAGAACAGCCATCCATAGGCATTCAAGCATTTCGCTTCTTTTTACTCTACCTTTGCCCGTCTTTCTGACCTCTCCTAAAAAGGAAGCCAGTTCTGACTCAATTCAGTTTATATTTTCCAACCAGAAAACTTGAACCTATATTCAAGCAATTACTTAAGATTAGCTTAATTTATTTAAAATAAAGAGATAATTCTGAGGCTTTTTTCCAATCAAAATTGAACAAAAGTGTGTTGAAGTTTCTATTTCTGGAGTGTTTTATCACTGCTCAAAACCTAATAAAAAATATGAAACTTATTTTTGAAAACTCAATAAAAATATAATTTATTTTTGAAAAGTCAATACATTCTAATGCCTTTGAAGTCATTAGAAGAGTTCAAAAAAATCAAATTCAACCTATGTGTCCCAGAAGGAACCAATTTTACCTGTTTGTGTATTCTTGCAAAGATAGTCTATGATTATACAAACATTTTCATGTACATATTCCTTTATTTTTCTGAAACAGTAGCATCTTGCTTTTTTCCCCTGCTTAATACTTTGGGGGTGGTTCCACAATAAGCTGCCTTCTTTTTATATATATATGTATTTTATTTATTTTTTATTTTTCAATTACAGTTGACATTCAATATTATTTTGTATTAGTTTCAGGTGTACAGCATAGTATATGTTACAAAGTGTTCTCCCCAATATTTCAAGTACCCACCTGACACCATACATAGTTATTATAATACTATGAACTATATTCCATATGCTGTACTTTCCACCCCCTTGACTATTTTGTTACTACCAATTTGTATTTCTTAATCCCTTCTCATTTTTCAGCCAGCCCCCCAACCACCCTCCCATCTGGCAATGGTCAGTTTGTTCTCTATGAGTCTGTTTTTATTTTATTTGTGTACGTTTAAGTTGATAACTTAAGATTGAACACATCCTAAAGTCCTACATTTTTACCACCCCCCCCAACATTTAATGTTTTTCAGGTCCCAATTTACATGTTTTTATCTTTTGTGTCCATTAAATTATTGTAGTTATAGTTATTTTAATAGTTTTTTAACCTTCATACTCACTTTGTTATTAACCCAGCACCTTTACATTATTCTTATACTATATATTTATCTTTACCTGTGAGATTTATGCTTTCATATGTTTTTCTGATACTAATTAGAGCCCTTTCTTTTCAGCTTTAAAAAGTTCCTTTAACATTTCTTATGAGGCCAGTCGAGTGGTGATGAACTCTTTTAGCTTTTGCTTGTCCACACACCTCCACCTCTCCTTCACTTCTGAAGGACTTTGCCAGGTAGAGTTTTCTTCGTTGGGAGTTGTTTTTTTCTTTCAGCACTTTGATGCCTTCTTTTTAATAGCTAAATAAGTATTTCATTGCATAGATGTATCATAATCATCAAATCCTGTCATAAACAACCATGCTTCCAGTCTTTTGCAATTACAAACACTTGAAAATACCCTTATAATGTGAACATATTTTCATATGCTTATTTGCCATCAAATAAGCATATGTCTGTTCACCTCACCTTTGTGTCTGTTCACCTCTTTAGCCCATTTTCAAAATAGATTCTTTGTTGTCTTCTTGTTTTATGAGTTCTTTGCGTATTTTGCATAAAAGTCCTTTATCAGAAATGTTATTTTGCAAAGATTTTCTCCTTGTATTTTCACTCTCTCAACAGTGTCTTTTGCAGACCCAAGGTCTTTAGTTTTAATGAAGCCCAGTTTTTTTCTTTCATGGATAATGCTTTTGGTGTTCTATCTAAAAATTCATTGCCATTACAAGGTCACCTAGATTTTCTTCAGTGTTTTCTTCTAGAAGTTTCATAAAGACAATTGTTGTGTAAGATAAAGATCTGTGTCTAGATTCTTTTCTTTTTTGCATATGAATGTCCAGTTGCTCTGGAATCATATGTTGAAAAGGTTGTCCTTTCTGAATTGAACTGCCTTTGATCCTTTGTCAAAGGTCAGTATACTGGATTTGTGTGGTTCTGTTCTGGGATCTCTACTCTGGCCCATTGATCCATGTGTCTTTTCTTTTGTCGATATATGCTGTCTTCATTACTGCAGCTTTGATGTTGGCTAGTCCAACTTTTTCTTTGGTATTATGTTGGCTATTTGGGGTCTTTTGTCTTTCCATATACAGGTTAGAATCAATTTGTTGCTATCTATAGAGTAACTTTAAAATTTTGATTGAGATTACATTGAATCTATAGATCAAGAATTGATATCTAATGATAGTCTTCTAATTCATGAACCAGAATAATCCTCCATTTAGATCTTTCATTTCCTTAATCAGAATTTTGTAGTTTTCTACATATAGATTCTGTACATGTTAGATTTATACCTGAGTATTACTTTTTGTAAACCGTAGTTTTAAATTTCAAATTCCAATTGCACACTGCTGATATATATTGAATCATATAAGTCTTATATTTTATAATCTTCCTATAATTACTTATTAGTTGCAGTTTTTTGCTTACACTTTGAGATTTTCTACATAAACAATTGTGATGTGTGAACAAAGGGAGTTTCATTTTTTCCTTCCCAATGTTTACCTTTCTTCTTTTCTTATTTTTTTTTACTGGTACTTCCAATACAATGTTGAGAGGAGTGAGGAGAGGAGATATCCTTGACTTAGCAGGAAAGTTTCTAGTTTCTCACCACTAGGTACAATGGTAGCTGCAGAGTTCTTACAAATGCCTTCAAGATGAGGAAGTTCCCTCCTATTCCTAATTTGTTTAAAGCTTTTATCGTCATGAATATTGGAGTTGGCACTTTATAAACTTCGCTTTAAATCATTCCTGGAACTTCTAGGCAACGTAAGATGTGAGGCCAGCAAGAAATGGAGCTACTCCGACAACTCTCCATGATAACTGCCTACTGCAACCACATCAATAGCTGGATTCTGTAATGTGGTGGGGACAGACAGAAGCAACATCCAGCAGTGTGCTGAGCATAGGAACCCCCAAATGATGACAAAAACCTGGAGTTTTAATCAGAAACTCACTTAAAAATAATACTAGCTGCCTTTTAGAAGTATGTCTGACTATACTCTGTAGTGTTAAATTTTTTAATTTAGAAATCTTCATACACAATAGGCGTTGGCTCAGACCTACTCATGCCCAGAGTGGAGCTCTGCGGCTCTTTCTTACATGAACTTAAAAGTTAATTAACAGACATGTGCGGTGTTTCTGTATTGAATACTAAAAACAAAATTTTTACGCAGCCTCTCTTGTACTACCTGCTTCTCCTAACCTTTTAAAAAAATCATAGAGAAGTTTAAAAACACTATTAATATGGACTTGAAACCTATTCTAGAAAGTCAGCTTCTCTAGGTCCTAATTGCATAACCTTTGGCGAGCAATTAACAAAAGACAAACCAATGGCCTGCGTGGCTGTGGGACTCAAAACAAGATAACGTCGGAAAAACACTCAAGTGCGACACACACGTGGGGCGTTATTTCTTATGCACAGTTTCCCATCCCAGCTCGGTCCTTCCTAGAGCCACCGGTTGGGCTGAGGCTGTCCTGCCCACGGGAGTCGAGAGCCTACGCGATCGCGTGGACCAACGTCAAAGTGAAAGCTCTAACGGGTCGCTGAGGAGGAAGGTTTTTCTACTTTTAAAGCGCCACCACACTCCGGACCGAAGAACCCACCAGCATTTCAGTCCACCGACGGAGCCTACAGCACAGCCGCCCCACCGACCGACCGCCAACCCCTCTCCCACCCTACCCTAAACCAACCTCTTCCTTCCTCTCCTCCCCGCCCCTTTGCCTCGCCAATCCTACATCCGGCATGCACTGCGCCGACCTTTTCCTTCCGCCGACCCCCACCTTCGGGCGCTTCCAAATGACAAGGGGCGCGGAGCATTATGGGCCTGTACGCGAAAGCGAGGCAGGAGCTGAAAAAAAGAAAGCAAAAGACTAGGGAAAGCCGATAGGGCGGCCCCCGCGCACGCGCGCGGCGACGGCTGGGGCTGAAAAGAGGCAGGGCGCCGTCTACGGCGAGCGGAGTGGGGCGGGGTCGCGGGGCCTTGGCGGGGAGTCCGCGAGCCGCAGGGGTGGGGGTGTGGGTTAGGGAGCGGGCGGAGGAGGAAGTGTCATGGCGTCGTGCCGTGGAGCTTCTTCTCGCTGGTTCTTTACTCGGGAACAGCTGGAAAACACGCCGAGCCGCCGCTGCGGAGTGGAGGCGGATAAAGAGCTCTCGTACCGCCAGCAGGCGGCTAACCTTATCCAGGAAATGGGACAACGTCTCAACGTGTATCCTTTCCTGTTCTTGGCCCTCCGCTGCTCACGCCCTGTCCCCCTCAGTACTCGCCCTGTCTCCGGGCTTCGTGTCCCGCGAACATGGCGCCGCTGCCTTCGGTGGGGCTCGGGCTCCGAAGGCCGCGAGAGACCAGCGGAGGAGGGGGGAAAGAGAGGAGACCGGGAATGCGGTTTGGGAGGCGGCGTTGTGTAACCTGTTTAGGGCCGCGCGTGGTGGTGGCGGCGGGGCACGGAGTATCGCCGAGACGCGAATCAGAGGATTATCGCAGATGAGAGACGGCAGCCTGGTCTTCTCGTCCGTGAGGGGATGGGAGGAGGAAGGTTAGCGATGCTGAAAGGCGTCTTAAGTGTTCGCAGCCTTTCCCCGCGCTCCTCGCCTGTTTGATGGCGGTTCTCTTGTACCTTGGGAACCCACTGGAGGTCTTTATGTTCTTGGCGTGGTTTTGTACAAATGTGAGCGCGCGTTTCAACTGTTTGATTTTGGGTTTAGTCAGTTGTAGCTATTGATAAGTCCTAGTTGGGCTCGCTTAGCATAATATTAGAAAGAAATGTTCAGATGTGTCACTACTATTAATTTGGCGTCGAGCCTTCACCACCCTGACAGGCTTTATTATTTTAACGAGTTTTGGTTGGTTTTTGTGTGAACGGGAATTTTCTATTAAAATTGTTTTGGAAATGAGATCTTGTTTTTCTCACATATTTCCTAAATGTAACCTTTCAGCTCTCAGCTTACAATAAACACTGCGATTGTTTATATGCACAGGTTTTATATGTACCATTCTTTCACCAAATTCAATAGAAACGTAAGTACTATTTTATTGTCTGTTTTTACTACAACCAAATTTTAAGTGAGTTGTTACGCAGAAGAAAAAGTTGGTTATGGATTTTACTTCTGGATTCAGTGTTCTAATAGTGAAGGTAAATCTCATGATAAATGTTTCAATTGGCAGAGTTTCTGGGATTTTTTTAATTTTGTGATTACAAGCTGCCAGACACTGTGTTAGGTTCTGCCAGGTCCTTTGAACTAAAAGATAAACAAGAAACATTTCTTTAGTTGAAGGGTTATTAGATCGATATTCATTTAAATTTTATACATATAATTTCAATAATTTCAAATAGTAATATACAATGTAGTTTGGGCGAGCCTAATCATTGTGTTGTACATCTTAATTGTATCGGACTCATATTGTTTGAAATATTGTGACTAGGACCTCATTCAGTTGTAACATTAGTTTGAAATGACCTTTTGAAAGAATTAAATGTTCACCAGAAATATTTCATTTGCTAACACGATAATTCCTTAAGATGTTAAACATTCCTGTTTATCACACATTAACGTTAGTTGTCTGCTTAAATTTTTGGTGATTCAAACGTCAAATCTTGCTTCCAACATTATGTTGGGGGCAGGGGGTAATTTTGAAGTAAAACTTCTCCAATACTAAGACACTGATTTTGAACATGGTCTGTAAATATGGCAAATTTAGTAATGGCGTTTAGTCGAAGTTTTTAAGTTATGAAAGTTGTGAATTTGGTTTGTTCTTTTCAGGGTAAGATATATGCTATGTTGCATCTGTTAACAAAGAAAATTATGTATTGTTTAGAAATATTTAACCCTACCTTAATTCTCACTGTGTTTTTGGGTTTTTTTTTTTTTTATCACAGCTGTTTTTAAAATGCTATTCCAAAAGGTATGGGTAGAAAAATGGAGCAGGGAAGACTTTATGCTATTTGTGGATTGTCATTAGGACCTTTGTGCTAAGAAAACAGTCTTTGAAAGGTCCTTAGTTTTTTTTTTAATTAAAAGGAAAAGCGTCATAATTTAGATTGATTCCTGTTTTAATATATTCTGATCATAAGTCTGACTTGGTTTATTAGATTGTCATATAGGTTTATCTTGAACAGTATATTTTTTGATATGCATTTTGGTCTCCCATTCTTTGTTGCTTCTACTCTTTCTCTCTTAAATTTGCATGATTCTTGATCTGCTTCCATTTTCCTAGTATTTACAGTGCAAAGAACTTAGGTCAGTGATGGTGTTGTGAAAGAGAGAGGAAGCTTTTTTGGTAATAACATTTAGGTTGAGAGAATTAAAATTTTTTAAATATTTTTACTTGTTTATTTTTAGAGGGGGGAAGGGAGGGAGAAAGAGGGAGAGAAACGTCAATGTGTGGTTTCCTCTCTCCAGCCCCCTACTGGGTACCTGGCCTGAAACCCAGGCATATGCCCTGACTGGGAATCAAACCAGGACCCTTTGGTTCACAGGCCAGCACTTAATCCATTGAGCCACACCATCCAGGGTGAGAGAATTAAATTTTTATTTAAGTTGTCTCCAATGGCAGTAGTGAACTAATGTATAGTAACATAAATGTGGCTTTCCTTTAGCCCTGGAAAATGCTGGTAGAAATCAAGTCAAAATAGCTCTAGGAATTCTTTATGTGGTTACAGATGTCCCATTTGCTGAGTCAGGCTTACTTTTCTTCTTCCAAGAAATGATCTCTCCATAACACTACACTTCTCTTTTGGAACCCTCCTTCTTTCATAATTTGTCTCTGGCCTGGTTGGTGTGCTTTAAAACAACTATCTTGCTTACAGCTAAAATTCACAGCTTTAAGTTACTGGTGAACTTCAGGTCATTCGCGTTCTAACTTTCACTATTTTATTTAAACGCCATTGTTCAATAAAAAGGTAGAGTTTTAATTTTTATTACCCTACTTAGTGTCATCTTACATGTGTGTAAGTAAACTTCAGCAATTTACATTGACTTATTATTAGGATAATTGAAATTTGATGTTAATTTCTATTTTAAAAAGTAGCATTCCACCATTCATATCAAATTGTTTTTACTTTTGCTATTAAATCAAAAGTGGTTTTAATATTTCCGTTGGTGCACTTACATCAGTTATACAGCCTCATTCTTTTATCCTTTTCCCCTATTCTTGTAGGGTGAAGGGGGTGGTCTCAAATTAAATGTGAGTCACTTTTAAATTCATACTCCCCCACATCATTGGAGGGGAAAGTTTTATAGGATTACAATGGAATGAGATAATAAAGTAAACTTACTAAAAGCATGAGTCCTCACAAAGTAAACTGAACATCACTGAGTAAATTAAACCCTAACACTTAAATTTTAAGATGTTGATGACAAACTATATCTAGTTTTAATAAGTATCATGCATTAATTATATTAAAATATTTTTTACTGTTTATGTGGTTTCATTTTTCCCACATTGACAAATTTTAAAAGTAAAAAATTCTGTAAAACCTAAGTGCTGTTGTGTTGAATGAAATCAGTTTCAACATGTTTTGTGACCCAGAAACACTTTTGTCATTGAATTTCATTGTCATTTTCTTTTGGAGAATTGGATCACGATCAGCAGTAAATGACTTTTGTATGTAACCTAGTTAGATAAATCTACCCTTTGCTCTCTGGATGCAGTGAGGTTTATGTAATTGGGATTGGTAATGAAAGAATGGCTCTTGGTGGATGAAGCTCAATACAAATCTAGTAAAATATAAAAGCCTGTGAGCCAACCGTGCCTCCAAGGTGTATATTGTGGGAGAGCATCCTCCCCAAGGTCAGTCTTAGATTAGATGTTGACCCAGTTTCTCTTTAATTTGTTTAGACAGTTTTATGCACTAACTTGGTTAGACAAGTTTATGGTGCATTTGTTTTGTGTATTCCAAGTCTAATGAGTTCTCTTAAGATCAGGTTGTAAAGAGCACACTCTTCTCTGAATTTTGGTGGTCATGGTCTGTTGTCATAATACTTCCCTTAGTTCCTTTGCCTATTTAGAGCTGCAGCAATCAGAACTGTACATAATATGCCAAATTTAAGTGTACCGTGATTCTGTTTAAGGTTCCAAAAGTACAAGGTTGGTTAAGGACAATATTCAAGATTAGGGATTTTAAGGAATGATTGTAATGACTTCTAAAAATGAATGCATCATCTGTCTCTCATCTGAGTTTGATTTTATGCATCTACGTTCGATTGGTCACCTGCTATACATAGCAAACTTACATTTGCTTGTGCTAACTTTGGATTACTACTTTTTGCTGACACTATTTATTAATCTTTTCTTAATTGACTTGGCTCTTCTTGACTAGTAGATATAATTTGAAAATTGGAGGTTTTTTATATATCTAGAAAAGGGTTTACTATCTCTGTTCTTTGATAATACAGCATTCTCAAAATTTTTTAAAGTGATTTTAGAGGGAGGGAGGGAGAGGAGAGAGATAAACATGGATTTGTTGTTCCACTTATTTATGCATTCATTGGTTGATTCTTGTATGTCCCCTGACCGGGATCAGACCCTCTTTTAAAAGTAAATTTTATCCACTTTATATTGTGCTTATTTATAATCAGGTTACTCATAAAATTGTCAGTCATGATTGCCTTTTGTGAAGGAGGACACTTGGTGGGAATTGGTTAGCCAAAGCGTTTTGCTTTAAGTTTTTATTGTGAAAGCTCTAATTTTTCTTGAACATAGCAATGTAGATAAAACTAAATGTAAAAATGCCACCCCCCCTCCAACACACACGCATACATTCAAACTACAAACCAGAAGGTAAGCGCTGTGAAGGGTAGGGTGTTTTTGTTTTCTTTCTCTTTGGCTTTGCTTACTTGTGTACCATTACCTCTCAGAGCAGATATTCAACAACTATTTACCAATAGAACGGATCAAATTTTGTTACCTATAGCTCTTTTGAATGAGTCCTTATATTTTCCTCTATACACATTTTCCCCACAGACACACTTAAATGTTGTTTTTTTTAATTGAAAACAAATGTAGGCATCTTGTAAATGAAAATGATACAAAAAGGGATATGATAAACTTCTCTCCAATCCAAGTGTCTAAGCCTCCTGCCCTACAGCATGTTAGAGTACTTGTGTGCCCTTCAGAAATACATTTTGATTGTTCAGGCATGTATGTATGTATATTTTTCAGCACAGAAATCCTCCCCACACAGTTCTTAGATCTAGCACACAGCAGCACACAGAATTGGACTCATCCTAGCTGGGGTAGTGTGGCTGCCTCTGGGGGAGTAATTTTTAAGATGGCACCAGAAGGGATAGTATATTTAGACTGACCCAGTGGATCTAAACTGGGGGCAATTTAGCCCAGTTGACAGTGTCCACAGACATTTTTGGTTTTCATAATGGGGGAAAGGGGTACCAGTGGCATCTCATAAATAGAAGCCAGATGCTGCTAAATA
This sequence comes from Desmodus rotundus, assembly GCF_022682495.2. Classification (NCBI taxonomy): domain Eukaryota; kingdom Metazoa; phylum Chordata; class Mammalia; order Chiroptera; family Phyllostomidae; genus Desmodus; species Desmodus rotundus. Next base: position 126,234,157 of record NC_071388.1, read on the forward strand.
TCCTGCATTGCACAGGACAGACCCCGTAACAAAAAGTTACCTGGTCCAAAATGTCAGTAGTGGTGAGGTTGAGAAAACCCTGCAATAACCCAAAGAGTTAAGTGAGGGAAGGAGACAAACTAGGTTATTTTTCACTTGATTGATTTTGAGTGCTCGGTGAATTTCATCTATTCAATAAGAAATTGCCTCTTCATGCATAATTCCTCAAGGACCTTAAGAACAAAGATCACATTTGTAATTTTTTTAATTGAAGGTTTTAGGGAAACATTTTGAAATTTAAAGTTTAAATTTAGTTAGTTAATAAATATTGCCTTTCTGTGAAATACTGTGTTGCTTAGCTTCGTTTGAGTTGGTTACGAATTTGACACCATATTAATAAATACATTTTTCTAATTTGCCTTCTAATTTTAAGTTTGTTAAATCTCCTAGCCTTTAATTTTGCTTTTCCTTATCTTCATGCTCAACTGGAGATAAGTGTCAACCTGTGTTTATGTACTGAAATCATGGGCACAGTTCTTGGGGTGGTTTTTCTTTCTTGGGTTTACTTTGGCATATGGTTCCTAAATGTTGTTTTTTTTTTTTTAAGTTGATGTACTCTTTAATTCAGACAAGGAAGATAATCATAAACAAAATACTTCGTCTAAATTCACATGCCAACAGAGTGACAAAAGCAAAAATCACAACCACATCTAGACTACATGGCTCATGCGGTTGTCACTGTGTCTACCTCAAGTTTCTATTTCTAAAAATCTCTTCATAGCCCTGAAATTTCTCAATGAAAGCAGTATGTGTAAAGCTTTTGTGTTGTGCCATTTGTGATTTATCAACAGTGTGCATCAGAATTATCAGGGTGCTCATTAAAAATAATCCTTTACTGGACTGTGCTTTAGACCTATGTTATTAGAATATCTGTGGTACCTGGGATTCTTGACCTTAATAAGTTTACCAGGTGATACTAATGGCATCTCAACTTGAAGACCATTGGTCTAAATTTTGCTTTGTTCCCCTGTATGTCTGATAATCCATTGTTAATGCTCTGGTATTGTGAAATCTGAGTGGTTGTTTCTATTAAACCCCCTCTTACTTCTGCCTTTTAATTAATAAAACACCTAGTCTAAGGATAATCTTAAATTCAAAAATCCATTAATACTCCTGGGAAATACTGCAGTGCTATCCAGTAGAACTTTCTGCAATGATGAAAGAACTTTGTATCTTTTCTGTTCAAATCAGTAGATACTAACCAAAAACATTAGACTAAATTCTTTTTTAACTAAATTGCATGGATGAAAATTGAAGATCCCACAACGTAAATAGGCACTTTACTTATCTCAGCTAAAGTATTATCCTCTTGAAAAACAGATGCATTTACTAAGTGACTTGTACAGAATCTAAGCAGCCATTGTGTGATTGGCATTTGAACTCAGATCTGTTGCCTAATCTGTAGTTTTGTCACTTTTGTCCTACCCTAATATGTGTAAGAAATGGGGCACACTAACAGTTGATGCCAGTGGTTGCTGAGGAAATGAGTAGACAAGTAAATGAAAATACTCTCAGGTTTTGGTTTGCTTACCTCATTGGAACAAAGTCCAATAAATTTCTTTGAAAATGAGGCCCCTAATTCCTCCTCCTGCCATATGTCAGTCTTAGCATTTATGTACATCCTGCCCCCCTTTTTTTCCTGTATGGTGCTTTCTGTTTTTCCTGTGAAGATGGTTTGTCAGATTTTATGACTCAGCCAAAATTACAACTCTTCTTAAAGCATTTCCCAGATAACTCCACTCTTTGATTTCTAAATTTTTATCTCTAATCTTATCCTTTCAGTCCTATTCACACCCTATTGTATTCCATCTATTGGTGTCCTTCATTTAGTGCTGAGGCAAAATCATGTAAATGTGAGTTGAAGTGCTTATCTTGATTATTATTATTACTACTGTTATTGTTATAAAATATGACACAAGCATATAAAACCACCAGATGTATAGGTTAGTGAAGTATAAGTCAAACAACCTTGTAAATCCCACTAAATTCAAAAAACTGCTAACTGCCTCAGAAGTGCCTCCACGTGCCCCACTTTGCTATCAACCCCCTCCCTCCACAAAATAACCAGTATCCTTTTGTTACAGTAATCACTTTTTTCAGTTCATTTATAGTTTTACCACCCAATTCTGAGTTCCTAAATACCAGTTTAGTTTTGCCTGTTATTAAAAATTTGGTAGTTCTTTTAAGTATTTCAATATACAGGTTTTTCTCTTCTATCCCTACAATTTTATCTGTTGAAAGACCTAGGACATTAGACCTGAAGCGTTTCCAGCTATCTGGAATTTATTCATTGTATACTCCTGGTGCAGTTTATCATGTTCCTTTGTTCTTGTATCCCTGCTAATTGCCAGTTGGGTCCTGAAACTTGATCAGATTCCTATTAGATCCCTTTGGCAAAAGTACAGGTGGTGGTATGTTCTTTCATCAGGAGCTACCTAATATCTGGTTGTCTCTCTTTTTGTGGTGTTACCAGCTGTTGATACTCAATGCCTTGATCCTTTTATTTATTTTGATATTCTAATTCTATCATTTCTTAATCATTTATAAGTTGGAGTGTTTTTATAATGAAATGCTGTGGTTCATATACTATTTGGACACCCAGTGGTACAGTTCATATTGGAAAGGAAGGATAAATACTTGTTTCTTGCCCTGTATTTAACACCTTTGTGAGGTATAATTCACGTACCATACATTTCTATTAAAAGTGTACAATTAATTACCTGTTAAAATATACAGTTGAATGTTTGTTTTAGTGTACTCACAGATTTGTGCATCAGTTTTAGAAATTTTCATTACCTTGAAGAAACCCCATTTCTTTTGTCCCTCTCTCCCAGTCTTCCCTCCAACTTAACTCTGGACATTTCTTATAAATGGAGTCATACAACATCTCCTTTGTGATTGGCCTCTTTCACTTAGGCAAACCGTGAAAATGTACACTGTCTTATAGCATGTATCAGTACTTTATTTCTTTTTCTTGATGAACTACCATTATACCACATTTTTATATACATTCATCAGTTGATGAACATTTGGGTTGTTTCTACTTTCTGGTTGTCAGTATTGCAACTATGAACATTTATGTATGTGTGGACATATGTTTTAATTTCTCGGAGAGGAATTGTTGGACCATGTGGTAACTGTACCCCAATAATCTTGAATAGCTTCACAATAGCAGGATGTTCCAGGCTCACCTTGTACATTTTCTGCTCCACAGCTGGAATGGCCATTTCTTTTTTTTTTAAATATATTTATTGATTATGCTATTACAGTTGTCCCATTTCCCCCCCCCACACTCCACTCCATCCTGCCCACCCCCTCCCTCCCACATTCCACCCCTATAGTTCATGTCCATGGGTCATACTTATAAGTTCTTTGGCTTCTACATTTCCTACACTATTCTTACCCTCCCCCTGTCTATTTTCCACCTATTATCTGTGCTACTTATTCTCTATACCTTTCCCCCCCCCTCCCCCTCCCCTATTGACAGCCCTCCATGTGATCTCCATCTCTATGGTTCTGTTCCTGTGCTAGTTGTTTGCCTAGTTTGCTCTTGTTTTTGTTTTAGGTGTGGTCGTTAATAACTGTGAGTTTGCTGTCATTTTTACTGTTCCTATTTTTGATCTTCCTTTTCTTAGGTAAGTCCCTTTAACATTTCATATAATAAGGGCTTGGTGATGATGAACTTCTTTAAGTTGACCTTATCTGAGAAGCACTTTATCTTCCCTTCCATTCTAAATGATAGCTTTGCTGGATACAGTAATTTTGGATGTAGGTCCTTGCCTTTCATGACTTCTAATACTTCTTGCCAGCCCCTTATTGCCTGTAAGGTCTCTTTGGAGAAATCAGCTGACAGTCTGATGGGAAGTCCTTTGTAGGTAACTGTCTCCTTTTCTCTTGGTGCTTCTAAGATTGTCTCCTTCTGTTTAATCTTGGTAATGGAATTATGATGTGCCTTGGTGTGTTCCTCCTTGGGTCCAGCTTCTTTGGGACTCTCTGAACTTCCTGGACTTCCTGGAAGTCTATTTCCTTTGCCTGATGAGGGAAGTTCTCTTTCATTATTTGTTCAAATAAGTTTTCAATTTTTTGTTCTTCCTCTTCTCCTTCTGGCACCCCTATAATTCAGATGTTGGAACGTTTCAAGATGTCCTGGAGGTTCCTAAGCCTTTCCTCATTTTTCCGAATTCTTGTTTCTTCATTCTTTTCTGGTTGGATGTTTCTTTCTTCCTTCTGGTCCACACCGTTGATTTGAGTCCCAGTTTCCTTCGCATCACTATTGGTTCCCTGTACATTTTCCTTTGTTTCTCTTAGCATAGGCTTCATTTTTTCATCTGGTTTTTGAACAGATTCAACCAATTCTGTGAGTGTCTTGATAACCAGTGTTTTGAACTGTGCATCCGATAGGTTGGCTATCTCTTCCTTGCTTAGTTGTATTTTTTCTGGAGCTTTGAAGTGTTCTGTCATTTGGGCCTTTTTTTTTTTTTTTTTTTTTTTTTTTTTCCCCCCGTCTTGGCTCGTCTGTTACTTAAAGAGGCAGAGCCTTAGGTGTTCCCTGGGGCGGGGTAACGCTGGTCGCTGGGCTGTGAGGCTGTACGTGGGGGAGGGGCCGAGAGGGAGCAGTGGTGCCCACTCTACTCTCCACCGGATTTCAGTCTTTCACTCCGCTACCCACAATCAAACTGGGCCCCCCTGGTGCTGGTTCCCGAGTGGGTGGGCTTGTGCACGCCCTAGGCCCCTGTGGGTCTCTCCAGCAACCTCTCCTGTGAGGCTGGGAGTCTCTCCTGCTGCTGCCCCAACCCCCAGGGGCATTTTAAATCAGAGGTTTGAGGCTTTATATCCCACGTGCTGGAGCCCTGGGTTTCACGGTCTGCTTCGCTCCCCGCCCCACCGTTTGTACGGTTTATCTGTGCGCGAATGTGGGGCCGCGGGGTCTGCCAGTGGTCAGACTGCCTGCCCCGTTCGTCCCACACTCCGCCAGTCTCGGTCCCGCCACAGCCACGCAAGTCCTCTCCGCCCTGGTGCCCGTCTCCGCCCCTCCTAGTGGTCTGGATGAATGTTTATTTTTTATTTCCTTGGTGTCGGACTTCCTTGCTGTTCGATTTTCTGTCAGTTCTGGTTGTGCGAGGAGGCGCAGTGTGTCTACCTACGCCGCCATCTTGGTTCTCTCCTGGAATGGCCATTTCTTTAAGAAACTTGCTTGCTTTTAGTAGCAAGTAATATTTCAAGATTCCAACTGGGACACTAGGGTTATTTGTTGTTACTATGTTGGTCTTGTTTCTGGGCATCTTTAATGAACAGCGAAGAAATACATAGTTCGTCAAATATGTGTTCATTATGTGCATCAGTATATTAAATGTTTATTACTTGTTTATACATTAAATAATGAGATGTACATTGAATGGGCTTATATATTTTACGTAAATAATTAAAATACTTCAGGAATTCATTTTGATTCAAGTCACCATTTTTTAGTTAACTTCTTGTATTACATCTCTATGACCTTTCTTTCACACCAAAAATCTTAGTTTAGTCTCAGAATAACAGTACACTCACCACCAATATGTTTACTGAAGAACAGTTAAATGTTTTTGCTTTGCTCCTGTTTTTCACCCTGATTTTTACGTGCAGAATAATGAAACTAGACTACCTTTTTCTGCCACACACAAGGAAAGATTCAAAATGGATTAAATACTCTGTTACTCACTTTTGTGAAAGGTTAGTTTTCCTGAACTTTTAAGTACCTGTGCTTCTAACTTCACTGAGCTGCTTTTTCTGTTACTTTGTGTAACATTCAGAAGTGCAGCAGCTTGCTTCCTGAGGTTTCTTCTGTGTTTCCCTACCTTGGTTTTCTCTTTGCCTTGTCTCTATCCTGACAATTTTGCTTTTATTCCCAGACGTTTCTCTTCAATATGGAGTCCTGGAAGAGAGCTTTGGGAGATGAATTTTAGGAGTTCATAGAAGTTAGCTTCAACCCTTTAAGCCTTATCTGGGCCTCTTGGATTCACCTACTTACTGGACTTGACAAAATTCTTTCCAGGTTTAGTTACTATACTCCGTTGGCCCACCATGATTTCCAATGAATATCTGTTGGCTACTCTGAGGTTCTTCTATAATCACATGCCCTATCACTTTCCTTTGCTTCTTGTTGCATAGATGCTGATACTGTGTAGGTATTGTGGTTACACAGCAGCCTGTTTTGTCCTTACCCATTTGTATTTCAGATTTCCCAAGAATGCCTCTTCAAGTGATTTGGTTATGAATATCCATGGGGTTTTGGTTTTGCTATTTTGTTACTCTAGTTTTCTGTGGGGATTTGGGTATTACCTGCCACTGTCTTCTCAGAATTCCTCAGGTATGACATTAAAAGCTTATCCTTATCAGTAAGAAAACAACCAGAGATAGTAGGTAACCTATTTACGTGGGTATAGGACAGTGCCAGTGCCAGGGCTAACAAGGGAGAAAATCCTAGCTAGAAAGAACAACTGATTTAATCAGGCTAAGGTGTCCCCAAGCCAAAAAAGAACCACTAGGACTTGATTCATTTGGTGACGTTCAGTGGTGAAATGTCTGTTCTCATCATTTCCATTGAGGTTTTTATGAGCTTTGCTAAATTAACATTGAGCATTACATTCGCAGTAAAAATCTAACTTGAGTTGAGCAGGCAGTAGTTACATATTAAAGTATATACTACTTGTTAAATTCCTAATCAGACAGTGCTTGCTCAGAGTTTATTAATTTAACTTATTTAACCTTGAGACCATGCTGGTAAAGAAAGAGGTATATTTGGGCTAATGATTAGAATTTCATATGGGAAAATCTTTAAAAGTGTACCATACATTCTTTGTTCTGAAAAACGAAAATATTTCAAATTTCAAAAATCTTAGGATTGCTGCTGGGAAAAGAGTGCTAGTATAACAGCCTGTATGGTGCAGTTCTCAGATGGTGTAGGTATTTCTGATAACCAGTAGTGTTCTCGTCCTGCCAGAACTTACTAGGCAAAGATAAAGTGACAGCCACAGAGCTCCTGACTGATCAGATAAATATTCAAATTGTTTGTACACTGGTTAACTTGTCAGTGACCTCCTGGTGTAAAATATTCATTTAGGAAATAGAAAAAAGCAGATATAGATACAAAAGAGTAAAAAATAGTTTATGCAGTAAAAAGTGGCTAACCCTGGGATTTAGCAGCTATAAAATGAAAAGGCCACCATTTAAGCTACTATTTCAAGATGGCCACGTGAGCTTACACAGTTTTCTCTTTTCTCACTTTAAAACTTACAAATGGAATTTTTTAAAGGGCAATAAATTTATAATTGAGAATAATGAGAGTAGAGCCATCAGGAAATGATAGTTTACTAAGTGTTTTGAACTTGAGGTGAATGGTAGAATAATGTCAGGTGGAATAAAATCTACCACCTAAATATGCCCAAAGCGTGGTGATGGAGGAAGAAGAAATCCAAAGATTCAGGGCTTTGAATATGCAAGTGTGATGAAAGGCAGAAGAGAGAAGATGGGCTGAAAACAGGATAATTAAATATCAACATAGCAGGAAATCAGATGTTAATTTATGTATATTAAGTTCATTTGTAAAGTTGCATTAGGCAAGTTACTAAGCTTAAGAAATATAATATTTCTCAAGATGATAATGACAAAATTTTAAGCATCCAGACCACAGAACCACATCTGAAATGGTCTCTCACAATGAGTTCAGTCTTGTAATACTGCTACTGAGCATTGAACTCCATCGCTGCACTGATACTAATGCTGGCAAAGGTTGATGTTGACTGTGAGAATGTGCCCTCGACTTTATGATTCCCTAAATCTCTATAGAATCAAAACTCCAGGATGGTGTACTGATTAATTAGCTGAACCTACTTCCATGTGCATGCCTTACCTGCCAGCTTACAGAGAAAATGGGATCTGGTTTTTTGCCGCGGGGGGGGGGGGGGGGGGGGGGTCGTTAGGGTTTTTGTTTTTTGTTTTTTTTAAGAGCCCAGCAGTTTCTGCCACCAGTATTTCTTTATTGAGCTCAGATATTTATCAAGCAGAACATAAAGTTAAAACATTGAGGAACAACCAGTAATTGCTAAAAGTGAGGAAGAAGTAAATGGGAGCCTATAGATAATATTTGTGTTAGAGATAATTTTATGTAACTATGAGTTATAAAATTTTACATAATTTAATGTATATATTTAATCAGAAGAACTAATACTTTAAAAAGGTAAACACAGATGATGACTGGTTTGGTTGTTAAGTGTAGGATGAAGAGGGTAGGGGAGGAAAAGATGGCTTCATTTTTTATAAGTTCTTTTCTCCCTGACTTTGTCACATCCATGTATTTGATACACTTAATTAAAAAGAATGGATTTGATGAGAAAGTTTTAAAGTTACACAAAATTAAGGGAGATTAGACTAAAGGTTTGTCTGTTTTCATGACTCTAACCACAGGATTCCAGGAATCTGTGGTATTATGATTCCAAATCACATTATTGACACTGTGGCAATTTCTGGAAGCCTCATCTTATTATCTGACATTAGTCATCAAGGAAATAAAAATCAAAACTACAGTGAGTAACACTTATAATGGCTTTAATCAAGTAGCCAAATAATAAAAGTAAAAGTGATGGATGTGGAGAAATGGAACCCTCACAAAATGTTGTTGAAAATACAAAGTAGTGCAGATACTTTGGAAAACAGTCTAGCAGTCTACAAAGTTTACAGTTCTGTTAAATATAGATAATGTATGACTTAGCAGTTGCATTCCTAAGTATATACTCAAGAGAAATAAAAGCATATGTCCATATAAAAATATGTATAGGAATGTTTATAGCAGCATTATACATAATAGCGCAAAAATGAAAAATCCAAATGCCCATCAACTGTAGAACAGATGAACAACTTGTGTCAGTCACAGAGGACAAATGCCATGCATGATACTATGAAGTATCTAAAGTAATCAACTCTTAGAAGTAGAAAGTAGAATGGTGCTTTTCAGGGACTGGGGGAAGAAAATGAGTCATTGCTCCTTCAAGATGAGCAACTTCTAAAGATCTGGCTTACAATAATGTGCATATAGTCAACAATACTTTAAGTTTCTTACCATAAAAAAAACAAGTGTTAATGGAAATATGAATTTTTTTTACAGAGATAAGAAATTTGTAGCCACAAAACAAACAAAAACCATTACTTGTATGTACATACAACTGAATATTTTTAAGCCATAAAAAACTATGAAATGTTGATATATGCTACAATATAAATGACCTTGAAAGCATTATGTTAAGTGAAAGAAGTCACAAAAACTACATACTACATACTACACAATTCCTTTTATGTAAAATAGCTAGAACAGTCAAATCTATAGATGGTTGCATAGGGCTTGGGGGTATCGGGGGGTGGAGGTTGATATACCTAAACAGTATGGGGTTTCTTTTTGGGGGTAATAAAAATATTCTAAAATTGACAGTGGTAGTAATTGTTGCACAAATATGTGAATACACTAGAAACTATTGAGTTACACACCTTTAATAGATGAGTTGTGTGGTATTGTCACCTGCGTGGCGGTGGTGTTCTGAAGACATAGGTTCTTGATCTCTCAAAGATTTCAGACAAGAGACACAGATAGAAAAGCAGGCAAAAGTTTATTGGCAAAAGGAAAGTACACTTGGAAGATTTCCTAATGGGCAGCTCAGACCAAACCGAGTGTCCTGCTCGGTAACATGCTTAGGGTTTTTATGCTCCCTTGAAATTCCCCAGCCAGCCTCCGGGCTTTCCCTCAGCACCTCCTGCCCACACATGCATCTCTGCCAGTGGTGGGCTGTCTTACACCTGTGACAAATCTGGGGCAGCTAGCAGTCTAGTTAACAGCTGATTGTTACGCTTAAGGTTGATACTTCCATTCCCCACTGGTCCCCTCATTTATGTTTGGGGTTGATATTTTCTTTTCCCTATCTGTCCCTCACTCACCTAACAGTATATAAATTTTATTTTGACAAACCATTTTTAATAATTTTTAAAAATAATTAAAAAGATAAGAAAACACATAGGGTTCTTATGGCAGGTCATATGAAATATTGGGTTGGCCAAAAAGTTTGTTAGATTTTTCCTATTCGGTGGCCCTCGTAGTGCTTAGCTATCTTTAACATCATTCGAAACAATTTTGATTGTATTGTGACAGCTGTCATATCAGTGTGCATTTTTTTTAAAAAGCACCAATATTGGTGAATTTTTGTGTAGCTGTTTTAATATGGAAGATGGAAGAAGATAGCAACATTTTTCACATATTATGCTTATTTCTAGAAAGATAAAGGCAACTGAAATGCAAAAAAAGATTTGTTCAGTGTATGGAGAAGGTGCTGTGACTGATCAAACATGTCAAAGGTGGTTTGCAAAGTTTCTTGGTACTGTTGACATTTTAGCCAAATAATTCTTTGCTGTGGGGCTGTCTTACGCATTGGAAGATGTTTAGCTGCACCCCTGGCCTCTACCCACTAGACGCCATTAGTGGCAGATAGCCGACATACTCAAAATATCCAAATCAGTGAAGTTACTGGTGAAAATCAAAAATGTGTCTTTTACTGTATTTTATGGAAAAATCTAAATGGACTCTTTGGCCAACACAATACTTCATGGAAAAGGAGACCAGCTAGTAGCCCTGGCTTGGGGAAAAGAAAGTTGAATGTACATAGAGAAAAAGCAATCTAGGAAGTAATTACATAGTGTATTAATGATTTGACTCAAATGTACTTGTGATAAAATCTATAGATGTAGCCATTGAGGACTTAGAATGAACCAGTTTTAAAATAGTGTCTACCATTGCCCAGGGGGCCTTGGTAAAAGATGTTGACTCCCTGGAAGAATAGAGGAACCCATAGTGTTTTTTCTCTGAAAGGGAGTACAACTTTGGGAGCAATAAAAATGTAAACAGATTCTTTTCTTAATTGAGTAAACTGATTCTCATGTTCATAAAGAAAAAAAAGACTATCCAGGGGAAGAAGTAATACTGGGGAATTATTCTTACAAAATATTGAAGTATATTACAAAGTTACAGCTAGTAAAAGTTTATTTTTATAAAAATGTATCTTTATTGTGTTTCAGTTTTTGCATTGTGTAGATACTTAGTCAAACTTAGTCATGTTAAATGTAAATTAAACACAAAATCCCTGACCAGTTCGTTGGGTGTTATCCCACAAAACAGAGGTCACTGGTTCAGTTACATACCTAGGTTGTGGTTTGGTCCTCAGTGGGGGCGTGTGTGAGAAGCAACTGATTGATATTTCTATCCCTCTCTTTCTCACTCCCCTCCCCTCTCTTAAAATTTAAAAATAAGAAATTAATTAAACAAAAAAATTATAAACAAGTAAACAAAACTAGAAAATAACCCCAAGCCATAAATACTTATCAAAAATGTACACCGCGATGATAAAACTGTCTTAAATCACCATGCTCTGAAAATTGTTAACTTTGGCCAAATGTAAATGTTCAAAGAAGTAATAAAGGAAAAAGTGATATGGAATATAAATAAATAAACAAATGGTTATCCTAAATCACTTTAGGAGTTGATACACTGATTTCCAGTCACTACAATATACTATCATTTCAGTGTACTTACGTATATTGAAGTATAGTATATTGAATTTAAGTAATAGGTATAAGTGTTTCTAGGAAGATAAGGATGATTTTTTTAGGAATAATTTACTTGAAGTTAAATTCTGTTAAACAAGGAGAATGATCTATCTGGGAGAATTTATTGATAGACCCCCAAAAAAGTGATATTTTTATTGATTTTTTTTTTCATATTGAATCCAGAAAGAACTGTAAAAAGTTTTCTAAAAAGCTTTGAGGTTATTTTGAAACATAGTGTTCTGTTTGCCTACTTACAGGGATATTGACTGGTGGAATATATTGACTATATATTATACAAGTCTTTTGAAGTAGATTTTTATTTTTCAGTGTTAGATGATTATAAAATATTCATGTAACTCAAAGCTTTTTCCATACATACATATGTATCTGTTAGTCTTCATAGTTCAAATGTTTCTATGGTGGCTTTAGCCCATTTGTCCCAGAACTAAGAGCATTTTGTACAATATGATAATGTGTTGGTTCTAAACTAAGTTTGGACTTTGAGTGCTTGCATTGGCTAAGGCATACACAAGTCTTTATATAAAGACTGACTTTTTATAATTTATAAATTGACTTTGAAGGCAGTTAGAACAGGAATTCTGAAGATGTTTTCTGGTACATAAAATAAAGTTGTTTTTTAAAAGTGAAGAACAAATTAAATCACTGTACATTCTACTATGAACATGTATACATACTCTAAGGAATGGGGGAAATGATGGGAACCTGCTTACTACCCTGCTATATTTGGGGGTATATTAAGTACTCCTTGTATGATCATATTCAAGGAAATACATGCAATGTGAAGTTTTTCTCTAAATTATTTGTGTCTGATACAGAAAAAGGAACAAATAATGACTGTAGAAATTTGCCTACTTGTTCAGCGTTAAAAATTTTTTTAAAGTTGTCTTTTTTGGCTTTTACTTAGTGACAGTGTGCTATATGCTTAGAAGACAATAGTTATTCCACAGACATTGAATGCATACTATGTGACAAGTGCTATGCAGAGGTGGTATTTATTTTCTTGTAAATAAGACAGTGCTTTCCCTAAGGGACTTAGATTATGGTGGGAGAGCAAAAAGAAACATGTCTGTCTAATGTGGGAATGACAGAAATATAAATCAATATAAATCAATTAAAGCCATACCAGTTAACTAATGGGAAGTATAGACATTTGTATCTATCAACAAATAAAGTGGAATTCACATTGGAATTTGTTCTATAGTGAAGTGTGCACATTCGAACTGATTTTAAATTCAGGATTCACTTCGAAATTGAAAAGGTAAAAATGATGATTCTTTTCTTATCAAGAATATTAAGATCATGAAAACTGACATAGTTCCATTCTTGAAAAAAAATAGCTGAAAGAGCAGGGAAAGTTTCCTTCTGAGGATTTGGGGGCAGCCTTTAAATGGTGCATTGCTTCAGAGAGGAAATAAGATTTTACAAGCTCCCCACATTCTTCAATGTTTTAGATTGTTTGTATTTCTCTAGTTTAGTAATTGGTGTTTTGAACCCCTAATAGGAGTAGCTATTTGAATATAGTTCAGATTATTTTTGTTAACCAAGCAAACAAGTTAATGGTTTTCTGAAAAAATTGCATAATTTAAACTTCAAAGTGAATCATTGTTTAAGAAGGATATATACCTTCTGAAAATGAACCTAATTCTACTTTTAAATTAACAAATGTGCAATGAACTTACACATGGTTACATGTTTACCAGTGTTGTGCTGTGATTAGGCTTTTGGTTTCCTTGAAATTTCTTTTCTTGGTATATACACTAAAAGAGATATCTTTAACATTAGCTTCTATTTTTTTAACATCTGTTAAGATATATATAATTCACTTACCATAGAATTTACGTACATAGAATGTATAACTCAGTGGGTATATTTACAGAATTGTACAAGAACCATCACAGTCCTAAATTTATATTTTCATCCCCAAAGAGAGACTCCGTCAGCAGTTCACAGTTTCTTTCCCCCCTCTCAACCCTGGGATACCATTCTCTGTATAGTTTTGCATATTCTGGACATTGCATATAACTTGAATTATGCAGTGTAGTCTTAGAATAATATTTCCAAGATATCCATCCATGGTGTAGCATGTATCAGTTCTTCTTTCCTTTTTTACTACTAAATAACATTCTATACTTCATGTGTATATCTCATTTTATTTATCCATGTACCAGTTGATGGACATTGAGAATATTTCTGTTTGGGGGCAATTGTGAATAATGCTACTATAAACATTCATGTACAACTTTTTGTATAGGCATATATTTTCATTTCTCTTAGGTATACATTGGGGAGTGGAGTTACTGGGTTGTTTGGACACTCTAGACCTCAATAATCTTGAACTTCTTTTTTTATCCTAACCCAAGCACATGCTTATCAATTTTAGAGAGGGGGGAAGGGAGGGAGAAAGAGGATGGGAGAAACATCAATCTGTTCCCTCTTGGCACACACTCTGACCAGGAATTGAACCTGCGACCTTTTTGGTTTATAGGACAACACTCCAGTTAACTGAGCCACACCAGCCAGGGCTTGGAGAGTTTTTTAAAAACATTTTGAAAAACTGCCAAACTGTTTTCCAAAGTAACCACACTATTTTACCATCCCACAAACAATGTCTAAGGGTTCAAATTTCTCTACTTTTTTTGTCAACACTTGGTGTCGTCTTTTTTTTTTTTTTTTTTTTTTAATGCCATCTTCTTTTGGCCATTTTGTTACTGGGGAGCCCTGAGTTGGGGGGCTCCCCCTCCTCAGTATTTCTTTCACTTGGCAATAGATGAATTCAGATGAGAGGAAAACACGTATAGTGGAAATGAGATAGTAAGTTTATTTATAAAATGCACTTGAACATGACGCTGCAAGTAGGCAGGCACCAAGCTAGTCTGAGTGCCCCGACTCTTGGAATTTTTAGGGGTTTAATGCTTGTAGCCAGCTTCTAGGTTCCCTCTCAAGACCTTGGGATTAAAACAGTTTCAAAGACTTACTTTCCCAGATAGTGGAAGTGAAACAGAATTTCAAGGGCTCCCCTCCTACACTATCATGGTTTTTCTTGTGATTTTTCAGAACACCTGGCAGTCTTAACTGACCAATCTCAGGACTGCTGAATAAATGAGTGAGACATGTTTCTCTCCTGCCTCTCTGCCTTCCTTTGCTATCCGTCTTTACTAACAGTTCTATTAAGTCTAAAGTATCTCATTTTAGTTTGTTTGCATTTCCGTAATGACTAATAGGATTGAGCAACTTTTCGTGTGTTTATTGCCCCTTTGTGTATCTTTGGAGAAATGTCTGCTCAGATCCCTTACCCATTTTCAAAATTGTGTTGTCTTTTTATTATTAGGTTGTAAAAGTTCTTTTTCATCATCTTGATGGTATCATTTGTGGCACATGCAAGTAATTTCTTCATCTTTTTCTTCTGTCACTTGTGTGTTGATGTTATACCTAAGAAAACATTGTTACTAAGTTTCATCGTTTTAGTTCTCACATTTAGGTCTTTGATCCATTTTGAGTTTTTGTTTATGATGTAAAGACCCTTGTTCACTGTTGGTGGAAATGCAGATTGGTGCAGCCCCTGTGGAAAGGAGTATGGAGATATCTCAAAAAATTAAAAATGGATCTGCCTTTTGACCCAGCGATCCCACTTCTGGAAATACATCCAAAGAAACTCAAAACTCTTAATTCAAAAAAATATATAAGCAACCTTATGTTCATTTCAGCACTATTTAAAATTGCCAAGATATGGGAGCAACCTAAGTGTCCATCAGTAGATGAGTGGATAAAGCAACTATGGGACTTTTATACAATGGAATACTACTCAGCCATAAAAAAGAAAATTTTACCATTTGCAACAGTATGGATGGACCTGAAGAACATTGTGCTAAGTGAAATAAGCCAGTCAGAGAGACAGAAATACATGATTTCACTCATGTGTGGACTCTAATGAACAATGAAGTAACAAGCAAAATAGAGACAGACTCATGGATAGCAGGATGATAGCTATTGGCGCTGGTTAGGGGGTGGAGGGATGAAAGAAAAGAGGATTCGTGTACTTGGACAATAAGGTGAACAGGGTAGTGATTGCAGGCCGAGTGGGGCAGGGGGGCGAATAAACTGTAATGCAAAAATACAAAATTCTGCAGCACACCAAAAAATAATATATTTTTGCCATTCTGATGAAAGAAAAGAAAAAATAAAACTAAAATAACAGACTGAGTTTATGACATTTTCTGTGATGACATCAGTCATTTCATGTGGGGCAAAATTAAGGATTTAAACCACTTCTTAACATTGTACTGGAATTTTGCTTTAATTTGCTTGTGCTTGGTGATCTTTTCTTATCAACAAATGGTCATTTTGACTTATTCCATTTTCATCTTTGCTGTGGGATGGGCTTACCTCCCTCTACCTCCCTTGCTTTTACTTATCTAAGCTTCTCCTTTACCTTTTTCTATTGTTAAGAGCTTCTTTTTAGGAGTTTTTGCTAAAGTTACAGCATTACCACTTTTCCTTAACTATATCCATAGACAAAGTGATTTCCAAATTTTGATCTGTGATATCTAGAACCACCTAGATATTTATTAATGAAGTCCTTTTTAAAGCACTGAAATAATTATCCTAGTGTTAGTCACGGGAGGGATGGGTGTTGGGGCAGTTAAGACAGAGGGGAAGAATGGTTTCGCTGCCCTATAGGCCCCATAGGACCTAGCGATGAAATATTAGAACAGTTCCGGAACTTGTTGATACTGAATTATCAATTAGAAAGCAGTCTTAGAAGTCCTATCTTTGTTTCTTTTATGGCTTTTTAGGATTAGGAGATTTAAACTTGAGTAATAAAACAGCTATGAGTAGTTCTTAAATACAAATGTACACACAAAGTATGTGCATAACATTAATTACTTAAAGACCCGATGATTCACTTGAAACTTGCTCATACAACCATTTTGGTGAGTTAGGACTCAGGCTTTTTCTTAATTCAGATTGACCTTTCTCCAGCCATCACTGTTGAAGCCAGCAAATGGAGGGTGAAGAATATCAGCAGTGAGAGCATCATTATGAGCAGAAAGTGGAGAAAGCAAAAATGGGCAGGAGGAGGGAGTCAGATCAACAGGTGGGAAAGGGAACATATAAAGGAGTAGAAAAAGAGAAGAGAGTGAAAACAACTGGAGGAAAAAGGATTATGGGTATAACCATTGAAGTAATGCTAAATATCATAGTATCAGTGTTTGAACCTGTTCAGTTAGGGCTAAGAACCTTTTAAAAATTGGGTTTAACTGTGGAAGAAAGAAAGATGAGCAAGAAAGAAGGAAATTTTTTAAGGTGCATTAAATCACATTTAAAATTTAAGCTCAACAATACACAATTTTTCAACATAGTGGTAATATTTGAGTCGTATTACTGTGGGGCACTAGTCTAAGTGCTTTACATATATTGACTCACTTAATCCTCACCACAACTTTATAGCAGATAACTATTTCTCCTATTTTACAGATGTAGAAACTGAACCACAAAGAGAATAAGTAATTTGTCTAGGCTAGCCAGATTACACTGAGGCAGTCTGTCTACTGTGCTACAGCTGGCTTCATCACCACTTCCTCCCCCTCTCCGTAATTTGTATGGTATATTTCTGTAGAAATTTGTCTTGACTTGAGAATGAAATATTTCTTTGAAATAGTTGTACATCTGCTAGAGTAACAAACACTGGACTATTTAAAAATCATTTTTTCTTCCCTCTAGTTATTGTAATTGGAGGAAGTTTATCAAACTAGGGACCAGAACACGAAGGACGGATAGTGCATGGTCCCTGTCCTCAGCAACCTGAATCTGTTTGTAATTGTTTGGTCACTTGAACCAGCGGAGTATGTACTCCAGTATTGGTGTGAATTCTTTGACTTTCAGCTAGGTTTACATGTGTTGTTAATGAATGTTACCTCCAAAGCCACAGACCAACTGGTAATATTGCCAATGCTTAAAAATTTTGGGATTCTTTTCCTTTTATCAAACCACACAACAGAATTAGCTTTCCATACAAAAGTAGTAGTGCCTAGTTTGATTACCTTCCTTAGTCATCCTTAAAATTAAAGTCTCACATGGGGATATTCACAAAGTATTTATCTAAAAAGGTGTTTTGTTTTGTTTTGTTTTTACAGCCCTGATGGAGTAAAATGTTTGCAGGCTGTAGAGGAGGAAATGTGAATGGAGTTAGTGGATTTCACCAGGAACTTTGGAAGAGTGTTGGGTATTAGTTGCACTGGAGGAGGATGAGAATTGAGCCCTATTTAGAGGGAACAGAAAGACTTCTGTGAGGAGTGTGGGTAAATACACAGGAATCTACCCTGAAGATCATTACTTAGCTCCCTGAATACTTAATATTTTTAATTATTTGTAGAATTTGAGAATCATTCACTAGTACATACACTTTGTTTATTTTGAGACTCTCTTTTAAGGGGACAACTGGGGTTTGAAAGTCCCTTTTGATATTGAGGCTTTCAAAAAGTCTGAAGAGGGATGGACCTATGACTAGAGATCCTAAAAGATTTTACCAAGAAAAACTCATTGGAGACTTTCATAAGTGCCTTTTAGCAAGTAAGAGAAATTCTGGTTCATCTGGCAGTTAGAAAGGAAGTTTAAATACTAAGCTCACTCTAATTTGACTTGTTCCTCTATTGCTTAGCTTCTTGATAAATACTTGTAGCATTTGAAGGCTGGTTTAGCCATTCCCCTCTTAGACATGAATAAGATAATAAATCAGAAGTGGGAAACTGGGTGTTAATGTTTTAATGAGTGTTTCTTGCATTTCTTACCTTATATTGGCTCTTAGATTATTACTGTGGCATTTGGAATACTTTGAATTTAATATAGGTGCCCTTATATAGAGGTTATCCACATGTCATACATTCAAAAATATTGAACAGCAGCTGCACAACGCTACATAATGGGAACATGAATGAATAATTCACTCTGTTAAAGCTGCTTCTAGACTAGAGGACAGACAAGATTAATAAAATGGAAGTTAGAATATAGTATAAGTCCAATTATAGAGGTATGCAAAATTTTTTATTGAATAAAGAAGGGCACTTCACTCTCAAGACATTTTACTTTGGAAGGAGATGATGATCTTTTGAGTTAAGCCTTTAAATAGAAAAGGAATTACTCAAACAAAGTAGATAGCAGTGATAGGAAATTTTAAGTATAGGGAAAATATAACAGGAATAATTGTCTGATCTCAGTTATACTTTCTACATCTCAGAAATATAACCACTGCCACCCCTGTGTGCCCCCCCTGTGACTGCTGTTTAACTGTATTTCAAGAATATTAACTATTTTGATGTTGTTTAATTAAATCTGTTATACAGAATAATAAGTTTATTCTAAATCTATGAAAATTAAGAATAACATTGCTTTTTCTTTGAGCATTCTCAATCTTTAAATTTTTTCTGTTATTTTTATTTTAAAAGATGGAAATAGGTTGAAGTTTTTCAGACCTTTCAAAATAACATTATTTCTGGTGGTTTGGAGCCAAACTCACTTAATTTTAGGTCTGTTTTAAAAGATTTACACATCAGGAAGAGAACTTGTAGTCATTTTTACTCGTTTACTCTTCTGCAAATGCATTTGGAATAGAGAAGTTCCCTTTCAGATCCAAAGTCCAGCAATTAAATTTCATCTCCACAACAATATTTTAAAGTTGTTTTAAAAGCACTCAGAGGAAAGGGTCCACATTCCCTGTATTAGAAATTTTCTCCTTTTGTTATCTACCCAAATCACATAGCATGATTTATGCCCCTCCCTCTTTTGACATTGTTTCTGTATAGTGATTGATGATGCCCAAGATAAAATGAGACTCAGATGTTTATCTCTTGAAAAATAATGTATTTGAATCTTGACGTATAGAAATTATCTCTCCATGAGATGTTTCTTGCATTTATTGGGGTAACATTGGTTAATAACCATGTAAGTTTCAGGTGTACAACTTTGTAATACAACATCAGTATACTCCATTGTGCGCTCCCCACACAAAGTCTAGTCTCTTTCCTACACCTTGAGATGTTTTTAGTATGTAATCCTAAAATGTTGAGTTTAAAGCATGTCCATTTTCTGAGTCAGAAGTTACTCAGTTTATTAGTAACTTTGGGGTTACATATGTGTTCAAAATAGATGTTTCTCTGTCTTAGTCAATGTCTTTATTAGTGCTATGTCCTTATACTTTCAGGCAAAGAATGTACCTCACTAAAGCTTGAAAAATTGTTAATTTCTTGATCTCCAATTGGCAAATTTTCTACTCTGTTGGTTTATCTTACATGTTTATTCCCTGTTATGGTACTTTTAATGATGTTAGTAAAGTAATAGAGATATTAGGTAGGAGTTTTCATGTGCAGAATCCTTATTTTGCCTTGTAGATCCTTCCGTCTCTCAAGCAAGATTGTGTAGTTTTTAGCCACACAGTGAATCATTGATTAATTTAAGAAAACCCTAGAAAGTGGTGTCTTCCCCAAAAGAAATCTGGGTATACTTGACCCACTTTTCATCTTTTTTTTAAAGCTCTATGGTTTCATTCCTTGTCTTGAGGGGTTTCTCCCCCTTTACCTTTACAGTGTGCGTTAATATTATTTAAACTTTATCTTAGGTAAACTGTAAGTCTTTTTCCTTTTTGCCTATAGTGTTCTACTTGCAAAACAAGTAAAACAGATTTTGTAGACTAGGGTAACTAGTTCTATTTAATGAATAACTTTATTAATATTCTTAACATCAGTCTTTTCATAGCCCAACTAGCTATTCATACTTTTAATATTGCATTATTTCCTTGTATGCCCTTCCCCTTTAGAAAGTAGGTTTCTCCAAAAATTTATTTGTTTTTAAATCACCAACTTTTTGTCTTTTCTACAGATAATAGCACCTACTGCATTATTTTTGGCTGCAAAAGTAGAAGAACAGGCTCGAAAACTTGAACATGTTATCAAAGTAGCACATGCTTGTCTTCATCCTCTAGAGCCACTGCTGGATACTAAGTGCGATGTATGTAAAAACTGGGTTTTTTGATTTTTCTTTGTAAATTTGAAACCTTTTCATTATTTAGACCTAATAAAAATATAATTTAGCATTGCCTTTCAAATGCTGCTTATTTCTTTTACCACTTACGAATGTAAAGCCAGGAAGCAGTCTGGCAGAAACATATTTTATATATGTTCATGAATTATAATGTCATTCTGAATCATATAAGGTACTTTTTAAGTGTTAAACATTTTGTTTATCTTCACAGCAAACTGTGATACAGGTAGAGAGTAAATGATATCACCTCCATTGTTTGGGTGTATTCAAGACCAGAGATAAAAATAACTCTAAATTGTCAGCAAATGAAGGAATAGGAAAACCTCTGTATTTGCCTCCAGACCAGTAATAATCTCTACAGAATTGTCCTTTATTTAATGCACATATATTACTACTTCTGTCTGTGATGCATAAAGATAACATTTATGCTTTCATAAGCAGCATTTTATTTTATTATTTATTTTAAGATTTTATTTATCAGTTTTTAGAAGGAAGGGAAGGGAGAGAGAGAAACATCTATCTGTTTCCTCACATGCCCCCAACTGGGGATCTGGCCTGCAACCTTTCAGGTGGCTGGCTGACACCCAGTCCACTGAGCCACACCAATCGGGACTCATAAATGTCATTTAAAAGTTTTTTAGAAATTTTTCTAAAGAGCAATGCTAGTTTCTAAACAACTTGTTCACCATCAACATTTTAATAGATCTTGTTTGAAAGTACCATTAAAAAATGTTCTAATATCTTAAAACAAGCTAGTATTCTGGGCCTTCAAAATCATTTTTCTAACACTTGTTATAGGTGAGTTACTTTATCAGGAACTTTTAACTACTGAATGACTACCACATTACATTAATTTAGTTTGGTTTGGATCAAGATTAAAGTCCAGATTAAGTGTATCATATTTTATTACTGACAAGTTTTATCCTAGATGTTGGCTTTAAGGAAGAAAAATATTAATGTAGCCATTCAATAATAGAGAGTGTGTGATTATTCAAAAATATGAACTATTTCAAGATAGTAATGTGTATTAATTTTACAAATGTAGAATTTTTTTTATAAATACTTAGGATATTATTTAAATAATAGAAATCTGCTTTAAAAATCAACTCAGTGACCTTTTCAGAATGCAGCATAAATCAAATTAGTGGTGCTTTCACTTTCTGGGTTTAGCAATACGTTTGTACATAAATGAATATTTATATGTAATAAATTGTTTTTTTTAATCACCGTAGTCAATTGTCATGCTTTAAGACTGAGATGCCAGAAAATTTTTCATACCCTTTATTTCCAGAGTAATTGCAATAGAGGAATAATTTATTGAAGTTGAGGGAGAAGGTCCTCAATTTACATCCCATGGATGCCCATGTCTTGATATTTTGTATCTACAATTTTTTCTTTAAATCTAGGTATTGTAGGACTTGTTTTGATTTTATTTTGTCTTTTCTGAAGAGAGGAAGTTAATTATAAAAAATAATTCATTCAGTTTACTGTGACTGTCAAGGAATTAACACACGAATTATCCTAGATTAAGTTGATGAGCCTTTGCTTTGAAAAGTGGGTTTGAATTTGGTGTTTGTACTTGTGTTGGTAGTTCTGTCCTTAATGTGTTGAAGCACTAATAATACCTCAGTAAAGATTAATATTGTAGATTGAAGAGTTCTTTTCCAATTAACCCACCCCTTTTCATATTACCATTATCGTTAGGTTCTTATTTTTTTGGTTTTTGCTTTGTTTACATTTCCTACACTAGAAGTAATTCAATTTCAACTTGTCAAGGAGTACAGGTTTTCTCCATTACCCTCAATTTATTTCCTTCATATTTTTAAACTACACTGGTTCTTTTGTAGTCAATCTATAATTCTCATGAGATTCAACGGCTGCTTAGTCTAGTAGTGTTGTGTTTATCTTAAGCATCTTAATATTACTATTTTTTCCTGGCAGGCTTATCTTCAGCAAACTCAAGAACTGGTTTTACTTGAAACCATAATGCTACAAACCCTAGGTATGTACTTAGGTTGTATATTTATGTGTGTTCTTCAACACAGTACAGTAAGTTCTTACTTAACATAATTGATTGGTTTTGCAATTTTAAGTGAAACAACATATAACAAAACCAATTTGCCACGGGCTAATCGATACAAACAAGTTAAGTCCCTATCATACAGCAAAATGATACTGAACATAATGATGTATTTGAGGACCTGGTATATGCTGAATAAAAGAAAATTTTATGGACTGATTTTATCTTTGGAGAAAATTTCGTTTTAAACAAAATTTAGGGACAGAATATCATAAGGAAACCATTTTTTAAAATGTCATTTGGCATAAACACCCTTCAGTGTGATTTCTATGTTTTCATAGAAAGATACTGTGCTTCATTCTGGCTTTGTACTGGAGAATAAAATATTCCTTTCAGGCTGTTGCATGTGATTGTAGTATATGCAGACATATAAGGCAGTTGTTCTCCTAGAGCTTATAGTCAGTATTTCATGAATTTGTATCATTTTTAATGTGACATCATTCTTCATTAAATGTTGAACATTCTTATCTAAAAGTTATGTTGTCTGCAGAGTTTGTGCAACTTAAGTGATCTCTAAAGATCATTGTTAACTTTCACTTTACTGATGAGGAAAGTAAGGCTTAAAGCAGTTTTGACTTGTATGAAGTTACATATTCTAAAACAACATTGGCTTTATGGAGATGTAGTTTTAAATCTATAGGCCTCTGACTTGCTTTTAAACTTGGGCAAAGTTCCCCTGTTTACCTTTCATACCTTTTTTCTGTATATGAGAGGTGGAATAATAATGCCTGCCTTAACATTATGAATTTGAAGGTGAAAGATGGTATGTTTTTAAAATTGCCACATACTGTATATGTCATAAATATTTCTTATGGTAGTTATTTTATTTATTACTCCATTTCCAATTCTTGAATACAAGTGGTACTCACAGCTTCTTATCCTGGCATTCTTTTTATTATAGAAGTAGTTTGTTTGAAATACATCACTTGTTTGAAGTTTTTATAGTAAAAAAAGATACAAAAATAAAAGTCAGAGTCTTCTCATTCCCTCCCAATCCAGTAAAGTATATGTTATTGTTTTATTACATAAAATTACATAAATATGAAAATTTACAAATACTTATGTAATAAAAATTGAAAGGGAAACATATTATTAAAAATAATATAAAGTTATTTAAAATCATGTGTTATTTACATTGTTTATGACAGATACTTGAGCACAGAGAATGAATAGCATTTTAAGGGGAATATTAGAATTCATAAGATATACCTCTCTGGCTTTCATTAAAGTATGATTTTGTATGTTTTTATTGCAGCAGAAATGTTAATAGACCAAACAATAATTTCATAAATCCAGATTACCTGTTTATTAGGATGTTATTTACTTAATACTTCTGAAGGCATTAGATGTTACCTCCACTTTTTAAGAAAAGGAAAAACCCTGCCCTACCTAAGGGTAGATTTGACATTGGAAACTTTTCAACATTTTATCTTTGTTTTGAGAAACAGTGATTTAATGAATCATGAGGCCTAGGTTTACTTACAAGGTTTACTTACCCTTAACAGTTTCGTTATTAATGAAACGTAAATTATAAGCTAACTGGTGAAATCCTTTGATCGAAGGCATACTAAGAAAATAAGAGCACTTTGCTATTTAAGAGGTAATTTCTTATACTGTCGCCCAAATGTTACATTTATGAAAAAGTTTCTTTTCACGTCTGAAAGAATTGGAATACACTTAAGAACCCCAATAAATTCAGTAAAGGGCAGGGGAAGAAATACATTACTCCCCGCTTAAACTGTGGGGCAAGCTTGATTCTATTTGTCATGATTTCAGTTTGTTTTTACATGAAGATAATTTCAAACTAATTGTAACTCAGAATTTCGAATGAATATTACCCCCCAATCTATAAACAACTTCGATAATTAATTTTCATAATTGGAACATCGTTTTTAAGAAGAAAAGACATTTTATCTGAGGTATAATGATTATGTTGGTGATGAGAAACATTGTGGTTGGGTTTTTTTAATAGTGAAAATATACGTTTATGGTTGTGTGGTGAATGGCATTCTCAGGCAAGTACTGTAGTGGTAAGTGATTGGGGAAAAAAGTGCTTTTCGTTTCAGGTTTTGAGATCACCATTGAGCACCCACACACAGATGTGGTGAAATGTACCCAGTTAGTAAGAGGTAAGTGATCTTTGAAATTTTTTAAATAAGTACGATATTAATGATTTTTATTGTCTATAATTGATTTGGATATTATTTTGTTCATATGTCCTTTACTTGAATTTTATTAAAATGGGGAAAATGGCATTTTGAAGCATTACGTTTTAGTGTTCTATATCTACCTACTCATCTACTTCTATTTGTGGTTCTACCTGTCAGTCAGCTTCCTTTACACTTCAGTGAGAGTCTCGTTTCACTGACAAATTGGAGGGTTTCCGAACACTAGGACTGTCTACCTCCCCTGTGAGCTATGCCTGTCCTATTTCAGTTAATATTTAAGATGTAAGCCATTAGCACGTGGGTATAGAAAATAGTATTAATTTTTGATTTATGTACAACTTTTGTTGACTTCTTGAAAAGATTACAGTATAAGAATTTAGAGGTCAGGCTGAAGTTTTTTCTATAAATAATTGCCTTTCTTAGCAGATTTGTCATTTTTTGAAATGTTTGGTTTGCCGTTGTTTGTTTGAACAAAACTGGTTTAATACATTTTTCACAGTTCTTAAGTATTTCTAAAAATGGTTTCCCTTTTGTGTATAATGAAATATTTATATACTATGATACCTAGCATGTGATGTGGCTGTTAACCCTTTTATAAACAGGAGTAGGGGAACTCTTTTTTTTTTTTCTTTTCTGCTTATAAAGCATGTGACACACATTTTTCTACTCTTGTTAATGAATCCTATATAGCTGTTGTATTCCTAGAAATATTTTTTACACAGTTCCATGTTTTTATACTACTTCAACAGTCCTGTTTCCCATTAGAAGTGTTATGTACTAATAGCAACCACTTAGAATCTTTAGTGTTCCTTTTTCTATTATTTCCTTTTTGACGATTGAATTTTGCCATTTCGTTCTTTTACCACCAGATTTTCTTAGGATTATTCTAAACAAAATGTATAAAATTTATGAAGGCCTTGTTTTGTTTTTTAGAGTTTTACCTAGATATTCTCACAGTTTATTCATTCTAAATTGAATTCATTTTATACCCAGGTAGGATTTTATTATGTTATGACTACATTAAAAAGAGAAAGAGGAAAAAACACCCTCTTACCTGATACCACAATGTTTTTAAGAACCGGACCTCTAAAAATGCCATTTATATTTGTTTATCCTAATACCACATATTATCATTTGTAAACTAGAACATAATTATGGGTCCTGTTCTTTGTGGTTATATGAATATATTTATAGCACATTCTCATCCCCAGTATTATAGTATAGATAATTAATGTAGATGTTGAATTAAGATTAAAAAAGCTGAGTAGTAGTACTATTTTCCTGAAAATTTGAAAGGGTAAATAATCTGTTTTATCAGAATGGAAAGCCATATAATTTGTTTCAAATTGAGCCTAATGAAGGAAGATATTAATATAAGTTAAAATAATACTTTAGTAGGAGTTGAAATTAGATTTTCAGCTTAGTATTGTGACATTTTAGTCAGCTTTTTAAAAATTCTTTGTCCAAGTTTATTTTTTGTACATGTTCTATATCTAAAGAAGCTAGAGACATGTAAAGTACATTCATTTGCAAAATTGAATAGTAGATTTTAAAACATTTACAAAAACTACAAATTTGATGTATCACCCAAAGAAAGATATTTAAATATGATTTTGTTGTTAATGTTTAAAATGTACTGATTCTCAAATTTTAATACAAATCTTACATACGTTTAGCCTCCTTTTGTCTAATATTTCAAGTAACTAGATTGTATCTCACTCTAAGAAATGTTCTTTTATGTTTGGTGTCTTTTCTTTGTTCTGTTACAATTTTCAGCTAACAAAAGAACATTTTCCCTTCATTCTTCCTCTGTTGCACAGTGACAGGTTGTTAAATTTAGATGTATTCTGAGGTGAAAACTGCTATGTCAGTTTAAAATCTCTTCTCTATATATTTTGAGTCTTTTGTTTGGGGGGGGGCAGATAAATGGTTTGGCTTCTTTAAAGTTCTTCACCTTCCTGCCTTACCCACCCCACCCAACCCCACCTTACCCCACCCCTGCCATGAGAAAATTGGCATTATTCTACTTTGCTGCAGAATTGGCTAATGTCATTTTTACAGGGACCTTTCACCTTTGTGATTCTCCTTCCTTCCCTACCAGGAAAGAATGCAATACTTAAGTCACACTGCCTCCAAGACATCTGATGTTTTCACACTCTTCTTAGCACAACTCTGTTAAGCCCAAATTTCTTTTTGTAAAGATTCACATGGGGCAGCAGGGGTTACAGGTACAGATACAAATAGGAGGAAACAAGGATTTTGAGGCCTTTTAGAAAAGGGGTGACTTGAGGGGAACTGAACCTAATTGCAGCAGAGGGAAAAGGTATGTCAGTGATTATGAATGTACTTGGTGGGGGGAGAAAAAGGCGAATTATAGCAGTGGTGTCCCTGCTGAGAAAATTAAGAAGCAGAAGTGGGGAGACTGTTTTCAGTTTCAGTGTCTTAATTTTAATTGTTTTCTTTTGGGGACCTGTGTTGAAGCACCTGATTCCCTCTAGAGTACTGATACCATATCTAAAGTTGTCATTAACTGGATTCCATAGTTTTTAAAAAATAATACAGTGGAGTGTTCTCTGTTTATGTCCTTATAATGTTTCTAGGTTTATTCTGTTGATGCTTAGTAACATGATGCAAAATTGAGCGGTTGTGCTCTCTGACTTTGTGGGTTGGGGTTTGTTTTGTTTTGAGGGAAGTACTTAAGCCAATTTAAATATGACTGAGGATTAAGTCTGGCAGGCAACTCTTTGTATTTTGTATTAGACTTCAAAATCTTTTCTTCTTCTTCTTCTTCTTTTTTTTTTTAAATCCAGGAGAATGCTTTATTGCAACTTTTAGCTGACTAGATGCTTAACTTAGTAACAAGTTTAGCCCTTGTAACTGGCTAGCTAAAAGCAAATCGGCTTGTTTCTCAGATCTTTGGGGGATAGCAAGAAACATTTGAGTGAATGTTGTTGAAGATTTTCAGTAGTATAGAAAATGATGGCGCTCTTGTGATATTTGTAAGTAGTAAGTAAAATTTACTTTTTGTGTACACATCTTTGAAGTTTTTGTTGTGTTGAGAACTTTTTGATGGTAGCATGTTAAAGCTGATAGTATTGTTTTCTTTTTTTTTTTCTTACAGCAAGCAAGGATTTGGCACAGACATCCTATTTCATGGCTACCAACAGGTTGTTATCCTGACCCTCTTTGTTGCACTGTTGTAGCACACTATAGCTTCCTTTAATGCAGGGCCCCCTCAATGTGTCTCTTACCCTTGTTGCAGCAGGAGACTGGACCATCTACTGTGGTGGTACCTTCCTGTCTGCTCTGCGGTGTATTGTACAAGGGACTTTGGGCACAGAGGGGTTAAATGCACAATGTGAAGTGTAGTGGTGCTTTTTGATGACATATTCTCGATTTGTGAGTGCATAAGTCTAAAATTGGTAGCCTGAATAGCAGCTAAAGATTACAGAGAGCTAAACTTAACGTAGAAATTCGAGCAACTTGGTAAGTATAAAACTATTTCTAGTTTATAATTATAGTTAAATGACAATTTTTTTAATTTCACATTTATCCAATCTTTAATTATTAAAGGTTTTTAATAAATAAAATTTATATAACTTGGGGTTTTTTTCCAGATAATATCCACTAGTAGTGAATTAGAAGTAGTCAACTCCTGTCAGTGTCTGGATTTGCATAAGTGCAGTTTTCACTTAAACAAAAAACCTTTTCAGTTTATATAAATAAAAAATGGTGTGGGTTGAACATTTGCATCATTTGAAACTGAAGGAGAAGAATAGTGTTTTAATTTTATTTATTGATTTTTAGAGAAGGGGTAAGGGGGAGAGAAACATTGATTTATTGTTCCACTTATTTATTCATTCATTGGTTGATTCTTGTTTGTTCCCTGACTGGGAATTGAACCCAATATCTTGGGGGCGATGCTCTAACCAACTGAGCTACTCAGCCAGGGAAGAATAGTTTTTAAAAGCCTTTAATATCTATATAACATTCCGTTCTGTATTGATTATGTTAATGATTTAAATTTGTTTTTTTAAATGGGTCATTGGAGAGCAGGTAGTCTCCAGCTTTGTGTAGTTCTTAACTTTTTGTGATACTGTTATGTTTTATTTAAAACTTTGGATTGGCAAATATCAATGTATTTTCTTAGATAATATGTTGTTGGGATTTAACCTTTATCCTGAGAATTCTGAACAACAACAAAAAAACACTTAAATTTAAAACTTTGGTTAGAAAAGCCTATTTGTGACATGCTACATGCCCAATATAGTAGAAGGAGAAAGGTAGCATTTTTGTAGTATGTAGCAACATTGGGCCTTGAAGCCGTTGTGCAAAAGGTAAGTTTTCTCTGTGGCTTTACTGAAAAGAAGAGGTTGACGTAGATAAGTGTTAAATTCTCTTTACTTGAGAATTATGTTTGTTAAGCCACACCAAATGATAGAATCCCTTATTATAATGCAGTGTTGAAATCTGTCACTTTTACAGAGTTCTGGGGTTTTTTCTTTACTTTTTTACTGTGATATTACAAAAGAAACAAAAATGCCACAAAAAAAGTTTATGTTGTACTTGTATGTGGTGACTATTGGAAATAGAGGTATATTAAGTATATCTTACCCTCTTACAAAGAAATAAAAATACTTTGAATTTAGATATAAAAGCAAAATTTAGAAATATTACTATATTTAGTAGTATTAAATATTAATATAATACTCTGGGGAGTAAGTGTGGGGATGTTCATATCTAGGTTTTTTTAGTACTAGAATTTTATAACTATAATGTTAGCTTTTAATTAAATATAATAAGGTTTTGTATTCTAGACTTACAGAAGAAAACCTTTGTGATTCTGTTTTTGCTCTAATCTTACTGGCAATTTTTTTTCTTTGTTTTACATATTTGAATTTCTGTGGCTCTTCCTTTTCAACCTGCGCCACAACAGTCTGCATCTTACCACCTTCTGTCTTCAGTACAAACCAACAGTGATAGCGTGTGTATGCATTCATTTGGCTTGCAAATGGTCCAATTGGGAGATTCCTGTATCAACTGATGGAAAACATTGGTGGGAATATGTGGATCCTACAGTTACTTTAGAGTTATTAGATGGTAAGTAGACAAAATAAGTTTTTTAAATTAAAAATATTTCTTTTTAACAGGGAAAAATTCTGTCTACTTCTGCATAGGTTCGAAAACTAGTTAATCCCATATACTCATGCCCAGCTGAGCAGTTACCTATTCTGGACAATTCAGCATCCTTCCTCCCCTATAGTTAGTTTAATCCCAGATATTATTTTATCTATTAGTATTTCAGTTTGTATTTCACATTTAGACTTTAAAAACATAACTTTAATTCTGTTTTAACAATTGGGTAAGAGATTTTAAAGTATAACTACATGATCAAATGAACAGGATGAAAATGAGGATTCATTAGCCTAAAGAAAAACAAATTGAACATACGAAGTCTGTCCAGAAAGGATCCAGTCATTGTTGATAAAACAAGAAGAGTTTGCACAATATTGGTGTGATCTGGCAACCAAGGAGAGTGGACTGGTATGTGCATGCATGAACAATGACAACCTCTCTGAACTAGTAGTCAGCAGGGGCAGTAGATGTTGTTGAGTGAGCATGTGTACTGTGTGGCCATTGTATTCAAAGTGACTGAGTGAGTAGAACAAAAAATTTACATCAAATTTTGCATTAAGTGTGAACATTCCTCCACGGAAACTATTCAGATGATTCAGAAGCCTCAGCTATGGGCGGCTGGTGATTGGCAGTGTCTTCATGACATTGCGTCTGCCACTCATAATCACATCTTGTGCAGAGAGGTTTTTGGTGAAACATCAAATCGCCAGGTGACTTAACGCCCCCACTCCCCAGATTTGATGCCCTGCGATTTCAGGATTTTGCCAAAACTAAAATCACCTCTGAAAAGGAAGAGATTTCAGACTATCAATGAGATTCAGGAAAATGTGACAGGGCAGCTGATGGCAATTGGAAGAATTGTGTGAAGTCCCAAGGTGCCTACTTTGAAGGGGATAAGGTACCATTGTCCTATATACAATGTTTCATTTGTCATCTTCATTAAGTGTCTCTACTTTTCATATTAGATGGCTGGATACCTTCTGGACAGACCTTAAACACACTCACACAGACCAGTGTCCAACAATGGCTGGACTTTTCTGGACAAACCTCATATATGGTGCTAAAATAAAATTCACCAAAAAAAGTAAATTGCCTTTTATCCTGTTAACTTACAGGTAAAATTTTGGGTTTTTTTTTTTTTCTTTTGACTCAACAGGGGTCAGTCATCTAAATATCCTCTGCTTCCATTCTGAAAGGTTCAAGCCCATCATTCATTTGGAAAGCCACTGAATAGGAATTATGGAATAGCAGCCTTTTGTGTTCTGATCCCCCCCAAATTAACAAAATTTAAGATACTAGTATGTATCTGAATTTTAGCATGGTGCCTGAAGCATCAGTGCATATTGAAATAATTCATTTAAGTGTTCCCAAAACAACATTTGCTTGTACTTGGCAATCTGTAAGTTTTTTGGTTTTGTTATGTGGGGCTTCTTATGATTAATAACAAACCCTCATGTGTTTTTTTATATTTTGAATTTTTTTGTACATTAGCCTTGACAAGGAGGATCCTCTATTTTAAGTGTACTGTGATTTTTATGCATGTAGCTAATTACTTACTTACATTAGCGGTGATTATCTGACAGATCCTTTTGTTCCTCCACTGAAAAAGTTAATAGGACATTTTAGAAAGGAAAAACAAAGCTTACATTTTGTGCTTGCTGAATATGTGGTTTTGGACCAGAAATTGTATGTATATTTAATCTTGGACAACCAAGCTATTAAAGAAATTGAGTCAATTTCTTGCTAATGTTGGACCCAAAAGTATTACATATGTATCTGCTAGATTTATTTAGTGTCCAAGTAGAAAAGGGGTGTTTTTTTTAGAACGCGGAAGTAAATAGTAGTTCGGGCATTAGATTTTTTTCATCCAAACTGCCAAAAAGCTCATGAGACTTTCGTAGGAGTTACTGTATTTTGCTGTGTATAATGTGCACTTTTTTGCCCAAATGTTTTGGGAAATTAAGGACAAGTATCATACATGGGTAGTACTAATTCCTTATCTATATAAATTTTTTAAATTCTTTCATTTATGCTTATGTGTTAAAAGTGTAACTCTAGAAAGAAAGCAATAATGATATCTGTATGCAAAATAATACCCTAGAGTATATAATCCATTTTCTTGAACTTACAACAAACTTGGAACAAAAGCAGTTTCCTGATTCAACGAAATGAAAGGAGGAGCATTGTTATCAACAGAGTAAGATAAGATAGTTGATGCCATTGTTTATCCACTTGATAGGATAGGGTGAACAGCGTGACATTGGACATTTCTTTCGTACACTTTAGGTGGGAGAAATTATTGGAAAATACCTCGGAAAATGTTGAAACGGTTTTTATACACTACAAGCTTTAAGCTAAAAGTTATTAAATATCTTAAAAAGCATAGCAACAGAACTGCCAAGAGACTCTTTGGACCTTTTCCCACTCTCTGTATCAGATTGTAGAGGCAACAGGAAGCAAAGCTTCTTCAGATGCCCAGATACAAGAAGGCAGTGCAGGGGAAACCCCCAAAGTGGCTGGAGATGGAGCAGGAGGTGAAGACCTGGATTCTGGAGCAGTGTCAAACTGGGATCTCTGTTTCAACCAAGGTGATTCAAGAAGAAGGTAAAAGGATTGCACGAGAAAAAAACATTGATGATTTCTCAGGGATACCTACATGCCATCCAATTGAACTATGGGTGTCAAAGGAGCAAACAAGTCGTGAGAAAACACATTTCACTGTTTTTCTAGATTGTGTGCAGATGGAACAAAGCTACCACCTATGATCATCTTTAAAAGAAAAACATTCCAAAAAAAAAAAGATTCCAAGGGGAGTTATTGTCCATATGCATGAAAAAGGAGGGATGAATAAAGAAAGCTTGAACATCTGGTTTCACGAAGTCTGGTCACAAAGGCCTGGAGGATTACTTAAAAAACAAACTTTACTTTTTCTTGATAACTTCAAAGCCCATGTTACACAAAGTGCAAAAGCATCGCAGTGGACTTGAAAACCCAACTTACTGTGATACCTGGTGGCCTGACAACCAAATGCAACTTCTTGATGTGTCAGTAGACAAGCCCTTTAAGGCCCAAATGAAGAAAGAGTGAATATTGTGGATGCAATCAGCTGCTAATGATTTAACACTTAACA
Organism: Desmodus rotundus; assembly: GCF_022682495.2. Lineage (NCBI taxonomy): Eukaryota > Metazoa > Chordata > Mammalia > Chiroptera > Phyllostomidae > Desmodus > Desmodus rotundus. Next base: position 126,267,386 of record NC_071388.1, read on the forward strand.
GGCAGGGTCAAGAAAGCATCCATAGTCCAGGTTTATGATTGGATCCTAAGATCATGGAATGGTGTCAAGGAGGAAGTGGTTGTGAAATCCTTTAAAAAATGCAGCATCAGCAATGCTGTGGATGGAACTGAGAATGATGAAATTGACTGAGATGAGGAAAGTGACTCTTCAGAAGACACTGGTAATATAGAAATTGATGAAGATGGTACTTCTGATATTGACAGTGATGAAGAGTTCTTTGCCTTCTATGATGCATAAATATTATAAATTTGTTATTGGTGCATAAAATTTCTTGTACCATAATATGTTCAAAAATAAATGCTAAAATGTCTTTATAACACAAAAAACAAGTGTCTAAATATAAATAAAAATTGAATTAAAAAAATTAAAAGCTTTTTCTTCCTCTTAAAGTTAGGACCAAAAACATGGGTGCACATTATACACGGCAAAATACAGTAGTTGTCACAGCTTGTGAACTTACAACATTGCCAAGACTTGATATTAAAATTTGTCTTGAGAGTTGCCAATAACTTTATTAAGACCACTATTTTGGGGTATAAAACTATGCTTAATTGATCACAACCACACCACTTCGGGCAAGTGAGTCATCTAATTTTAACCCTAAATTTAAGGGGAAAAAAATTGATCTAAAAATACGACCAGGGTAGTTTACTAATATGCTGATGGTGTTGATTGCTAGGAAGTTAAGAGGTAGGTGGAGGAATTTTTTTCACTTAAGTTCAAAATAATTATAAAATTAAAGAAATTGCAAAAAAGTACAGAGATTATATATACACTTCACCAAGTTTCTCTAATGTTAACATTACATGTAATAAATAATACATGATTATCAAAACCAAAAAGTTTAAATTCGTATAATACTATTAACTACAAATTTTATTCTCCAGTTTCTCTGTTTTAGGGTCCCACAATTCATTTGGTTAGCATGCCCCTTTGTTTTCTTCCAACATATGACAGTTTTTCAGTCTTTCTCTTTTTTTCCCCATAACCTTGGCACTTTGAAGAACAATGATCAGTTATTTTATAGAATGTTCCTCCATTGGAATTTATCTGATATTTTCTCATTAGATTGAGACTACACAGTTTTGGCAAGAATACCACAGAAATGGGTTATGTCCTACTCTGCACCTTATCAGGGGGGTACATCATTTTGATATGTCTCATTGCTAGTAATGATAACCGTGATGACTTGATTAAGGTGGTATCTGGTGTTTTCTCCATTGTAAAGTTACTATTTTTCTCTTTGCCAAGTGATAAATATCTTGAGGAAGATATGTTGAGATTATACAAATACCCTTTTTTTCCTCAAACTTTTGCCCACTAATTTTAAATCTGTTGATGGGTCTTGCCTGCAACAATTACTACTATTTTTTTAATGGAGGTTTCTATTTTGGGGGAGTATTTTTTTAATGCTACTAAATTTTCCAGATATTCTGAGTAAGTACATAAAATTGGGGTGGCAGAGTGATTTTCTTTAAAAATACTCGTTCAGAGCTGTGTCTACTTCTGTATATGCTGAAAGTTGAATAGGAGGGTGATAGTGAAGTTAAATGAATTCTTGAAATCCCTTTTTAATATTGCCCTCTTGAGAGAAATTTAAATCCTAAAGGAACCTTCTAAGTTATAAATTTAAATTTTATTTTTAGAGCTAACACATGAGTTTCTACAGATATTGGAGAAAACGCCTAGTAGGTTGAAGAGGATTCGAAACTGGAGGGTAAGAATTGGTAGGGCTTAATAAATTATCAGTTTGTCATTTATCTAACAATTACATAGCTAACCAATTTGAATTTCTGTGGCTAAGTATTCTTATTTCCAATATTCCTAAATAATTACAATGTATCATAAGCTACAATACATGCACACATAGTTTATTCAACTATTGTGTCCAGTGAACTTTGCTAAGTATTTTATAAATTGTGTATAGATCTCCCAATATGGAAATATTATTCTCATTTTACAAATGGAGAAGTTAAAGCCTAGGCAAGTTAAGTTACTTTCTCAGATGGCTAGGCTAGGGTTTAACCTGTATCAAATTCCAAAATCAGTGCTTTCAACATTTTATATAGCCATTTATGCCCATAAGTATAGAATTTTTATAAGCAAAGAAATGTGTATTAAATTCCTTTGCTGTCATTGTTTCTTTTGTGTTTTATTTAAATAGGCTAATCAGGCGGCTAGGAAACCAAAAGTAGATGGACAAGTATCAGAAACGCCACTTCTTGGTTCATCTTTGGTCCAGAATTCTATTTTAGTAGATACTGTTAGTGGCGTGCCTGCAAACCCAAGTTTTCAGAAACCATCTACATCAGCATTCCCTGCACCAGTACCTCTAAATTCAGGAAATATTTCTGTTCAAGACAGCCATACATCTGATAATTTGTCAGTGCTAGCAACAGGAATGCCAAGTACCTCATACAGTTTGTCATCGCACCAAGAATGGCCTCAACATCAAGAATCAGCAAGGACAGAACAGATGTATTCACAGAAACAGGAGACATCTTTGTCTGGTAGCCAATACAACATCAACTTCCAGCAAGGACCTTCTATATCACTGCATTCAGGATTACATCACAGACCTGACAAAATACCTGATCATTCTTCTATTAAGCAAGAATATACTCATAAAGCAGGGAGCAGTAAGCACCATGGACCAATTTCTGCTACTCCTGGAGTTATTCCTCAGAAAATGTCTTTAGATAAATACAGAGAAAAACGCAAGCTAGAAACCCTTGATCTGGATGTCAGGGATCATTATATAGCTGCCCAGGTAGAACAGCAACACAAACATGTGCAGTCACAGGCAACCAGCAGCAGTTCTGTAACTTCTCCCATTAAAATGAAAATTCCCATCACAAATGCGGAAAAACCTGAAAAATATATGGCAGATAAGAAGGAAAAAAGTGGATCACTGAAATTACGGATTCCATTACCACCCACTGATAAAAGTGCCAGTAAAGAAGAACTGAAAATGAAAATAAAAGTTTCTTCCTCAGAAAGACACAGCTCTTCTGATGAAGGCAGTGGGAAGAGCAAGCATTCCAGCCCGCATATTAGTAGAGACCACAAAGAGAAGCACAAAGAACATCCCTCAAACCGCCACCACCCCAGCAGTCACAAGCATTCCCACTCACATAGTGGCAGCAGCAGTGGTGGCAGTAAACACAGTGCTGATGGAATACCACCCACTGTTCTGAGGAGTCCTGTTGGCCTGAGCAGTGATGGCTTTTCCTCTAGTTCCAGCTCTTCAAGGAAGAGGCTGCATGTCAATGATGCATCTCACAACCATCACTCCAAAATGATCAAAGGTTCCAAAAGTTCAGGTAGTTCATCTAGTTCTTCCTCCTCTGTTAAGCAGTATATATCCTCTCACAACTCTGTTTTTAACCATCCCTTACCCCCTCCTCCCCCTGTCACATACCAGGTGGGCTACGGACATCTCAGCACCCTCGTGAAACTGGACAAGAAGCCAGTGGAGACCAACGGTCCTGATGTCAATCACGAGTACAGTACAAACAGCCAGCATATGGACTACAAAGACACATACGACATGCTGGACTCGCTGTTAAGTGCCCAAGGAATGAACATGTAATCATTTTGTTTAGGTCAATTTTTCCTTTACTTTTTTAATTTAAAAATTGTTAGAATGGAATCCTTCTGATATAGCAGTGGTAACACCTGCTATTGCTGCCACTGTTTCAATATTTGTAAGTGCTGCTTTATTCTTCATTCTGAAAAGAAGAGATTATAGTAAACAAGTCTTTATCTCCACATATGATAGTGTTATAAATACTGTAAAAGCATGGAAGGTGCAAAACTCAGTATTTCTACAATTGCAGCTAAGAACATTTAAGATGAATGGCTGGCTGCTTCTAGGAATATAAGATGCCTCAAGCATTTGTTATTTATAATTTGATTACTGTAGCTATATTTTTGTTGTTGCTTGGCTTTTGAATGAGTGTAAATTGTTTTCTTTTGTGTATTTATACTTGTATGTATGACTTGCATGTTTCAATGTTAAAGGGATAAAACAGTATACTGAAAACTGTTTACAAGAAAGTGGAGAAAAATGTACATACATTTTTGTATGTTTAGATATTACCATAAATACTCAGGATTGGAGCTGCTTGTAAGTATAACAATATACAGAATAACTTTATTTTATCTTGTCAGAGTCCATCACTAATCTAAAACAAAGGTGGCACTTTTTCATGTTAACCTTAAACTCTAGGCCTTACTGGAAGCCTCTGAAGGGGGACACTTCACTACCATATGGCTATGCAGTGCCATAGATGGTCATTTACACTGTGAGGCACTGAACTTTTGCCTTCAGAGGTTCTGACCAGATTGGCTGCTGAAATAGCCCCTAATTTTCTGAAGGCTTGAAGAGGAAAATAAAGTTTACATACTCTTGATGTGAAGTGCAGTTAAATGTGTGTTGGTTTGTTGCAGTGCTATAACACAGAGCTGTTAATAGTGGTTATGTAGATTACTGTGATTTGAAAACTAAATTCACAAAACGTACATAGTGAAAAATTAGTAAGTTTTTTTCATAAATAAAGAACTTTAACACTACGTAATTTAACAGTAAACGAGAATCGCGTTTCCTTTAGCAATCAGGATGACACGGTGTTCTTAAACATACTCCTCCCCTGAAGTGTGTTTGTGTGTGATGCCATATTTCTTTTTCAGGTAAATGCAGTCTTCCTTATAAAAATAAAATTAAACCTATTGCTCTCTCAGTTCTTTTATATTCTAACAATAAATTAAGAAAAGATCACTGACTGTGCATTGTACCTGTATTTATAGCTTATCAGGAACCTCTGAGGAAAAAATTTTTAAAAGGTCAGCCTCCAGGTAAACAGCTGGTGGAGGTTTTACCTTTGTTTGCACACCTCAGTGTATTCCTGTTGAGGTCAAATTGGCACAGTCATCTGACTTCTGTATAAATGATAGACATTAACTTGTTTAAAATTTGTCTTAAACACCAGTCATAGGCTTTGGTTTATCAGCAAGTCTTGTATTCTGTGGTAAATCTTTGAGCTGTTGAATATCTTCAAGATGGGTTGAATTCAACTTCTGTTGAACTGAAAGCTGTCTTAACTTTTCCTCCATGTTATGAATTATTATTGTTAAAAAAAGCCACTGATATGTGCACAATTGTAATTTTACTCAAGTATGTTGCAGTTGTAAATATTAGAGTTTAATCTTGTGCTCTACTTTTATTTAGAAATTACCTACTTTTCGAGTAGCTTTATAATTTTTTAAAGATAATTGTTGGTTATTTTGTCACTGTTATTTGAATTTAAGATAATAGGAGCCTCTTTCTAAGGACTTTGCCTAGCTAGCATGTCCTAACATTTGTTCTTGTCTTGCATAACTTTAGTAATCGTTGTCATTATGTGTAACTTTATTGTTATGTATGACATATTATTGTATCCACAAACATGATAATTTTGATACAGTTATACTTTGACAGTGGTACATAATCCAAGGACTAGTATAGATAGAATTAAGCTGAGGGCAAAATGAGGGAGGGAGGGGTTTTGTTCTTGGTAATTTAGATGTGAAACCTCTAAGGAGCTATCATGTGAAACTACATAGGGTGGTTGTGCTACTGTATACTTAGGGATGGTAATACCAGGAATTTTAATAAGATTTTGTAAAGAATATCCAGAAAAATTAGTGAACTTATTTTCAGTATGACAGAAAAAAATGTGAATATTTAAGGTCTGTGACTATACTTAAACTTTCACAAAGAATTTGCAGAATTGTTTTGAGATGTGGGAATAAAGGTAATTTTGTTGAATCTTTATTGGTGCTAATGATGGACAGTTAAAAAGGTAGCTAGTGTATATTGTTATGGGTCAGTACTTATTAGTACTTCCAAAATTGAATTTGAAATGCTATGTATTCACTTTTCACTCTGTAAATGTAAATCTTTACAATGACTTTATTTATTAAAGGGCAGCCAGTTGTAATTTTTACAGGGTTGTGTGAGCTATTCAAACTCTTTAACCTCTGAACAGGATATTAGCTTCCAAAACCACAATGGGGATAAATATGAAAATCCTTTTAAGTTTTGATTCTATTCAGTGAAAATCCTTATAATTCATATTACCATGAATTTGCTTTAGCCATCTCATTTGCATAAATAGTTCATCAGCCTGGTCCCAATAGGCTCAACCAAAGAAAAAGACTCCAGTGAATGGACATTGTTACTGAGTCTTCTTGTAAGTAGCCATAAACCAAAATAGTATCAAATTTAGGTATGAAATTTCACATGTGCAAAGTACTGTTAAGGTGAAGCATTTTGATGAGATTTTTAAAATATTTGAAATATTAAAAAGCATTATCTTTAAACAGCCTATAAAAGAGTGATTCATTTTTTAGTTGTGTTTTCCCCAGATCACAGATCTGTTACCTTTATGCAGAAGCACATTGCATACAAAGTCTTTACTTCTACCTCTTTCAACTAATTTTCTAATATTGAGCTGTGCCCCTAAATATTTGCCTTAGCTACCTTAAAATACAATATTTTCAGAACCAAAGCAAAGGAGTATCTTTTCACAAAAATATTCTTGGAGGCCTACTTTACAAAACTGGTGGTAGTATTCTTTATTGAGACCTTGCAAAATTCCTAGTTCCTTTTTCTTGTTTAACCTGAGGTTCACTTCTTATTGCAGGTATTTAAATATTGAAGTCATATACATATCACCCCAAGGTTTATCTTTGAATGTATTTATAGATACATTTGGCTCTTCCTATGAGTATGCAGTTCATTCTGGGTAGAGTTCTTTAAGAGTCAAAGAAAATTTCTGCCGTGATACCTGGTTTCATGAGAGGTGCTTACATTATTTTGTACTGACAGATTATAATTATGTAGCATTAAAAACTTTAAAGGCTGAAAGTTTTTCAGAAAGAAAGGGCTAGCCAGAGTAAGATCCAGGCCTGGGGCACGTAGTCTAACCCCCCCCCCCCCCCCCCGACAGCAGGCTGGATGGAGAGGGGACACATGCCACCATCTTGGGGGTGAGCAGGCTCTTTTATATGCTGAGTCTGAGGGAAAAGGATGTAAGCTGTTACGAAGGAATTTACATTGGCTCTAAGTAAAAGGGGCTGGAAAGGTGAATCGGGCAGTTCTAGGATATGCTTTTGTATTGGTTGTGGGCAACAGTCTGAAATGTTCACGTGTGAACTAGGTGAGGCATCATCTGGTAATAGCTGTTCTGTCTAGATAATCATAGGAATAGCTACCTGGAATTTAAAGTTTCAACATACATTCAGGAATGTGAGCAGTCTGTCTTGGTTTTGACCCCTAGGCTCTGTTAACTGATTTTTTTTCCCTGTCTCTCCCATGCTCTGACCTGCTGTGATTTAATTTAAAACATCAGAGTTTTTCTCTTGTCAGTAGGATACCTTATTTTTGGGCCTATCCCCTTAAAACTAAAGAAATGACTAGTTGGGGTCTACTTAAGATAAACAAATTAAAAAATTTTTTTGCCTTGCTTTGCCTTAAAAGCATTTAAAGCACATTTTTTGTTACGTTTGATCACTTAAATTGCTGGGTTTTTCCCCTTAACCAACTGTAGAAATAAATCACTGCTTACATGTGAACGAACGTTATGTACTCTTTAAGTACCCTTGGTTAATTAGATATTTTAAGGCTTTGTATTTACTAACAAAATAAGGATTTTTTAAAGCATGGTATTTATCGGTAAAGGAAGATAGTTCTATTCTCAAGATATCTGACCATTCCCAAATTTTATCTAAGCAGAGAGTGTTTCTCACCTACTACCATGCTTAAATTGCTAGGTAATTTCTATAGATACCTTGCTGTTTCATGTGCCCGTTTGTCTACAATGGGCTGATTTAGACAGGTATTTTTTACATTGGAAAAGCAGCACATTCTCTCCCTGACTGCCTAGGGTGCCAAGTTACTTACTGTATGAATGTATTAATTTGAAAAATCAAAATTCAGCTATGTTAATAGCGGACATTTGATTGCTGTAGGCTGACGTGTAAGCCCAGAAGTTTGCTTGTTTTGTAAGAGAAGTTTGCCTCTGAAACATCTTTACAGCCAATGGGTCTCGGGTGCTCGAATTGTTCTCAGTCTGACGCCATGCATCCATTTTTCCACAATGTAGAGTTGGGCACAGCTACCTTTTATACCTGTGACTTCTCTTTTTCTGTCCTGTGTAATTTACCAGTATCTGTTCTGCCTGGCAGGTTCTTGAGGTAGATTGGTAAACAAGATACCTTAAAGGTGTGTGGCTAGGACTGATTTTGTTCCCATAAAGGTGACTTAACCTGTTCACTGTGATCCATTAGTCTCAAAAGTAAATTCTGAAGGCTGTGTAATTCCCTTCCAAGTTTTGGGGGGAAACCTCACTTAAAACCTGTTTACTTGTTGGCTTAATTTGATTTGGCTATTGTTAATGAGTACATTCTTTTTTTTTTTTTTTTAAGGTGTGTTTTTCAAGCAGTTTCACTTGGTTTGAAAAACTTCACATGTACTCATTATGTTAACAATGACTGGGATTTCACTTTCTGAATGTTCTCAAATCCCCCAAGGACTGTTGAATAGGATGTTTGTTGATAGAAAATCCAAAACAGGAATATATGTATATGGCATGAAATCAGTTAGTCATTGAATTTCAGCTTGGTATCTATTACAAGGAATTAATAAAATTTGTGTATTAACAATGTAAATCCAAGTCTTGTTGATATAAATCAGAAATAACTTGGTCCCTGGGAAATGTGGGAAATAAGGTTTCTAATATAAGGTACTCCGAGTAACTTCAGATATCCTCAAGTAATTCAAGGAGTGTGGCCTCAGGGATCAGATCATCTGCATTCCAATCTTGGCCCCACCACTTTCTTCCCTACAGAATGCAGGTGACAGTACCTGTCATAGGGTCTGAGGTTGAAGGCTTGGGTATTGGGGAAGGGCTAAAACGGACAAATGAGCCCTGGCCAGTGTGGCTCAGTTGAACCGTCACTTCATACACCAAAAGGTGTTAAGGTGAATCCTGGTCAGGTCACATGGCCTAGGTTGCAGATTTGGTCCCCTGTCAGACATATATGAGAGGCAACCAGTCAATGTTTCTCTACCCCCTCATCCCCTTCCCCTCCCTCTAAAATCAATAAGCATGTCCTCTGGTGAGGATAAAAATAAAAATGAAATGGAGGAGGCAGGAGAAGAGGGAGGAAGGATTTACATTTTTAAAAAAGGATAGATGACATGGGAGAGCTTCCTAATAGAGGTATATGCGTATTGGGGGTATTAGAGGGAATGATGAAGGCCAATCCATGTGCATTAAACTTCAGTGTGTGCTTTGCCTACTGTTTACAGGGTTTTTTTAAAAAGATTTTTTTTAAACTTATTTTTAAAGAGAGGGAAAGAAACATCAATGTGTGGTTGCCTCTCACATGGCCCCCACTGTGGACCTGGCCCACAACCCAGACATGTGCCCTGACGGGGAATCGAACCCGCAATCCTTTGGTTCACAGCCCTCAATCCACTGAGCTACACTAGCCAGGGCTGTTCACAGGATTTTTGTTTGTTTGTTTAACCTCACAACACAAAAAGCAAAGTGTAGTTGCAATTATCTGGAAGGGGAATTAGCCATGAGAAATTTAATCACAAACTTTAATATTACTGCTCTCCTCCCCCACTCATTTTCCTGCACCGTCCACTTGAGAGACAGAACCCTGCATGGCTTTAACAAGACAGCACTAGGGTAGAAGTTATGCTAGAAGGCACTTTAAGCCTAAATGTGAAGTAAATGTTTTAAAGTCACATTAAAAGGTTGGTCTTCATCTTAGGTTGATAACACCAGTAAGGGCTTATTTTGTTAACATTTAATAAATTACATGAGTTTTATTTAGAAGCGTTAAGCAAAATTGGTAATTCCACTTAAGACTACTATATGGACCTGCCTGTTCCCTTCCCCAATATCACCTTCCAAGCAGTGTAGGGCTTCACTAACAAGGGTTTTTATCATATTGCCATGAAGTTAAGAGGCTTACTTAGATCCTGCAAATACCCAGGAATATACCTGAGATCAGTTTCTTTTAGTTTTTCATGAGCCTGAGTAGTGATGGCAAAATATTGGGTTGACCAAAAAGTTCATTTGGTTTTTTCCGTAAGATGGCTCTAGTAGTGCTTAGTTGTCTTTAACTTCATTCAAAACAATTTTGTTAGATTGTTGTGATAGCGGTCATATCAGTGTGCATTTAAAAAATCCTAAACCAAAATTTGTGAATTTTTACATAGCCCTTTTTAATATTGAAGATGAAAGAAAATACACATTTTGGCATATTATGCTTTATTGTTTCAAGAAAGGTAAAAATGCAACTGAAACAAAAAAAAAGATGTGCAGTATACTAAGAAAGTGCTATGATTTATTGAACATGTCAAAAGTGGTTTGTGAAGTTTGATGCTGGAGATTTCTCACTGGATGATGCTCCATGGTCAGGTAGACCAGTTGAGGTTGATGGCCTTCAAATCGAGACATTGAGAACGATCAACGTTTTATCACATGGGAGATAACCGACATACTCAAAGTATTCAAATCAATATGAAAATGAAATGTGCCTTGTCTTACAGAAAAAACTAAATGGACTTTTTGGCCAACCCTTAGCTGTTCTTCAGTGTTTGCTCTTTCAACTTGTCACACTATGATGCCATAAAGATTTGTTAACTTTGTTGAGTACAAATGAAAATGTAGACTACCAGCACCGGGTGATTTCAAGTTGACATCACCTGGTAAGCCTTTATAAATACAGTTTCTACATTATGTAGCTGCTTTAAATTGAATTAATACAAGTGCGGCAAGTTAGAGGAATACTTGACCAATAGGTGATGGAGGCTTTTGGTGGCTCATTGAGCAGATTAAGTGAGTTTTTATTTCTCAGAGCTACTAATGACACTATGGAAGGCATAGGACTGTAGTAGTGGCCATGCAGGAGGGACAGGATGAAGCAAGGAAGTGGAATACAGCATATTCCCCAGTCTAATACTCTAGAGCTCACTCTTCCACTGTGGCAACCCCTAAAGCAGCCCCTGGGAGATGGCCACAGTGTAAGGGCTTAAGCAGGCTCAAGTTAAGGGAAATGCTGTAGAGTTGGAAGTACTTGCAGGAGTTTACTCAGGAAGTTAAATTTCCTTTGGCTGAGCGTGGGGTCCAGAGCATAGAGGAAGATTCAGCACAATGAAATGCACTTCCGAATGTGAAAACTTGGTGCTTACTGAAAAGAGAGGTGATCATAGAGGAGAAGGTAGTAAGTGAAAAGTGAAAATCTTCTCACACCATTAATGTACTAAAAATCACTAACATGACTGGTGAATTTATCAGCATCTCAGTGAAGTTTGAGTAAAATTTATGTAACTGATTTTTTTAAGAAAGTACGAGTCTGGGAGGTAGCAGGGGAAGTGCTCTGTAGTGATAGGTCTGGGTGGCAGTCCCAACTCCCACCTACCAGTGGGATGACCTTGAGAAAATTATTCCACCCTGAGCCCAGTTCTTCATCCACTACTTACTAACCCAAACAGTAGCAAGAATTAAATGATGTGTGTTTTTCTAATAAGAGCTGAATGAATGCTAGCCCTCCCAACCGCCACCTGTCTTGCACTCCATTCTCCTTCCAAAATCCTTTTCCTGCAAAGGAAGCTCTATGGGGTCAAATATCTGGGCGTTGATAAGAGCAGAATTCCAATCTGTTAGGTCTTAAACACACTGCTCAACAGAACTAGCTCTTAAGGCCAAGGCTTGCCTATTGAAACTTTCAAGTTTGAAGGTTCTATTTAATATTCCAACACTGTTTGGAGTTCCATATCAAAAGAGAAATAGGTTTGTTAACACCAAACGCTTGTGTCCGTTACTGTGATTCGCATACAGAGTATAAACATCTTCCCTTGCCCTTTCCCCATGAAGTTTAATTGGCTAGAACGTAAATAATTGCTCCAAAGTAAGATAAAACCATTCAGATTTTAAAGAATACTAAAGATCCCAGATAATTTTTTTTTAACTTAAGCCCTACTTTTAACAAAATGATGTTTCAGGTTATGTTGATACACAAGTACAGGCATAACTCACACAGTGTAGGTTCCGTTCCAAAGCACTGCAGTAAAATGAGTCAATCTTTGCTGGTGGAGGATCTTGCCTTCAATTTATAAAAACAAAAAATGCAACATCTATGAAGTGCAGTAAAGCAAAATGCAGTAAAATGACGTATGCCTGTAAGTAAAAATAGGGACACATTCTTTAAATTCCTATCAAATGGGAGAACTGTGCAAATTGGACAGAAAGAAGGAAGATGCACCCCCAAAAACCCATCTTTAACAGTTGGACCAAAGTAACACCTGTTCTATTTACCTCAGGTGGACTGCCTGGACTGCATTTCACATCATTTTTCAAAAACTTGAAGCAGGCAGCTTGATTTTAACAAAGTCTGACAATTGGTGTTAGAATACACCTAAAGCCTGTAGCTATACCATGTTGAACTGACAGCAGCCAGTTTTTTTTAAATACAGCTACAACTAAAAACAATAGGTCTCAATGATACTTTGTGGATGGGTGGAGTTGACAGCTATAGAAACCTTATCTACTATGCTTAGTCCACCAACTGAAAGCAAGGGCTTGCTTGTAATAATTTTGATAACTTCTCTGTGTTCATTTTGTGAGGTTTCCCAATGTTTGGGAAATGAAGGTGAAAAGTGACCTGATTGGGGATACCCTTCATTCAAGGGAGAGGAGGAAAGTGCCCTGAAAAGTTTGTATGTGCTGACTCACTCTCCCCTTGCCCAGTCTAGCTTTATCCCACCAGCTGGCTTTGGTTTAGCTAGTTCTAGATGTGGCAATGAACTAAATCACTCTGCAAACAAGGGAACACCTCAAATCGCACTGTGTATATTACAGGGAGAGCAGCCTGAGGTATATATGAAGCCACATTGAATAACCCAGTTTGTAGGTGGAGTCTTCAGAGGAGTTTGGGGACCCTCTGACAATGAAGCACCAAGGCCCTTAGCTCTTCTAAGTTCCTATAAACTGCAAGGTTAAGATTGCTGCCAAAATGAACAGAATCTAGTGTCTCTCCTCTCACCTTCCTCAAGTCTCTTGTGAAAATGAAATGTGCCTTCACCCACAAAGCAATTAAATACAATTTTCTTGTTTTTACAATTTATTTTAAACCAATGACATTAAAATTGACAGGACAAAAATAAAAAGAAATGTTGCATAAGCAATAGAGGCTATAGTTCCTGGATAGTCAAAACTGTAAACACTGGAAAAGGTATTTTTATTAAGAAAATTTTCTCATATACATAAGTAATTACACCTGAAGCTAATGTAACAAACTTATCAGTTAGTGACACTGTAGGATCTGGTTAAATTGGGTTAGATTGACTTTTCAGTAGGAAAGCAAAGGTCCTCTAACCATCATTCCCACAGTGAAGAAATTAACAGATTGTCTATAATGGAACTGGGAAGTCTTGGTGTATATTCAGTGACTTCTCTTCAAGAAAGAGTGCTTCAGAAGCTGAACAGCAGAAGGTCGCTCATGCTGGTCCCTAAGAAGAGAAAAACACGAGAAGCATCACACAGAAATGTGCATACCAATTAGATGTAGTTGATTCAAAATGCCAACGTTAAGATGAAAGTACAGTCTCTGCCAGTCAAACAGATGGACTGAGTCCAGCTCTGCTTTTCAGCTGTGTGACCTTAGGCGAGTGCCTCAAACTCTTCTCATCAGCAAATTTGGGATAACAGGGATACCTAACTTGTGGAGAGGATTAAATAACACATGTGCAGCTTTTAAACAGTGTCTGGCACATAGTAATTGTTCAAAAAATAGTTGCTATTATGAGTTAAAAGTAGGCCCTATTTTTCACATTGGGGTTCAGTTTTTGGTATAATTTATACACAAGTAAAATAAGTTTTCAAAAAGCTTAATGCACTTCTAACTAGCAATAAGTTTACTTTTAAAATTGTGAGGCATTGGAATCCAGAATTGAAAAGCCTTAAGGAGACATTTAAGTATGCTTTGGTGATTGACAACCCTATCTGGGCACTCTTGGAAAAGCATAAAGTAAAAGGAGAAGTTGCTCAATTGCAATAGTACAATTGTGCTTTTGTTTTTTTCTTCCCCTCGAGAATCCAAAACATTTTTACCAATGAACCAGTCAATAAACTAATAAACCAGTCAGTAGTTATCTGCAGTGACCTCCTCCAAAGGCATTATTTTCATTAAATTGGCATCTTTGGATATAAGTTTTGAAGCAAATAACTATCAAGAATAGCCTAGGTGAAAATGGAAATGAAAGTAAAATACTTTGGGAAAAAAGTGGTGATAAATCATTTACAAATGAAAACCTCTCCCCTTCTGGAGGCTCTTTCTCTTGCCTTCAAATTATACAGAAATCTCCAAAAAATCCCTTCCTGCCCTGGCTGGTGTGACGCAGTGGACTGAGTGCCAGCCTGCGAACCAAAGCATCTCGTGTTCGATTCCCAGTCAGGGCACATGCCTGGTTTGCAGGCCAGGTCCCCAGTAGGGGGTGCGCAAGATGCAAGCTCACATTGATGTTTCTCACCCTCTCTCCCTCCCTTTTCCTCTCTAAAAATAAATAAACCTTTTTTTAAAAAATCCTCTCCTTAACCTGGAAATAGAGGAAGTTGCCATCTTCCTCTATTCCCGACAAATTTCCATAATACGACTGCAGAGTAAGTGGATACAGTCTGGCTTCCTTGCCCAGGTGTCTGGGTAACGAAGGGAAGCAGTGTTCCCATAGGCTTTAAGGGGCCTGATAAGTAGTGTTCTCACAGCCTTGAGACGGGGTTTGATAAACAGTTCCCATAACATGAAGTGGGCTCATATGCGCAGAATTGTGCTATGTTATGTAATTTGCTGGCTGGAAGCCGGCTTTGTTCTAGTATTTAAAAAGGGGCTAGGGGCTCCCTGCTGGGTGCCACACTGGGGAGCAAGGGCCACGACATGTGCCACACAGAGACATGCAGGAGACATGCAGCTTGCCACGTGCATGGCTTGCCCACCTGTGAACAAAGGCATGCCAGACATTCCACCGGCTCCGTGAATATTCTTCTGTCTGTGCAAATGCCATGAACCTGTCAGGCCTTGAACAGTCACAACACTATGCCCCAGACCAGTGACTTTTTCAACATTATCTTAAATTCTTAATCTTTGGCCCACTCCTCTCTACATAGAAATTGCCCTGTTAAAACTAACCATGATGCCCAGACCAGTGTGACTCAGTTAGTTAGATGTCATTTTACAAAGCGAAAGGTCACCAGTTCAATTCCTGGTCAGGGTATATGCCTGGGTTGTGGATTCAGGGCCCCGTTAGGGCACATACGAGAGGCAACCAATCAATTTTTCACTCAAACATAGATGTTTGTCTCCTTCTCTTTCTCTCTCCCTTTCTCTCTCTGTAAAAATGAATAAATAAAATCTTAAAAGAAAAAAAACACACATGGCTTTCTCATTTCCAAATTTAATGAATGCATTCTCCTTATCTCTGTAGCAGTTGAAGTATTCACTGCCCCCTCCTTCCTGAAATGATCTCTACTTAGGAGAAACTTTCTAAGCAACTCCCTTGCCTCCCTCTTTCTCTCTTCCCTCCTTTCCTTTTTACCGGTTATGTGCTAGACTCACTGCTATATGCATATTGTTATCTTCTCCCATTTTCATAAACATTGTCCTCAGCCTCTATTTTTTTTTCACAACTATAGCTGCCAGCCTTATGATTCTGAAATACATGCCTCCAATCTTAGTTGCTTTCCTGAGCTCCAATTCCATGGCTTCAAATGCTTCCTTAGATGAAGGGACCTTCATCAACTTCCTCCTCTATTTCTCTTTCACAACTTCTTATTATAATTTCTTCCATTATTCAGACTCAAAACCATGAAATCCTGTCATCCTCCAGCACCAAGTTCTGATTCATCTTCCCTGAAGTGTTCTGGAATTCTCTTTACAGTGTCAAGTCTCAAGCAGCCTCTATTTGAGGACTCACCGAACAATGCCTCTGACCTGCCTTCTCAAATACTGTCCTTCATGGCACTGTCTACCCCAAATCTTCTGCAATCCCCTGCTCCTCACTGCCTATTGCAACAAAGCTAAACTCCGTGGCCTCACTTCCCAGAGCTTTTGCCCTGCCCATAGGAATACCCCCACCCATGCTTGCTTCTTACTGACAGACCTAGGCAGACTAGGAGGAATGAAAAATTACTGTGGGAAACTGCCTGCCTGGGAAACTGCCTGGTGACCCTACCGGGGACAAACAGATGCTCAGCTAAGGTTGGGGTCTAGGGTTGACCTACCTGGCATAACAGGATGCAGCTTTAACCCAAGGCTGACAAGATGTATCAACAACAATGGTCAGCAGAAATGGCACCAAGCAACCAGCTCTAGCCAATCAGACTCTGACACCCAACCAGTTACCCTTCAGGGTTTTGCACTTAAAAACCCTGCCCTAAGAACAACCGAGCAAGTCCCAACCTCCGTTGGTTGGCTCCACTTCCCCTTTTGTTCCCACTAATAAACCCTGCTCCTTGGCTCACTGCATCTGTCTGCTTTCTTGAGTGACTCTGACCTAACACTTATTGCTCCCTGAAATGAATTTCTTGTGCTCATCCCTACTTCCAAATCTTTAAAGTACCTTACCCCTTTATTTCTGACTACTCACACTCCAAGGAGTACTCTCATACACATCAGGTTCTAGAGTACTTAGGGTTTTCCCATAGAATTTCAGGAGATAATTATAGGCTTGCATATGACACAAATTAGGTAATGTGGGTTAGTATTCTCCCTAACAGTTACTGACCAAGGAGCCCTAATTATGTGCTTCATACTCTGCTAAGCAATTTGCATACACCATTTCACTTAACCTTCACAGCAACCCTATTAATTATTAGTGGTATGATTTGTGTGTTGCTTAGTTTATAAAACAATGTTTTAAAAGCAGAGTCACAAGAAAGACTTTACCCTTTCTCTTTACATCTGTGTAAAGATGCTCACATATGTGAGTGATGACAACTTGAAAGAAAATGAGAATAGCAAGTAATTTCTGTCACTCGGTAGTAGATAATTATTCAATTCAGAACAAAGCAACTACAGTAGTTTTAAGAGCTAAAACCAATCTCCAAAACTGGTACTGGTCCATATGATATTCTTAATACCTTTATGTCCCGGTTGTGATTTTGCAGGGAAGGAAGGGGCAGCTGTGTGCCTGGGGCTCTGCCCACAAAATCAATGCTGGAAAACTTACAGAGTCTCTGCACCTAAGGATGCACAGGACTGCACCCCTGGGGTATGTGTTCCTGACCTGGCCCATTTGATCTGAAGTCAACATGTGCCAGGATATGCATGTGCCAGGAGAGGGAGACCTGTGCATCCTGAGATTCAGTAAGAAAGACATAATGACCCCCCTGGGAGTTGGAGGTTGCCATATGTCCTTGCTGAGAGCACTGGAACTTTTCATCTAGGAATAAGAAAGCATGTTTCACTGAAAGGCAAGAAATACTGTTTGGTTGGGCCTCAAGTCTTCCTCATCCTATAAGTGCATCTAAATGTTGATCCTCACCAGGCTGTTCTGAATTATCCTGGAGGCCAAGTGGGTGAGCTCCAGCACTCCAGCTCTCCCCCACCATACACACATTTTATTTTTTTAATTTTTTAATTTATTTTATTTTTTAAGATTTTATTTATTTATTTTTAGAGAGAAGGGAAAGGGGGAAGAAAGAGATGAAGAGAAACATCAGTGTGTGGTTTCCTCTCACATGCCCCACACTAGGGACCAGGCCCACAACCCAGACATGTGCTCTGACTGGGAATTGAACTGGCAACCCTCTGGTTCACAGGCTGGTGCTCAATCCACTAAGCCACACCAGCCAGGGCCATACACACACATTTTAACCACAACCATCTCTCCAGTTTTATGTATCATTCTTTGAATTAAGATTTTGTATGAGCAGAGAGTTTCTGGTTAAGGAAAATTTGAAAACGACACAAGTGGGTAATCTCTAAGGTTCCTTACAGTTCTAACATTTTACCCAGAATTTTATTCCATAGATACTAGGGGGCATCAGAACAAGAGAAAGGCAATGAGACTTCTGGCCAAGATGGAGATGTAGGTAGATACACTTTGCCTCCCCACACAACTAAAAGAAGGACAACAACAAATTTAAAAACAAAAAATAACCAGAACTTCCAGAAAATCAAACTGTATGGAAGTCTAAAAACCAAGGAGTCAAAAAATAAACTTCATCCAGATGGGTAGGAGAGGCAGAGAGGGGTAGCCAGGGCAGAGAGGACAGCGCCACAAGGCAGTGGCTGGAGAACCAGGTGGTCCCACATTTGTGTGCGGAAAAACAAGGAGAAACAACTGGGGAGTGAGACAGGCCACACAACCCAGGGTTCCAGCGTGGGGAAATAAAGCCTCAAAACCTCTGGCTGTAAAAAGCTGTGGGGGTTGCAGCGGCAGGAGAAACTCCCAGCCTCACAGGAGAGTTCGTTGGAGAGACCCACAGGGTCCTGGAACATACACAAACCCACCAACCCAGGAATCAGCACCAGAAGGGCACACTTGCTTATTGGCTTTCAGTCACTTGGGGAGTGACTGAGAGCCAACCAAGAGCTGAGCAAGTGGCATTGTTCTCTCTCGCACCCTTCCCCCACAGACACAATGCAAATGGGAGACCAGGGTTGCCCCACTCTGGTGAGTACCTGAGACTCCGCCCCTTACTATGTAACAGGCATGCCAAGACAAAAAAATATGGGCCAGTTGAAAGAACAGATCAAAACTACAAAAATAGAACTAAGTGATGAAGAGAGAGCCAACCTATCAGATGCACAGGTTAAAACACTGGTAATCAGGATGTTCACAGAAATGGTTGAGTATGGTCACAAAATAGGGGAAGAAGTGAAGACTATGCAAAGTGAAATAAAGGAAAATGTATAGAAAACCAAAAGTGAGGGGAACAAAACCAGGATTCAAATCAACAATTTGGACCAGAAGGAAGAAATAAACATTCAGCCAGAACAAAATGAAGAAACAAGAATTCAAAAAAAAAAAAAATGAGGAGAGGCTTAGGAACCTCCAAGACAACTTTAACATTCAGACATCCTAATCATAGGGGTGCCAGAGGAAGAAGAGGAAGAGCAAGAAATTGAAAACTTATTTGAACAAATAATGAAGGAGAACTTCCCCAATCTGGCAAAGGAAAAAGACTTCCAGGAAGTCCAGGAAGCTCAGAGAGTCCCAAAGAAGCTGGACTCAAGGAAGCACACACCAAGGCACATCATAATTAGATTACCCAAGATTAAAGATAAGGAGAGAATCTTAGAAGCAGCAAGAGAAAAGGACAGTTACCTACAAAGGAGTTCCCATAAGACTATCACCTGGTTTCTCAAAAGCAACCTTGCAGGCCAGAAGGGGCTGGAAAGAAGTATTCAAAGTCATGAAAGGCAAGGACCTACATCCAAGATTACTCTATCCAGCAAAGCTATCATTTAGAACGGGAGGGCAGAAAAGTGCTTCCCAGATAAGGTAAAGTTAAAGGAGTTCATTACCAAGCCCTTACTATATGAAATGTTAAAGGGACTTACCTAAGAAAAAGAAGATGAAAAATATGAACAGTAAAATGACAACAAACTCACAACTATCAACAACTGAACCTAAAAAACAAAAACATAAACTAAGCAAACAACTAGAACAGGAACAGAATCACAGAAATAGAGATCACAGGGAGGGCTGTCAGCAGGGATGGGGAGGGGGGAGAATGGGGGGGAAGGTACAGGGAATAAGAAGCATAAATTGTAGGTACAAAATAGACAGGGGCAAGTTAAGAATAGTATAGGAAATGTAGGAGCCAAAGAACTTATATGTATGACCCATGGACATGAACTAAGGAGGGGGAAAGCTGGTGGGAGGGGGGTGCATGGCAGAGGGGAATAAAGGGGAGAAAAAATGGGACAACTGTAATAGCATAATCAACAAAATATATTTTAAAAAGCACAGGAGAAAGGTAACTTATTAGAGATGTTCTGCTTTCACAAATACTCCCCAACGTGATGCTTAAATGCTCTAATTAGGGACCTGTTCCTTTGGCTCAAAATGTTTATCCTCACTTTAAATTGAAGTATTACTGGGGAAACCAATACGTTAAATGTCAGTCATCCATCAATCAACCAATCAATTCATATCAACCCTGGTGTATGAATGAACTTCTCACATACTTTTCTATGAGCTGGTTTTAGGAAGGGAATGAGAACACTGGTTCCATGAGAGGAAAGGGAAACCTAACCACAGGTGATATCATTTCACCTTAGCCCATCCCTGGGAAGATGTCCCATTGATAGGTAAGTATGTGGATCTTTAGCAATTTCTGCACACCTCTTGACCTGGGAAGAATTGTTAGATGCCTATAAAACATTTAATTGTGGCACTTTCTACTTGAAGCATTACCCCCCATACCCTGATCCAACAAGGCACACGATCACCCAAAACAACTAATGATGATTCCTTTTAGCACAAAATCACCCCCTACTTCACTTCATAATGGGAGTGGGGGGTTTGAATGGGCCATAAATTGCAGGGGAAATGTCAGCTGCTTGAAATCTTTGGTACTTTATCTTCCTCCTTCTGCTTTGAGTTGCTTACCTGGTTAGGCAGACACGCACAAAGTCGGCTGCACTTTCTGAGAAGTGTTCAGGTAGGGGAGGCATCAGCCCTCTGTGTGCTCCGATGTAGAACATGGCTGCCATCCTGCCCATGGACGCCAGTGGCGGCTTCCCTGTGGCCATCTCAAACACAGTGCAGCCGATGCTCCAGATGTCCGACTTCCTCCCATAGCCAGACTCATTGATGACTTCTGGGGCCATCCAATATGGAGTCCCATGCATGGACTTCAGCATGTCACTGTGGGTGCCATTTAAGCCAGCCCAGGCCAAACGTTTGGCACAGCCAAAGTCGATCAGCTTTATTATTCCAGTAGGCATGAGCATAACATTATTTCCTTTGATATCTCGATGCACCACACAGTTCTCATGGAGATAAGCAACACCTTGCAGAATTTGTTTTGTATATTTACAGAAAACCATCTCAGGCAATGGCCCAAAACGGTTTATAATACTAGAGATTGAGCCGCCAGGGACAAACTCCATGAAAATGCTTACAATGTTCTCTTCTAAGCATGTGCCCAGATAGGCCACAATGTTGACATGTTTCAGTGCTTTGAGCAAATCTACTTCTTCCTGCAGTTTCCGGTATTCTTTTTCAGTAGCTAATTTATCAGAGGTATCCAAAACCACCTGTTTTACAGCTATTAGCTGTCCTTGGCTAGTTAGACCACAATATACCTGAAAGCAAACAAACACCTTATGATTAAATATAACCCAATGTTTCAATGCAGCCAAGATGGGGAGGAGCAGCGTGGTGCGTGGGTATCATAATGGCTTGGTGCCCAGTGGCCTGGAGGGGTTAGAATCCTGGCTTCCCCCATTCCCCAGCTGTGTAACTTCTTGTCTATAAAGCGGAGGTAATAATACTCACCTCACACATGCTATGATGACTACATGAGATCGTGGTTTGGGAAATCTCCTCATGTAATAAATAAAATAGGGCTATTTCGGTGCTAAAACTCTAAGGAGAGAGAGGAAGGCAGGTCCTGAAAAATCCAGCAGCCCTCTCTGTCATATGATTTCAGTGGTTTCATGCTTCCTGCCTTTTCACTGATTCCTCAAATGCCTCCAGCTAGAATGGTAACATGCTTTATCTGGGGGGCCGTCTTTTCTTTATCAACTTATGTAAATACTATCTTTAGTACTAGGACTTCAAGCGATCTTTTTCACAATTCACAAAAGGTAAGGGACATCTTTGTGTTTGCCACTCAGCCATGATTCTCGCCACTCTAGTCACATATCCTGGGTGGCTGAACAAAACGACTCTTTTCCCACTGGATGTGAACTGAGCAGAATGAGAGGCTAGAAACGCAGCGGCCACTGCGCCACCACATGGAGCCTGACAATGAGAGCCGGAAGGAGGGATTGGAGAGGCCGGCTTCTGCTGACACTGTTTCTCCCCTGAAACCG
The DNA here is from genome assembly GCF_022682495.2 of Desmodus rotundus. Lineage (NCBI taxonomy): Eukaryota > Metazoa > Chordata > Mammalia > Chiroptera > Phyllostomidae > Desmodus > Desmodus rotundus. Next base: position 126,289,514 of record NC_071388.1, read on the forward strand.
CCTGTGCCTGGGGCCACACCGACTCCAGGTCCTTCAGTTGCACCAAGCAGTGGACCTCTTTTCCTCAGGCCAGTTAGGGCTGGGTTTCCTGTTACTTCCACCTGGAATAGTTCTAAACAAAAGAGTATGAAGGGGGGTTGGGGGACTCACTTGGAGTGTTAAAGAAGAAGGAGGGGGCAAGGAGGAGTGGGGATTTGGGGGTTCATCTTGTTTCCCGTTCAACTTACTGTGCCGTAGGCGCCCTTCCCAAGGATCTCACCCCTGGTCCACAGGATAGGTTCTTCATACATTAAACTATTTTCAGAAAAGATCTTTTTATTGAGAAATTTCTCCTCGTCATACATTTTGAACCCATTATTATGTCTCTGGAAAAATGAGGCAAAAATAAAAGTCACCATTGGACTCTGAGTCTTTGGGGTGGCGAGGTGGAGAGTAGAGTCAGTCTTCCTGTTGACTAACTTAAGATCAACTAACTAGAGAAAGCCAAATATGCACCCCTAACCATCACAGAGGATGCCCCTTCTAGGCAGCCTGCCTACAGCTTCCCCATGCCAACGGCCTCCGATCAGGAATACCTGAAGCTTTCCCTTTTTTCCACTAAAAAACGTTCCCGTTCCTCTGCCTGCCCTTGAGTTGCTGCTGTGATGGTTGCTGACTCCTTTGCTATAGTGAGCTCTGAATAAGTAGCCTTTGTTCTTCATTTATTTCCACAACACATACACACTCAAACATACACATATATACATAAGCATATATGCATACACTTATATACACATAATACATTTACACACAAATACACATAGACAAAAGACTTTCTGTCATGCACACACACACAGCCGTGACAAGCAAGTCTAGTGGTCAAGACCAGGTGCAACAGACTGAAGATCTGTGGCTTTGTACACCATTGATACTCCAAGGAGAATCTGCAGACCAGTTGTATGAACATTACCTGGGAGCAGCTTGCTAGACATGCAGAATCTCAGGCCCCAGATGTACTGAATCAGTGTCTACATTTTAACATGACCCCCAAGAGATTTCCATTCATAGTAAACTGTGAGAGACCCTGCCCTAGAAAGGAGAAAACAAGTATCTCCGTGTAGAATTTAGACCATGTTTTCCCTCTGGTTGATCAGGTCCAGAAATGCTTTGTTCTGATCTCCCGCACTGGGTTTTTACAATGAACAATCATGGTGATGCAGAGGCGTGGCGAAGGCACTTGGGGAACAAGACATAATATAGGGTCACCTTCCTGGCAAATGGGCATCTGTGCCTCCCAAGGGCCATCTGGGTATTTTCCCTCCCATCCTCTCATGTTTCTCTATCCAAACTGAAATTTAAGGACTGCTTGAAAAAGAAAAGGTCACAAAAGGCCAGTTTTTGACTCCATGGCTGTAGGTGGGGTTATTAGTGATTGTATTTACTAGCTTATTAGCTTTTCCTCAGTTCAAAAAGGCAGAGTGGTAGACGCACCTCAGACACACAGGCACACACATACCCCCATGTCCCACCCCAGCCCGAAGGCTTCTCCGAATCTCTACCTACCTCCCAGCAGAGACCAAGATCACTGCGAAGGCAGAGTTGGCCTTGTAGGATGAGGAATATCTCCAACGTGATTAAGTGATTAAAGCTGTGAGGCTGGAATCAGAATGCCTGGCCCACCACTCCCTAACTGGATGATCTTCTAAAGTTCAATTTCTTGATCTGCAACATGGGGACTTGCTAGTACCTTTAGTATCTACCTCATAGAGCTGTTATGAGGCATATAAAGGAGACAGTGTGATGCACCTCACTCGTATGTGGTAAGCTCTCAGTAAACCTAGTCATGGTATAATTATTTACCTAGTGTATTCTTCTGAGCAACTACTTAAAATAATTATTCCTGACCCTGAGGTAGTGTGATATAACCTGAGTTAACACTCAATAAGTAATATTTCAACTAAACCGACTGTTTCCATCTCTAAAATTTGAGAACAGGGGGCTCACGCACTTCAGAGAGAACTAAAACAAACAAAACCTAATGAACTATCTGCTGATTGTCTTCTCACTCCCGTGCCAAACACATTTAAATTTTTTTCAAGATTATTGCTTATGCTTCCTTGAGAGCAATGCCTGAGTCTTGTGTCCCATCGTGTCTCCCGTTCTTAGCCCAGTGCCGGAGACACAGTAGCCACCACCGATATTTTTGTGGTAAACTAGATGGTGAGCCACTTCTTTCTACTCACACACCACCTAGAGCGATGTTTTACTCATAATTATTCAGCGCTGATATTTTTCTCTTTTCTCAAAAATTTTATTTATTTATTTTTAGAGACAGGGCAAGGGAGGGAGAAAGAGAAGGAAAAAGACATTGGTCTGTTGCCTCTCACATGCCTCTAACCAAGGACCTGGCCTGCAACCCAGGCACATGCTTGACCAGGAATCGAACCTGCAACCCCTTGCTTTGCAGAACAACGCCCAACCAACTGAGCTGCACCAGTCAGGTTATTACTGCCGATATTTGTTGATTGAAAACTTTATCGCTGTGTAAAATATTCACCTATTTAAATAAGTAGTTTTGCTCTATTAGCACACCCCCAATTTTTCCACTGCAATGTCAGCCTAGCTAAATTCCAGAAGCAAAGCAGCATAATGAAAACATTTTAGCCTGAGAGTCAGGGGTCCTGGATTCCAAACTTGTAACCAAACAATGAGACCCGGATGAAACTATTTAATTGTGTAGGATTTCTGATTCCTCATTTGAAAACAAGGAGTTTGAAACAGATTGTCCCTGGGGTCTTTCCCACCCCAATTAAATCACTGATTCTAATTATACTAACCTGTATTTCGGCATTTGTTGTCTCTCCACCCAGTTCTTGTGTGGTATGTCCTCTCTTACTGAAGACAAGATTTAGGTTTTCAGGACCTGTTTCATTTGCCATTATCTGGCAAGAGTCATCTTTCTCATCAAGAGCTAATAGTTCTGCAGCCAGACAACCTAACAGTTCATCTGTCAATTCTTCGTCCTTTATAGAGTCTAAAAGATCTTGGGAAATTGAATTTGCATCACTTAAAGTTTTTTCAAACATTTGATGTGTAACTGACTTATCAGCTAAACTATCATGCTCCAAAGAATGTGCCCAATGTCGGTCGGTTTGTTTCTCTTGGAAAGAAAAATTCACAAGTGTTTTAGACTCATCTATCAAACTATCAAACTCTACATCATTCATCAAAATTTGGTTGGCATCTATTTTACCAAGAGATGCTGTATTCTGCCTTTCTTGCAGTACATGCTTGTTGAAACTCTTCTCACTGGGCACTACCCTGCTGCTTTCTGAAAGGAAAAATGGGGTCTGGTGATGTAGCTCTTCCAGTTCATGCAGATCCCTGAGGCTCGTGGCAAGTATTTGCTTGTTAGAAATGTGTCCTTCATCTGCAGACTCTTCCACAGAGGCTTCCTCAACAATGGACAAATCTGAGACAGGAAGGAATTCATTCTGTTTAATGGACTGCTCATGAGACTGAGCAAAGTTGATGGGCTGAACTTCATGTTTGGAAGAGAGAAAGTCTTTCCCTGAAGACTTCATCTGACACTCCGGTTCTGAAATGCCACCACCAGTTTCAATGTCTTGTAGGTTGCTACCTACAGCCTTGCAACCTTTTTCTTTGGAAATTAAATTTTTGTGCTTGTGTTTAATTCCAAGTAAAGCCTTGGGGGGTTTAACATGTGGTCTCTTCTGAGAAAGTCTTGTTCTGCTATTGCTGTTCCTCTCGTTGTGTGAAGATCGACATTTACTGGTGGTGCATCTGCCTGATGGAGCTGAGCATATCTCTCGGTAACAGTTGCTTTCATGCCGTTCGGTCTCTCTCATGTGACAATAAACAGGGGTCCCAAACATTTCATAGATTCCAGGTCCATTAGCAGTTGAATTGATTTCTTTGAACATATCACTATAGTTAAGATCTAGGTAATTTAGTCTTGGTTCTGTTGGTTGAACAAGGAGAGGAACGGAAGACTTTTTTATTCCTGGATTTTTACTGATGCAGGGAAATGGCTGCTTTCTAGGTTTCAGAGTCTGGTAAGTTGTTTGCTTCTTTTCTATCTGTGGCATTCTCCTTTGGAATTTGGGTGATTGCTGAGGTCTGGGGTAAATAAGCCCCAAAGAAGGGAAAACTTGAGTTTTTATGCTGGTTTTATTCACGGTAGGCTTAATGGAACCTTCAATGGAAATCACGAAATTCTGCAGTGTCCTGTTACTGGTCTTGGTTTTTGAATCTGACTTATTTCTAAGGGTTTTCACCCTTTGCCTGTCATTTTCTTGGTGTGCGAGTATGTTGAAGCTACTGTTGTTGTGAAGTGCACCCTTTCTCTTTTGGAGGCTTGGTTTGGCTACTGTTGGTTGCTTGGGAGTCTCATCTCCAGGGAAAGTGATGTGGATAAGAGGCACTATCCCATTCATTTCTGGTTTGGTTGCCTCTGCTACGGATATTTTTATGTTTGTCTCCATGCTGCTATGACCTGGGAGCTTTTGAATGGGACCATCAGGAATTACACTGGACAAACTTTTAAATAGAGTAAACTCTTCTAAAATCTGATTTGGCTCAATTACTTCACCTTTACACACTGAAGCACTTTTTAAATCATCTTTATCATTTCTAGTCTCTTTATCCATGCTTATAGTTATTTCTGAATGCTGAGCTTCTTGGAACTGGATTGGCATGGTACACACAACGTCTGAATTTCGTTCACAGTTTCTGGCTACAGAACCCTCTACCTTTCCTGATGAGAGATATCGAAAGTTTTCTTCTTCTGACTTTCTCATTGCACTACCAAAGTGGTCAATATCCACTTCTCTATCCGCAGGAAAATTGCCTTCCTTAAAATTCTCAGAGGACACCAAAGACTGCCTTTTTTCAAAGTGAGAGATTTGCATTTTGTCACAGCCTTCTGTTTCCTTAGATGCTCTATTCTCCTCCATCTCCAGGTACTGTCTGTGACGGTCAGCCTTCCGGAAAGAGCACATGTTTCTGGACCAGATAGAGCTATCAGAGGGCCTGAGAGTCTGATACACAAACACCTTCAGTGATGCTTCTGGTTGCTTGTTTGATGGTCTAAACTCATCAGATCGACTAACAGGCTCTGAGAGCTTAGGTACAAAAGATACAAGACTTGGAACATCTCTTCCTCTCTCTTTTTGATCCTTGTGACTCTGGGGGATAGTGAAAAGACCAGGTCTCATGGGCAAGAGTGACAATGGTGGTAGAGGAAACTAAAAGGAAAGAGAGAAAAAGCTAATGAATACAGAAACACATATGCATATCATGTTAACTGGTTTAAAGTAATCTGAAGAGAATCTAAGATTTTCTTTAGGAAGGCCCTGTGCTTAGGAAGTACAAAAGTATCCTGGAGATCACAATTTTAAAAGCTAAAAGCTCATTCCTAGTGGGTTTTTTTTTAAACCAAGGCAAAATAATACTTTTAGAAACCAAAATTATCATAGAGATTCATACTTACATATTTAAAAGAAAGACCTTATATGTAAACATTAAAAATATGAGACATTTTCTTTCTCTTCTCTTTTTATTTTCCAGAGAATCTATCTAAGATTTCCTTAAAATATTTTTTCTTATTTATTGATTTGAGTGAGAGAGAGACAGAGACAGAGAAGACTGAGAGAGAGAGAGAGGTATCAATTTGTTGTTCCATTTATTTATGCACTCATTGGTTGCTTCTTGTATGTGCCTTGACTGGGGCTCAAACTCACAATCTTGGAAGACACTATAACCAACTGAGCTACCCAGCCAGGGCTGATCTAAGACTTTTTATTTTTTATTTTTTCAGTATTTTTTATTATTTATGCTATTACAGGTTTCCCAATTTGTCCCCCTTTATCCCCCCTCCACCCTGCCCCCCAACCCTCCAGCATCCCCCCCTTAGTTCATGTCCATGGGTTGTAATATAAGTTCTTTGAGTCCTTTGTTTCCTATACCATTTTTTATCTCTCCCCATCTATTTTGTGCATACTAATTATGCTGCTTCTTCCCTGTACCTTTCCCCCTCTATTCCCCCCTTCCCCCTCCCCACTGAAATCCCTCCATGTGATGTCCATTGCTCTGATTCTGTTCCCATTCTGGTTGTTTGCTTAGTTTTTGTTTTCATTGTCTTTCTTTTCTTTTAGGTTCATTTGTTGATAGTTGTGAGTATGTTGTCATTTTATTGTTCATATTTTTTATCTTCTTTTTCTTAGATAAGTCCCTTTAACATTTCATATAGTAAGGGCTTGGTGATGATGAACTCCTTTAATTTGACCTTATCTGGGAAGCACTTTATCTGCCCTTTCATTCTAAATGATAGCTTTGCTGGATAGAGTAATCTTGGACGGAGGTCCTTGCCTTTCATGACTTCAAATATTTCTTTCCAGCCCCTTCTTGCCTGCAAGGTTTCTTTTGAAAAATCAGCTGATAGCCTTATGGGAACTCCTTTGTAGGTAACTCTCTCCTTTCTTCTTGCTTCTTTTAGGATTTTCTCTTTATCTTTAATCTTGGGTAACTTAATGGTGATGTGCCTTGGTGTGTTCCTCTTTGGGTCCAACTTCTTTGGGACTCTCTGAGCTTCCTGGACTTCCTGGAAGTCTATTTCCTTTGCCAGACTGGGGAAGTTCTCCTTCATTATTTTTTCAAATAAGTTTTCAATTTCTTGTTGCTGTTCTTCTCCTTCTGGCAGCCCTATGATTTGGATATATAAACGTTACAGGTTATTCCAGAGGTTTGTAAGACTCTCTTCACTTTTTTGAATTCTTGTTTCTTCCTTTTGTTCTGAAGGATGTTTATTTCTTCAAATCGTTGCTTTGAGTCCAGGTTTCCGCCCTGTCACTGTTGGTTCCCTGAATATTTTGCTTTATTTCACTTTGGGTATCCTTCATTTGTTTTTTTCATTTTTCGACCAAGCTCAGTCAGTTCTGTGAGCATTTTGATTACCAGGGCTTTAAATTCTCCATCAGATAGGTTGGCAATCTCCTCCTCGCTTAGTTCTCTGAGCTTTCTGAGGCTTTTCTCTGTTCTTTCATTTGGGCCATATTTCTCTGCCTTGGCGGGGCAGATAAGTTGTAAGGGGCTGGGGCCTTAGGTACTGACCTGGGCAGGGCAACCCTCTTTGCTTCACTGCCTGTGGGGGAGGGGCCAGAGAGGGAACAGTGCGGCTTGCCTACTCCTCTCTAGCTCACTTTCAACAAACTCTCCTGTGAGACTGGATGCTTCTCCCACCGCTGCAACCCCAGCCGTAGTCCACAACCACCTCTGAGTCTCAGTAGCCCCTTAAGTCAGCCCCTCAGCAGCCAGCCCTGTCCCCACAGTCTGCCGTATTGCTGTGGTTTTTCTGAGTGGGCCTGCATGGTCCGCCACCTTACCAGTCTGGTCGGTCTGGTTGATTTTTTCTTTAATTCCTTGGTTGTCGGAGTTCCATGCAGTTTGAGTTTTCTGGCGCTTTTGGTTATTTATTGATTTTAGATTGATTGTTATCCTCCTTTTGGTTGTGTGAGACAGCGAAGGGTTTCTACCTATGCCTCCATCTTGGCCGGAACTTGATCTAAGATTTTTTAAATACCCACTTAGAACAGCTTAAAATTACTGTTTTCATGTACTTTAACGAGAGTTACAGACTAACTCATAATTTGTATCCAGAACACAACTACTCCTCATTGTTTTACCAAACTGTTCTGTTGAGGGTAGCTTTTAAATGTGCTACACTATACACTTGAAAGTTTGCAACCAGTGATGGTTTCTAATTTCCTTTGCCCTCCAATTAGTTTCAAACTAAGCTAGTTTTTATTTTTATCAACCACTAGAGGTCAATATAACCCAGTGTATAATCAGCTTTCAGGTCATTAAGCTTAAACTCTAACTTTATGCTTCTTTTCATTGAGACCCTTTCCTGCATATATAAATTTAAAAACCAGTTATATTAGAATATTCATGGGCTGGATCTTGAGTGGTAACTGACAGCTATATGTTTCATTTTCATTCTGTTGCCAACTGTGTGTAAGAAGAAAGGAAAAGTAAAGGAAGCTGACACCAGAAACTTAAACTTTAGAATCGGATGAGATTCAGTATAATTCCCCAGTTTTATTGCCTAGATGATTTTCTCCCACCTCTTAAAAATCATGGGAAATAAAGACAGATCCTCCCAGCGCTTGAACATCTCCCCAAGCGCAGCCTTTTTCTTTTCTTTTTTTTTTTTTTTTTGCCAATTAACCCCTTTTACAACCAAAAGCAGTACCTACGTATTTTCTCAAAGGCTCATTTTCTCAAAGGACACAGAAGAGTTAGACAGTTGACAGAATTGCAAGGATATTTCCAAATGCTTTACTCATAAATTAGACAGCTAGAAAAATTCTTCTGTCCTTGCAAAAAAGAATGACCTAATGTCTAATATATTATAAGATAAATTTAAGTATGTCTAAGGAAACTACTCACCTCATGCAGAGAAGAGGCAACATCCCAGAAACACAATATATACGTGGCAAGGTACTGTTTTCCCAGAAATGATTTGCTACTCTATAAACTGTATGTGAGTTGTTGTATTTCCAAGAAATAAGTGCTGAGGATTTGGGTTCTGAGTTCTTTGATCGGGCTTATCTCTAAGAACAAAAGTTCTTTGGTGATAATCCTTAAGACAGTAACACTAAAACAAATCTTACCGCAATTCTTCGGCCACTGCACTTCATATCAGAGGTAGAAAACTCTATAACAAGAAAAAAGAATAAAAGTTAGATATTCTTAGTCGTTAACTGAACCCACTCTGCCTTACACCAGAGTTTGGCAATGGAGTAATCTTGGTGCTGAGGTTTGAAAAGGTCAAAATTAAGAGTTATTCCAGGTGTGATCCACGTGGAGGTGGGCCTGGTACGATTACACAAAACCTTAGGCTACTTCCACTAAAAGGGGTTGTTGTTTTAGACATGATGCTGCTTCTCATATGCATGTAGCTTATATGTGTGTCTTACATAGATAACATTTGTGCGAATATATATGTTGATATATATTTATATTTACATTCTGGCAGGAAACACGAGATCTCTGGAACAGAGAACAGAGCACGCATTACTCACTCGGCATTACACCACCAGGCCCCGACACCCCAGTTTCCACAGGGTGACACACTGAGCGCCAGCCGCTCACCCGGACGTGTAGTGGGCTGCGCCACAGGAATTATGAGACTCAGAGCTCATATAAAGTGTTTGGCACTTCGACCCATGTTTTCCTCCCAAGAAAGAGAGCTCTTTACTATGAAATGTAAGCAAATGTTTCCAGGAGAAAGGACAAATGTATCTCTGGGTTTTATTACCCTAGAATGTAAGCAGACAGCTTTTGAGGAAATAAGCCTCTGAGTCTCTCTGTTTTCTAGAGGAGCAAGACACTATCTCTAATTTCTAAGACAGGCTTATCATTGAATCATCTTTTAACCTAGTTTCCTAGTGCTTTTTGCTCAGAAAGTCGGGACCCTGCAGAAATGTGACAGTATTCATGTATAATTGTCCCCCAACCACCATTTGAACTCAAACTTGGAATACATCATAAATGCTGAAGGGGAGGTGCATGGAAAGGAGAAAGGACTTACTAGGTAGTGTAAAACCTAGTTTTTGTCTTTTTATCAAAAGTAAGACTGCACCACCACAGCTTGAAGCTGAAACAAAAAGTGCCCATGTGTCCAGTGTCAAAGCAGGTCACATAAATGGATGAAGTGGGACAGGTGGGGACAGTGGTAAACTGAAATCATGTGCCCAGCTAAAGGGACATCCATTACCAAGTGCTAATTGATGCTGTCCATTCCAGATGGGTAATCCACCGTGGCTAGACCTCCTTATTGTCAAGAGAAGTCAGAAAGCTGGAGACTGTATGTGAAAGCTACCCCCCGCCTCCCCTTTTTTGAATACTTCAAAGGCTGGACAAAATATGCCTGTGGGTCCATTTTAGCCACAGCTACTACTTTAAAATTTCATTTAGAAACAGGCTTCTCTAAGATGTAACACAGGTAAAGAAGCCATTCTCAGGTGAAAGACGGTCACCTGAGATGAGGGTCACAACTGGAGGGGCAGAGGCCTTCCCCTTAGCCGCAGCGGGCCAAGGCACCTCCCCCCAACCCTTGATGCACTTATTCAATAAACACCAAGTGCCTACTGAGTGGCCAACACTGTTCCAGAAGATGACAATTTAGTTGTGAACAACAAAGACAAAATCCTTACCCTCATATAAGTGATATTCTAGAAACTGAGGTTTTCTGGTGAAAAGATACTACAAGTTAACGCCAGAAATACAAGTGAAAATAATTTATAGTTGGGTGCGTATGAATACATTCCTGAGGTTTTTAGTTTTCAGATATTATTATAAATACTTGGGTAAACAGTATCCACCCAGCGTTGAAAGGGATGACATGTGGTAGAAAGGCACTCGACATTTCTGGTGAGATGCAGATACAAGATCTTTCTAGTAGGTAATTTGAAAGCCTTTAAAAATGTATGTAGAATTCCAGGTAAGAGATTGAATGTACAAACTTTTCTCCACTCTCTTTACAAACCTCACTAAAATGACAGTAAAGGAATTTTAAAAGGTGTAAGAACAACAAAAACCCAGATGATAAAGCAGCAGATGAGCGACATCAACACACTTTTTTGGCCAGTGAAAACCATTTGGGTGAATAATAGTTGACAAGTTGCCAGCGTCCTCTATTCTGTTCACTGCCTGCAGAGGGGAGAACTCAACAAGAAATGAGGACAGGGAGCAGGAACTGAAGACACCAGGTACCTCTGAAGGTGAGGACACAGCTGAGGCTGAAACAAGGATTGCCCGTAAGTCTGCCGAAGGAGTAGGTTCCAGATTCCCTGCCCTGCCCCACTGGCCAGGAGCTGCTCTTCCCTGTCCCTGGCTGAGAGCTGGAAGTTTACCCTCTGGAGAGCCTGAAACAAAGGTGCTAAGGAGCTAGGTGCAGCTGAGAGCGGAAATGGGGTGCTAGAGTGAAGATAAGAGGATTCAGTGAAAACGTGCACACTGACCTGTGAAGCCCCAGCCTCACAACCTGCAGACAGGAGCCTGGATAATCTGTCCCTAGGGAAACTCACTGAGAGAAAAGCCTCACTGTGCACGTGGACACCCGGGAATCCCTCCCCCAACCTACCGGGTCTCTGCCCACTCAGCAAGCCCTCAAGTGCTCCGCCGCCCTCTTAAATGCAAATATGTAGATAGCCAAGGATCAACTGATATGTGAGGAAAAGCCTCTAACGTGAAAATACAGAGAATAAAACAAACTGAAAGAAAGTAAAGAGCTCAGAGGAAATAGAGACAATGAAAAACTATCATTAATGCACTGTTCTTGGGAAGCTACTGGAAAATGTACCCACTAAAATGAGGGAGTAAATCAAGGAAGAGGAAGCTGAGTATCCAGTACACGGGGTCCAATGCAGCAGGGAGGCCAAGGGAAGTTTCAGGATGACGGATGGCTGCAAGGGGGCAGAGGGTTCCAGGAGCAGCAATGTCTCCAGAGACGAAACTGCCCACAGGTTACCCCACGTGCAGCTGCACTTCACAGGTCCACCAGGCAGAGGTCCACCAGGCAGCATGGGACGAATTAGGAAGGGATACACAGAAAGGAAGCAAATAATGAAATGAGGCATTTATTAACACTGTAATAAATACAACATCTCAGAAGAGAGAAAATGTAATCATAGCACACGACTGAGCTCAGCTGTCAATATTTTACCTAGTCATAATAATGAACACGGTGAATATTGATTTCTTTTGAACACAAATATTGAGAAGATTGGGGGTTGCCCATGTATGAGGAGACTAATGTAAAAGTGTTAAGTTCTTATAGATAAGGTCTAAATTGAACAATCAAACAATATCATTATAAACACGTTATTTAGAAATAAGGAAGTACATTCTAGAAGAAATGGTTTTGGAATACTATTTGTACTTCTAATTTTTATTTTTTATATTTGCTCATCTGTCTTTTCTGAATTTTTTAAAAGATTTTATTTACTTACTTTTTTTAGAGACAGGGGAAGGGAGGAAGAAAGAGAGGGAGCAAAACATCAATGTGTGAGAGAAACATCAATCAGTTGCCTCTTGCATAACCCCGAGGACATGGCCCGTGACCCAGGCACGTCTCCTAACTGGGAATTGAACTGGCAACATTTCCGCCTGTGGGACAACAGCCAGCCCGCTGAGCCACACCAGTCAGGGCCTGAATTTTTTTAATCAACATATATTGATTGTCTAAATTTTTCCAAGTTGCATCTAAACAAATTTTTTAAAGGGTAGGGGGCAAATACTGGCCAGAAAACCCCAGTTGACGTTTTCAAATAAGACTGCGGCTCCTATAGAGCAGCTTCCATTACGGAACATTGACCTACCCACGTGTATTCTCGTCTGGGTGCATAGTGACTTTTGTTACATCTTCAGGATCCTCTGTGGGGCTAGGAGAGGAGGGTGTTTCTGTCACATCCAGTTCAGTCTCTCCATCCACACTCCCGGCAGTTTGTCCCTGTACCAACTGCCCCTCCTTTTCTCCCAGGAGTGTCCAACCTTTTGGCGTCTCTGTGCCACACTGGAAGAAGAGTTGTCTTGGACCACACATTAAATACATCGCGACATGTAATCACAAAAAAGATCTCTTGATGTTTTAAGTACATGTATGATTTTGTGTTGGGCCGCATTCACAGCCATCCTGGGCCGCATGCGGCCCGTGGGCTGCAAGTTGGACACCCCTGCGACCATCTCCACTACAACACTAACTGTGTTTATCCTTTCCTTCACCCATAACTAGAGAGGGACTCAGGTGTGAACTCTGAGAACAGATGGCATGGTGCTTAAGCACATTGGCTTCAGAGACAGGTGGCCCGGGTTTGAACCCACCCTCTATAATTCACTAGCCATGTGATCTGGGTACACACACTTAGCGTTCTTAGGGCTCAGTTTCCTCATTCCTAAAACAAGGCTTCTATATATTACCTCTATCAGTGGGTATTTGTGCCTTGCAATAGTAGACACTTAATAAATGGTTGTTATTTTTAATTCAATATACAGTTTTTAATAGTTTTGTACCAGGTCTGGTGCTAGGTGCTTGAAGGTGCAATGATTTTTGCGTTTGTGATGTGGTAAAGGCAGGCGTAGAAACGAATAGTGACAATTCAATGTGCTGAGTGTTATGTTGCAGGATCCTACGGGAGTTGAAAGGAATGGTGACTTATCCAGTCGTCAGGAAGTTAGGAAGACTTTGCAGAGGAAGTGGTATCTCAGGTGACACGTAAGAATGGCATAGTGTTCCAGCAGAAAAACCACAGCATGTGCAAATATTTCCACATTTGTTCTGGGAATGGAAGGTGTTTAGTAGGGCTGTTCATCGTACTCCTGAGGAACAGGGCAAGATAGGAAGCTGAAGACAGGCTGCTGAGAGTTGGAGCTACCTTTGCTGATTGTGAGGAGGAAGCTTCTGGGTCTACCTCACAGTTCTGACCTGACGGTAACGCCCTCGCACACAGCCTGTCCAAACACCGTTCAACGTTATGATAACTGAAATAAGCCAGACACAAAAGGACCAACATTGTCTGATTTCACTTGTATGAAGTACCTAGAACAGACAAATTCATGGAGACAAGAAGTGGAACGGCTGCCAGGGGCATGGAGTTGGGGGGGGGGGGCGGGAAGAGACGGGAGTTAGGGTCGATCAGGGGAGAGCGCCAGTTTCGCAAGGTGCGAACATCCTGGGGATGGACGGTGTGATGGCTGCACGGCAGCGTGAACGTGCTCGGTGCTGCTAACCTGTACGTGCAAAACAGTTAAAGTAGTGACTTCTAAGTTACACACATTTTACCACAATAAAAATTTAAATTATAACAAAATACTGCTTTATTTAAATTTCACTTAAGCTCTACCCATCCCCCTAAAGTCATAATTTTATTTTATTTTTTCCTTTGCTTGGTGAGGCGCCTCACAGTTCCTATGCTGTGCGATCTCCCTCACTGCAATAAGCCAGTAACTGTAACTCTGGGGATCAGGCGTCTGTCCCGGGTGCTTGGCCGGCTGGTTCAGGACAGTAGTGAGCGAATATCAACCGCAGCGTTGCCCTCAGGGGAAATGCTGGCACCTGCGCTGCTAACTGGTAATTAAGACTTCCGCTGCAGAGAGTGGCAAACTCAAGTCCTGCAAGAAAGCGTCCTCAGTGAGGCCTCCAAGATTCCCACAGATAAACATCAACAAATATGAGTGCACAGTAAAGATTTTCAAACACTCAAGAAAAAGATTGGTAGTCCTGGCCGGGTGGCTCACTTGGTTGGAGCCCCGTCCATACACCCGAGGGTTGCTGTTTTCATCTCTGGTTGGGGCACACGTGGGAGGCACGTGTCGCATGTTTCTCTGTCTCTCTCTCTCCCTCTTTGTCTCTCTCTCTTTCTCTGCCTCTCTCCCACTCTCTAATATTCATTCAACATATCCTTGGGTGAGGATTTGAAAAAGATAAACATTTGTTAAATGAAGAATAAAAGAATCACTGTGTAATTACCATATTTTGCCGTGTATAATGCCCACCCATATTTTTATGCACATTAATTACACACAGGATTATTATACCCATTGTCATACCCACGGAAGGTAATCATTATAGCCAGGTATAGTGTGCATCCTTATTTTTCCCTCAGAAATTTGGGCAAAAAAGTATGTGGGGAACCGTTCCAAGAGTGGGAAATGTGGCTCAGCCCCCACTTGGAAAACCAGTGGGGAGCGAGGTTCGGTGGGCAGGACCCACGTCCATGGATAAGTTCTCCCGTGGGAAATCAGGTCTGCATTGTACTTAGACTGCTAGGAGACTTGCTCTTGCTAAAACTCCCTCACCCTGAACTGAGGAAGCAAATGTTTACTGAGTATCTTTATCTTCCCAGAATCTGGGCTAGACCCCCCAGGTATGGGACAAAGCCTTTTTGACCATTTCTCCTTTTACATTGCAAATATCCCCCTTTGATGTACTCAGTGACTTCCTCTCCTGTGTCTGCAAAGATAACCACCCCAAACAAACCTATGAATAATAAATGAGGACCATCTTTGATGTAGGAGGCCTAGAAAAACAATAAAGCCTGTCCAGGCAGGGGTGAAGGGGTCTCTCTCTCTAACTTGGAGAGTGGCCACGTAGCCCCTTTTCCCCCACCGGATTTCTATAGTCCGTGTGTATGTGTGTTTGAATACTGAAACCTCAACAGCAGATCTTGCGGGACTAGATCCGCGTCAAAAGTATGCATTATACACAGCAAGATACTAAATGGACTCACCTTCAGATTTTCTTTGCTGGCCTTCCAGAAAGTGAGGAACCTCTTCCCTGGCTACAGACTTGGAGATGCTGGGTGCTAAGTAAGCTCTTGGCAACAAGGAGCCCACGTTCTCATCGCAGCGCTCCCTGGCGCTTTCCTCTTTCCTCAGGAGTGAAGGCCATGTGGGCGGCGTCTTTGCCCTTAAGTCCACCGATTCAATGTCATTGGGAAGAGGAACGGAATGTGCTCGTGCCCAGTCTTGATGCCCTGAAGTTACCTGACTGACAGGGGAAGGAAACGGCTCGGTTTGCAACGCGCCCCTCGTGTCTTACAGATGGCTATCTGGCTCTCAGTCCAGCCTGCGGTAACGGGAAAGTTAGGAGAACTATTTCTGAATGGTGCTGCTGAGGAGGAGGCTGTAATCCCAAAAGGACGAGAGCGCTCCACCCTCCGACTCGCTCCCCGCACCGTCTGCCCGCGCGCCCCGCACTTCAGTTGTCCCGGTCCCTGCGTTGAGCAGAGTGGCCAAGGGCGCCCTTCTACGTCTCCAAGGGCGATAACCAGCCCAGTGCCTCTCAAACTATCTTTGGAGAAGGACCAGTTTTTAAATTTTCCAGTCCATTGTGGCCTAATATTTTTGTAAAATGTAATAAAAATGAATTACAATAAAAATGAAACAAAAATCGAAACCAAAAATAAACCCCAATTTTTTTCATTACCAGATCCATAAACACAACATTACTTTGTCAAATGCTATACACCTTTAAATGCGTAAATTTTCAAGTTGATGCTGACTTCATCGTGGACTGGTAAAGGCCCACAGGACCACATTTTAAGAAGCACTGCTGCGGGGAGAGCGCACTCTGGCCTCCCGCCTGCTTCTGCGCTTTGATCGCTCCCAGCCGCACCCCCTTTTGTTTTCGGCCTAAGACCGCGGTCGAGGTGCAACTGCAGACGCGAGTCATTGCAACAGAAACCATAAGGCCCACCGATACCTACCTGGGCCCTGCCACAACAATGTTTATCATGACCCTGCTTTCAGGTGAGTTTTTCTTCTTTTTGGTTGGCCTGCTAAAAATGTAGGTCACCACACACGTATCATTTCATGCTTAAATTCCAATCTAAAAAAAACACTTCAGAGAATATTGCTTACTTGTTTTCTTTTATATCTTCTTGGCTCATTTCTCGGGGGTGATGTCCATCTCTCAGAAAGGTAACAACATTCTCTCCACCTATAGAAATGCATGACAACAGTAGAAAAAAGGAGAAAGCAATGAATTCCAGTGGCAACCAAAGGAAGGCACTATTTTTGGTTATTTGGCTAATCGATTCTTAATCATTATAGAATGGAATTAACCAGGAGGTTTAACCATGTTTGTATCTTTTCTGTTCAGCATATGATAGGTTGTAAATAAATGCTTGCTTGAAGAGCAAAAAAAAAAAGTATAACAAAACTTTCCAGATGTAAAATAAAGTTTCACTGTGAGCAATGCTGTCCCTAGAATAGAATAACAAGGCTCCTTCATGCAAGTGTAACTGATGACACCTACTTCGGAGGATTGCTGTGAGAATTAAATGGGATAATTTATGTATTTCCATGGGAACTTGCTCATATTTGTAATTTTGGCGATCTCCTGTTCGATTCCATGGAATGATTCCCAGTATAAACCCTTACAATAGAAAGTTCCAATTCATAGAATCGATGCTTGCTTACAATACCATGCTAAACAAACAGACCTAGGAAAACTTCTGTGAGCCCTTCCTTTTAGAAAAGAAGAAACTGATACTTGTGAGGTTATGTGGCATGATCAGGGCCACTCTCGTACTAGAAGGAAGATGGATGTCTTTCACAACATTTTTGTAATCATCCTGGGAAAAACCTAGCTAGTATGTTCAGAGTAAGAAAAACATACAGCATCCACTCCTAAAAACTGTCAGTGAGAAGGATTTCAGAGGCAGGGTACAGTTAGGACTTCGCTATGGAACTTAGAGAACTGTGCAGAGTGTATTCACATGAACGTGTTCTTAAGAATGACTGTATTTTTACAATTTTTGAGGACTAATAAAACCAGAAGATTTTTAAAACAAATTTAATGTGTTCAAAAGTCTCTTAATTGGTTGATTTCTTTTTCACACCAAAGAACAAAGATACAATAAGCATGTATAAGAAATACCTGCCTTTATGAAATTGTTAAAAACTAATGGGCCGCTTAAGTTGTTGGCCCTACGTGGGAAAAGAAATTATGAATGTGCCGACTCTGAAATCAGGTGCCAACATACAAATGTGTTCTGTTTCATCTCTTGAACACTGTGAGTGGTCCTGGGAGCCTCAGAACCAACCCAGGGGGCCAGGAAAGATGATACATTGTCCTGTGTAAGAGTAAAACATTTGCGCCTGAGTGCATCTTCCCCTTGAGAGGTATAACTTAACCCCACCAGAAACTGTTACAGTGGGAAAACTAAAAGATAACAGTTAAACATAAGTAGAAACAATTTCTTCACAAAAATGGTAAAAATGCATTCATAAAGCCTAAAAATGATTGCTAATTTGTAATGTAAAGGCCATTATTAAAATGAGAACAAAAGTTGGCCAAGCTTCATTCATTCATTAAATAAAAATTATTTTCTCCTGAAAAGTCTCACTTTCCTGTGTTTTCTGCTTGTTCTTCAATTGATGGGTATCAAGGCTCAAAATATTTTGATAACCTCTCCACATTTTGATAATTTCTTAAATCATAAATCTCAACAAAGAATTTTCAAAAACTACATTTTTCCAGCCTCCTTTGCTGCTACAGTTCAGGAAAATACCTTGAGAAACGGGTTCACATAATTTCCATGGAGAAAGATAAGGTGCAGGCTTCCTTTCTGCTGAGGCGGCAGCACAGAGAGTGGAGGCTAAAGTGGAGGCAGCCTCCCCCCACCCCCGGTTGCTGGGGCAGAGGCAGCCACTTTCGAGATGCAGTTATGAGAATTCTTTCTGAAAACCCAGCCTACAGTCTGTTCTTCTCCTTTGGCTTTTCAATGTTCTATGAACTTTCTAATCTTTTCAAAACTTCCTTTTAACCCAGCTAGACTGGATTCTATTATCTGCAACTAAGAATCTTGATAGATATACACTGTAGCATTAAAAAAATTAAGTTCCATAATTTCGGGAAATAGGTTCTTAATCATTCATGAAAAGAGCAATTTTACACATTTAATTTCCAACCTACAAGGTTTGTATCTGTTACGTTCTGGGAAAACAGCCGATCTGATTGAGGAATAAAAGATTTTTATACTAAGGAAAAAGATGAGGGGTAAAACATTACAATGTGTAAAAACATTGTGTTTTACACATTACCATCTGTAAGGGCCTCTGTTGAAGCAAATGCGTCGTGCAGGAGCTCTAGTCGTTAAGGTCTATGGGGGCGACCCAGACATGGAGATTATGTATATATTTTAGTGATGATCCCTTTAATAAAATACCACATGGACAAACAGATATAATGATCAAGTGTGTACATCCAGAACAGAATAAACAGCCCTATGGCATGCATAAGGTCTTCATAAGGTGTGCAGCACTTTAAACATTAAACACTTGGAGTACGTTAGAAGCAACGTGGATATGGGATTTAAAAAGATGTATTGATATCTGAGATGAATGTGGTGCACAATAATTCCCAAAACATTTTTATTTTAGACTTTGCAGCTGAAAAGAGTAACTAGCTCAATGGAAGACTTTATCAAGTCTAAGAAGGAAATTTGAAAACAAATGTTTCTTTTAATAACGCAAGTTATTGGAGCTTGAAACCACGAGAGCTTAGTGGAGATGCTGCGCAAGTGTTATGGCTCCTATATGAAAACCTACAATGTTACAAATTGACTTAAAAAGAATTCCTAGCACTTCAAATGACAAGTCATCTCCAAACTGAGAAGTGTAAGTGAATTTAACCTCTTGGAAGGTGCTTGGGACACAACTGGGTATCTGAGAACTTGACTTTGAATCTTTGAAAGTCTATAGCCAACCACAAGGACTATTTGGAAAGGGAACAGGATTTGCTTATTTCGATTAGGTCTTTCAGGGTTCATGGCGTTAATAATTTCAAATGTTACTAAATTATTCTAGGCCCTCAGCCTGGGGTGGCGGGGGGAGATTCCAAGTGAGATGCAGAAGGCTGCCCAGCAGAGGGCAGCATCGCACAAGGGACCAGAGGAGACAGCGGCTGGACTCACAGCCTGAGAGGAAAAAAAGACATCCAAGGGGACAGCTTCCCTGGCGTGTTAGAAATGGAAGTCAGAAAATTGCCAGAGAGAAATTTCACAGTATGAACAAACATTTAATTTAAGAAGTTTATAGGCAAACGTGATAGGCCAATGTAATGCTATGGTGAGTATAGCATTTTCTGAAGTGAAAATTTGCAAATGCCTTGTGGTCTGTTAAATGCAAGGACATTTAAAGACAGGACAGGATAACGTATTTTGAATGGGTGGTTGTTCTGGAAAGTTCCAGACTTGTGGCCTCATAGGCTAAAAGACTGAGATTTGGAGCTTTATCACCTTGTTCAGTCGCATCTTCCCCTCAAGGGAGCTCTGGGACAGAGCTGATGGACAAATGCCTGGTTCTGAGAAGGACAGGCAGATCCTTGTTGCTGATGGAAGAGTCTGTGAGGAAAGATATGGGGTGTGGAGGGGGGGTCGGGCAGGGAGAGATATTATCAAACAAGAAGGAAACGGGCATAGAGTGGCTGGTTGAGATGAAGTGGGAGTAGAGTAGAGAGGAGGGACACCAGAGGGATGCCATTTACCAAAGGATAGAATTAGGAAAGGTTTTCTATTCCCTTTGTGCTTTTCTGTGTTTCCGAAGTTCTGCACTGAGTGCTTCTGAAAATGGGAGAAATCCAAACAATCCACATTATCTTTGCAAACACTTCAAGAACAGAAGCCGAGATACCTCGTGTCCCGGGTTGCCAATCTGGTCCGTCACCACCTGGACCTCCTCCTTCAGTAACCAATATGGAATGACTGCAGTCATCATCTTGGTCAAACTCCTGAAATGTCATAAAATAGGAACTCCGTTATTCAATGTGCTGTATATATATATTTTTTGGAAGAGTGAATGTTGACTTTTCTAGGCTGAAGTTTCACGCTGTGGACTCCTTTTAAACTGGATTAAGTGTTTAGGACTAAAATAACAGGAAAGTATCTAACCCCAGAACACCAGGCTCAGACAGACATAGATGTGATTAATTACATAGTCAAAAATGAAGATCAAAGCTGAAATCACATAGACACTTAGACATTCAATGTTATACTTTGTCATGTCAGCAGCCAGACTTCCAAGCTGCCACGAATTCCATCTGGGTGGGTAACTGGAAAGAATCCTTTGGCCACTGTCACAGTGAACAACCCCAAAGGAACATGGTCGTTTTCCAAATCCCTTCCCAGGGCATCATTTACAAGTGCTGAGGGCGGAAATCCCTGCCCCATGTGGAAGCTACAGGTAGGACCCTAGACTGAATAGAGGCGGCAAAGCTAAGTTTCACTCTGACAGCTCTCTGATCAAATCTCAGCACACAACCTGTCAAACTTCCTTTTTACCCTCTAGAAAATAATCATTATGCTGAAAAACATGGATGAGAAACAACTTGATTTATAAAAAGTTCTCCATACTCTCTAAAGAAGAAATGCTTGCTTATTGGAATTCATTATTGTTGATAGTTTCCTTCATTAGAAGTTGTTGCTGGTGATTTGTCCCTTTCCAATGTTGAGAACAGTGACAGATGCAAGTGGTAGGTATGATACCCCATCACACACTGGACATGACAGTTAGCTCTCTGGCTTCTCTGGTCTGAGTGGCCACCTATTTAAGGGAACTGTTGGATGAAAGCCTTTCCCTACATACAGATGCCTGTTGGACAAGCAGGGAGTCTGTCACAAAGCCTCTGGCATTCACTACTTACCCAGAGAGCACGGGAATCTTTTTTTCACTTTGTTCATTTTAATTATTATAGAAAATCATAAAACAAAGCCATCATTTATAATACCATAAACAATATTTTAGGTATTCAATCATGATAATTTAGTTGTCAACCTTAATTTTAGGCAGCAAATCATGCTTTTAAAAGTATTTTCTACTTCCTACAGAAGTTAAGTGGCCTACTTGGGCCATCCCGATGTCAATGGCAGCTGGACCACCTGACTGGTCACCCCGATCTGAGACTGTTGTCAATTTCATGGCTCACCCTTCTCTGCATTTCAAAACTTCCACCACCATCTGGCAAATTTCTTCTCCCTCCAATCAAATTATAAATGGAGGGCCCTCTTTTTTAGCATATATGGAAATACAAAATAGTCTTCTTTAAAAAGTAGAAGAAAAATCACCTATAATTCTACAAATAAAAAACAAACATTGTTAACAATTGTTACTAACACTGTTAAACATTGTTAACAATTATATTTCCTCTCTCTTTTTCCTAAGAATTAAAAAAATATAGCTGCATCATATAATTTTATATCTTAAGATAAGCATAAATTACACAGCAATTGACTACACAAACGTCATTTTAATGGAATTTTAAATTTCCCTCAACAAATATCTATCAGCCCCAGGAGTCTCACCACGTAAGCCCTATAATGCATATCAGGCATTTTTAACTCTTGGTTATTTATTACACATAGTGCTGTGAACATCTTGGCAATTAATACCCTAATATTGCATTATTTCCTTAGAGTAGATTCCTAGATACGGAATTATTGATCCAAAGAGTATAATATTTTTAAGGTATTTTTTTACACACACTGCTTTACACTTGCACTTCACCAGCTGTGTGTGTGTTTCATTCCATCTTCTCCGTCATCAACCTCCATCACTTTTCATTTGTAGTAATAATGTCCAGAATTGGGTATCTTATTGTTGTTTGAATGTGCATACTTTGATTAGTAGGAAAGTTGGAGATAGTTTCAGATGCTCATTGACCTTTGTGAGAAGCCGGAAGATGCAGAGTGTGAGCACACCTATCTATAAAAGTCGTAACGACGACTGAAATGTGCATGCACAGTGCCAGACACTGTTCTGTGCACCCCCCATATGTTCACTAATTTAATCCTCGCAACAATTCTCAAGGTGGGAACGACTTGCTTCTTTTTACAATAAGGCCCAGAGGAGTTAAGTTACTTACCCGAAGTCACATAGTTGGCCAGAGGTACACAATTCACGCCCAGACTCCGAAGTCTGGGTGCAGACCTCTTAACAACTCTGCTTTCTTGCTACCATGGAAAGTTCAAAATAAAGAATCTCAACAAAAGCCAAAAAAAAAAAAAAAAGAGAGAGAGAGAGAGAGAGAAAGAAAACTAACAATGAGAAAAATTCAGAAAAAGAATACTAAAGCCTAATTTATAAGTTTTGCACAGGAAAATATAAAAGAATGTGTGTTGCCTACAAGTGCCCGAAAAAAATTTCTTTTTTGAATAAACTGGAAACCATAAGCATCGCAATCAAAAAGGATGAAGGGAATGATATCTATTTTGAAGATTGTCATGAAATGACTCACATAAAAACAGCTTAGAATTTTCTAATTCCTTTTAGAATGCTAAATATAAAAGCCTTTAAGATGTGCTTAGGTGTCATGAGGAAAAAAATTGAAATAATGACACTCAATTGTGAGTGAAGGAGAAAAAGTATTAGAATAGCACATCCCCAACACAAAAATGATTTTCATAAACCACTGACAATAATGCAGGAGGTGACAAGAGACTAGAAATAGAACAGCATTCTCATCTACAAACAACAGAATGCTAAACATACAGAAGAGAAAAAGGCATCGAAATCATACATAATTAGAGACTTACAGTCAAGATGGAGGTATAGGGAAACAGGGCTCGCCTCCTTGCATAACCACAGTGAAGATGACAACTAAACTACAAAACAACTATCGCTCAGGATTGTCAGAAAATTGAACTGTCTGGGAGTCTGACAACCAATGTCAGTCTGACTCAGAATGTGGGTGTGTAAAAATTGAGAGGGGTACCTCGGGAGTGAAGGAGCCCAACCCCACATCAGACCACCCAACCCAGTGCCAGGAAGATAAGTCCTCATAACTTCTGGCTGTAAAAACAAGTGCGGTTGAAATGGCGGGACTCTCAGGAGTCTCTCTTAAACGTCCTGCAACAGACTTAGGACTTACGCAGATTCACTTCATTTGGGCTCCAGCACTGGGGCAGCAGCTGGAGGGCACCAGTGGCATATGGGGAGAAGTTGAAGTGTCTAGCATCAGGGCCAGCACCAGGGGACAGCTTCCTGAAGCCAGACAGTGGCATTGTCCCCTTTCTGAGCCTTCTTCCACATAGAGCCACAGAGCAGTAACACCATATCAGAGACTCCATCTACCTGGTGTACATGGGTTAACCTGCCCTGGTGATTACCTAAGGCTCTGCCCCATCCAACTTACAGGTGCGCTTTTCTACAACAGGCCGCACTACTAAGACAGGGAGTCAAAGCTGCTCTACCTAATACACAGAAACAAACACAGAGAGGCTGCCAAACTGAGGAGACAAAGAAACATGGCCCAAATGAAAGAACAGGTCAACGCGTCAGAAAAAGACTAAACAAAATGGAGATAAGCAATCTGTCAGATGCAGAGTTCAAAACACAAGTTATTAGGGGGCTCAAGCAACTCATTGGGTACTTCTACAGCGCAAAAAAGACCCAGGCAGAAATGAAGTTTATGCTAAGTGAAATAACGAAAAATTTATAGGGAACCAACAGTGGAGTGGATGAAGCCAAGAATCAAATCAATGATTTGGAACATAAGGAGGAAAAAATGTTTAATCAGAACAAGAAGAAGAAAATGAATCCCCAAAAGCAAGGATAAGCTAAGGAGCATCTGGGACGACCTCAGCTCAAATCAAAGGGGTGCCAGAAAGAGAAGAAAAAAAGCAAGAAATTGAAAACTTATTTGAAAAAATAACAAAGGAAAACTTCCCTAATTTGGTGAAGGAAATAGATATTCAAGTCTAGGCAGCACAGAGAGTCCCAAACCAGTTGGACTCAAAAAGGGCCACACCAAGACACATCATAATTAAAATGCCAAAGGTTAACGATAAAGAGAGAATCATAAAAGCAGCAAGAGAAAAAGAGACAGTTACCTACAAAGGACTTCCCATAAGACTGTCAGCTGATTTCTCAAAAGAAACTCTGCAGGCACAAAGGGACTGGCAAGAAGTATTCAATGTGATGAAAAGCAAGACCTACAACCTAGATTACTGTATCCAGCAAAGCTATCATTTAGAATGGAAGGGAAGATAAAGTGCTTCCCAGATAAGGTCAAGTTAAAGGAGTTCATCATCACCAAGCCATTATTATATGAAATGTTACAGAACTTATTCAAGAAACAGAAGATCAAAACTATGAAAAGTAAAATGACAGTAAATTCACAACTGTCAACAATTGAATCTAAAAAACAAACTAAGCAAAGAAGCAGAACAGAAACAGAATCATGAATAAGGAGATCATTTGGAGGGTTAGCAGCTAGGAGGGGGAAGGGTGAGAATGGGGGAAAAGGTGCTGGGATTAAGAACTATGAATTGGTAGGTACAACACAGACAGGGGGAGGTTAACAACAGTACAGGAAATGGAGAAGCCAAAGAACTTATGGGCATCACCCATGGACATGAACTGAAGGGTGGGCGGAATGCCAGTGGGAATGGGGGTACAGGTGAGAGGTGGACAAAGGGGGAAAATTAGGACAACTGTAATAGCATGATCAATAAAATATATTCAAAAAAACAAATAAAACTATTGTTAACATTAAAAAAAGAAGTCACACATAATTAAATTCAGAAAGTAGATTCTTCTTAGATAAAAAAGGATTGGGAGACTCTACAAAGAGCTTCTAGGAACAATCCTACAAGCAAGGCATCTGGTTATATTTTGTCAACTATAAAAGTCTATTGCGGACAATCAAAAAGAAAAATGAGCTTTCATTGAAAGAAAAGAAGTGAAGGATGACCTTCAGTTTTGCAATTTAAACTCTAGAGAAAGCCCTAGGGAAGAAAAGGCAAGTTCAACAGTGAAAGAGTATTTCTCTCTCAGATTTGAGTTCAAAGTTACTTCAACCATAAGAAAAAGTTCAATAAAAATTTAAAGTTTCACAAAAAGAATTGCATTAATGTAAAGGGATTTTTTTGGCCTTTTCAAGAAGAAAATTGCTTTAAAACAACATAAAAAAATTAAATGTAAATGTGCTTTGTTTATCAATTTCTAATCCATGACACTCAATTTAAAGATCGGCCTTTAGATATTTTATTTCAATTTCTATGTTATATTAGTTGCCAAAACCAATATAACCTTCAGTGTTGTGACAGAATCCACTATAGGACTGGACCTTGGGACATCCTCCTCACCACCTCAACTGCGGTGAAATTGGCAGGAATAAAACCTTGGATTCATCACACCCAAGTAAAGAAAGCACCAGAACAGGGGACCCGCTGAACCACAAGAAGACCTGAAAGTCATCTTTCAAGAACAATGACATATGTTCTTTTCATTACTTTTTGTTCAACCCCATGTTGTGGACAACTTATCCCTTTCAAACAAGATGAAAATATTTGGGTATACTTAGCAAAAAAATGTTCTAATCATTTCTGACTTTTGTCTTGCAGGAGGAACTTATGTTGAACAAGCTTTCACTTCATGTCTTGTAGGTGTTTGTACTCCCTTAGAAAGCCTGCAAAATTACACTGTGTTTGAGCGTATCAATAAGAAAATGACCTACTCTGATAGTTATAATTGGGGAACTGTGGTAACTCTAAAGGACAGGGAAATGTGTTCCTTAAAGCTTGCTAATGTAGCCCCAGATAACAAGTGTGCAACTTTTGTCAACTGTACTAAAAACTCTTTTGTGCTCTCAGCAGATGTGAAAGTGAATTGCACCACCACCACCGATGTACCTTGTGCCTTTGCTCGCGTTCAATTGCCTGCAGGATGGTTTCCAATATGTGGAAGGGCTGTTTATTCCTATGTTTCAGCAAACAGTTCTGGGGGACCATGCTCTCTGGGAAGACTGACGGTCTTTATGCCTCAGAAGCCCCACCTGACCCGGCTCATGCGACCTCTCCCTTGCACCTGATTGTGACAGTGATTTACACCTTTTTAGCCCCGCTGAATATGTGCCTTTGACAATATTTGTAATGCCAGCCATGGTAACCTATTTGAATGTAGAAGTAAGAAGACTGGTCTGTGCTATGGCAAAAGCTTTGAATGCCACCTCACGAGCCATCAGTGCCATTAGTCAAGAACTAGGACAAGTTCTTGTCAGAGATGCAGTATTAGAGAATTGTGCAGCTATAGAATACCTCCTTGTAGGACATAATCTTGGATGTGAAGAATTTAAAGGACTCTGCTGTTTCAATCTGACTGATAATTCACAGCTCATAGAGCATAAAGTAAAGCAAATAATGGAGAGAGGGACTCTTTGGTATTGATTGGTCTAAACTAACCTCCTGGCTGCTTAGTATTACCGGTCTTAGAGAGACATTTGTTGTCATTGTTGCTGTTGTTGTTGTTCGGTATCATAGCTTGCTGTTGCATGCAATGTACCCCCTCATGTGGATCTGCAATTGAGTGTATTCCTAAGCCCCTACCAGACGGTCTAATGTGCTCAACAGCAGAAAGAGCACTTCCGTATGAAACTGACTGCACAGATACCAGGTCGTTTAAACTAACAGTGGGGGAGTGATGGGGGGCGCGAAAGTTGGAAATTTTAGTTTAGGTAATAGCTGTAAGTTTACTAATCAATGCATGTAAAAGCTATTGTTTCAGGAACTGAAGGTATGACCCACCCTGACTCCAGGAGACCATAAGCAGTTCCACCTTTGTGCTCAGGAGGGCTGCAAGCATTCAAGATGGTATCTGAGCCATGGTGCTCCAGGGGGAGATGCCCACTGCCCAGGACACAGCTAAAGACCTGGGTGGTGGCCCAGGGTGAGAATGGTGCAGTTTTTTTAATCCAATTAACTTTTTCCTGAATTCTAAGCCCCTTACCTACACTTTGTTCTCCTTATAAAAAGGGCATTATGCTACGTGAAATAAGCCAGGCGGTAAAAGACAAATATCATATGATCTCACCTTTAACAGGAACCTAATCAACAAAACAAACAAGCAAAATATAACCAAAGACACTGAAATTGAGAACAGGCTGACAGTGAGCAGAGGGGAGGGAATTTCAGGGTAAAAGGGTGAAGGGTTTGTAGGAACAATTATAAAGGACCATAGACAATAATGGGGGGTGGGGGGTGGAAATGGGAGGGAGGTGGGGAGGGCTGGGGGGTTGGGCTGGGGTGGGGGTAAAAGGCAGAAAACTGTACTTGAACAACACTAAAAAAATAATAATAAAATAAAATAAATAAAACAGAATTTAAGACGGTCTGTTAGGGTACAAACTCACTGTCTTCTCAGATCCCAGGCCATTTGAATAAAGTGCCCATAAAGATTGTTTTAAAACTCACTATAGAGCAGGGTTTCTCAGCCTCAGCACTATTGACATTTGTGGCTGAATAGTTCTTTGCTGTGGGGCCAGCCCTGAGTATTATAGGATGTTTAGCAATATTCCTGGCCTCTCCCCATTATATGCCAATAGTTCCCCTGCCCCAGTTGTGACATCAAAAATGTCCCCAAACATTGTCAAATGCCCTATGGAGGGGAAATCACCCCCTCTTGAGAAACACTATACTGAAGGAATTTTTTTTAATTTCTAACCTAGTATTTTTTAAAAATACTAACCTGCTTAGAAAATGTATAAATGCACAAAGGTAAAATAGTCATATAGTATTAAAAAATAAAAGTTTCCATTCTACCTCATCCCACCCCATGCCTCAGAGCAGTACTTATTTAACCACTTGTGTATTTTAATTAATTTTAATCAGTACAAATTCGTCTCATTCTTTTAATGTACATCAAATTTAGTTTCTCATTCTATTCTAGGAAAACTGTGCTTTTTACAACCCTTCAACCATCACCCCAATCCGTGCCACCAAGCCCCGCTCCCCTTCCAGCCCAGCCTCAGCCAGCAGTTCCTAAGCACATCATTTCCTGTGCGTTTTCTCACACAACAACGTCCTTGTGCACAGCATATGGTGTTGTTGTGGGGATTTCCTTTTGATGAAAATAACATCACACTCTACACATAAATTTAACCTTGGCATAGTGTTCTACAGTATGGGTATGCCATAGTGGGTTTTTCTTGGTTTATTTTAATTTTATCAAGCTTGACATTTTTTAAAAGTCAAATAATGTTAAGAGACATAACAAAAACGTCATTCGTTTCCTTTCCCTCTAAGGCAACCACTTCCACTCTTTTAACTGTTTTTTGTTGGGTTTTTTTTTTTTTTAGTATTTTCTTCCACATCTCTAGAAAATATTTATTCTGCTATTTTTAAAGGAATCAAAATGAGGCATTATCTACTGACTTATTATTATTGTAGTTGACAAGTCAATGTTCTTATCCTCCACCCTCACCCTCCCCAAAAATTCACCATCTTTTTTTGTTAAGTCAATAGTCAAAGTTCAAATTAAGAGTATGTGGGTATTGTACTATACAGTATAACAATATAGTGTGGTATGATTACACTTTCTTTCTTGTATAACTTTTTTCTGCACAAAACCCTGTTTTTACTTTTAATTGTTTTTATTTCTAATTTCTAATCATTTTCTTATGATTTTTTTCATGCATAAATCTTCCAACTTCCAATGGCCTCTCCATCTGGTTAAACATATTAGTTCCCCTTCCTTCCTGGAAATCTCCACTTCCTGTGCTTCTACCTAATTATCTGACTATCTGAAGCCATGGGTCTTGACTTCTCCATCATACCAATGATTTCTTCCTCTTTCTTTTTTCCCTAAATCACAGATCCAATTTTCCCTCTATATTTATTTATTCCCTTAATTTAAAGAACACATAGTAGCTTCCATTAAAAGTCTATGGGAACATTTTTGAGAGTTTATGTATCTGAAAGTGCATTTATTCAACTCTAATATTTGATTTATATTTGTCTGGATATAGATCTTTGGTTGAAAACCATATCCTTTTCTCAGAATTTGAAAGCATGTTTCTCTCTTTTCCACTACTTTTAATTAAGATGAAGCATATATTCAGAAAAGTATACATATTAATAAGTGTATAAATTCATGATTTTTAAATAAACTGAACATACTCTGTGGACAGGACCCAAATCAAGTAAAAGCACTCTTAGACATAACATAAAAGCTAAGATCCAAAAAAAAAAATGGATAAATTAGTTTTCAGCAAAATTAAAATTTCTGTTCCATAAAAGACCTGTTAAAAGGGTGAAAAGGTAGAAGGTGCTTCTAGTTAAGATGGCAGCGTAGGTAATGTGGTCCTTGCATCCTCCCACAACCACATCAAAATTATAACTAACCTACCAAACAACCACCATTCAGAAACACCTGAAATCTGTCTGAACAGAGGTCCTTTAACTAAAGATATAAAGAAGAAGCCACACCAAGACTGGTAGGAGGAGCAGAGATGTGAAACTGGCTGGTCCCACACCCATGTGTGGCAGATAAAAAACCAGGAGGGGTATCTCAGATGCAGAGGTCCATCCGGAAAAGTGAGAGGTCCCAGCCCCACACCAGGACCCCAGCCTAGTGTTCTAGTGCTGGGAAGAAAAGTCTCCATAACTCCAGCTGTAAAAACCAGCAGGGATTGAGGCTGAGTAAAATGGGGGGCTTCTGGAGTCCCAGGCATTCCTTTTAAATGGCCCGTGCATGGACTTATTCAGACTCACTAGCTTTGAGCTCCAGCTCTGAGGCAGCAGCTCAAAAGGCACCAGAGACATGTGGGGAGGAACTGAATTGTCTGTCTTTGGGGTGAGAGTTGGAGGGGCAGCTTTCTCACAGACAGAATTTGCTGGCAGATGCCATTGTTCTTTGCTGAGCCATCTCCCACAGAGCTGGCAGGTAGGTGCCATATCTGAGTCTTCATCAACCTAGCTAACACTATTAGCCCTGCCCTGCTGATTCCCTGAGACCCCACCCCACCCAATTTGCAATCCCAACTCAGTCATTTCCAGTGGCTCTTCCATACAAATGGCCTGTCTTGGCTCATACTTTCCTAAGATACCAAAAAGGTTCACAAACCCCAAACAGGCAGTATATGGTCTCTACATTCCTTGTACCTCATGCTAAGTGGCCCCAGGCCTCGCACTAGTTGCATTGGGCCCAAGTCTTACTTTGAAGCATGGACTCTCCTGGCACCTCCACGCCTATCATAAGCAGCAGCCATCTGCATATCACCCAGTAGCTCATGCCAGGTGGCCCTGGGCAGGGTACAGGCGTGGCTGACCTCGGTCTGCACCTCCTGGGAGGCTCCAGAGCCAGTGCTTCCGACACAACAGATTACAACCCAACCACCTCCAGAAGCAAATCATTCAAGGGGAGGACTCAGTAGGCATCAAAGTCGCACTGAAGCAAGTCTTGCTCTGTGGAGTCAGCCCCTGCACAGGAGCACCACAGCTGTAGTCACAGCTGTTCCTCACAGCCAATTGCCTGGGTGCCTGGTGGTCAATTCTTCCCAGGGATATACCAACAGCAATCAAGGCTCAACTACAACAGAAGGGTGCACACAGCCCACACAATGGTGGGGGGGAAGCACACCTGGAGTGCCTGGCTCAGGTGACCAGGGAGACTGGGCCACTGGACCCTACAAGACACTTACTACAGAAAGTCATTCTATTAAGACCAGAGATGTAGTAGCTTTACCTAATACACAGAAACAAATACAGGGAAGCAACCAAATCGAGGAGACAAAGAAACATGTCCCAAATGACAGAATAGAAAAAAATCTCAAGAAAAAGATCTAAATGAAATGAAGGCAAGCAAACTACCAGCTACAGAGTTCAAAACAATGTTATAAGGATGCTCAATGAACTTAGTGAGAACTTCAACAAGGAGATAGGAAACATAAAAATGGAGATAGAAACATTAAAAAGAGCAAGTCAGAAATGAAGAATACAATAAATGAAATGAAGAGTACATTACAGGGGATCAACAGGAGAGTAGATGAAGCAGAAGAGCAAATTAGTGATTTGGAATATAAGGGAGCAGAAAGCACCCAATCAGAACAACAAAAAGAAAAAAGAATCCAAAAAAAAATGAGCATAATATAAGGAGCCTCTGGGACAATTTCAAGGATAACAACACTTGCATCATGCAGGCACTGGAAGGAGAAGAGAGATCAAGGATTTCAAAACCTGTTTGAGCCCTGGCTGGTGTGGCTCAATGGATTGAGTGCCAGCCTGCAAACCAACAGGTCACTGGTTTGACTCCCAGTCAGGGCACATGCCTGAGTTGTTGGCCAGGTCCCCAGTATAGGGTATGCTACAGGAAACCACACATTGATGTTTCTCTCCTTCTCCTTCTCCCTTCCTTCCCCTTTGTCTAAAAATAAAAATAAATAAAATCTTAAAAAAAAAAGAAAGAAAACCTGTTTGAAAAACTTCCATAACCTGGTGAAGGAAATAGATACACGAGTCCAGGAAGTGCAGAGAGCCCTGAACAAAATGAACCCAAAGAGGTCCACACCAAGACACATCGTGATTAAAATGACAAAGGTTAAAGACAAAGAGAGAATCTTAAAAGCAGTGAGAGAAAAGCAGTTAGTTACCTATAAGGGAGCTTCCATAAGACTATCAGCTGATTTCTCAACAGAAACTTTTTTAAAATTTTAATCTTTATTTTATTTTTTCATTACCATTTAGTCCCCTTATACCCACCCATCCCCCCAGCAATCATCACACTGTTGTCCATGTCCATGCATCCTCAGGCCAGAAGGGACTGGCATGAAATATTCAGAATGATGAAAAGTAAGGACCTACAACCAAGATTACTCTACCCAACAAAGCTATCACTTAGAATCAAAAGACAGATAAAGAGCTTCCCTGACGAGAAAAAACTAAAAGAGTTCATCACCACCAAACCAGTAGTACAAGAAATGTTAAAGGGTCTTCTTTAAGAAGAAGAAGAAAAAGAAGGAAAAAAGATAAAAAATATGAATAATAAAATGGCAATAAATGCTTTAAATGCAAGTGAATCAAATGCTCCACTCAAAGGACATAAGGTGCCTGTGTGGATAACAAAACAAGATCCTTACATATGCTGTCTGCAAGAGACTCACTGCAGATCAAAGGACACATAGAGAATGAAAGTAAAGTGATACAAAAAGATATTTTATGAAAAAAACTAAAGCCGGGGTAGCAATACTTATACCAGACAATATAGACTTTAAAACAAAGGCTTTATCAAAAGACAATGAAGGATCCAGCAATTCCACTTATGGGTATTTAGTCAAAGAAACCCAAAACACTAAATCAAAAAGACATATGCAGTCCTATGTTCACTGCAGCATTATTTACAATAGCTGAGATAGGAAAGCAACATGTGTCCATGAATAGATGAATGGATAAAAAAGAGAGGTGCATATTATGTACAATAAAATATCACTCAGCCATAATAAAAAGTGAAATCCTGCCATCTGAAATAACATGGATGAACCTAGAACATATTATGTTGAGTGAAGTAAGTCAGACAGAGAAAGACAAGTACCATATGATTTGGCGTATATGTAGAATCAAAAAAAACCAAAATAAACAAACAGGCAGACTTGAAACAGACTCATAGATACAGAGAATATGTTGATGGCTGGGAAATGCAGGGCCATAGGGGAGATGAATGAAAAAGGGGGACAGACTAAGATGTGTAAACTGCCAGTTACAAAAACAGTCACAGGAATGTAAAGTGCAACGTAGGACTATAGTCAATAATATTGTAATGACTATGTATGGTGTCAGATGGATACTAGATTTGTCAGGGTGATCATTTCATAAGTTATGTAAATGTCTAATCACTGGGTTATACACCTGAAATGAATACAATATTATATACCAATTATAATTGAAAACTAAAAATTATTTTTTAAAAAGGGTGAAAAAAGCAAGCCAAGCTTTTCTTACTGATTGGCAAAAAATACTTGTGAATTATATATCTAGGATATATAAAGAATTCTGTAAACCCAACAGTAAGAAAATGAATAATTCAATTAGAAAATTAACAAAAGACTTAAACAGATGATTAATGCTGATGGTATATAAACACATGAAAAAATATTCAGCATTGGTCATTAGGGAAATACAAAGTAAAACCACAATGAGATACCATTACACAACTATCAGAATAGTTAAAATAAAAAAAATACTGAAGTATCAAATGCTAACAAAGGTGGATCTCTCATTTATTGTTGGTGGGAATATAAAATAGTAGGGTCACTCTAGAATATTGTTTGGCACTTCTGGCCAAGATGTCTCCATAGGTAGATAGACTTTGCCTCCTTGTACAACTGAAATAAGGACAACAACAAAATTTAAAACAAAAAATAACCAGAACTGCCAGAAACCTGAACTGTATAGAAGTCCAGTAACCAAGGAGTTGAAGAAGGAACATTCATCCAGACCAGTAGGAGGGCAGAGATGGGCACCTGGGGTGGAGAGGACTCTTAGTAAGGCTGTGGCTGGAGGACTGAGGTGGGCAAGGCAGTGGCTGGCAGACTGGGCAGTCCCACATTTGCCTGCGGATAAACTGGGAGGAACTAATGGGGAGCCCAGGATTCCAGTGCAGGGAAATAAAACCTCAACCTCTGACTGAAAAAACCTGTGGGGGTTGAGGTGGCAGAGAAACACCCAGCCTCACAGGAGAGTTTGTTGGAGAGACCCACAGCGTCTTAGAATATATACAAAACTACCCACCCAAAATCAGCACCAGAAGGGCCCAACTTGCTAGTGGGTAGCGGAGAAAGTGACTGAAAGCTGGCTGAGAGCTGAATAAGCAGCATTGTCCCCTCTCGGACCCCTCCCCAACATATAGTGCCACAATGCAGCAACATGCATTGCCCCACCCTGGTGAATAACTAAGGCTCCACCCCTTACTATGTAATAGGTGCACTGAGAGGAAAAAATATGTCCCAAATGAAAGAACAGAACAAAACTCCCAAAACAGAATTAAGTGAGGAGGGGATAGCCAACCTATCACATGCACAGTTCAAACCACTGGTTACCAGGATGCTCATAGAAATGGTTGAGTATGGTTGCAAAATAGAGGCAAAAGTGAAGGCTATGAAAAGTGAAATAAAAGAAAATGTACAGGGAACCAAGAGTGATGGGAAGGAAACCAGGACCCAAATCAACAATTTGGACCAGAAGGAAGAAATAAACATTCAACCAGAACAGAATGAAAAAACAAGAATTAAAAAAAAAAAAAAATGAGGAGAAGCTTAGGAACTTCCGGGACAACTTTAAACATTCCAACATCCGAATCATAGGGGTGCCAGAAGGAGAAGAGGAAGAGCAAGAAATTGAAAACTTATTTGAAAAAACAATGAAGGAGAACTTCCCCAATCTAGCAAAGGAAATAGACTTCCAGGAAGTCCAGGAAGCTCAGAGAGTCCCAAAGAAGTTGGACCCAAGGAAGTACACACCAAAGCACATCATAATTAGATTACCCAAGATTAAAGATAAGGAGAGAATCTTAGAAGCAGCAAGAGAAAAGGAGACAGTTACCCACAAAGGAGTTCCCATAAAAGTATCAGCTGATTTCTCAGAAGAAAC
Source organism: Desmodus rotundus (assembly GCF_022682495.2). Classification (NCBI taxonomy): domain Eukaryota; kingdom Metazoa; phylum Chordata; class Mammalia; order Chiroptera; family Phyllostomidae; genus Desmodus; species Desmodus rotundus. The sequence continues at coordinate 126,324,433 of NC_071388.1, forward strand.
CTTACAGGCAAAAGGGGGCTGGAAATAAATATTCAAAGTCATGAAAAGCAAGAACGTACATCCAGATTACTCTATCCAGCAAAGTTATTGTTTAGAATGGAAGGGCAGATAAAGTGCTCCCAAGATGAGGTCAAGTTAAAGGAGCTCATCATCACCAAGCTCTTGTTATATGAAATGTTAAAGGGACTTACCTAAAAAAAAAGAAGAAGATAAAAAATACGAGCAAGAAAATGACAGCAAACACAACTATCAACAACTGACCCTAAAAAAACAAAAAAAAACCCGAAAACAAACTAAGCATACAACTAGAACAGGAACAGAATCACAGAAATAGACAACACATGGAGAGTTATCAGTGGGGAGGGGAAGCAGGGGAGAATGGGGGAAAAGGTACAGGGAATAAGAAGCATAACATGTAGGTACAAAATAGGGGGAGGTTAAGAATAGCATGGGAAATGGAGAAGCCAAATAACTTATATGTATGACTCATAGACATGAAGTAAGGTAGGGGAATGATGGTGGGAGGGGCAGTACAGGGAGAAGGGGAATAAAGAGGAGAAAAAATGGGGCAACTGTCATAGCATAATCAAAAAAATATATGTATATAAAAGAAAATTGTGTGGCATTTAAAGAAATAAGTTAAACATACATTTACCACACATATGCCCTAGTAATTAGACTCTTGGGCATGTATCCCAGGGAAACGAAAACATATGTGTGCATAAAAATCTGTATACTAATTTTCATATAGCTTTACTTGTAATAGCCCCAAACTGGAAATAAACCAAATGCCTTTCAATGGGCGAATGGCTAAACAAACTGGAATGCCTATAACATAGAATACTACTTAGTAATCCAAACTATTGAAACACACAACTTGGACCTATCTCAAGAACATTTTGCAGAATAGAAAAAGCCAGTCTCACAAGTTTACATGAATGATGATTCCATTTATATGACATTTTTGAAATGAAGAAAACATTATAGAGATGGAGAACAGATCAGTAGTTGGCAGGAGTTAAGGAAGGGGGTTATGTGTGGTCACAAAGAGGGTAGGAGGAGGGAATTACTTTGTGGTGACCAAACAGTTTTGTATCATGATTGTGGAGATTCAGGGGATAAAATGCCATAGAACTCTGCACACAGACACACACAAATAGAAAAAAAAGAAAAGAGAAAGAGAAAAGCATGCATGCAAAGACTGGTGAAGTCCAAGTGAGGTCTATGGTCTCGTATTGCGTCCATGTCAGTCTTCTAGTTTTGACAACGACCTATAGTTACAACAATAGTTCTTACTGGGGAACGCTGGTGAAGGGTACAAAGGGTCTCTGTGTATAAGTTCTTGTGAATCTACAATTCCTTCAAATTAAAAGGCTAAGACAACAGTGTTTTAAAATTTTCTTTGTTATTTTGGGATGATTTTTGAAAGGCAAAAGGGACTGGAATGTGTTTACTCCACCATCTTCAAAACTCATTATTGTTTACAAATATTATAGCCTATACCTCATTGAATTTTAAAAATAAACAACTTTGTGGCCGTATTTTTCTAATCAATGAAATATTGAATAGTAATATTTTAAGTGCTTGGACTATGTTACTTTTATAAAAATTCAAAGAGGTACAAATAGGAATACAGTGTAAAGTCCATCTCCTACTTCCCTCCCCATAGACAACCACTGTTACAGATTTGTTCTGTGTCATTCCGCGGTTTCCTGTGGATCACGGACTTTGTTACTAGTACTGATCCTCTATTATGAGGGGCTTTTTGTGGAGTCATTCGTCACAGGCAGGAGGGGACGACTAGGGACACGAGGAGGCATCTACTTTGTGGTACCCTGTGATGAATCTGATACACTCAGGTTCACGATCTTCCCCTTTTCCATACTAACATCCATAAAAACAAGCTACACTTTTTTATTTAGTGTGGATGCAACAACATTTTGTGATGTTAGATGCACACACATACACACACAATACATGGGACTGAGAGATGGCTAGCTAATTACTGTTCTGTGATTAAACTCAAAGAACAATGTCATGTTTATTGTGCTTTAACTTTATTTATAATTATATTAAAATATAATTGTAGTATATAATTGTTATAAAATAGTCAAGCAACACAAATGAAGCAGTAGATGGAGTAGGTTATCCATTTTTTGTTGGTTTGTTTCTCTAAAGAGAGCATCTTACCTCACTGCTGCTGATGCTTTGCAGGAGTATATTTTGTTTTTTAGTCACTGTCATATCCGTTGGAGAAGAGTTTGTATCATGACCAATGTCAAGCAGTGATTCAGCATGTCTTTCTGCCCAAGGAAATATAATGACATGTTTTCATAAGACTCATCTCCAGCAATTTCACAGGAAGATCTAGCTCTTGGTTTTAAAATAAGTTCCATTTTGTCAAAGATTTTCCTGAAATAGTGGTCCAGGATCCTAATGAAGCTTCAGGGGATAATTCTCACAGGAAGAGATATGAGGACAACAAGAGTCCACAGAATGAATGGGTTTTGGTTTGTTTGTTTTTTTAATTAGGCGAAGTTGCTAAGTGAAACCCCTAACAATGGACTGGGAACTGCATTTGCTCAGTAGTTGCCAAAGGTAAAGATGCTCAGCTACTGCGAGTACACCTCCTGTCTAGCCCTGAAGCCACATTAAATTGACAAGGTTTGAACAACCAACAGTGAACTCCCAGTCCGCTCCTGAGGGGCACTGTTCTCATCATATTCACCACCCCCCCTCCTGCTAGCTTGGCACTTCTTCAAGTAAGCATGGGCTCTTGGATGAAAATGTCTTCCTCCTCCAATGTCTGTTCCATTTATCTTGTAACTGAAACAAAATTGAACAAGTGATCTATATTCAACCCTCTACTTCTTTCCCCATATATTCCTTCTTTACTCTTTACCATCTATCTTCTGCCTCTACCCTGCCATTGAAACTTCTCATGTCCTTACCATATCTGTGTGGTAACCTCTTTTCTAATTTGATGCTTTTGTTTACTCTTCTTGCAACCCTCTCCCCATTCTCCTCCTCCCTCTCTCACTCCGTTGAGACCCTGCATGCACGCCTCTCTCTAACGGTGGGTGCACCTCCTCAGCTTGATCTCCTGCAATTTTCTCACCATCATCAATCCTTCAATGATCTCATCCACTCTCAGGTCCTCACAATCTTCTTTGTGTAGAGAACTCCCAGACTAACACATCAACCCATCCTTTCCCAGAAGCTCTGTCCTACAGAAAGCTGTTACTTCACAGTGCCGAGGTTCCATCAATGCACTCTTTTAGAATACATTACCTTCAATATCCTCACCAAACCAGTGTTCTTCTGGTTTATTGATTGTCTTTCCATCTCCCCACCTCCCAGGGCTGAAACTGCAGAATCATGTTTGTGCAACCCTTTCTCAACTTTCATCTTTGTGTCTCCTCTATCAGCTTTGCATCGAGTTCTGTGAATTCTTCTTTCACAATATCTTTTAAACGCACCACATCCCGCACCTCTCAGACCCACTACCACACCCTGTCCAAGGTCTCTTTTCCTGGTTCTTATCACCACACATGGACGCTTTTACACTCTCTTAACAGAGCTCCCTCCCATGAGTCTCTTTCTTTGAATCCATCTGTAGAATAAGAACAGGTTAATTTTCCTAAAACATAGGTTTCATCATTCTCTAGTTCAGGATTCTTCATTGATTCTATTCTATTGAAAAAATTATTTCCTCAGCTTCACATTGAATGGGTCCTCAATGGACTCAGTCTCTTTATGTACCTGATATATGTGTTCCTTCTCCCTGTGTAAATGTGTATATGATGTTATGCATCTGATAAGGTACGTGTGTATGATGTTATCTATCTGATGTTATGTGTTCCTTTTCCCTGACATGAACTTTCAGTTCTAGTCTCCTCATTAGCCCTAGGATAACCACACTCCCTTACAGCATGGAGCCTCTGTTTCTCAAGTTCGAATCTTACCATTTTTCAAGGACCAGACTGAGTCTCACCTTCTCCATGAAATCTACTTTAGGCATGCAGTTTCCTGCCCAGAAGCTTCAAACAAAAAGCCAATTAAACAATAAAGTCAATCAGGTTTCACAAAGTCACATGTTGCTCAGTGGCATGAATTTTCATTGTGCCTTTTGCTATGGCTGTCACTATGTCTTTGCTCAGGCTCTCTTTCCCCACCTATATCAAAACTTCTCTCTTTTTCCCTCCCAACCATATCTTATCCAGCATTCAAGAACCACCACAAGACTCTTTTCCCTCTCAGGTTCACAGTAAGTTCTTTCTCATCTGACTCACATGATGTGTCCCTGACCATACGGAACACTTTCAAAAGTTTGGACCATGTCTTAGGCCTCTTTGCATTCCTCAGAGAACCTAGCGTAGCCATGGGCTGTCAGACACTGCCTAATAAATAGTTGTTGGCTAGATTTCTTCCAATGGATCCATCAAATACATGTAGAAAAAAGAAAGATTTCTAGTAGGGCTCTTATAGCTGGGAAAATTTGAGACTGGAATAGAAATACTTACCTGGTTTTGGCATAGAATTCATTAGAATGTCCAATAACTGCTGTTTCTTAAAACTCTTTATTTGTGATACATAATGTATTGCTGATTTTCCACTACAATCACAGAGCTTAGGGTCTCTACGGGGAATAGAATCAACATCAAAGATTATTTAGTTAAATCTGTTGAAAAAGAAGATGAATATGGAAGGAAAAACATTGACATCAAATAAATAAAAGTAATCTTATGTAGTTTGGGGATGATGACTTCAAAATGTATGAAATAGTGACAATTTTTCAAGATTTTTAGATAAAAGGGATATACTATATATCTTATTCCCACTCCCATTCTAAAAAACATCCTAATATTTATTGAAAAATTTTGTACAAAAATTTTCATAACACTTTAGTGATGTATAAATTAAGAAAAGATAAAAAGATCTTGATCAAGCATTATCTTATCATTCCAAATAGTTGACTTCATTCTTTTTCTTTCCAATGTTTTAGCTAACTGCTTACTTTCCTGATATATCTTTTTTCTAATATTAACACCAAATTCTTTAATCATTCAAAATAGTAGAATGGCATAGAATCTCTCTTTAAGATTAAACTTATTTCATAGGCTCTTGGTTGAGTGGAGTGATCTTGTCATAAAATCCCTCCCTGCATGGTCTTTCCCTTTCCCTTTGCTTTGCCCTGTGGTTGTTAAACCCAACTGGCTGATCATAGGGCTCCTTGCAATGGCACTAAGAGCATCTCTACCCTGTACTGAGTCCTAGGATTAGACATCAGCTCAGAGAGATCCAGAAGGTAAATGATGAGAATCCTATCAACAGGTTATGGTGAGGAAACAACAATAAAACTTCCTAATCATATTCCGGGACAAGGAGAGAGTTGGTCATGGTCTCTGACCTAACACCTTTGAATTTGAATCCATCATATGGGACTGGGCAGCAATATTCTATTATTGTCTTTTCTCCAACAAAGGTCATGATTCAAAAGAAATAGCATAAAATCAAGGATCAGGAGATTGCCACTACCTTGATATGTGGCCTTATGCAAATCACTTAACTTATTGGTACCTCAGTTTGCTCATCTGCCATGATTGCATTTCTCCACGTGGCATCCTTTGCTGTCCTGTATTCTGGACCCCACTCCAGGACTGCTGAGCACCATCTCTGGGGTGGTATCCAGCAAGCTCAGTTTTTAACTAGTTCTTCAGCTCTTTGTCAACACTAAATTCTGAGGTACCTTCAAATTTCCATCTTATACTATCCACTCTCTTATACTATCCAATACTTCTTATACTATCAACCTCTTATACTATCCAGTACGTCTAAAGTAGCTCCCATTCTAGATTATACTTTTCTTTTCAAAGCTCCTTTTTCCTTATTTTTTTTCCAAAATAAATCCATATGAAAGAGCTTGGGCCATCTGTTCTTACTTGATGACAAGATATTTAGGTAATAAGCAGCATTAGGAAACTGCAATTCTATCATGAGAGACTGTTAACCTTCTCTGATATTTTTTTAGTTAAGTGTTTACTTGCTCTCTCCTGAAATAGCATGTTGGCATGCAGTAATTTTTAGAATAATTTCAAATCATTACTATAAATTGCTTTTGATAATGGACAATGCTTTCCAAAATAATTAGTAACATCTTGTGAGTAGGGAGCTACATATTAAAGAATCATCTGATATTCCCAGTGACTACCAAAAGAAAAACTATTTAAACCAATAAAACAAGGGACCAATCTAATAAGAATAATAGCGAAATCTAACATCTGTACATCACTTTGCAACCACGAAGTCCCTTTTACGAACATGCACATGCATTTAGTATATGTACTTTTAAAAATGGACATGACTTCTGTAAATAAGAATGGCACGTGTACACTTCCCCTGCTGTTGCCTGACCACTCATACTCACGCGCGATGCCTGAGGAGCTCAGACAGGACCTCCGCAGGTCTGTAGGCTGTTAGCATTTCGAGGCTCTCAAACAGGTCCACGTCTCTCACAGCCAGCATCAGAGGGGTCAAGCCATGTTGGTTTGGGAAATTTATGTCCAGGAACTCTTCAGATGCCTTTAAAAATGTGAAGCTTTATTTCCATTATGTTTTTCTGAATCTTTTTACACTAATCCTTGCATTTTCATTGCTTGGCCAAATTCTTATTTTAACTTCAATATATTCTTTTTCAGTATGTATATTGAGAAGGAGCTGATGGATTGGAAGAACACAGGCCTGAGAGGCACACAGAACTAGGTTTGAATTTCAGCTTTTTAAGTTGGTTATTTAATCTCCCTGATAGGGTTATATCAAGGACACTCTGTTAAAAGTTGATTAAATCACCCTGATGAATTAAGGGACACCACCAGTTAAACAATGAATAATTTTCATTTGGGACATAATTATACTAAAAAAATGATATTCATCTAAAATTCAAATTTAAATGAGTGTTCTATATTTTTACTTGCAAAATCTGGTAACCCTACTCAGTGTCCTTCAGAGTCCTCAGCTATAAACTGGGAATAACAGTGTTTTCCTTGCAGGGTTGTTTTGATGATTGCAGAGCAGAGAGTCTGACATGCTCATAAACATTTGTGGGATGAATCACTGACTTACAATAATGAGGCCATTCATTTAACTGTGCTTATATAATCAAATGGTGGATATATAAATGTTGTTTGTTGTTTTAATGTTTTAAATTAATTAAATTGTAAATTTGGATAATTCAAAACTGAAAAGCTACTGAAAGGCCAAATTATCCAAATTGTTTATTTCATAGACCAAAGTAACTCACTAATTTTCATCTCTGTCTCATTTTTTGCCATGTTAATATAGTCAATATCTCTATTCTCCAGTTTCTCCAGGGAAAAACTACAGATAATGATATTACCTCAGAGGGGAGCTGTGGGAATTAATTAGTTAAAATTTTTTTTCAGTCTCTGAAAAGAAACTGCCTCTTATATCAATGTTTATTATTAGTTAGAACCAACATGAAAGTTTTGAGCTGAGAATAGTCTTACAATAGCACATTAATTCCAGCGTCTGTTGATTAACCTCCGGATTCAGTTACAGGTACTAGTTTGTGAAAACTCGGCTGCCAGTCTTTAGGGGGGGAAAACGTGGTCATGAAAATAAACATTGGATTACAACTGTAGCAAATGCCATTAAAATAAAATGTACTCTCTTTCAAAAAAATTCTAAGCTGGAATTCATGAGGTATGGTAATTTTAGACTGTCATTTAATACAACAAAAAATGTAGAGTCCTTTGGATGTTGTTGTGGATTTTCTTAAACTTCCGGTGCCTAGAATACCATTCTGTTTCTTTACCTATTTGTGTCTCTACCATAAGGGAATGGGAGAACCCGTTCCCTGGCCGCAATTGATTTCCTTTCAGATAGAAGGTCAGGTGACCTGACAGAATCTCTGAACGTAAATGCCAAGAGTAGACAGGGGCCACCAATAATTAATGTCCTTTGTTATGTATATGGTTTTGCAAGTTACACTGGAAAAGAGTATCTATGGGTTGAAAATCTAAACAAGAAGATCAATACCTTAAGAAGAAAACATTTTTAAAAATGTATCCTCTTAATTCCTTTAGTCACAACTAAATATTATGCAAAGCACAGGCTCTCTGATTCCCTTTTCAGGATAAAGATAATAACTGCAACTAGTCCAAAGGGATCTAAACAGCAATTGTGCAAATGGCAAAGACGTCAAGGGAACGCTTCTGGGCAAGTAGACAGTAGCTCTCTAGGGGCATCCCAGGAGCACATCATTTCCCGAGGGTGCCGCGTGACTCGCATCCAGCTGGAGGAAGGTGGAAATAGGCTGCTGCTTTGTTCTTTTATTATCTTGTTTTTCACTCCAGTGTCCTGTTTGACCACGTTTCTTTGTCATATTCCTGCCTGAAAATTTCTGGGACTGCATTTTAAGAGAACTTATTTTTCTTTAAAAGGAGTCATATGTAGTCTGTGCCCTTCTTACCACCCACCAACCCACCTAAGGCAGAAGCAAATATCAACTTGACTGACCAACAATTGTTGCAGCTGTTCAAGATCACCTTGCCATGAACTTTGCAGAAGTTGCATTTGGGGAGTCTGGATTGCATTGGTGGCCAGGAGTTTTCTTCGGACATCACAGTGAGCCACATGGACTGCGGTTTGATTGTTGTAATTGCAAAGGGTGATATCTGCTCCCTTTTCCAGAAGAAACCCAACAACCTGAAACACCACACATTCTTATTAGCATTTTTGAGCACCAATAGTGCTGGCATGGCTGAGTAGAAAACTTACTTAGAGGTGGCTTTAATTAATGATATAGAAAAGGAGAATAAGACAGGCATAAAAATGAATTGATTTGGAAGCAGGTGATTGCTATTTGCCTTTCTTAAATTTGGGAAACAAAAATCTCCATGATGTGAATGGTTTGAGGGTACTATAGTTTTTTTTTTTTAACTAGAAGTCTGTGAGTGTTTTATGTTAAACCCTCATAAAATATTCAAGTCCTGTTAGTATCATCTGTAGTTTAGAATACCAAACCCCAAAATTCAGGTGTATAGATTATTGAATATTACAAATATTTCTAGGGAAAGAATAAATTCTATTCAAAATGGTGAAGGAATAATTTATTTAACAAATAGGGATTGAGTGACTAGTGTATTTGTCAAGAATTGTTCTTGGTGCTGAGACCCCAATAATAAATAAGGCAGATGACCAGGCTTTAAGGCATTTACAGTCTAATGAAGAACAGAAATGGATAAAAAGGCGATACCACACAGCATGATATATGCAATGATAGGATAAATATAGGAAGCTGAGAGGAACACTTAGAAGAAACCAATAGCTGCCTTACAGGGGCTGGGAAGACTTCCCGGAGAAAGTGATGTCTAAGTTGAGAACTGCGGGATCAGGCTCAGTCAACTAGGCAAAGACTGCTGGGAAAGATTGTTCAGGCAAAATATATAGTGTGAACAAAGTACTGTGAATGCTATGGACAGAAAAATCCATATGTTGAAGCCCTAACCTACAATGTAATTGTATTTGTAGAGAGGGCTTCTAGGAAGTAATTAAGGTTAAATAACTTTATAAGGATAGGGCCCTGATCTGATAGGATTAGTGAAAAAGAGACATCATCATCATCCTTCCTCCTCCTCCTCCTCTTCTTCTCCTTCTCCTTTCCCTCCTCCTCCTTCTTCTTCTCCTTCTTTTCTTCTTCTTCTCTCCCTCTCCCTCCACTGCCAAGTGAGGACACAGACATAAATTGGCCAACTGCAAGACAGCAGGAGAGCTCTAACCAGAGACTGAATCAACCGGGACCTTGACCTTGGACTTTCCAGCCTCCAGAAATATGAAGAAATAAATTTCTGTTGTTTGAGACATCCAGACTATGGTATGTTTGTTATGGGAGCCCAAATTAATACAGTGGACAAGAGGACAGATATCATTCAAAGCTCTGGAAGGAGTTATGCATGGTCTGGAGCTCAGGATGGGGGAAGGAGGAGTAGGAAATGTGATGAAGTAAGTCATCCGCAGTTAAATGGAAAGGCCTTAACAACTCCTTTTAGGAATTAGGGTTATAATCTTCAGGGCAAGGAGGAGCCAGTAAAGAATTTTAAGCAGAGAAATAGCATGCTTAAATAAGTAAAATCACTCTGGCTGCTGAAATAGATTGACGTGGGGAAGAGTTGGAGTTAGGAGACCAATGAGATCCTGGAGATATGATGGTGACCGAATAAGGGAAGTGGCAGTGTAAATGGATGTCCAAGGGTATAATCCAGGAATGTTTATGAGGCAGAGCTGATTAAATGTGGGAGCTGAGGGTGATCAAGGTTAACTCCCAGGTATCTGATTCCAGTCCATTTTTGTGTATATTCCCTACTGTCACAGCATGCCAAGCCAGCATGATCTCATGCCTGAAACAATGCAACAGCCTTCTAATAGGTCTCCCATTTTTCAGATACTTTTACATGAAACTCATTACAATAGCTAGAATCAAAAAAGTCAGATAACAGTATGTGTTGGCAAAGGTGTGGAGACACTGGAACCAGTATACACTGCTGTAAATGATGCAGCCAATTTGGAAAACAGTCTGGCAGTTCCTCAAATAATTAAACATAGAGTTATCACATGAGCCAGCAATTGCACTCCCAAGAATGTTAGGAGTAGAATGAAAGAGAAATAAAAATATGACCAGGCCAAAACTCATGCAGAAGTGTTTATAGCAGCACTATTCATAGTAACCAAAACATGAAAACAACTCAAATATCCATCAATGGACAAATGGATTAATAAAAGGTGGCATATCCATATAATGGAATAACATTCAGCTATAAAAAGGAATGAAGTACTGAGACATACTACAACATGGATGAACCTTGGAAACAGTATGCTAAGTGAAAGAAGCCAACCACAAAGACCACATACTATGTGATTCCATTCATATGAAAATCCAGAATAAGAAAATTTATAGAGACAGAAAAGGGCTAGGGAAGGGAGAGGGGGGAAGGATAAGGAGTACTGGCTAAAGGTTATTGGGTTTCTTTTTTGTTTGCTTTTTTTGAGGTGGTGGTGGGGTGAGAGGTTCTCTTGGGGGTGATGAAATGTTTTAAAAATGACTGTGGTGATGCTTACACATTCATGTCAATATATTAAAAACCATTGAATTCCACACTTTAAATGGGTGCACTGTATGGTATGTGAATTATATCTCAATAAAGCTGTTTTTGAAAAATGTTTGCATGCCTTTGTGGCCCTGCATGGCCTGGAACCTGACTTTCTTTTCAGCCTCATCTTGTGCCACTCTTCCTCCTTCCTCTGCAAGTTCTAGTGACCTTTCTATACCTCACATATGCAAGTTTTTCCTAACCAAAGAGCCTTTGTCTCTTCTATTCCCTCTGCCTCAACTGCTCTTCAGATGTCATTCTTTATCATTACTTTAGTCTTAGCAAAAATGTAACTGCACAGTGAGAACTTTTCTTGACCACCTTAGCAAAAAATGATTCACTCTATTAGTTATTTCAAAGCACTAATAGTAATTTGTAATGGAATTAAGTGCTATTTGTTTTCTTGTTTATTGTGTTTTGCCTTAATTAGAATGCAAGTTCGTAAGGGCAAGAGACCTTATCACATGAATAAATATTGTATGAATGAGTAAATGATTTAAGATAAATAACTGGTGGTGCTTTTAATGAAATGAGGAATGTTGATGCTGTCACAGGCAGGCCTAGGAGGAATGGAAAATCACCAGGTGGGAAACTGCACCATGGGAAACTGCCTGCCGACCCTACCCAAGACAAACAGATACTCAGCTAAGATTGGGGCCGGCCTACCCAGCATAACAGGATGCAGCTTTAACCCAAGGCTGACAAGATGTATCAAGAACAATGGTCAGCAGAAATGGCAATGAGCAACCAGCTCTAGCCAATCAGACTCTGACACCCCAGCCAGTTACCCTTCGCAGGTTTTTGCAATTAAAAACCCTGCTCTAAGAACAACCAAGAGAGCCTTAACCTTCCTTGGTTGGCTCCCCAACCTCCCTTGGTTGGCTTCACTTTCTATACCTTCCCCCACAAGTCTCAACCACCCTCCGTTAGTTCCAATTTCCCCTCTTTTTTCCCACTAATAAACCCTGCCCCTTTGCTTGCTAGTTTCTTAAATGACTCCAACCTACCACGTGAATAAATATTGTATGAATGAGTAAATAATTTAAGATAAATACATGGTGATGCTATTTAATGAGATGAGGAATATTGATGCTGTCATTCCTCAGAAGGATTAGATTGGGGGAGAAAATGAAGATAATTTGAACATGCTGTGTTTGAGATGTTTGTTACATATAAGTGGAGAGGCACAGTTGGAAGCTCACAGAGATGTGGGCCGAGTTTCAGAATTAGGAGCCATCTCCATATTATTAAGGAAAACCAATATTTAATGGATGAGAAGAAATACTCCATACATGAGGTTGGAAAGATGTTGCCAGGGAGGTAGGAGGAAAAAACAAACTGAAGCTGATGGAAGAAAGCATTTGAAGAAAAATTTGTGTGAAACAGGCAAGATGGTGGAGGAGTGAATGGAAGCCGCACTAACCTCTTCCCAGGACCAGTCTGGAATTACAACTAAATTGTGGAGGAATTACCCGGAAAAAACAACTGAACAACAGCGAGAAAGAAGCCTTATAATCTCGGACAGACAGAATCATCTTGAGCACAAACAGACTGGTAAGGAGTGTGGTGGAGACTTGAGGTTGGCTGGGTGCCCACAGGTGGCAGTGCTGGAGGAATAATTAAGCAACTGGTTGGATCCCCCTGAGAAGTGTGGGGTCCAAAACCTAAGCTGTCTAGCCTAGAACACCAGAGCCCGAAGGGTACACAGATAACAACCAGCGGTGAAAAACAGCAGGGTTGCTCTGGGCCACAGACAGATGGCTGGAGATGCAAAGGGCTGTTTAAAGGGCTAAAGCTCAAATTTTCATGTGCAGCCACTTATCCTGGGCTCCAGCAAATCTGGGGGCAGAGTGGGCTAGAGATGCCTGAGGAGAGACTGGAGACAGAGGCTTTGGGGAGAGACCTGAGAGAGTAACCACTGGGATCCCGGTGCTGAGTCATCACCCAAATGGTAGCAGCCATCTTGTCAGGCAGACCACTCCCCTCTGGGCAGCAGCAGCCTGAGGATAAACAATAGCCCCAACACCAGAAGGAATTTGGCCCCACCCTGTGGGGCTTAAGCCTGATGCTGAGTGCAGAGTGACTAGATTAACTTAAGGTGACAGTCAAGACAGTAGATCCCCGGCAGTCTCAGAGCAGGCTGCCTAAGGTCAGACTGGGTCAACATCTGACATCACCAGAGGCTGATCTGAGTATTTACCAAGAGTGGTAAATACTAGAGGCTACTGAGACAAAATCCATCATGGTCTTCTCCATGATTAGTGATATTGTCTTTCCTGCATAGTTTGTTAACATTCATTTCTTGTCCATCAAGTTTGTTCATATTAAGTCACTAGATTTTATACCATAGTTTATCTCTCTCCTTTCTTATAATAGTCTTAATCTCTTTACACCCTTATTAATGCTGGTTCATTTGGTGTTGATAGTGGGATGGGGGGGGGTATTTTTGTCGATGTGGGTTTGTTCCCTGAGCTTTGTGGTTTTGTTCTGACAGTATCTGCACAACGACATACAAAACATGGTGAGCAGAGTGACCCTCAGTCAACCACCTGGAGAGAAGGACCCACCAAAGAATGACCCAACAAAAATCAAAGCCCAGTTACATCCAGGGAGCCAACATAAAGAGCATAAAGGGTATCCCAAGAGCATCAAGTTCAGGAGATCAAGGAGACTGCACCACTGAATCACACAGATCTCCTACCATAGAAGTTCACACCACAAACTCAGGGAGTCAAAACAGATCAGTTTAGGAAGCAGAGGCAAACAAAAAGAGTCTCACAAATAATGTGAAAACAAAGAAACAACCCCCAAATGAAAGGAAAGGAGGAATCCTCAGAAAGAGTGTTAAATGAAATAGAGGCAAGTCAACTATCAGATATTGAGTTCAAAACAACGGTTATAAGGAAGCTCAATGAGCTCAGTGAGAATTACAAAAAAACTACAGGGAAGCTACAAGGAACTTACTGAGAACTACACCATCATGAAAAAGGATATAGAAACTATCAACAAGAGCCAAGAGGAAATGAAGAATACAATTTCTGGATTGAAGGACACAGTAGAAGGAATCAAAAGCAGGCTAGATGAAGCAGAGGATTGATTCAGTGAACTGTAGGACAAGGCAGAAAAAAACTCCCAGAAAGAGCAAGAAAAGGAAAAAGGACTCAAAAAGAATGAAGAGAAGTTAAGGAAAATGTAGGACAACATGAAACATAATAATACCCATATAATAGGAATCCCAGAAGGAGAAGAGCAGCAGGGGATAGGAAACCTGAAAAAGGAATGATGGAAAACATCCCCAACTTGATGAGAGAATGAGTAACACAAATCCTAGAAACACAGAGGGTCCCAATCAAGAGGAATCCAAAGAGGCCCACTCCAAGAAACATCATAATTAAAATAGCAAAATTCAAAGAGAAAGAGAGAATCTTAAAGGCAGCAAGGGAGAAATAGGAAGTAGCATACAAGGGAGCTCCAATAAGGCTAGCAGTTGACCTCTCGACAGATGTACTATAAGCCAGAAGGGAATGGCAAGAAATATTCCAAGTGATGAAAAGCAAAGGCCTGCAACCAAGATCACTCTATTCACCAAAGTTCTCATTTAAAATGGAAGGCAAAATACAGAGTTTCCCAGACAAAAGAAAGTTAAAGAATACACCTCTACCAAGCCAACACTGCAAGATATGCCACATGGACTGCTTTAAGAAAAAGGAGAAAAAGAGTTAGAGAAAGACGAACACAGGTACTAAGGAAGTAAAATGGCAATGAACAAGTACCTATCAATAATGACCTTCCATGTAAATAGATTAAATGCTCCAATCAAAAGGTATCTGAATCGATTTAAAAAATGACCCTAAAAATATGCTGCCTACAAGAGACCCACCTCAGAACAAAAGTCCTACACAGACTGAAAGTAAAGGGATGGAAAAAATATTCCAAGCAAATGGTCAGGATAAAAAGGCAAAGTGGCAATACTTGTATCAGAAAAAATAGACTTCAAAACAAAGGCCATAAAAAGACACACAAAAGGATACTTCATAATACTCAAGGGAAGAATCCATCAAGAAGACATAAACATTATGAATACATATGCACCCAACATAGGAGCACCCAAATACATAAGGAAAACCTTGGAGGACTTCAAGAAAGATACAGACAGCAACACACCTATACTAGGGAATTTTATCACCCCACTCTCAAAGATGGATAGATCTTCCAAACAAAAAATCAACAAGGATATTGCAGCATTGAACAATGCCCTTGATCAAATGGAATTAACAGATATATATATCTGTTATATCTTTTCAAAGAACCAGCTCCTGGATTTATTTATCCTCAGAATATAGATAGATAGATAGATAGATAGATAGATAGATAGATAGATATAGATATAGATATAGATTGTATAGATAGATATATAGATAGATAGATATACCTATATCTATCTATCTATCTATCTATATAGATAGAATAGATAGATAGATAGATAGATAGATAGATAGATAGATAGATATAGATATAGATATAGAACCTTTCATCCCAAAGAAACAAAATACACATTCTTTTAAAATGCACATGGAATATTTCCAAACATAGACCACATGATAGGACACAAAACAAGCCTCAACAAATTCAAGAAAACTGAAATCATATCAAGCATTTTCTCAGACCACAAGGACCTGAAACTAGAAACTAACCACAGGGAAAATACTCAAAAACTTTCAAATTCATGGAGATTGAATAGCATGCTATTAAACAATGAATAGGTTAATAATGAAATCAAGGAAGAAATCAAAAAGTTTCTGGAAAAAAAATGAAAATGAATACACAGCAGTCTAACACTTATGGGATACAGGAAGGAAGTCCTGAGAAGGAAGTTCATATCGATACAGGCCTACCTAAAAAAGATAGAAACGTTTCAAATAAGTAACCTAACTCTACAAGAACTGGAGGAACAACAACAAACACAGTCCAGAGCAAGTAGAAAGAAGGAAGTAACCAAGATCAGAACAGAATTAAAAGACATATACACTACAAACACAATTCTGAGGATAAATAAATCCAGGAGCTGGTTCTTTGAAAAGATAAACAAAATCAACAAGCCCTTAAGTAGACTTATCAAGAAAAAAAGAGGACTCAAATAAACACAATCAGAAATAAAAGAGGAGAGATTACAACTGATACCACAAAAATACAAAGGATTGTAAGAAATTACTATGAACAACTCTATGTCAAGAAATTTGAAGATCTGGGTTAAATGGACAAATTTCTACAAACATATAATCTTCCAAAACTGAATGAAAGCAGAAAGCCTGAACAGATGGATAATAGCTGGTGAAATCAAAGCAGTAATCAAAAAATTCCTGGCACACAAAAGCCCTGGACCACCTGGCTGCACAGGAGTATTTCACAAAACACTTAAGGAAGAGCTAACCCCTATCCTTCACAAACTATTCCAAAAAAGTCAAGAAGACAGAAGACTCCCAAGCTCTTTTTATGAAGCCAGCATCATCCTAATCCCAAAACCAGATAAAGATACAACAAAGAAAGAAAACTACAGGCCAATATTGCTGATGAACAAAGATGCTAAAATCCTCAACAAAATATCGGCAAAACACATCCAGCAATACATTAAAAAGATCATACACCATGATCAAGTGGGATTAATCCCAGAGGTACAAGGATGGTACAATATTTGCAAATCAATAAATGTAATACATCACATAAACAAAGGGAAAGACAAAAATCACATGATTATATCAATAGATGTGGAAAAAGCATTTGATAAGGTACAGCACCCATTTATGATAAAATCACTGAGCAGAGTGGGAGTAGAGGGCATATCTCAAAATAATAAATGCAATTATGAGAAACCTACAGCCAACATCATACTCAATGGGCAAAAACTAAAAGCTTTCCTACTAAGATCAGGAACAAGACAAGCGTGTCTGCTTTTAGCACTTCTATTCAACATAGTATGGGAAGTTCTAGACACAGCAATCAGACAAGAAAAAGAAATAAGAGGCATCCAAATTGGAAAGGAGGAAGTAAAACTGTCGTTGTTTGCAGGTGACATGCTAGTGTACATAGAAAATCCTATAGACTCCACCAAAAAACTACTTGACCTAATAAGTGAATTTGGCAAAACAGCGGGATGCAAAGTCAATATTCAGAAATTGAAGGCATTTTTGTACACCAACAATGAAATATGAGAAACAGAAATTAAGAAAAAAATCTCAATTGCTATTGCAACAAGAAAAATTAAGTACCTAGCAATAAACCAAAGAGGTTGAAGACCTATACTCAGAAAACTTCACATCACTCAAGAAAGAAATTAAGGAAGACACAAACAAATAGAAGCATATACCATGTCATGGATTGGATGAATTAACATCATCAAAATGTCCATACTAACCAAAGCAATTTATAGATTCAACACAATCCCTATTAAAATACCAATGACATATTTCACAAATATAGATCAAACATTTCAGAAATTTATACAGAACCATAAATGACCCCGAATAGCTGCAGCAATATTGAGAAAGAAGAACAAAGTAGGAGGGATCACAATACCTGATATCAAACTATATTATAAGGCCACAATAATCAAAATAGTCTGGTACTGGCATAAGAACAGACACTTACATCAATGGAACAGAAGAGAGAGCTCAGCCCTAGCTGGTGTAGTTAGGTAGATTGAGTGCCGGCCTGCAAACCAAGAAGTCACCAGTTGGATTCCCAGTCAGGGAGCATGCTTGGTTTGCTGGCCAGGTCCCAAGTGTGGGGAGGTGGAAGGCAGGGCAGCGTGTGAAAGGCAGCCACACATTGATGTTTCTCTCTGCCTCTCTCTCTCTCCCTTCCCTTCTCAAAAAAAGTAATAATAAATAAAAACCTTTTAAAGAATAGAGAGCCCAGAAATAAACCCAAGTCTCTATGGTCAATTAATATTCGACAAAGAGGGCAGAAGCATAAAATGGAGTAAATATAGCCTTTTAAACAAATGGTGTTGGGAGATTTGGACAGCTCCATGCAAAAAAATGAAACTCGACTACAAACTTACACCATACACAAAAATAAAGTCAAGATGGATAAAAGACTTTTATATAAGTTGAGACACCACAAAATCCCTAGAGGAAAACATAGGCAGAAAAATCTCAGGTATTCCATGCAGCAATATTTTCACCTACATGTTCTCTAGAGCAAGGGACATAAAGGAAAAAATAAACGAATGGGACTTCATCAAAATAAAAAGCTTCTGCATGGCTAAGGAAAACATCAGCTAAATGAAAAGGGAACCAACCATATGGGAATATATATTTACCAATGATACTTTGCACAAGGGTTTGATCTCTAAAATACATAAAGAACTCACATGACTCCACTCCAGGAAGACAATCAATCCAATCTAAAAATGGGCAAAGGACCTGAATAGACACTTCTCCAAGAAGGACATACACAGGATCCAGAGACATATGAAAGGATGCTCAGCATCACTAGCCATCAGAGAGATGCCGATTAAAACCACAATGAGGTACCACTTCACACCAGTCAGAATGGCCATCATAAACAAATCAACAAACAAGTGCTGGCAAGGTTGTGGATAAAAGGGAGCCCTAGTACACTGTTGGTGGGAATGCAGACTGGTGCAGCCACTGTAGAAAACAGTATGGAATTTCCTCAGAAAACTAAAAATGGAACTGCCTTTTGACCTGGCAATTCCACTGCTGGAATCATACCCTAAGAATCCTGAAACACCAATCCAAAAGAACCTATGCACCCCAATGTTCATAGCAGCACAATTTGCAATAGCCAAGTGCTGGAAGCAACCTAAGTGCCCATCAGTAAATGCATGGATAAAAAACTATGGTACATTTACACAATGGAATACTGCACAGCAGAAATAAAGAAGGAACTCCTACCCTTCGCAACAGCATAGATGCATCTGGAGAGCATTATGCTAAGTGAAATGAGCCAGGCGGTGAAACACAAATACTGTATGATCTCACCTATAAGTGGAACTTAATCAACAAAACAAACAAGTGAGCAAAAAATAACCAGAGACATTGAAATAAAGAACAAACTGACAGTAACCAGAGGGGAAGGTTGAAGGGATAATGGGGGGAAAAGGGGGAATGGTCGTCAAGGAACATGTATAAAGGACACAGGGACAAAGTCAAAGGGGTGGGAGGTGGAGATGGTTGGGGGGAAGTGGTGCGGCAAAAATGGAAAAATATATATATATATAAAATAAAATAATTTTTTTAAAAGAGTGGAAAGGCAATGCACAGTATTAGAGAAAATATTTCATATAATGTATCTGATAAGGGATTAACATCCAAAATATATAAAGAACTCCTACATCTCAAAAACAGACAAAAAAGCAAACAAAGTGATTAAAATGTAGGCAAAAGGAAAGGAGTTTGGTAGGTGGAGGAATTAGCAAAAAAGGAAAAGGACTCATGGGCATGAACAAGTGTGGTGATTACAGGGGGAGGGCACCAGGTGGAGGTGGAAGAAGGTATGGGGGCATAAAAAGTAATGGGAAAAATCCAATAAAAATGAACTGTTTTGAAAGGGAAGGGAAGGGAAGGGAAGGGAAGGGAAGGGAAGGGAAGGGAAGGGAAGGGAAGGGAAGGGAAGGGAAGGGAAGGGAAGGGAAGGGAAGGGAAGGGAAGGGAAGGGAAGGGAAGGGAAAAGAAGGGAAGGGAAGGGAAGGGAAGGGAAGGGAAGGGAAGGGAAAGGAAAGGAAAGGAAAGGAAAGGAAGGAAAGGAGAGGAGTGTTGGCAAGGACATGGAGAAATACAAACACTTGTGCATTGCTGTTTGGAATGAATAATGGTACAGGTGCTAAGGCAAACACCATAGCGGTTCCTCGAAATATTAAATAAAGAGTTACCATACTCAACCAATTCTAATCCTGAGTATATACCCAAAAGTCCTGAAGACAGACTTGAACAGAGATGTATATACCAATGTTCATAGAAGCATTATTCATAGTAAGCAAAAGGTGGAAACAAACCAAGTGTCCTCCAAACGATGAACACATAAACAAAATGTGATACCCACCCACACACAAGGGATGTTTCCAACCTTCAAAGAGGAAAAAAGAAATTCTGACATTTGGTACCACATGGATGAATCTTAAAGACATTATGCTAAGTAAAATCAGCCAGACACAAAAGGACAAATGCTATAAACTCCTATCATACGAAGTACCTAAAATAGTCAAATTCATAGGAAAAAAGTAAAATGGTGGTTGCTGGAGGACAGGGGAAGGGGGAAATAGGGACTTAATGTTTAATGGGAATAGATTTCAGTTTGGGGAGAAGAAAAACTTCTGGAGATGGTTGAACAACACTACAAATGTACTTGATGTCATGGAGCTGTACAACTAAAAATGGTTAAAGTAGTGCACTTTGTTGTGTGTAGTTAAGTACATAATACTACAAAAACACTTAAAAGACATATCAACAATCCCAATCTGTAGGAAGTGAGACTGAGTGTCCCTTTTAAAATTGTTTATCTGTTTTCAAGATGTTTTCATAATCTTTTATTACCATCTTAATAATAAGACAATACCTCTTGTTTTATTTTTTAAAGAAAGAATATCAGCATTAAATTTTGGTATTGTGCTGAAAAAGAAAAGAAAAAGAAAAATTTGTCTCCATTCTGCTAAAAGCTGCAAGTGACCAGGGACATTATGGGTCATGGCAGCAAGAAAAAGTGGAGGCAATGAGGATTGACCAGTAGAACACTCTTCAGAAAGGCTGTTGTCAGAAAGGCAGTTGAAAGAAAATTCTCCAGAAACTCCAGAAATTTGGTTTTGCAGGTCTTGTGGGCAGAAGCACTGACTGCCTTTGTTCTAGACTATGTTTTTAAAGATGGTTGTATAGTGAACAACGTTGGAAAATAGAGAGAGTGTCTCCCTCTGGAGCATTGGGAAGACTTGCTTACTGGCTATGATAAAAGACTCAGGTTTTCTAAGTTCAGGTTTCCTCTCTTATAATCCAACCCACTGTGCGTGTGTAGGTATCTCCTCTTCATGTTGCCCTGTGGAAATTGGGGCTCAGGGAACTGAAGCCAGTGCTGGCTGTTACTACTATGTATAATAAACTGTCATTTTTCTCTGCCCCAGGAGTCTTGTGTCTTCTGCCAGACTCTGCATCTGTGGCAGGCTAACTTAGAACCTGCATAAAAGGAAAATCTCAGATGCTTCACAACTGATAACTTTTGTAAAAGATAAGATGATGAGAGAAACAGGAATGACAGAGGAAGAGTGAGGGCTTCATTGGCTAATTAATGGGATTTAAGGAAAGGTCATGGGCAATGGTAGCAAATATGTCAGCCAAATTGTATGGTATATTGGACAATAAAAGATCCTCCACTTTATTAACTACACATGACTATTTAGGAAACTAAACAGGATAGTAGTTATAGGCTGTGTATTAGGAAATAAGCTCCAAACAGCTGTTTCCTGGCTTTTGATAATTCTTCTGTGGAAATCTTCCCCACCAATCTGGCAGTGAGCCTCAAATTCATGCCACTGTAGCAAATGATGCCACGACTGTCCTGGCTGGGTGGAAGATTCTACTCCCTTTCATACAACAGTTACAGAAGTTCATATCTTCATTAAGGATGGCAGTAGGAAAATTCATGACTGAAATGGTAAAAAACCAGGCAAGCTTTGAACTTTGGCTGGTTCCTTTAGAATATGGATGGTGAGATGCGTAATTCTTGTTAAGTAGAAAGGATAACAGTTATCTTACAGCTCAGCCCTTCCTGCTGACAACCTTAGATCCAGTCAATGATGAAGGCAATGTCTCAGAACTTTTTTTTTTTTTTTTGCGGTGGGTTTGAGCTACTTTAAGGGAGCACGGCTCTCTTGGGAGATTTTCCTGAGACAGACAAATGCTCATGGTAAACCACAGATGATGCATTAACTAGTGTTCAGGCGCTTGCTGGCCTAGGTACCGTGCTGATGAAGGTGACTCACTGGGAAAGAGAAATGGACACAGAAAAATATAGACAAAGTCTTATGATTAGCCCCACTGCCCTGGAAAACTCTCTCACATCTCATGTTAAAATCAGGTGAAATTTTAAGAGATGTTATCATGACAATGAGTCAACAAATGATTCATGTTAATATAAAATCCTTTAAAAAAAATAAAAGGCTTGCTGTGAAAGTTGAGTCTGAATCAACCAAAGGCTTCAAACCCTGAAGCTCCAGTCAGAAAGCCATTGAGTGACATTTGCCTGAAGCTGGAATCGATGGTGTTAGTCAAAGTTACTGTGATGCCTGATATAGGGCTTTAGATGGACTAAAAACATTGGCAATTCATTTAGTTGAATAACAAGAAGCCTCCATGTTTCTGGAAGCCAAAAATAAATGTGTCTTGCTTTTTGGTCTGTAACCGCTCTTTTTCTCCATGTTCCTAACCGTGTCCCAGCCCCTGGTACCTCAATCTTATCTGTGTTAAGGAAAAAGAACATTAGAAGTGGGGCCAGAAACACCCTATTTTCAAAGAGTACTGAAGATCATGTCCGCCCATGCGAGTATGATGGTAAACTTTGGGGAGGGGAGAGACTCAAACATTTATGACTCTTAAAGTCACATTGCTTGCTGCCAGGATCCTTGGGGCAAGTGAGTGTCTGCACTCAGCTAATTGGGTTTGGTCATGGTTTGCAGTGGGGAAGGAAAGCTAATGTGGTTCTGTGGGTGATGCTCTTCAGGTCAATTCAGTGTACTATGGGTGCAGCTTCTATATCTGAATCTGTAATAGAAATTAATGTATTGTAAGTGTATACTTCCCAACCCCATTAAGTGTCAGGAAGGGTTCTTCTCATCATAATGAGTTACTATATAGAGAAGTACTAGTATCTTTGGAGTCCCTGACCCTTCTGAGTCTCTACAACTGATAATTTTGCCAATTGGGAAGCCTCTGGCAAAGGCAGGCTGTCTCCACTCAGAGGTAGCCCTTGGGGATTTGGACTTGTTGCCTCCCTGACGCGTCCAACAGATACATCACTTTTGAAAAGTTGATACTAGCTTGCTAATGGCTCTTGTCAAAACTGAACACTATGCATGGAAACTTTGTGACTCTCAGGCCACAGGGGTAAGCAAAAGTAGGTTTATAGTAGTTTATATGGAAAAAGGCATGCAGGTTATGATTATTACAATAGCATTACTAACTCAAAAGAATGTTACTCCCAACTTTAAACCTAATTTTGCCAACCCCTGTATTCCTACTTTGTGGTGAGTCAACTTGGACTCGGTGGCTAACATGGTGGGAGAGGTCCAACAGGCCTTGCTTGTCACATGGAAATGATATATTTAAGGAGGCTTAGCCTGCCAGCCTGGCCACACTGGCTTCTTTACTTCATATGAAAAAGTGGTATCTTTTCCTTTAGGGGAAATTGTATCCCCCACGTCATCACCCAAAGCAAAAACAAACTGTCTAGGTCAGCTCATGGAGAAACCCATGGCAAGGGTCTCTTCTCTGATGGATAGACTGGAATGAAACTGTCCATTGACCCTGCACAGACCAGATTGCCTCCATTGCTGCCTGGACCCCTTATAATCAGGCGTGGCAACACAGCCAGCAAGGTAGACTGGGCACAACATAAAAAACTCCACATTCCTGATATAGGGGTGAAGTTGTACCTACTGAAATGGGACACATAGACTTCGTGTTGGTGGAAGGAGGGAGACAACCCTGGCACCTAAAGGCAGAACATCCTAGACCCCATAGGTACAGGGGAGGGAGGGACATTAATGAACTTTGTCCTTCAGAACCACCCTCGTGAAAGAATATGTCCAGGTGTGGCTCTCTGAAACTGTTATAAACACCTTAAATTTAACTTACCGCTGGGTCTGCCAGATAGCCCAGTCATTATTTCATGGCCAATTCCCTTAGCCTTACCAAGAAGTCTATTCACAATAGTGCCCAACAGCCCCAGATCTTGCACCTGCCATGTAAAACTCTTATCCACACCCCCAGATTACTGCTCACTCCCATTCCTGTAGCCATGACTCACTCGTTCTGGGGGGGGAATGAATGCTACAAGGCTATTGGCACAGACCCACAGTACTGATAATCCCCCTGAATCTAGGACCAGACTCAATTACTCAGACTGAGTTGGGAATCTTCAGCCAGCTAAGAGGCTACATGGAAGCACTGTCGCCCTGTGGCCCCTTACTAATGTAGGTCCCACTTGGAGGACCCAACAATTGTAAACACCACTTCCCCCACCCCACAGGTTTTACTGTGTAGAAACCTGGCATTAGCTTGCATCTCTCCTGAAAATATGGTGACTTATGCCTTAGGGGAGGTCCTAAGAGACCTTCAACTCTTTAAGCAAATAGATGATGTAGCCTCAGATAGCTTCAGAGCTCTCCCCAAAATGAAGTCACCATTGGTTATTTGGGGGAACTTACAGAGGGATAGCTGCTTGTTACCTGTAAGCTTCCTGTGAATAATTATCCCTAAGACAGGAGGCATACAATTAGAAAAAGTAGGATAAAAGTTGTCCCTGAATTTAGTTGAAGTTATCAGTAATGCCACCTCATTCAGATCAGTAGTCAAGTCACTGGCCAGGGTTGTTAATGCACGACAGAATTGCCCTAGACTTCCTCCTTGGAGGCCAAGGTGAAGTTTGCAATGGCTAATGCAGGCCACTGTACCTGGATTGATGCCTCAGACCAAATGGGATAATCAACAGAGAACTTAAGGAGAAAGCCACTTGGTTTTCCAGGGTAAGATCTTGATGGTTTATGGGGTTTATTCAAGCTGGAGGGGTCTACAAACTTTGATGGCATGGCTGAGGCCTGCCTACAGTATGGCCTCATTCTGCTGCTTGGAGTCCTACAGAGTAGCTTTAATTGAATGTGGTATGAGACAAATTGATGGATTTGGTCCCAGAGTCTTGTTGATCAGATTAGTCAGAGTGACTAAGAGAGTGATGCACTCATGGGAAAATTCACCAGAAAAGAAGACAATGTAGAAATGAAGGGTAGATATTTTTAGGAGACAAGTCTCCCTGGGTCTCTTACATTTGTACAAGTCTAGTGAGCAGAAACACTGACTGCCTTTGCCCCAGACTCTTTTCAAGCTTATTTGTGTAGTGTTTGTACAGTTTGCATAGTGAATAACCTTGGAGAGAGACAGTATCTCCTTCTGGAGCAAAGAGCAGGATTACTTAATGCCCCTTATAAAAGACCTGGCTTCCATAAATTTAGGGTTCCTCTCCTGCAATCCAATCCCCTGTGAGTAGGGGTCATCCGGTCCCCTTCCTATCATCCGTGGGAATTAGGAACTGACATAAAACTGATAATACTCTGGCAAATGCTGTTGTTTCTGACCATGTTTTCTTTCTTATGCCAAGAATCCAAGAAACTGTGCCAGGCTAACTCGTTAGCTTGAAAGTAGAGTAAAATCTCAGATCTTCTATAGTTATTGACAGAGGTCAGCAGGTGATGAGGCCTGGAAGAGGAACGAAAGTGGCTGGAGGAAGATGTGGGAGTCAGTGTTTGTTTATTTACATGTCATCAGAGGGAGATATCTAAGTATGTTCGATGCCAATGGAAAATAGCATCACTGTTTGCAATAACATAAATATGGAAACCACCCACCTGTCTATCAAAGTAAAATAGACAGTTAAGTTGTAGCAAAGATAGAATAGTAAATAGCAGTAAAAATGAAAACCATAGCTACTGGATTGAAGTGGGGCAGTCACAAAAATGTAACAATGAAAAGAAGCAAGTTACAGAGAAACACATGAAGTGCAAGTTTGTTTTTATAAAGTTCAAAACCGGAAAGTAAGCAATACATTATTTAGGAATATATGCAGAAGTGGCAAAACTAAGGAAATGATTAATCCAAAATTCAAGATAATGCAATTCAGGAGGAGAATATAGAGGGCTTTTGAGGCATGGCTGTGTTCTAATTTTCGGCTTGAATGGTGGGTACAGGGTGTTAGTCTCATGTTTCTTTAAGTTGTGCATACATGTTTTGCAAGCATATATAATAATATTTTAGAATTTATTTAAAAGGTGCCAATACAAAAGAATCAAAAGAGAAAATGAGCTAAGAATTAGTTAAGATACAGGCTAATTGAGGTGGTCAGGTGGGGTTAAGAATCCACTTGCATTTATATTCCCAAGAACTTGTAGAGGTGCTGACCTGTGCAGCTGAGTGAACTCTGTCTTTTTCACTCCAGTTTCCCATTCTAAGCCCTTTTCTATTCCACTTATAGCCCCCTCCTTGTTGACTGTCGCCAATTCCAAGTGCCCATATTGTTATGACTTCACCTGCATTCCTAAAAAGGATCTTCTAAGCTCCCACCCACAATGATATAAATGATTGGTAAGACCCAAATGGGTTATTTATTCATTAGTTTGTCCACTTACTACATATTTATTAAATACCTAGACATGTCAGACACTGTAGCTGGATATATAGCTAGAACAAAGGGACAATTCTCTGCCCTTTGAGGTCTATTATTTATTTATTCCTCTTGCCTTATTTTCAGGATTATATATAATTGTTAGAGCAGGGAACAAATTCCCAGGTCTGACGGGGCTGAGGGTGGAGAGTGGGAAGGAAGAACAATCTCATGCTCCATTACATTGTCCCACTAGACCATAAACCCCTCAAGGGTAACATCTGTGTTTGATCCAACTTTGTATCCAACATGAAGTCTTGTATTCTATTGACTGAGTAAGGGAATAAATCAAGATGGCGACTGTCTAGATCATTTAGGCTCTCTCCGTTCTCCCTCCAGTTGCCCCTCACCCCCATCCCCACCTCTACCCTCTGCTTTGTGCCTTCAGACATTCTTTCATGGAGGTGGTGGTAATGCTATTCTCAAATGTCCCATCTTGGAATCCTTAGCTAGAAGAGCATCCATGGGCCCCCAGACACCACATGTTACCTCTGATAAATTTTCTTCTGCTGCAGTAATGAGAGGTGTATTCCCAGTCTTTGGATGCTGAAAGTCAAGGTTTCCAAGGATGGAATGGACTTTAGTGATATGGTCACAGATGAGTTCCACATCACCTCTTGAAACCACTTCCAGGAAATCATGAATCAGTTTATTTTTATTCATCTTGCTTGTTCCATATAATTGCTTTTAAGAAAAAATAAATGATTTAATTAAATGAGAGACTGCAAAGCAGTGGGTGATTCAGAAGTAACAAAGTCTATCTTTAGTTCCCTTGTTTCCTTCTTTTATGTGTAAAACACTATAACAATTTTAAAGACAATTCTGAAAAAGAAGATACCCCATAATCCCACCAATCTTGGTTATTTGTACACATACAGGGTGAGGCAAAGTGGGTTTACAGTTGTTTGTATGGAAAATAATACAATAATTAATAAATAATAATACAAGAATAAACTCTGTTTCGTGTACTTACAACAGAAAACCTACTTTTGCCCTACCCCATATTTTAAATTGGGGACAGTAATAATTTTACTATCCCTTTTAAAGATCTGCTGAGGTACAGAAGGTACAGATGAAGAAAGGATGAATCCACACCAGAATGGAAAGAGCACAAGTTTTAGAGCCTGACAGAACCCCAGTTCAAATCCCTCCTCCACAGATTACCAACTGTGTAACCTGGAGCATGTCACTCAACGTCTCTGAACTTCATTTTCTCATCTCAAAAACGGAAGTTATATTCCCCTTTTCAAAAGGCTGGTGAAGATCTGAGATACTATATACAAAGTGTTGGCTCATTCTATTAGTGAAAATTCTTGCAGGATTTTATTTTCTTTAGTGATGTTATTAAAATCCCTATGATTATTTTCTTTTTGCAAGTCCAATCTTCCCAACAATACTGCAAACTCCTCAATAGCAGGGACAGTCTGTGCCTTCCACTTCCAGTCTGTATGCCCCATACTTCTAGCACAGTGTGAGTCACTGAAGAGCATGGTGGCCAGCATTTGAGATTTTTCAGGGAAGTCCTAATTTTGAATATCCCATCTCAATATTCCAAATCATTAAAATATCTCTCACATTGCATTTTTTGAAGTCATCAAACTACCTCCACAAAAATCCTTTGTCAGACTCAATGTCCCAATTTCAGCTTTTGACACCATAATCACATGCTATTTCATTGAATGGGCAATTTATTTACAATGAACTGGCATTTGGAGAAAAGCTAAGAAAAATAAACAAGAAAATAGCTAGAATTGGTCTTTAATGTTCTAAACACATGAATGCCTTCAGAATTCATGGGTTAGACAATGTGAAGCTTTTTTCTTGAGGAGAACATGTACTTCACCCCAGAATCGGTACTCCTTGATAAATTCACCCATCCAGTTAAGAGGATACTATTGCCCTTCAGGACCTTTCATTGACTGTTGCAACAGAACATAATATAAAATATTAAGTTAAGACTAAATACAAGAAAGAAAATGTGTAATTGTCAAAGCAAACAACAGATGTTGAATCTTATAGCTGCCAGAGAAATGGCATGGACATGTGGGCTGGAGCACTCCAAGGAAAGAAAGGGGTCAATAATATTTGGAGACCTGGAGCGGAGGAGAAAGGGCACTTATGACTGGGGCAAGGGCATGAACAAATGTTGATACCCAGGGTCAATGAGGAGAGAGTGGACCACAGGGGAATTTACACTTTACTTCTGAAGAGTTTGGGAAAGCCACGGAGAGTTCTGAGTAGTGTCTTTTAGGAACATTGGTACTTTAGGAAGATCATTATGGTATAGAATAGAAAGGCAGAAACAAAAATTTTAAAATAAAGCTAGAGAGGATTTGTGACATATTGGCCATAGATAATGAAAGGTGGGTCCAAGGGGATGGGGTTGGGCAGCAGGGAAGACCTGAAGCCAGAGGAGGTGGGCATTTGCTGTTATGGAATGATAACAGCTGAGGTCAGCAACAGAGCCAGCATGTAAGTAGGGTGTCTGGTATCTTTGGCTTTTAAAGAAATGTGGCCTTAGCTTTGTGCAGTTTCCTAAACTTGACTGAGCATAGTATTATGCTATTCCCTTATTATAAATAAAGACTCCCAGATTCGTTTGATATAGTAGGTCTGGAATAAGGCTGGAGACGCTCCCATCTTTTTGTTTTAATTTTAAAAGGACTAATGGACTCTTTTAAAGTAGACTTTATTTTTGGAGCAGTTTTAGGTTCACAACAAAATTGAGTGGAAAACAGAGCGTTCCCAAATATTTCCTGACCCCTCCAAACACAGCCTCCTCACTATCGACTTTCAGCACCAGAGTTGTATGCTTGTTACAACTCATGAATATACATTGACACAGCATTATCATCCAAAGTCCAGAATTTACATTAAGGTTTACTCTTTGGTTTTGCACATTCCATACCTGGACGAATGTATAATAACATGTATCCACCATTATTGTAGCATACAGAGTAGCTCCACTGCCCTGAAAATCCTTCGTGCTCCACCTGTTCGACACCCCGCCCCCAACTCCTGGCAACCACTGACATTTTCATTGTCTCCAGGACACACCTTCCAGCCCCCGTGCTCTCTCCCTCCCCACTGAAGCAATCAGGTGATTTCTCTCATTAGACAACTTCTGCAGACACTGGCGTAGTGATCAGGATCCAGTCCACAATCTTCCTTGAAATTCATGTTATTTTCTAATTGCATTTATCATTACCACATACTCCTTTTGATTTGAGTTTCCTAGGATAAATGCTAATGTTCCCCCCAAATTTCTAATAGAGAATAAATTGAAATAGAGAATTCCTCAAGTCTTTTCCTACCTTTGCTCAAAGTGATGTCACATAATAACAATAGTAGTAATACCCAATATTTATTCAATTCCTTTACTACGTGCCATACACTATTCTAAACTCATGTGTTTTATCTAATTCCAAACAACACTATTAGAACAGTAGCACCAGCATCCACATTTTACAGATGAGGAAAACGGGGCACTGGCATTGGCAACGCGGGATCTCACACTGGAGAGATGTGGGTGCTAGCACCCACAAGCCTTAATGCAACTAGTATTTAAAGGACCATTTGTAAAATAGGCCTATTTCCATTGCCTCATTTGGACACTCAGTAGAGGAGATCTGAGTTAAACATGCTCCTCATTAGCCGTATTGGGCTGTGTCCGGCTTTCCTTTGGTTTTATCTTACTGTCCCCCCTTTAGCTCTAATCCCCTCTTCCACTCCCCTTTATCTCACAGGAATCCAATCTAATGTAGGTATCCTCATATATGTGTATGTCTCTTTTTAAGAATATTTTATTTACTTATTTTCAGAGAGATGGGAAGGGAGGGAGAAAGAGAGGAAGAGAAATATCCATTGTGAGAGAAACATCAATGTGTGGTTGCCTTTTGCATGCCCCAACTGGGGACCTGGCCTGCAACTCAGGCACGTGCCCTGACAGGGAATTGAACCAGTGACCCTTTAGTTCACAGGCCGGTGCTCAATCCGCTGAGCCACAGCAGCTGGGGCTGATATGTGTATGTCTTTATAAAATATACACATGTGGTGCTATTTATTGTGTATGTCTGTGTGTGTTTTAAATTTGCAGAAATTATATTGGTTACTTATTTTTTAACTTAATGTTTGCTTTCAAGCTTTAGCCTTGTGCTTATCTGTACCTCCGGTTGTTTGCTTCTAGCAGCTGTATCGTGAGCATCCACCATACTATTTTATTATCTCTTCCCTTGGCGATGGACATCCAAGTTGCCTCCAGCTTCCCACTCCACAAACAACACTGTGATAAATGTCTTTGTTCAGGCCTTACTTCACGTCGTACAAGTTTCTCTGAGGTGCATGGGCTGAGTGTATTTAATTTTACCAAAAACTGCTGGGGTTTTCTCCAGAATGGCTGTACCAATTCACACTCTCACCAGTAGTGCCTGCCTGTTTTCTTTAAGCTCTTTCTAAGGGAAGCAGACATTGGTTTGGTTGCTGTCCCTTCATCGTCATTACCTAATCATTGGCATTCGATGTGCAGTGTCCTTGGAACTTCACTAAGAGCCAAAGGAGAGAAGACACACTCAAAATCAGGCCATAGAAAATTAAAAAATTAATATACATATCTGTCCCAGCAAATTGCTTTGCAACTTGGATTTATATACTTAGTTTTGAAAATGCAACAGTATTTGCAATATCATTGTAAGTAAAAGAAACACTTTCAGAAATGAAGGATAATTAAAACCTGTTCTTTAATAAAGCTGAACACCAGATAAACAAATAACAACTAGGCAATGACATACAGAGCGATCATCCTGATAAGTCTAGTACCCTTCTGATACCCTACATAGTTATTACAATATTATTGTAATTGCCTATATTCCCTATGCTGGACTTTATGTAGTTTAATCTTTCATGCAACCTTCAAATTAGACCATTCCACAAGTAGTAACTACCATCTAAATAAAAACCAAACTGCAGCCCAAATGTCATTAAACCCAGTCACTACAGTACAGGACAATGTGTTCATTATTTGGCCGTCCATTGCCTCGCACATTCAGCAGGGGCTGGAAGGGGACAAGAACGACATAGAGCAGTATTCCCACATATAGTTCCCTCTGTCAATTAGCACGGACAAACCCACATTGCTTTTTATTAGTGAGCCCCATTTCCTCTTGTGAGCTTCAGTTTGTACATTTCCATGTTAAGTTGTTTCATAAGAAAACTCTTCTCAATTTTCCCTTTAAAATTGTTTTGAGAGAGAGAGACTCATAGATGGAGAACAGATGACAGCTAGTGGGGAGTGAGGGCAGTTAGTGGGAGGAGGGACAGAGCAAAAAGGAAAAAGGACTCAGGGACATGGACAAGCGGCTGTTGATGGCTGGGGACAGGGTGGTATCAGGGGACTGAATGGTAATGGAAAAAATATAATAAGATTATATTTTTAAAAAATTATTCTGATCAATGACTTTTAATCAATAATATTTCATTCCACAGTGATTTCTGGTTTAGCATCTATTGAAGCCCAGTCTCTTTTATGTTTAATTGTATGCATGGTCGATCTATTTATAAAACAAAATCTTTTGAGTACACTGTATGTTTGATTTGGAATCTTAAGAAATTAAGACTGAAAGCAATGGGAATCCTTTTTTTTTTTTTTTTTAAGGAAATATGGCCAAGAACACATATATACAGGGTCCGGCAGAAGTAACAACACTGAGTGTGGTTGGGAGGGTACGTGAATGTCTCACATGAGATGGACAGCAATCTGAACATTTCACCTAAAATGTCATATGGTGTGCTTGAGTGTATATTGTTATGTTACAGAGTTACAAGCCTATTATTTTGTAATAAAAGATTTTTATGTAATAAAAAAGGGGCATTATTTGGGCTGGACCCTAAACAACATTGAGTGGTTACAAGAAGGTTTATACCATGTAAAGTTAACACATATTTTGGTGATTAAAATAAAAGATTGTCCCTGAGTATAATTCAATGGAAGCAATTTTATATACTTGTGCTCACCAGTTTAGCCTATGGTTTAGAGGCATTTGCATAAAAGATTAGAAGGGATTGTCTCAATATTGGAAAACTCAAAAAAGTTTATTACAACAAATCTAAGGATACAATTATTTAAAATTAGAACACAGTTTTCTCTATTTGCTTATCTAGTATTCCTCCTCTGGGACCCCTTTTAGGGAGGAAAGAAAGTTATAACATACGGCGTTACCTAAAACATGATGAAAATGGAGATTTGGCTTACCTATAGTGTGTTTTACCGAGGGAGTTAGGACACAGCTGAAGAAACATCAAGCCCAACAGCAGCCAACATCATTCGAATTCACTGTGGCACTGGTTTCTGGGACAACTGTCAACCCACACTTCAACAAGGGATTCATTTAAAAGCAGCATAGATTTAGATTTTTATCTTCGATTATTTTCCAGTGTTGCACAGCTCAAAGTACTTTTAAAATATATTTAAAGCTGGTTCTGTGTGCACAAACCCTTCAGCTACTTGCAAAGCCACTGCTTAGTTTACGAGCTGTCACCCAGGCAACCATCCACTGTGCATTTAGCTTGGAGGATTGAAAGCAGGACAATCTCACCCAGCAAGGAAAACAAGTATAGTACACTCCTCAACGTTGCTTTTAAGTGCTTTAAAGAGTTGGACCCTTTGAACTTCTATGGTTGGCACCAACCCAGAGGTTTTTCTCCAGGAAAGCCATTGTAATTGCTATAATGTGCCAAAAGGGCCCCTTTCCAAGCCTGAATGTTACAGAATGAGAACCCAATAGATTACCCTCAAACTACTTGTATTCTTAGCGTCGTGCTTAAGAAAGTACCACTGACTGGAAATTCTTACATTAGAATTTTTTTTTTGTCTACACTTGTGATATTTCAAAGCAGAAGCTTTAGTAGATGTACTGCATTTCTGTGAGTCACAAATAGTAATAAACCCAGCTGTATGTGACTTTAAATTCTGGACTACAAAAACATGCTCACAAGAAAGAATACCGAGAGCATTCTAAAACATAAGGCC
The DNA here is from genome assembly GCF_022682495.2 of Desmodus rotundus. Taxonomy (NCBI): domain Eukaryota; kingdom Metazoa; phylum Chordata; class Mammalia; order Chiroptera; family Phyllostomidae; genus Desmodus; species Desmodus rotundus. The sequence continues at coordinate 126,358,066 of NC_071388.1, forward strand.
ACCTGGCATTTGTGTGCTGCTAGTTTTTTTCCTGCTATTTACTGAAAGATGCAGGGGGTTCTCTTCTAAAGATGTACGTAACGTTATATATACTCAACTGAACAGGGTACAAATATTTTATCATAACAACAACTAATATGTATCAAATACTTACAAGGTTAGTCCTTTATACGAATGATGTCATTTAACCCTCACAACTCGGTAAACACTATAATCACCATCATTTCCATGTTACAGGTGAGGACATTAAGGCTTAGAAATTTTAAGCCAAAAATTGGTAGAGCTAAGGGATTGAGCCCCATCAGCCTGACCACAATATTGAACTCTTCACCGCTTTTGCTATGCTAACACACAGCTCACACACGTACTTCTTGAGTGAGCGAAGACTTCAGGGTAAAAAACGCTAGGAGATTGCTGGGTTTATGTACACTCTTTCATCACCCAGTTCAGCCTGAAGCACCCTGACATCGATCCAAGCGCCGTCATTCTTTGTTTTACTTCCTACACACTACCTTGCTTCTCCTCCCAGGAGGAATAGTACTGTCTCTTCACTTTTATGTCAAGAGAAAATTATAAGTGGTCCTCTGACGTTGAGGATCTCTGCAGGGTTGGTTACCCATGGGTTCCATTCCATCCAGCTGGTCTGCAATCCATAAATATTTCGATTGGTTCCCCCAAAAGTAATCCTCTTCTCATCTCTCATTTTGAGAAATAGTTATTCATTCAAATCATGTGCTTTCAAGAAATTCAGGTTTTTAGAAACAGAGGTGAGTCAAATGTGCAAAACAAACATCATATTAGGTGATAAGGCCACCATGGAGCTGTCTAAAAGGCTCTAAGGGGGCACGGAAGGAGAGTGCCTACCTTTCTGTGTTGGAAGGAGTGGGGCATATTAGTTCTCCAGGGCGTCCATAAGAAACTAGCGCAGACTGGGCAGCGTAAACAACAAATGCCAGGTGGCCTTATCTTTTAGAATGCTCTCAGTACACCTCCTCGTGAGGGTGTTTTTGGAGACCAGAATTTAAAGTCACATACAGCTGGGTTTATTACTATTTGTGAGTCACAAAAATGCAGAAATTGATTTTGTCACAGTTCCAAGGCAGGAAGTCTAAGATAAGGTTGGTAGATTTGGTGTTTCCCAAGGCCTCTGTCCTTGGCTTGCAGATCACTGTCTCCCACCCGTGTCCTCACAGGATCTCTTCTCTGGGTATTTGCACACCTGGTTTCTCTCCATGCGTCCTAATCTCCTTTTCTGATAAGGACTCCAGTCAGATTGGATTAGGGCCCACTCTAATGGCCTCATTTTAACCTAATCTGCTTTTTAAAGGATTTATCTCCAAATGCAGTCACATTCTGAGGTACTAGGGATTAGGGTTTTGGCAGATGAATATTGGGGGAACACAGTTCGGCCCCTAACAGAAGGACATAGGGAGTCTTCAGAAAGACAATTATCTGAGCTGAAACTTGAAGGACAAACAATTCACCAGGTAAAGGACAGACAGAAGGACATTGCAGGTAGACTAAACAGCAGCATGTCCAGCGAAAAGATAAAAGCACAAAATATTGAAAACCTTCAGGGAGACACATGATTAAATCTGTATTTTAGAAAGAACTTCCTGACACCAATACTGAAAATTAATTGAAGAAGAGAGACAGGTAGAAAAGTTAGATTATTATAATGGGTCAGGAAAAAAATAATGGCAACAACTTAAATCAATGGCAGCAAAGATAAATGGAAGGGGCTCAGTCAAGAGAGTAAAACAAAACAAAGCAGGTTTTCAGGTGTTTCATGGTAGGTCATGGTGTTTAGACCAATCTTTCCACAGGTAACAAATAAAAATGCTGAATAAAATATTTTAGAATTGTCTTATCGGTAAAGAAGAATTAACAAGATAGTAAAAAATTACCAGGCCAAAGTGTAGGTAAAAACAAGAACCCATATTGTCTAAGAATGACTGCTATCATCACTTCTTTTTAAAATTTTGCTAGTGATTTTTGTAAGCACATTAAAGCTAAAGAAAAAGGGAAGCAAAAAAGAAGACACAAAAAGTCAAAGATTGGAAAGGAAGAAACTAAATTGACATTAGTTATGGTTAATGCAAATCTGTATGTGGAAATGCAAAAGAATTACAAGAATTAATAAAATAATTGGATACAAAATCAAGATCAACTATATTTCTATGTGTTGTCCAAAAAATGTTAGAAAATAAAATTTATGAAAAGGTACTATCTATAATATTATCAACAAATATAAAATGTCTAGGAATAAATCTAATGAAATATGCCTAAGACTTTTATGGAGAAAAACTTCAAAATATTTATTCATAGACTTACAAAAGATATGAATAGAGAGAACATATTCATGGATTAGAAATCTTCTACAGTGTCACAGTCAAAATAATAGAAGTTACTTTGTGGACATCGAAAGTTAATTTTTAAACTTTTATAAAAATTTAAAGGGCCCAAAGTAATGAAGATAACCTGCAGAATAGTCCCTTCTCACCCACAGGGATGCGTTCTAATACCCCAGGGGAGACCTGAGACCGGGGAAGTGCTACACCCTATATGTGCTGGTTTTCCTCACACATACACACCTATGGTAAAGTTCAATTTATAAATTAGGCACAGCAGGATGTTAACAACACTAATAACACAATAGAACAATTATAAGAATATACTGTAATAGAAGTTTTGTATTTGTGGTCTCTCTCCTTTCAGTTAGTTTTATACGTTTCAATTCATACCTATTCCTGAGCCTGTGTAACCAACCATCCCTTACTTGCAGCAACTGGCTTTGTGTCACTGGTTTTGGGCGATCCCTTGCTGAAGTCTTTGTACAGGCTCAATGCTTTCTGGTGCAACACGTTGCCATCAGTCAGAACACGTTTTCTGTTCACATCTTCCACTCATGAATATCCCTTTTCCGCCTTAACTGAGCACTTATCATGCACTGTAGCAGTAACTATTTCATTCTGAGGTATGACCTCAAAACTAACACGGATTTCTTTTCCATTCTTCATAATTTCGTGGATAGAAGTTTTGTTCTTACCATAAATCTTAACAACCTCAGCATACACCATTTTCCCCCTTAAGTTGAGAACTTTAATCTCTTAAAGGAAGCACTTCGTGGCTTCTCCGTGGCATATCCAGATTGCCAGCACCACTCCTCTTGTGTTTTGGGGTCACAGTTAAGTAAAGTAAGGATTACTAGAACACAAGCACTGTGATACTCTGATGGTTGATCTGATAATTAAGAGGACTAGTAAGTGACTAATAGGAAAAAGAGTACATATATTTCTTTTTTAAAAATACTTTGACTTTTTAAAAAATATTTTATTTGTTTATTTTTAGAGAGAGGGAAGGAAGGGAGAGAGAGAAGGAGAGAAACATCAATGTCTGGTTGCGTCTCACGCGCCCTGCACCACGGACCTGGCCTGCAACCCAGGCATGTGCCCTGACTGGGAATCAAACTGGCGACCCTCTGGTTCACAGGCTGTTGCTTAATCCACTGAGCCACACCAACCAGGGTAAGAGTATATATATTTCATCATCTTATACAGAATGGACTGCATTTTAAAACCTATGAATTGGTTATTTCTGGAATTTTCTATTTAATGTCTTTCAGACTACAGTTGACCACAGTCTGAAACTGCAGAAAGCAAAACTGCACATAAGGAAAGCAAGTGGCCCTGTACAGCATTGTCTCAATATGCCAAGGTTGTGGGTTCAATTCCCGGTCAGGGCACATACAAGAAGCAATCAATGAATGCATAAATAAGTATAAAACAAATTGATGTTACTCTCTCTCCCTTCCTCTCCAGAATCAATGACTATATCCGCAGGTGAGGATTAAATAAATAAATATATATATATATACATATATATATTTAAATTAAAGCTTCTGTTCATACAAAGATTCCATTAAAGGAGTGTGACAAATACAGAGGTGACTTGCAGAGCCCCATTCAAGAGATGACTTGCTGTCCAGCTGCAAGGAGTGTAGTTGGACAACAGCCTCCAGCTGTTAGCATCCTCCGGCTGTTGAGCCAAAGTCACAATATGCTAAAGGTGGTTCCCCAGCCAGAAACTGAGCAAACTGCAATAGCCAAGGTCACTTTCCTCTTGGGGTGGTTCCCAACCAATGACCAATTGAGCAAGGCAGTGCTAGAAGGTATGTATCATTTCTGACCAATGGCGGGCTCATAATGGAAAATTTTTGTCCTGGTGCTCCCTTGTGGGCCAGCCAAGACATTTTCAGGTTGGAGTTGTTGCCTGACAATTCCTGCCCAACCTTTCCTCCTCCCTTTTCTTTCATAGGTGTTACTCCTCAATAAAACTTGCACTTTCAATTCTATTTCAGTGTCTGCTTTAGGAAGCACCAATTTGCAAAAGAAAGTGAAAAGGTAAGCCACAGAGTGGTGAAGATATTTGCCGCTTATGTAAACAATATAAGGCTTATATGCAGATTTATAAATAACTTTTAGATATCAATAAAATAAAGATAGACATCCTTATAGGAAAATAATTTAAAACTCTGTTTTCCACTTAACAAAAAAGGAATATTTCAATGGCCAACAAGCAATGAAAATGTATTTAATCTTACTAGCAGTAAAGGAATGCAAATTAAAATCATAGTGAGATACTCTGTACACCTAATGGAATGACAAAAAATTTTTAGATCTGAAAATTTCAAGTGTTGGTGTTGATAATAAAAATCAATGAAAAAGCCCTGGCCATGTGGCTCAGTTGGTTGGAGTGTCATCCCCTATACAGAAAAGGTTGCAGGTTCAATCCCCAGCCAGAGCACATGCCTGGGTTTCGGTTTGATCCTGTCAGGGCACATACGCGAAGCAATCGATCAATGTTTCTCTCCCATGTTGATGTTTCTCTCTGTCTCTCTGTCTCTATCTCTCTCCCTTCCTCTTTCTCTAGAGTAGATGAACATATCCTTGGTTTAGGATTACAAATAAATAAACACATTTAAAAACGGAATAAGCATTGCTGAGAGGGTCACTTAAAAAGAGTGGGAGGCTATGAAGGAAGCGGGGCCTAGGCAGCCTGTTCACATCTCGGATCTCAGTTCTCACAGCTGCTATTAACCTGCTAAACCTGTTGCTAATCTCAGCTCAAGGTCAGACATAAACGTCCTGGAACAACTGCAGTATGGACACTGTAGACTTCAGCTTCTTGCTTGTAGTTTTTGTCCCCTCATTTGCATATTGGAACTAACCAATCCTTGTTAACCTAACCAGCAACCCTTCATTTGCATGAAAGAATTGAGTTTTGTGGATTTTGCCTTTATAAATCCTTTCTTTCTTCTCCCCAGGTTCAGTTTGGTTTGCTACCTGAATCTGCATCTCTCAGATTGCAACCGTTTTCCTCAAAAAGCTTATATCAAGTATATCTTCATAAACCACTTTGAAACACTAGCATTATCCAGTAATGTGGAAAACACTCATAGCCCATGACCTAAAAAATCCACTCTTACAATCCTCACAAATATATACGAGGACACCAGTACAGGTATATTTCCAGTAGCATTATTCACCAAAACCCAAAAACAATCTAAATGTCTATCAGTAGTTGAATAGACAAATAAATTGTGTTATATTCATGTGATGAAATATCATATAGCAATAAAGTAAGTACTACTATACACAGTAGCATGGTTGAATCTCATAAGCAAAATGAGATACTCACAGAAATATATGATTCTATTTAAGGCAGGCAACATTAAACTATATTGCTTAGGGATGGAATCTTATTACAGGTAAAAGTATGTTATAGTAAAACTATAAAGGTTAGTGAGAATATCAACATGAACGTCAAAGTAGTACTTACCTCGTGCTGCGGAGGAGCTATAATTGGTAGGGGCACATGAATGCTAGTAATGTTCTATTTTGATTTTACCTGGTTGGTATGTGGATGTTTAATTTATGAAATAGTAAAAATAAATTTTCGTTTGTTCTCTTACTATTTTCTTACAGACAAATGTAAGGGTCTGTAAGACCCTTTCTCATCTACTAGGCTGGGACCTAGTAGATGAGAAAGAATAGATCATATAAGAGCCTGAGGAAGCGCATTGCACAGAGAGGGTGCCACCAGCTCAAGGGCTGAGGAAGCAGAAGAACTTTTTAAAAATGTTTTAAATTAAATTTATTGGTGTGACATTACCTTAAGCTTTGTTCCAAGAACTAAATAGGGGATGATTTAAGCACACTGATCAAGGGCCAAGGTGGTAGCTAGCATATGAGGCTTGCATAGCAGGAATGTGTTGAACCACGCAGGCCACAGTGAGGAGTTTGAATTTTATTCCGAGGGCAATATACCGGTAAAGCCATTGATGGGTTTTATTCACTTATTTTTTTCATGCCCTAAGTTGATTTACAAACACATCTAGTGTTCCGAGTTCAACAGTTTGATCCAGTTTTCAAAGAGACTGCACCTCTTAAAATGCTCCTCTTCATATCTGTTTCATGGATTAACTAAAACATCCTTATATTTTAAGCAGTTGGTGTCTTACTATAAAGAAAGGTGCAGCAAATCCAGATCCAAAGTACGAAGTCATCATAAGTAGTAACTGCCACTTGTTTTCCACCGAAAATGGCAAATTCTTCCCTGGACCTTCCTCAGAATGGCTCCTACAGACCGCAGAGGTGGTGAATCTCCAGATGCTCTGCCCCAACATTTGGCTGTTGGAAGCCCTGCAAAATGGGCATAAATTGAAAGCAGAAAAAATGGCGCTAACACACTAAGGCCTTTTTTCGAGACCTTGTCCCCTTTCCTGCAAGTACGGAAATGGTGATGGGTTTTATTTTTTTTAAGATTTTATTTATTTATCTTTAGAGAAAGGGAAGGGAGGGAGAAAAAGAGGAAAGAAACATCAATGTGCAAAAGATACATGGATTGGTTGCCTCTAGCATGCCCCCAACTGGGGACCTGACCCGCCACCCAGGCATGTGCCCTGAGGGGGAATCGAACCGGCAACCCCTCAGTTTGCAAGCTGGCACTCAATCCACTGAGCCACACCAGCCAGGACCATTGATGGGTTTTAAACAGGAAATTGGCATGGCCTGGTTTTCTTTTCTTTTTCTTTATTTCTTTCTTCTCTCTCTCTCTCTCTCTCTCTCTCTCTCTCTCTCTCTCTCTCTTGAAGGTCATTCTGGTTTAAAACCAACAAAATCAACAACAAAAAACCCCACCCTGAAACAAATAACCGATTACAGGAAGGTAGCAGGATATGGGGTAATTGATTTCCTATATACCAGCAATGAGCAATTGGAATTTGAAATTAAAAACACAATACTACTTACATGAGCACCAAAAAGTAAAATACTTAGCTGTACACCTTTTACAAAAATATGTCCAAAATCTATATAAGAAAAACTACAAAACTCTGATGAAAGAACTCGGAGACAAGTAAATGCAGAGACATTCCATTTAAATATCAAGAAATAAATATAGGAAAATTCAATATTGTTAAGATAGCACTTCTTCCCAACTTGATTTATAAATCAATGTATTCTCAATCAAAATCCCAGCAAGTATTTTGTGGATATTGATAAACTAATCTGATTGTAAAGTTCTTATTGAGAGGCAAAAGTTTCAGAAGGGAAAACACATTATTGAAGAGGAACAGTCAGAGGATTCTTAAACTTCCCAACTTCCAGACTTACTTAATGTTACAGTTATCAAAACAGTGTGATAAGGGTGAAAGAATATACAAATAGATTAATGAAATAAACGGAGGGCTTATGAATAGAACCACACAAATAGAGTCAATTGATCTTTGACAAATGAGTAGACAACTCAATGGAAAAAGGATTGACTTTTCAGTAAGTCATGCTAGAACAAGTAGACATCCACATGCAAAAAAAAAAAAATGAGTCTAGGCACCCACATTATACCCTTTACAAAAACTAACTGAAAATGGATCACTGCCCTAAATGTAAAACACAAAACCATAGAACTTCTAGAAGGCAGTGTAGGAGAAAAGTTCAGATGACCTTGGGTTCAGCAATGACTTATTAGATACATACAACATTAAAAACATATTCCATGAAAGAAAAAAATCAATAAGTTGTACTTCATTAAAAGACACTTTTGAAGGAATAAGACAAACCATAGACTGGGAGAAAATCTTTACAAAACACATTTCTGATAAAGGATTGTTATCCAAAACATACAAAGACATCTTAAAACCCAACAAAAGAAATGAACAACACAATTTAAAAAAGGGGAAAATATCTGAACAGAAACCTCACCAAAGAAGATATACAGATACTCCACATTATATGTCATTAGGGAACTGCAAATCAAAACAATAAGATACCACTATACACCTATTAAATGGATAAAATCCCAAACATTAACAGTGCAAATGCTGGTGAGGATGTGAAGCAATGGAAACTCTCATTCATTGTTGGTGGAAATACAACATGGTACAGCCACCATAGTGGCTGAGATAGTGGTTGGAGATAGTTTGACAGTTTCTCACAAAACTAAATCATTTATTCTCTTAAAGTATAATTCAGCAATGGTCTCCTTGGTGTTTACCCAAATGAGTTGAAAACGTATGTTCATACCAAAACCTACACACCAACGCTTATAGCAGCCTTATTTATAAATGCCAATACTACTTGGAAGCAACCAAGATGTCCTTCCATAAGTGAATGGATAAATAAACTGTGGGATATCCAGACAATAAAATGTTATTTGGGAATAAAAAGAAATGAGTTATCAGGTCACAAAAACACTTGGAGGAACCTTAAATACATATCATTACATGAAAGAAGTCAATCTGAAGATATTTCATACTGTAATGGACACACAGTGGATTTTTAGGGCAGTAAAACTATTTTGTATGATACATAATGGCAGATATATTGTGTCAAAACTCATGGAATACACAACACAAGGAGTAAATCCTGATGTCAATTATGGACTTCAGTTAGTAACATATTAATATTGGTTCATCAATTGTAACAGAAGCACTGCACCAATACAAGTATAAACAATGAAGGAAACTGTGTGTGTAGGTTGGGAGGGGGGAGGTATGTGGGAACTCTGCATTTTCCAATCATTTTTTCCCTAAACCTAAACCTGCTAAAAAATAATAAAGTCTATTAATCATGTTTTTAAATTAAAGGACATTGAATGGAAGGCATTTTTACATAAATAGAAACTGAAAGGATTTGTCACCAGCAGACTGGCACCGCAAAATGTGCTAGAGGAGGTTCTTCACCATGAAGCAAAATGATACCAGATAGAAAGGGGACCCATAGGAAGGAGTGAAGAGCGCCAGAAACAGTAAATATGTGGGTAAAGATGTTTTAAAAAGTGGGGTTATATGTCAATTACACCTCAGTAAAAAAAAAAAAAGGAAACTGGCCAGGTAAATTAATTTACACGGTGGAGGGCTCTAACATTTAATGAGAATGATGCTGTACATTAACCATAAGTAAACTGTGAAAAGTTAAGGATGAATATTTTCATTCCTGGAGTTACCACTAAAACAATCCTCTAATTAGTAAACCTATAATAATGCAGAGATATAACTAAAAAGCCAAGAGATCATTTTAATTTATTAATCCAAAAGATAAGAAAGACAAAAAGAAAAAATAATAGATAGGGCAGGCCCTGGCCAGGTAGCTCAATTGGTTGGAGCATTGTCCTGATAGGCCAAGGTTGTGGGTTTGATCTCTGGTCACGACACATACAAGAAGCAACCAATGAGTGCATAAATAGGTGGAACAATAAATCGATGTCTCTCTTTCTCCCTCTCTTTAAAAATCAAGAAATAAAAAGTAATTTAAAAAGTAGATGGGGCAAATAGAAAACAAATTAACAAGATTGTAGACATAAATTCAATCACATAAGTAATTATGTTACCTATAACTAAAAGGCAGATACTGTTAGAATGGATTTTAAAAAACTCAAAATATCTGATGTATATGAGAGACACGTTTTAAATATAAAGACACAGGTTGAAAGTTAACAGATGAAAATTTTTTAATTGCATACCATGAAAAAATTAATTTTAGGAAGTCAGAGTGACTGTATTATTATCAGATAAAATAGACTTTAAGACAAAGGGTATTAGTAGAGACAAAGAGAAATGTTTCATAATGATAAAGAAGTTAATCATCAAGAAGTCCTAACAATCATAAATTTCACGGGAGGTACAGTAAGCATAGGGCGGTTTAGGTAGGGAATTGGTAAGCTAGGCAGATTGCTGGAACAGCCAGTGGCTTCAACCTTAGAATATGTCAGTCTGTGTAATAGCACTACAGCTGTACACTTGTTTTGGAACATATGGCTCTAAATTAAGCTTAGATAGGTTGTTTTGCATATCAGGGTTTGGTAGTTTATCTGCTCTATGCGTCAGGGAACAGTTTGCTTTGTAAGTGCTTGTGGCTGTTCCAAATTCTAAATTGGACAACTTGAAATTTATTTTAGAAATATGATTAAGGGGATATGCTGAGAAAACTGAAATTAAGAGATGAGGGACACAAAGGATCAAGGAAGACTCAAAATTTGGGACTTAAGAAATGTAAAAATGCAGGTGTCATTTATTGGGATGCAGATAGTAGGAGAGAAATAATTGGGACAAAACAGTCCAGTTATGTATATATATAACACACAACCCTGCCTGGTGTGGCTCAGTGGACTGAGCGCCAGCCTGCAAACCAAATGGTTGCTGGTTAGATTCCCAGTCAGGGCACACATCTGGGTTGCAGGCCAGGTCCCCAGTAGGGGGCGCGCGAGAGGCAACCAAAATCATGTTTCTCTCCCTCTCTTTCTCCTTCCTTTCCCCTCTCTCTAAAGATAAATAATAAATACAATCTTTTAAATAATTAAAACTAACACACAGACACAGACAACAGTGTGGTGATAGCCAGAGGGAAAGGGGATGGGGGTAGGGGAGGTGAGCAGGGGGCACAAGTGGGGAAGGAAAGAGACTGTTTTGGGAGATGGGTGCACGATGCAGGGTGCAGATGATGTTTTATTGAGTCATACACTTGACACATGTATAGTTTTGTGAACTAGTGTCACCCCAATAAATTCAATTTATAAAAGAGAGTTATGTTTTTGATTTACTAAGTTTAAGATGCTTGTTAGTCTTATAAAAATTGATATCAAGTAAGGTGCTGGATATAGAAGCCTGCAGTTTGTGGGGTGTTCTTTGGGTGGGAGATAAAAATTTGAGGGTCATCTGTATGTGTGGTTGACATTAGGTCACCATTGAAGTTCAATGGTTTTGACCTTTCTTTTCTAATATAAAGCTATATGCTTCCTTCTAGGCACCATTTTGGGTGTGTATCACAAATTTTTATATGTTGTATTTTATTGTCATTTACTTCAAAATATTTTCAAATTTCTTTGATGATTTCTTCTTTGACCTCTGGGTTTTTAATAAGTGTGTTGTCTAATTTCCAAGTATTTGAGAGTTGCCTACATACAGATGTAAGGTTAGTTTACCCGGAAGTGTGCCTGAAGGAAAAGAGGGGGCCCACCCACTCATCCACTCAACATCGTATCTTGAAAGTCTTTTTTGTGCAAAACATTATTCTAAGCACTGGAAAATATCAGATAAACAAGATTGATAGATAAACAAATAATTAAGGTATATATCAAATGGTTATAAATGCTATAAAGAAAATTAAAGTGATCGAGACCGACAGTTATAGGTAAAAGGGAACTTTATTTTATTTTATTTTATTATTATTCAATTACAGGTGTCTGCATTTTCTCCCCATCCCTCCACCCCACCCCAGCCCAACCCACTCCCTCCCCCACCTCCACCCTCCCCCTTGATTTCGTCCATGAGTCCTTTATAGTAGTTCCTATAAACCCCTCTCCCCACTAATCCCTCCCCACTCCCCTCTGGCTATTGTTAGATTGTTCTTAACTTCAATGTCTTTGGTTATATTTTGTCTGCTTTTTTCTCTTGTTGATTATGTTCCAGTTAAAGGTGAGATCATATGGTATTTGTCCCTCACCGCCTGGCTTATTTCACTTAGCATAATACTCTCCAGTTCCATCCATGCTGTTGCAAAGGGTAGGAGCTCCTTCTTTCTCTCTGCTGTGTAGAATTCCATTGTGTAAATGTACCATAGTTTTTTGATCTACTCATTTGCTGATGGGCACTTAGGTGGCTTCCAGTACTTGGCTATTGTAAATTGTGCTGCTATGAACATTGTGGTGCATAGGTTCTTTTGGATTGGTGTTTCAGGGTTCTTAGGGTATAATCCCAGCACTGGAATTGCTGGGTTAAAAGGCAGTTCCATTTTTAGTTTTCTGAGGAAATTCCATACTGTTTTCCACAATGGCCGCGGCAGTCTGCATTCCCACCAACAATGTACTAGGGTTCCTAAAAGGGAACTTTATTAGATCACATGCTCATATAAGATCTTCCTCACAGGTAACATTTGATGTGTTACTTGAATGAAAAGAAGTAGTCAGTTGGAGGCAGAGAGTTCTAGGGAGTAGGGACAGCTGGTACAAAGGTCCTAAGGTATATATAACTACAACATGTTCACATCACAGAAGGGAGGCTGGGGAAGGTGTTAGAATTGAGGATGGAGAAGCATGCTGGGGCCAGATCTTGAGGGTCCTCACAGGCATGTTACGAAGTTTAATGTTTTTCCAAGTGTAATATGAAACCATCAGAGCACTATACTCAAGGGAGTAGGAGGGTCGATTTGTTTTTTTTAAAAAAGATCATATCAATAGTTCTATAGAGAAAAGGCTGTAGGGGGCCAACAGTGGAAGAGAGAGGTGAATGTAAAAGCAATTGGTACTTGGTTTGCCATAAGTACCTACCAATAAGTGAAAGTGTTGATGGAAAAAAATTATATAAATGACTGTGAGTGCTCTTGTGAAGGACATTCTCCTGAACGAATTTTTGTTGAAACCAAGGCAGAGTGAAGTAAAAGGTCTTGAAGGATGACTGCTTGCTTGAGGTTTCTATTACTTGTTTGGCCCAAAGAAACTGATTTGAATAGCATTTGTATAGATTATGATTAAAGATGCTCCAGAACCAAAATTCTAAAATTTCCATCTCCCTCTCCCTCTGATCACAGTTACTGGCTTTTTTTTTTTTCTCTCTTTGCTATGATGGAGTATCTGTAGTGTTACAGAAGATGTATACATGTGGGGCTTATTTACTTTTTATTGAAAATACAAATTTTGGGGAGGGTGTTAAGGCAGCTGGCCTGTGATCCATTGCTCTCCCATTACTGAGGGTGTTGAGGTCAAGATTCTCTCAGATAAAGAAAGAAGGCAGGTGACCCAGTGTTGTAAACATGTTGATAGCTGGACCTCCTGGAAACGATACCATGCTATTTCCTAGGAGGAGTGTTCTTATCGATAGAATGCCTTTTGCAGGATATCCCTACTTTAAGATTGCTTATGGTGAATTTATGGATTTAAACAGAATGGCTTTCTGAAAAATGTCACATAACCTATTCAGCTATATGACTATAATATTAAAAGGCTTCAGTGCAGAGAGCATATGTCCTATGCTGGAAGGAAGTGCCTATGAGCTGCCCCCTCAGTGTCTCAGATTCTCCCTGCTTTGCTTGTTTCTGTTGGTTGATTATATTCCTGTAGTTATTCCTAGACTGTAATACTGGGTAAGATCTCTGATTTGTATGACTCTGATTTGATAATATAATCTTTTGTATTAAATACACACTCACATTCAACTAACAAATGCAATTATCTTTGAAACATGCAGGAGAGACCCCTGAAATTAGACTGATATTTCAAGAGACAGGCGAGCACAGAAGTTAGAACAATAAACAAAGACATTGTGTTTTGGTGCAAGGAACCTAGAACAGGAGTTAGGATTTCTGAGCCCGCATCCTCAGTGTTCTCTAGCTTTGTGACTTTGGCATAGTTCTCCCATTAATAAAGAAAAAGTTATGTGTAATAAGATTTCAGAAATCCCCTCTGTTTCTAAAAACTTCAGATTCCCAAATGTTAGGAAAAATAATTTTGTTTACACAAGAGAAACTAAGGAATTAGAAATAACACAGTGATGAAGGGGAACCAAGATGGCGGCGTAGGTAGACACACTGCGCCTCCTCGCACAACCAGAACTGACGGAGAATGGAACAGCAAGGGGGACCGACACCAAGGAAATAGAAAATAAGCACATCCAGACTGGTAGGAGGGGCGAAGATGGGCACCGGGGTGGAGAGGACTCGTGTGGCTGTGGCGGGACTGAGACTGGCGGAGTGTGGGACAAATGGCGCAGGCAGTCCGAGCACTAGCAGACCCTGCGGCCCCACATTTGCACAGATAAACCCAGAGGGCCGGACTCAGAGTGGCGGAGAGTGGGGCAGGCAGAGCGGTGGGTAGCACCCTGCGGCACCACATTCGCCCACAGATAAACCTGACGAATGGCGGGCAGCGAGCAGACCATGCAACCCAGGGCTCCAGCTCGGGGAAATAAAGCCTCAAACCTCTGATTGAAAACGCCCCTGGGGGTTGGGGCAGCAGCAGGAGAGACTCCCAGCCTCACAGGAGAGGTTGTTGGAGAGACCCACAGGGGCCTAGAGTGTGCACAGGCCCACTTACTCGGGAACCAGCCCCAGAGTGGCCCAGTTTGATTGTGGATATCGGAGTGAAAAATTGAAATCCGGAGGAGAGTGAGGCGGGCGCCATTGCTTCCACTCGGCCCCTCCCCCACGTACAGCGTCACAGCACAGTGACCAGCATTACCCCGCCCGGTGAACACCTAAGGCTCCGCCCCTTAAAGTAACAGACGCGCCAAGACAAACAAAAAAAAATGGCCCAAATGACAGAACACTTCAAAGCTCCAGAAAAAAGACAACTAAGCGACGAAGAGATAGCCAACCTATCAGATGCACAGTTCAAAGCACTGGTTATCAATATGCTCACAGACTTGGTTGAATCTGTTCGAAAAACAGATGAAAAAATGAAGCCTATGCTAAGAGAAACAAAGGAAAATGTACAGGGAACCAATAGTGATGAGAAGGAAACTGGGACTCAAGTCAACAGTCTGGACCAGAAGGAAGAAAGAAACATCCAACCAGAAAAGAATGAAGAAACAAGAACTCGGAAAAATGAGGAGAGGCTTAGGAACCTCCAGGACACCTTGAAATGTTCCAACATCCGAATTATAGGGGTGCCAGAAGGAGAAGAGGAAGAACAAAAAATTGAAAACTTATTTGAACAAATAATGGAGAACTTCCCCGATCTGGCAAAGGAAATAGACTTCCAGGAAGTCCGGGAAGCTCAGAGAGTCCCAAAGAAGCTGGACCCAAGGAGGAACACACCAAGGCACATCATAATTCCATTACCCAAGATTAAACGCAAGGACCTACATCCAAGATTACTGTATCCAGCAAAGCTATCATTTAGAATGGAAGGGAAGATAAAGTGCTTCTCAGATAAGGTCAAGTTGAAGAAGCTCATCATCACCAAGCCCTTATTATATGAAATGTTAAAGGGAGTTACCTAAGAAAAAGAAGATCAAAAATAGGAACAGTAAAAATGACAGCAAACTCACAGTTATTAACGGCCACACATAAAACAAAAACGAGAGCAAACTAGGCAAACAACTAGAACAGGAACAGAACCATAGAGATAGAGATCACATGGATGGTTGTCAATAAGGGAGTGGGAGGGGGAGAGGGGGGTAAAGGTACAGAGAATAAGTAGCATAGATGATAGGTGGAAAATAGACAGGGAGAGGGTAAGAATAGTGTAGGAAATGTAGAAGCCAAAGAACTTATAAGTATGACCCATGGACATGAACTATGGGGGGGGAATGTAGGAGGGAAGGGGGTGGGCAGGATGGAGTGGAGTGGGGGGGGGGAAATGGGACAACTGTAATAGCATAATTAATAAATATATTTTTTAAAAAAGAAATAACACAGTGATCAAGTCCTCTCTCTGGTGGTCACCACGTACAAAACTTGCCCTTGGCCCTGGCAGGGTAGTTCACTTGGTTAAAGCATCATCCCAATACACCAAGGTTGGAAGTCCAATCCCTGGTCAGGGCACATACAAGAGGCAGTTAATGAGTGGAACAACAAATTGATCTCTCTCTCTCCTCCCTCCCCTTCTTCTCTCCCTCTAAAATCAATTTAAAAATTTTTTTAAAGTTTGCCCTTATTCAGCCATACACTGAAGCTCCACTATGCTCTCTGATGGAATATCCTCCCCTTCAATCCACTCTATGCCTGTATCATTTCATGTTATGACATTTAACAGAATCAGGCTCATTGTAGAGTTATTTTATCTCTTCATTAAATTCTAGTTTCTGGAGGACAAGAAATGCATTTTAATTATCTTTGTTTCCTTTATTGTGCTTATGCATTTTACACATAGAAGGTTCTCAGTGGATGTTTTTAGAAGTGAATATATACCTTGGAAAGGTAAAAAACAGTGGAGAATTTTATGCAGTGGCATAAAATATTATAGATAAAGCTCAAGTTCTCAGTAGAGCTATGTTTTTATTACATACTGGCTAGGTAGAGAGTAGGAGAAATAATTGAATGATACAATAGTAGCAGATGAGATGCTGTAGAGGAGCTTGAAAGGAACGATAATTAAAGATTTAAATACAATGTTAGCTGTCAGAATACACTGAATGATTTTGGAATGCCTGGGCAACCTGAATGTATTGAGTAGGATAGGACTAAAGGATTTAAAAGTTCTAAAAAGAGCTTTTCTGCTGAGGCAGCAGTGGTTTGAATGTGAGCTGCATCTTCTGCATGTTAAACTCAACTGTTTGTCCCTTGCAGCAAGCGCAATTGTGGGGAAAGGTGGAAGCATTTCCAGAAGGATCATGAAAGGGCTGGTTGCTTTTTTTTTTAATTAAGATTTTTATTTATTTTGAAAGGTTTTCTTAGGCTCCGCCAAGGAAGAAATGCCAATCAGCCACAAAATTAGGCAATACACAGCTTTATTTGGGTTTGCACACCCAGGCAAAATTCTCTGGTCCGTGGAGGGGGCGGAGGAGTCACCCCCAAACAGGGAATATGGTGGGGTTTTATGCGTCAAATTCTGATTGGCTCCCCTCGAGGGCTAGGGATTGGTCTCCTGGAACAAAGCCGCAGTCCATCATTGGTGGTTCCCCTGGAGCTCAGGCTGCCAGGCGGATATCCCCACCCATCCTGACATATTTATTTTTTAGAGAGAGGGGAAGGGAGGGAGAGAGAGAGGGAGAGAAACATCAGCTGGCTGCTTCCCGCACACACCCAGTGGGGACCTAACCACAAACCAGACATGCGTTCTGACTGGGACCCAAACCAGCCACCTTTCGCCATGTGGGATAATGCCCGAACAACTGATCCACACCAGCCAGGGTGAAAGGGCCGGTTGATTTTAAGGAACATAATATTCCTAGGAACACTTTGCCCCAAATCTCTTCTTTTCCACTTAGAAGGTGATGGAGGAGGGAGTGAGGGGATGGAGGAAAGAAAGGAAAATAAAATGGCCATTTTGGTGGACTGAGAAGAGAGACAAAGGAGATCGTTGAGGTCTAAGAAGCATAGTAGCCTGGAGAGAGACCAGGATTTTCTGTGACTCTGAAGGGCGGCTGGAGGGGGGGACTAGTAGTTTCATTAGATAAGGTGTTTTGCAACTCAGACAGACAAGGTAAGCAGGGACATTTCCAATGTTATAAGATGGAGCCAAAAAGACAGTCCTTGAAGCCTTGGAAAACTAATATGGTCGACATCGGCTCCATCTGGAGAGATTTTATAAAGACCCAGATTCTTACAATCTCACAGAAAAACAAATGAAAGATTTGAAATCCCTCTTAATAGGAGAGAAATAGGAATAGCCAACAAACATATAAAATTGTTTAACTTCACCTAGGATCAGAGAAATGCAAATTAAACCATTTTTTGTTCAGCATATTGGCAAAAACTTAAAAGACTGATGATATTAAATGTGTGGAGAAAATGGCTACTATTAGTGGGTATGTCAATTAATAGTGCTTGTTTTGGAGGTTACAGCCTGCCGTCTATTACAGTACATTTTAAAATGCACGTACTATTCTACCCAGCAGTTCCATTTCTCATTATTCACCCCGGAATAATTCTCACATGTGATCACAAAAATGCTGGTATAAAAAATTTTTATCCTAGTATATTTTTAGAAAACTTTATCATGGAAAATTTCAAACATGCGAAGTAAACAGTATAATATAATGAACGTCTATATACTTATCACCCATCTAAGAGTGTTATGGCTTTAAATGGTAAATCATCTACATGTCAACCCATAGGAGACAATTAAATAAGAAGTAGTACATCTATGCTTTGAATTCTGGAATGCTGTGGGGCAGTGTAAAAAAGTTGGGAAGAGCTTTATATCAGGTCCTAAATGGGCACCAAGTCATATAGTTCAGTAAAAAAAAAGCAAGTTGCTGAATAATGCATATACAGTAGTATGATACTGGTACTGCCACTGGCAAAAAGGTTCTTGACCCCCACTCCAAAATAGAAATCAGAAGAGGAGGAAAACCGATTCAAAAGAAGAGGTTTACTGGAAACAAGGCAGAGGGAAGGAAGAAAGGGAGGGAACTTAATGCACCAAAGGAGCACCCACTGAAGACGGTGTGGTTCCCCAAACGGCTGCCGGCTGCCGGGGTCTGGCTACTACACACAGGGCCAGGCTCTTCACCTAGGTGCAGAGCAGATTTCTTTGCTTTCCAGGTTCCTGCCTTTGGCGGGACTTAACCAGCACAGGTGCAGAGTGGAGCTTTTGGGGAAGTGCCTAGAGAAAGTTTAAACCTATGTAGGAGAGGCTTAAATAAACAACCAAAAAGCATTCCTATCTGTTTAAAGAGAGGCTCAGCCTGTTTCACTATGATGAAGAGGTTCAGGAGCTAGAACTACCACTTACTAGGTGTACGACTTGGGCCAGTTCGCAATGCTCTTCCTGCCTTAGGTTCCTCATCTGAAATGTAAGGATGTATGATTAGAGTAGTATCTACCTCATACAGCAGGGAATTGTAATTAAATGAGTTAATATGAGTAAAGCACTTAAAAGAATGCTTGGCACATATTAAGTGCTACACATTTTTATTTATGCAAAAATTGATTTAAAAAGGGTAAAACTAAATATATTACATATACAAATAGCATATAAAAGCATAAGAAAGGGTTTGAAGAGATTCACACTTAACTGATATCAGCGATTTTATCTTGGGGGAATGGGAATTGAAAAGACAGTCAAGAAGACCATTTACTTTATGCACATGATTTGAACCTTTTGTGATGAAAAGAAATCCCGATTATTATATAGTACTTGAACATTTAAAATCTGAATCCCAGGCTCTCGGCCTCTGGTGATAGTGATTTAAGTATCTCCTACTAGGCAGTATATTGTTGTACATAAATGGGCAGGTGCAAGAACAGATATAAATGGAAAATAGATTAACTGCAGCAATATAGCAGAAGCAGTTGATGGAAATGAGGACTGATTTCCAGCAGGACTGATGGAAATCAGTCCACCTACTGTGGTTTGAAATTAGACTGACTTGAATGTTAAAAGAGATCTGAGGAGCAGATCAACAAGCATTTGGAAATATTATTCACGTAAAAGTAGTTAGTGGGACTTAGAACAGTACAATACAAAATAAGGTCAGGATTGGGTTTAAGATTTTGCATTTATTAATCATCTGTGGCTAAAAGAGTTCACTCTCCCTAATAAGGAAAGACTGGTGATTAAATAGGGATACACCTGTGTAAAATATAATGATTAGTTGTACATACACACACCATAGGTTTAGAAAAACATGCTCATTCTGTAAACTTGTACACAAATCTCATGACTCCTCAATTAATTCTTTTGCTTCCTAGATTCAGAGTTCAAGAACCATTAAAAAAATACTTCAACAACAGAAACACATAAACTTGGGCAAACTAAATCAGCCTAGCAGCAAGTACTGTCCTTTGTGAATCTACCAGAAAAGTTACAAACTTAAAAATTGGAACTAGCTGCTCTTGATTTATTATCTAGCAGGATTTCAATTACTTTATACTTGAAACTTCCTGAGGGCAGGCACTTTGTTTGTATAGTTTTATTTCCCAGTTTCTACAACAGTGCCAGGCAATAGCAGCTGCTTTCAATAAATGCTCATTAAGTGAAGAAATGACTGAATGAATGATGAGTGTATGAAGACTACTTCTCTGGTGATTCCTTGACTTGTTGAATATACCTATTTCCAGTTCAAGAAATAATGGAATACCTATTTAGAATACAAGATAATGTGTGTGTTCTGAAAGATCACTTGAATATTTTCCAAATACTGATTTTACAATGAGTTTTAAGAAGTGGGTAACCATGAGGCATCCATTTCTAAACCATATTTTAGTTCTATATGGTTTATCCCAAACTGTGAGCACATCGAACAGAAAGGTTACTCTTTGAATCCCTCTATAGGATTGATCATGTTGCCATGGCGATAGACACTTAGTAAATATTATGGAATGAATGAATAAATGCTGTCTGATAATTTTGATTTAGAGAATTTCTCTCTAAAGAGCTTCTTATTCTCATAGTCTGTCTTCCTCTTCCAGCTGTACCTTCTATTGCCATTGTTCTCATGGTAGCATCATAGAAATTCTTGATTCTCCCTGTGCAGAGGCCAGCAAAGTAGATGAGGATGGTGGAGTCCCATTGTTACTGCTCCTCTCACAAACAATGTTTACTCTCTCATGAAGAACTAATTAATCTGTTATGCCTCCACATATTCAGGCTGCTAACCTCTTAAATTGTCTAGGCGTCAAAATTCTCCCCATGGCCATTATTGGTAACTCACTGAAGTAACTGAAAATCATGCCAGAGAGGAAACACTTTGGCATGGTAGAGCCCTTGCCTTTGGACATACAGCAAAACAGCTCCTAAGACAGAAGAAACAAAATCTTTTCTGCTTTGTGAACCAGTGAAAATCTAACAAAAGTGTGTCTCCCCTGGGTACTTTACATCATTAGCATCCTGGCTTCATGCTTCACTTTAACAAATAACTTATTTTAAAAGTTTCTCCAGGGAGAAGACAAGGAGCTGAAAATATCGTGGAAGAAAGCTTTACCTAGCAACCTGATAAGGCTGTTTCATACACTTCCTAAAATTCATGCAGCCAAGTCTTTGTGATTTTTAAAAATTTCTGATTTTGATATGGACCAAAACTTCTTCATGGCTAAGCAAGGAGGAAAAAAAGTAATGCCTTACACGTGAATAGCACTTTACGATTTTCATAGTACATTCATTATAAATGCTACTACCATAATTGATCACCTTCTACATTCCATGACATGTGCTAACCATTTTACATATGTACATAGGACTTAATCTTTGCCACAATCCTAGGAAGTAAGAGGTATCACAAGCCCTGTTTTACTAATGAAGAAACTGCGGTTTAGATGAGTTTAGTTATCTGCTCAGTCATATAGTTAGTAAATGGCTAAACCTGGATTTGTCTAGCCTTCAAACCTACAGACTTATTTCACTTGGTGAGAATCTTAAAAATTTAAGTGAACAGGTAACTCTTTTCCTTTACTGTATACAAGTCTCCTGATGTTTAATTTGTATCCATCTTTTTCTTTCCTTCTTTCCCTTCTCAAAAAAAGCCAACCTCCCCTCATATCCTTCATTCCATCTGCAGTTAGCTGAATGCTATGCAAAATCCCGGGTACAAAGAACTGACTGTATTGAAAGAAATCTGCATATAAGTAGACCCGGGCAATTCAAACCCATGTGGTTCAAGGGTCGACTGTATTATCCTTTGCCTTAAAGACAAACAAAAAACCCCAGAAACAATAACAACAATCACCCCTGACCCTATATTCCTCTCTCACTTAATTTTACAGCAGCAGTCAAAATTTACCATCTTGAAACATTCTCCTTTTCGGGGTTCTGTACCATCACTCTTTCCCTATTTTCCCAATTCTCTAGCCATTACGTTCTTCTCTCTTTCACTGGATACTTTTTTTCCATCTCTAAATATGAAATTTCTTCCGGCCTTTATGTGAAGCTCCTTTCCTTTTCTTTCTATGTTCTCTTCTTAAATTACCTCATCTAGTCTCGCGATTAAAAATATTCCCAAATTTTCCCAGGTCTTCATCCCAGGTCTTGCCTCTGAATCCTATCATGTATTATACCTAATCTTCTCCTTGACAGCTCCCCTGGAATGTCTCACAAGCCTGTCAGACTTAACGCTTGCCAAATAAAACACTAGTTTCCTTGCTCCTTCCCATCTTCCTCATCTCAGGACGTGGCATCATCCTCACATAGTTGCTTAGGCCAGACACCAGAAAATTACCTTTGATTCCTTCCTTTCCCTTACTATTGCGTTTAGTTCATCATCAAGTCCTGTCTATCATATATCCAAAATATGTATCAAATAAGTTTACCTGGTAACTGACCGCTCTAGTCAGTCTCCAAACCATTCCTCACTGGATGCTTTACAATCACCAGCTGTTCCTACTTCTTTTGTGCCCCCCTCCGATTTATTATATAGCATCCAGACTATATCACAAAATGTAAATCGAATTACAACATTCTCTTGCTTAAAATATTTTAGTGACTTCCATTGTGCTTCAAATAAAAGGCCTAGCCTGGAAGGCCCTATATGGTCTGGCCCATACCTACTTCTCCAACTTCATCGCAAACACTGTGTTTGAGGTGCTCTTTCTTTGGTCCATTATACAGATCTGAGTTTTCTACCTTCAAGCCTACGGACGTGCTATTCCCTCTGCTTAGAAGCCTTCCCCACCCCAACCTGCCTGCCCCCAACTTATCCTTCTTGTCAAGGTTACCACTGACCTCCCCCATTGCTAATAGTGAAATAGTGATGCTGACACATGTAGCACCTCTTCTTTCTATTCATGCAGAAAATTTCAAGTTTCCCTACTAGGCCCTGAATTGCTGAAAGTCAGAGACAATTTCTACAATACATCTTCATATTCCCAGAGCCTAGCATAATGACTGGCTTGTACTATAGTTGGTGTTGAATAAATGCTTGAAAATGAATGAAGGTGCAAGTTGAGACCTCTTGGGAAAGATTGCTTCAGCAGTAACTCCCAACCCTTCGCCAGCGTGGTGGACAGAAACTAGAAGGGACATCAAGAGACAGGGTTCAAGGCTTGGCACTGGCAATAACTATTTGTTGTCAAAACTTTTCTGACCTTAGTTTCCTCATCTGCCCTATCTATACCACCTAATTTTAATAACTCTTACTCTTATTTTAAGATTGAATTTTGTATTGCTGATCTTGAATTCCTTAGCTCTCTACCCCCAAATTCCTTCTTGTGGGTTGCAAAACTCATTAAATGAAATTTAATTTTTAAAAACTTTTAATTATGAAAAATTTCAGACCTAATAGGAGTATAAACACCCATGTACATATCACTGACTTAGGCAATTACCTACCCATAGCTAATATTGATTTATTCCTAGCCCTACCTACTTCCACCTCCCCTTATTTTCAAGCAAATTGTGGATATGGTCTCATTTTATCTCTAAAATACATACTTCAGTATGTACTAACTGCTAGACAGAACACCTTCTGTTTCTCAAAACGAAGTTTTCATTGAACAGCACCATGCTCTTCCCAGAAGCTAGATAACTACCATGATGATTTTTATTTCCTGGCTTAACTATAAACTGTGTAAATTCTTTGAAGGGGTGGGTGAGGGAGGGTGGATATTAGAGCACCCAGCTCAGGGCCCTGCAATTAACAGGGAGGATGAATGAAAAACTGTAAGTGCTTTACGTTTTTAATACAATCTTATCCTGAGAATCTAGGGCCTTGTCTTACCTCTTAGCTTCTGTTTGCTTCCTGAACTCATAGTAAAAGTACAAGTTCAAAGCACTTTTTAAATGGTTTTATTTCAGCCTGAGAAGACTTGACAAACAGAATTAACAAGGGGCGGTGCCTGCGGGGGCGAGGCCTTCCCGCGGCCCCGCCCCGCACGCTCTGTGCCCTCCTTTTCCCCCTCCCCTTGGCGTCCCACTCTTCTTCCCGGCAGCCCTAGCGCCCGCTCCGGCGGTCCTCAAGATGGCGGGCGACAGTGAGGTGAGGTGCCTGCTCCCTCCTTATCGCGGTGTATAAATTTGCCCCTGCGCCTCAGCGCCTCGGCGCTCAATCTCTTTCTGTTTTTCTTTCCCCTCCGGCAGCCCGAGTCCGAGGTATTTGAACTCACGGACTTCACCACTGCTTCCGAGTGGGAAAGGTGAGTGAGTCGTCTCACTGGTTATCCGTACCTTGGGCCGCGGCGTCCTCCCGCCGCTTCCCCAGCATAGGCAAACCTCACAGACTCCACTGCGGTGGGGAGAGTAAGACCTAGGGGTCGCCAGGTCCCCGCCGCTTCCCGTCTCTGGTCAGTTACAGGCCTCTTCCTCGTCCGGCGTCTGACAAGCCCCGGCCCGCCCCCGGCGGCTAAACCCTTGAGACTCCGGCTCTCAAAAGTTTTGTTTACTTCCACACCACTTGCCTTGGACCTTGGATGTTGCCCCCACGCACAAGCAATTTCCGTAGCTACCACTCCGTACTGTTTTCATTTATGTTTAACTCGTTATCGTGACAATAAATTTCGCCGCAGCATTTTTCCCTCCCGGGGAACATTGGTTTACCCTTTTAGGTGGAAACCGTCAGCGTACTTAGGTTGGTGGTCCGTCTGCCACAGCCCCACCACTTCCATCCCGTCTTTTAGAAAAACCTTTTAAAGTCTGCATGGGACTTTGGAACGCTTGAAGTTCCACATTTCAGGGGTTAATGCGCCCAGGCTTCCTGTACCTGTCCCACCACCTCCGTGGAACAGCTGAAACTGTTGTATCGCTGAAATTAATTGAAAGCCAGGTTTGTGGAGGAGAGATGACTTAGATCGAGAAGTTTTGTGTTCCGTGTTACAGAAATCCTCCTGTTTTGTGGGGTTTGACTTTCAGTTAGCTTGCTGCAACATTTTATAATCTTTCAGGTTGGGAGTGGGAATTTGTGGATGGCGTGTCATTAGCCGGGGCAGGAAAATATAAAAGATCCTTGCTGGAATAATAGTTTGACCTCCGGTACTTTCCAAAAAAAGAAAAGTCAGTAAAACATAATAATACTGGCAGTGCTTAATTGAGTAGGTACTGTGGGTCCAGAATTATGCCAATGGAAAAAGAACAAAAACAATAGTTAAATTGTAAGCCAACTGGTACTGTTAAAGTAGTTTAAGTAAGGATGATATTGTTGTGGGTTAGAATTGTTGAAGATGTTTTCGTAGAAAAGATAGAAAATGAGCTGGTCCTAGGAAGTAGAAAGTGGTTGCTTAGACATGAGAAGGTACTGAAATGATTAGAAACAGGTGAAAATGAACCTTTGGGACTTCATGAAAAAATGTTACTGCAGTGAAGGTTATCTACTCAAGGGAAATACGTGAGATTAATAAAGAAGATCGGACCAGATTATGGACAGCAAAGCTATGTAAAGGAGTCTTTAGATTCGGTGCTGTAAGACAGGGATTCTCAAACTTTAGTATGCATCCGAATCTTAGTTTCTGATTATGTCTGAGGTGGACCTCAAAATCTGCATTTCTAACAAGTTCCCTCCAGGGTGATGTTGATGTTTTTGGTGGGTCAAGAGAACACACTTAGAAAAAAGCCATTAAAAAACAACAGTGAGAGACACTTGATTTTTAGAGTGGCAAAGTGATGGGACAGTTGTTTCAGAAGATGAAGGAAAATTAAGGCAAGTGACTGACTTCGAACCATATTAGGTTGGTGATTTAGAGACTGGAGAGAAAGGATGGAAGGGAGGGTTGTTAAGACATTTCAGAGAAGACTTAGAGAGATACACTTGATGAAATGCAACGAGTAGAAAGAAGCAAACATGGAACTGCAGTTTCTTTCCTGAAAGAATGAAGGTAAGAAAGTGGCTAAGTGAGAAAACTGCAGTTATAGGCCTGATGAATGTGAAATAATAACTTGATGTTTTGAAGGTAGTTAGAAAAATGTAACCTGAATCTTAGAGCAAATGTTACCTGAATCTTAGAGCATGGGAGTGGGAGTGAGTGAGGAAACATCAGAGTATGGAATGGAAAATAATCACTTTCTCCCAGCTAAGTATTTAAAATATCCTGAAGTAGAATATTAAAATCCTGCAGCTCCTAATATAGAAATAATTGTTACACAGTTATGAGAACTACCACAGAGTAGGGAATTTGGTTATTGACTTTTATGCTCTTGTTTCTAGAGTGAAGCTAGTGTTTTATGATTCATGGGAAGGTGTTAAGACTTTGGAGTCTCTTAAACTTTGAGTTTAATGTTTGAATGAAAAGTTCTTGTTAGTATGTTATGAGCCATACAGTTTATTGAGAGGACTGACTAGCCCATACTCTGTCATTTGTCCACTGAAGAAATATTTATTGAGTGCCCATATTTCAAACACAATTCAGGACATTAGGGATGTGGTGGTCAATAAAAACAGATGATTCCTGCTCTTACTGAATTTATAGTGTAGTGGAAGAGACAGACTTGAATCAAATAATAGAAATGAGTCTGTAATTACAATATAAATAAGAGCTGAGAAAGGGGAGTAAACCTGGTCTTAGAGCAGCATATAGCCATTAGACCTAATATAGAATGAGGAGTCAGAGGAAATGACCCTTCATCTGAGATCTGTAGAGCTTTCAAGGGTAAAGTTACTAAATTTTTGTAGTCAAATCTCAGTACTTCAGGATAGAGTCCAATAATAGAATTAAAAAGAAAGACAAATCACCTGTAATCCTACCACCATTAGATTGCTACAATGAATATTTTGAGAAAATTTCCAGTCTACAGATGTTGTAAACTTTTTGTATCAAACCATATTACTACTTCTATAGTTCCCATTTAGCATATGAACATTTATTTCTTCAAGTGATCTTTAAAATATGATTACTAATGGGTACATATTATTCCATTGAATGGATATACCATTAATTTACAACTATTTGCTACAACTGGACATTGATAGGTTCCTTTTTTTTTTTTTTTACCTTTTTAAATGCAATGTGCATTTCACATGCAAAGTTTTGCTTACATATGGATACACTTTTATTATTAAATTTTTATTCCTTTTTAAAAACATGTTAACTTAGTTCTACAGCACTCATTTCCAAAACTGATAGTGGCCTTTTCACTGAACCACCCCAAAAGTGAATTAGTATATTAATGCTTATAATGTTAAAGAGGAATTACTTAGAAGGTTCAGTTGACTCATAAAAAGTGATTTATCATTGCTGTCTTACAACAGAAATGTAACTATCGATATGTAATATTACTGAAGAGAAAACCTGATGCCTTATATTTTGACTAGAAGTAACTAATACTAACAATACTATGTAGGTATTTTAGGAGAGCAATGTTGTTGTTATAATGCATCATATTTTTACATGAGAAGTCAGCTTCTTAGAGTAGTAAGTCTTTTGAAAGTATTTTAATGTGTACTTAACATTACTGAGATTTGACAGTTTTCATTTGCTGATAATGAGCATATTGCTTGTCAGATTCATTCTTTTTTTTTTTAAATAGGTCTGTTTGATCATTAGATTTAAAGATTAGTGAATAGTTATAAAATCTGTTTGTTATTCATTAAAGCTGACAAATGTATTTGTGTGTTCTTGCCAGCTCTTCCTTAAAACTTGTTTTAGTTTAATGAGCAATGTTCCCAAATAATGTTTTCTTTGGGAGAAATATTAGAGAATTCCTAATTCTTTAAAGGAAAAGTTAAATAGATCATTTATTTTGAGGATAGGGAAGAGATTATAGGTTTCATAATTATCTTTAATAGTATCATGTTAGTCTATCAGTTTTACTTCTGTCTCAAATTTATTTTATATAGACAGTTTTATTCGTTCTTAATTTATATTTTATAGTAGGCAGAATGCCCTTGTTGGGTAAGCAGTAGACTTAAAAATCAAAATCTAAGAATTCTTGGGTTACAGAAAATTATTATCCCTTTTATTTCACATTGATAAAGTAGACTAACAATACAAAACTTACGGAGACTTCTCTGATAAAAATGTTAAATATGAAAAATACTTTCTAAAAGAATTGTATAACTGTAGTAAAAAATACAGAGTCACGTATTTAGAAGGGTTTTTTTTGCTCCTTCCTAGGTTTATTTCCAGAGTTGAAGAAGTCTTGAATGACTGGAAACTGATTGGAAACTCTTTGGGAAAGCCACTTGAAAAGGTCAGATCTATTTGCTGGTGTCTCTAAATGAGTATTTACTTTGAAACATCTATTTTTAAGCTCTTTGCTGCATTTGGTTTGTTTGAGTTACATGTTTTTTTTAAGTTATATATCACCTATGAACATAAAATGCTGTCTGGAAGAATTTGGATTTGAATCTATGGCAAATAATATATGTAAGGCTTTTGTGAACTGTTTTTTAAATAAAATTTTCTATGTATAATGTCATTCTTTGTGAGTGATTTTGTTTCTCCTAATGTTTACT
Organism: Desmodus rotundus; assembly: GCF_022682495.2. NCBI lineage: Eukaryota > Metazoa > Chordata > Mammalia > Chiroptera > Phyllostomidae > Desmodus > Desmodus rotundus. The sequence goes on from NC_071388.1 coordinate 126,386,537, forward strand.
TCTCTCTTTCCGTCTTCCTTAGAATGTTAGAAAATCTTTTGGCTGGTCAGAGAGACATTGCAATTACCAGCTTCTTTGGTAGAGTATTTTGCGTAACTAATGAGGAAAATTTTTGGTCTTAACCAGCTGGCTGTCATTAGCAGCTATTTTATTCAATTTTTGTATTTTACGATACCACTAATAATAGTTGTTCTCCTCATCTCCCCCTCCCCCATGTCTTTTTAACCTCATAGATGTTTTGAATATAAGACTGAGAAAATATTCAAAGTTTAGGTGGAACTCTTAATTCTTTAATTTAAGGTACTGGCAGTTTTACGCAAACTATGCCCAAATGTTTACTGAAGCATGTACTCTGAGAATAAACCTAGATTTTTCTGTATTTTGGTGAAGGGAACTGTTATTAACTGCAACTTACCCCTCTGTAAGGAACTCTTAGTTCTCAATATTTGCTAGGTTTTTTCACCGTAAGGGTGATATTAACAGAATTTGACACTATTAAAGCATTAGGATATATTTCTTTAACTATACGATAAGAGTAGAAAAAGTAACACCACACATAGAAATCATATTTAAAGATCTGAAATATGTAAATTGGTTTGCTATATTGAAATATCACCTTTTGAAATAAAATGTGAAGTTCTCAATCACAGATCATTTATTACACTTGAAACAAATACCTAACAACAATTGATATAGATGTCAGTAAGATTGAAGACAAAACAAGCTGGGTATAACTGAAATGGGAAATGATTTGCATCACCAAAAAGAGAGCTAAATTGGGTATTTGTGAGCTCTGATATTCCTCAGTTCTGTGATTTATACATATTTACTATGTATCTGCTGTGTGCCAGACCTGAAGACAAAGTGAACAAGATTCATGTAGCCATTGAACATAAATGCTCATGAGAGAGAGAAGTAATAAACAAATAAACAAGTAAGGTTAAAATTTTAGATACTATATTCAGTTTTTTCATATAAGTTGGGTAATGTATTCAAAGTAGGTAGCATTACTGACACAGGTGGTAGCGGCTAAAGGAGTATAGATTATAGATTATAGTAAATAAGATGAGACGTGGAAAACATGAAGAAATTTCAAGGTGAGTGAACTGTAACAGCGATGAGTAAGATTTAAGAAAGTATAAAGGACAGGGACTATTCAGTATAAAAAAGGAAGTTAGAGAATGCTTTTATAAGATATTTTACTTTATGTGAAGGATAGTGATTACCAATTCTCTTCATTGAGGGAGAATTAAGAAAAATTACTTTTAAAAAACCTTTAATTATGAAAAATTTTAAACATAAAATAATTTAATGAACCCCCATGTGCCCATCACCCAGTTTCAATAAATAATATTCTTCTTGCTTCAGTAGTACCTCTTATCACCTCCCCACTCCCACTAGATTTTTTTAATAATTTGTGTCTTGGGGGAAAAATTCACATACATTGTAATGCACACAAAACTGCTTGCTTTTGGCAAAAATTTACATCAGTGTAACATTTCTCAGTCAAGATTTTGGACATTTTGCTCACCCCAGAAATGTCTCAGTGTCCCTTTCCAGTTAATTCCCATGCTCCTTATCCATCACCCCTAGGCATTTACTGTTCTTTTTTTCCCCTCTCTTTTAAATTGTAGATTAGTTTTGCCTGCTCTAGAATTTCATATACATTACATCATATAATACATACTCTTTGTGTCTGTTCTTTAAAACATAATAAATAGTTTTGACATTCTAGGTTATTGCATGTAACTATTTTGTATAAATATACCACAAATTGTTGCACTTGTTGACAGACATGTCCTATGATAAATAAAGCAGAACATTCTTGTATGAGGCCTTTTGTAGACATGTTTTTATTTCTCTTAGGTAAATACTTAGGAGTGGATATATAAGGTCATAGGATAGTGTATGTTTAATTATAAGAAACTGCTGGAGCTTCTTGTACCATTTTACCCACCCCCTCCCCCCACTCCCACCAGCAAATGTATGAGAGTTTGGGTGCCTCCGTGTTTGCACCAACAATTGGTTTTCAGTCTTACAAATTTTGTCATCCTAATGGGTATATCGTTAGTGGGATTAATTTGTATTTCTGTGGTGAATATTGGTATTGACCACTTTTTTCGTGTGTATGTATATCTTTGTGAAAATCTATTCATGTTTTTTGTCCCTATTTTAATTTGGGTTGTGGGAGTCTTTTAGTTCTATATATCCTCCTTTTAAGTCATGACTCAATAGTTTTGCTGGGTTTTGAAGGCATTCTTTTTATGCTTTATTCTAGAATCTTTACCTCTTTAGCTTTTATTTAGGTCTATGATCCATCTTGAACTAATATTTTATATGATGTGAGGTAGGGAGTCGAGGTTCACTTTTTTAATTACATTTTATTATGCTATTACAGTTGTCCCAAGCTTCCTCCTTTCCCCCTCCTCCACCTAGTGTTCCCCTGCTCCCTCGGGCAATCCCCAAGAGTTCAGTTTTTTACGTAATGGATATCTTATGTATTCTAGAATCTTCTGGAAAAAACACTTCTTTGTCCATTGAATTACTTTGTTGCCTTTATCAGGTGAACTAAGGGGTCACCTTCTTCACTCTATATTCCGCTCCATTAATCTATTTGACTATCCTGATGTTATTCAGTTGTCTTGACTGCTATAATTTAGGGCTTCCCAATCTTGAAATTATTGAAATTTTGGGCAAGACTGTTCTGGGGCTGTGTTGTGGAGTATGTAATATCTAGTAGTATTCCTAGCCTCTACCTACTAGATGTCAGTAGCACCCTCCCAGTGATGGCAACCAAAAATGTATCTAGTCATTGCCAAATGTCCCCTGAAGGGCAAATTGCTCTTAGTTGAGAACCACTGAAGAGCTCTATAGTAAGTCTTGAAGTTAGTTAGTGTAAATTCTGTAGCTTTTGTTATTTTCCCAAGACTGTTTTGTCTATTCTAGGTCCTTTATGTTTCCATTATGAATTTTAAAATAAACTTGTCAGTTTCTGTAAAAAGAATGATTATGCTGGGACTATGATTGGGATTGTGTTGAATTTATAGATTACTTTGGGGAGAAGTGGCATTTTGACAGTCTTGAAGCTTCCAATCATGAACGTGGCACATCTCTCTAAGTCATCTTTAATTTTTCTCAACAGTATTTTACACTTTTTAGTGGAGGTCTTGCATATCGTTTGTTAAATTTATTAGTAACTACTTTATGTTGTATGATGCACTTGTAAATGGAATTGTCTCTTAATTTCCTTTTCTAGTTTGTTGTTAGTGCATAGGCATGTAATAAAGTTTTATATGTTGACTTTGTATCTGGATAGATGCAAAGGTTTATAATTTTTTGTTAAATCTGCATTTTCTACATTCATAATCATATAGGCTGTCAATAAGGCAGTTTTATTTCTTTTTCAATTTCTTTACTTTTTATTTCTCATTATCATTACATTAACCAGTAAAATATTGACTAGAACTGTTGAGAGTGGGCATCCTGCCTTCTTTGCAGTGGTGGAGGGGAAATTTTCAGTACTTCAACACTCAGGATTGTAGGCTTTTCATAGGAGTCCTTTATAACAATAAGGAAATCCTTTTTTTTTTTTTTTTTAAAGATTTTATTTATTTATTTTTAGAAGGGAAAGGAGGGAGAAAGAAAGGGAGAGAAACATCAATATGTGATTGCCTCTCATATGGCCCCCAACTGGGGACCTGGCCCACAACCCAGCCATGTGCCCTGACTGAGAATCGAACCTGCAGCCCTTTGCTTCTCAGGCCTGCACTCAGTCCACTGAGCTACACCAGCCAGGGCTACAATAAGGAAATTCTTAGTTTGCTGAAAGCTTTCCATCATAAATGAGAATTTAATTTATTCAAATAATTGTTCTCTATCGAGATAATCATAGATTTTTCTTTTTTTATTCTCTGAATATGGTAATTTATTTTGATTTAAAAATTTCCTTATTGTGGTAAAATATATGTAAAAATTACCATTTTAACCATTTTTAAGTGTAAAATTCATTGGCATTAAGTATTTCACGTTCTAAGTTTTTTTCAATCCAAACTGAAGCTCTGTACTCTTTAAACAATACCTGTCTCCTCCTCCATACCCCTGGTAACCATTCTCCTGTTCTTTGCCACGAATTCAACTACTTTAGGTATCTCATGTAAGTGGGATCATACAGTATTTGTCCATTTGTGCCTAGCTTGTTCCACTAAGCTTGTCTTTGAGGTTCATCCATGTTGTGGAATATGTCAGAATTTAATTTCTTTTCAAGACTGAATAATATTCCATTGTATGACATTTTGTTAATCCATTCATTCATCTGTTGATGGACATTTGGGTTGTTTCTCCTTTTTGGCAATCACAAATAACACTGCTATGAACGTGGTTGTGCAAATATCTCTTTGAGTCCCTGCTTTCAGTCCTTTTGGGTATGTACAAAGAAGTGGAATTCCTGGACCATATAATTTTTATTTATTATTTTTTTGAAGAATTCCCATACTTTTGGAAGGCTACAGATTCTGTTTATCTGAAAATATCTTTTTTTTTTAACCTTCTTTTTGAAGGATAGCTTTGCTGAGGAATTGCGGCTTGATATCCCCTCCCCCCCCCCCCCCCCCCCCCGTTCTTTAAAGATGTGGTTGCATTTTCTTCTCTCTATAATTTCTGATGAGAAATTAGATTTCATTCATACTTTTGCTCTGTTTTGGTGTTTTTCTCTCTGACTGCTTTCAGTGTTTTTTCTTTATCTCCTATGTAAGCTAACTATGATGTATGTACTTGTGTTTTCTTTGTTAATATTGAGTATTTAAATTTAATTTTTTAAAATTTTTATTATTTATTTATTTTGTTATTACTGTTCAAGCACAATAGTCTCCATTTCCCCCCTACCACTCCTCCCCATGCCACCCATCCCCAATTCCCTACCCCCATTTGGCTTTATCCATGTGTCTTTTATACATGTTCCTTTACAACCCTTACTGTTTTTCCCCCGTTATCCACTCCTCCCTCGTCTCTGGTTACTGTCAGTTTGTTCTTTATTTCAATGCCTCTGGTATATGTTGCTTGCTTACTTGTTTTATTGATTAGGTTCCACTTATAGGTGAGATCATATGGCATTTGTCTTTCACCTCCTGGCTTCATTCCCTTAGCATAAAGGTCTCTAGATCCATCCATGCTGTTGCAAAGGGTAGGGGCTCCTTCTTTCTGTCTGCTACCTAGTATTCCATTGTGTAAATGTACCAGGGTTTTCTTGATCCACTCTTTTAGTAATGGGCACTTAGGTTGCTTCCAACACAGGGCTATTGTAAATTGTGCTCCTATAAACATTGGGGTGCATAGGTTCTTTTGGATTGGTGTTTCAAGATTCTTAGGGTACAATCCCAGCAGTGGAATTGCTGGATCAAAAGGCAGTTCCATTTTTTAGTTTTCTGAGGAAATTCCATACTGTTTTCTACACTGGCCGTACCAGTCTGCATTTCCACCAACAGTGTACTATACTAGGGTTCCATTTTCTCCACAACCTCACCAGCACTTACTGATTGTTGATTTGTTTGTGATGGCCATTCTGACTGGTATAAAGTGATATCTCATTGTGATTTTGATTTGCATCTCTCTGATGGCTAGTGATGCTGAGCATCCTTTCATATGTCTCTGGACCTTGTGTATGTCCTCCTTGGAGAAGTGTCTGTTCAGGTCCTTTGCCCATTTTTTAATTGGGTTTTTTTGTCTGGAGTGGAATCGTGTGACTTTTTATGTATTTTGGAGATGAAACCCTTGTGTGAGGTATCATTGACAAATATGTTTTCTCATACTGTTGGTTCCCTTTTCATTTTGCTGATGTTTTCTTTAGCCATGAAGAAGCTTTTTATTTTGATGAGGTCCCATTTGTTTATTCTTTCCTTTAGGTCCCTTGCTCTAGGGGATGTATTGGTGAAAATATTCCTGTGCGGAATATCTGAGATTTTCTTGCCTATGTTTCCCTCTAGGATTTTTATGGTGTTATGATTTCTTTTTAAATCTTTCATCCATCTTGTGTTTATTTTTGTGTATGGTGTAAGTTGGTGGTCAAGTTTCATTTGTTTGCATGGAGCTGTCCAGATCTCCCAACACCATTTGTTGAAGAGGCTGTTTCTGCTCCATTCTGCTCCTGCTCTCTTTGTCAAACATTAATTGACTGTGGAGACTTGGGTTTATTTTTGGGCTATCTGTTCTGTTTCATTGGTCTATGTGTCTGTTCTTATGCTAGTACCAGACTATTTTGATTACAGTGGCCTTTAATATAGTTTGGTAATCAGGTATTGTGATCGCTCCTACTTTGTTCTTTCTCAGAATTACTGAGGATATTTGGGGTTGTTTATGGTTCCATATAAATTTTTGAAATGTTTGTTCTATATCTATGAAATATGTCATTGGTATTTTAATGGGGATTGCACTGAATCTATAAATTTTGGGGGGTAGTATGGACACTTTGATGTTAATTCATCCAATCCATGAACATAGTATATGCTTCCATTTGTTTGTGTCTTCCTTAATTTCTTTCTTTAGTGTTGCATAGTTTTCCGAGTACAGGGTTTTTATCTGCTTGGTTAGGTTTATTCTTAGGTACTTTATTTTTCTTGTTGCTATATCAAATGGGATTTTTTTTACTTAATTTCTGTTCTCATATTTTGTTGGTACACAAAAATGACTTCAATTTCTGAATATTGACTGTGTATCCTGCTGTTTGGCCAGATTCACTTATTAGGTCAAGTAGTTTTTTGGTGGAGTCTATAGGGTTTTGTATGTACACTGTCATGCCATCTGCAACCAGTGACGGTTTTACTTCCTCGTTTCCAACTTGGATGCCTTTTGTTTCTTTTTCTTGTCTGATTGCTGTGGCTAGAACTTCCCATACTATGTTGAATAGAAATGCTAAAAGCGGACACCCTTGTCTTGTTCCTGATCTTAGTGGGAAAGCTTTTAGCTTCTGCCCATTGAGTATGATGTTGGCTGTAGGTTTCTTGTATATGGCCATTATACAAGAGGTGTGCTCCCTCTGCTCCCAGTTTGCTGAGTGTTTTTATCATAAATGGGTGCTGTACCTTATCAAATGCTTTTTCTGCGTCTATTGATACGATCATGTGATTTTTGTCTTTTGTTTTATGTGATGTATTACATTTATTGATTTGCAAATATTGTACCATCCTTGTATCCCTGGGATTAATCCCACTTGATCATGGTGTATGATCTTTTTAATGTATCGCTGGATGCGGTTTGCCAATATTTTGTTGAGGATTTAGCATCTTTGTTCATCAGCAATATTGGCCTGTAGTTTTCTTTCTTTGTTGTGTCGTTATCTGGATTTGGGATTAAGATGATGCTGGCTTCATAAAAAGAGTTTGGGAGTCTTCCACCTTCTTGGATTTTTTGAAATAGTCTGTGAAGGATAGGGGTTAGCTCTTCCTAAGTGTTGTGGAATTCTCCTGTGAAGCTGTCTGGTCCAGGGCTTTTGTGTGCCAAGAGTTTTTTGATTACTGCTTTGATTTGACCAGCTGTTCCTGGTGTGTTCAGACTTTCTGCTTCTTCTTTATTCAGTTTTGGAAGATTAAGTGTCTGTAGAAGTTTGTCCATTTCACCCAGGTTTCACCCACCTTGACATAGAGTTGTTCATAGTAATTTCTTACAATCCTTTGTATTTTTGTGGTATCAGTTGTAATCTCTCCTCTTTCGTTCCTGATTTTGTTTATTTGGGTCTTCTCTCTTTTTTTCTTGATGAGTCTGCTTAAAGGCTTGTCAGTTTTGTTAATCTTTTCAAAGAAGCAGCTCCTGGATTTGATCCTTTGAATTGTTCTTTTGGTCTCTATTTCATTTAATTCTGTTCTGATCTTGGTTATTTCCTTCCTTCTACTCACTTTTTGCCTGTTTGTTGTTGTTCCTCCAGTTCTTGTAGATGTAGGGTTAGGGTGTCAATTTGAAATGTTTATATCTTTTTTAGGTAGGCCTTTATTGCTTTGCACTTCCCTCTCGGGACTGCTTTTGCCATGTCCCATAACTTTTGGACTGTTTTGATTTCATTTTCATTTTTTTCCAGAAACTTTTTGATTTCTTCCTTGGTTTCATTATTAACCCATTCATTATCTAATAGCATGCTATACATTATCCACGAATTTGTTTTTGAGATTTTTACTTGAGGTTGGTTTCTAGTTTCAGGTCTTTGTGGTCAGAGAAAATGCTTGATATGATTTCAGTTTTCTTGAATTTGTTGAGACTTGTTTTGTGTCCTATCATGTGGTCTGTCTTTGAAGATGTTCCATGTGCATTTGAGAAGAATGTATTTTCCTTCTTTGGGATGAAAGGTTCTATATATATCAGTTAATTCCATTTGATCTAGGGCATTGTTCAATGCTGCAATATCCTTGTTGGTATTTTGTTTGGAAGATCTACCCATTGTTGAGAGTGAGGTGTTAAATTCCCCTACTATAATTGTATTGCTGTCTATGTCTTTCGTGAAGTCCTCCAAGATTTTCCTTATGTATTTGGCTGCTCCTATGTTGGGTGCATATGTATTTATAATGTGTATGTCTTCTTGATGGATTCTTCCCTTGAGTACTATGAAGTGTCCTTCTGTGTGTCTTTTTATGGTCTTTGTTTTGCATTCTATTTTGTCTGACATAAGTGTTACTATCCCAGCTTTATTTCCTTGCCCATTTGCTTGGAATATGTTTTTCCAAGTCTTTGCTTTCTGTCTGTTTAGGTGTTTTGTTCTGAGTTGGGTCTCTTGTAGGCAGCATATTTTTATGGTTATGTTTTCTTCCATTCAGGTACCCTGTGTCTTTTGATTAGAGCATTTAATGCATTTACACTTAAGGTTATTATTGATAGGTACTTATTCATTGGCGTTTTACCCCCTCTATATCTGTGTTCCTCTCTATCCCACTGTTTTTCTTCCTCTTCTTAAAGCATTCCCTGTAGCATGTCTTGCAATGCTCATTTGGTGGAATTGTATTCTTTCAGCCTCCTTTTGTCTGGGAAACTCCTTATTTTACCTTCCATTTTAAATGAGAACCATAGTGGATAGAATAGTCTTGGTTGCAGGCCTTTGCTTTTCATTACTTGGAATATTCCTTGCCATTCCCTTCTGGTGTGTAGTGTTTCTGTTGACAAGTCAGCTGCTAGACTTGGCGGGGCTCCCTTGTATGCTACTTCATATTTCTCCCTTGCTGCCTTTAAGATTCTTCCTTTATCTTTTAATTTTGCCATTTTAATTACGATGTTCCTTGGAATGGGCCTCTTTGGGTTCCTTTTGATTGGGACCCTCTGTGCTTTCTTGATTGTTTTCACTTTTTCTCTGAATAAATTTTTTGTGTTTCTTCAAATTAGGGAATTTTGGCTCTTACTGCCTCAAATATTTTCTTGCCCCATTCTCTGTACTTCTTTGTGACTTAAGTTATATTTATCTTTGACCTCTTACTACTGTTCTGTAGGCATAGGTCTCTAACGCTCTGCTGTCTTCAGTGGGGGTTTTTTTCTATTTGATTATTTCTCTCGAGTTACCTTTGAGATAGTTCATTTACTATTCTGCTGTCTCCAATTTGCTGTTAAGCCCATGTAATGTATTTTCCAGTTCAGTTATTGTAATTTTTCAGGTTTACAATTTCTATTTGGTTCTATTTATAATTTCCAATTCTCTGAGATTTCTCATCTCTGAATTTGTCCTTGAACATATTTATTATAGCTAGTGTAGAGCCATTTTAACACCTAGGGCTTCTTGGGTATAGAAGTTGACCGTATTCTTTTGAGTTGAATACAGGTCACGTCATCTTGGCTTTTAAAAGAATTTTTTTTGTGGGTATATCAGTAATTTCTTAATTTTATAGTTATATTTTGAGTGAAATATAGTGACTAGATTCTGTGGTGGTTCTCTAATAAGAGTTTTTTGTTTGTTTGTTCTAGCAAGCAGTTCATTTGTCTGGATTAAAACTCCATTCTCTTCTTGGTGGTAACAGCAGCTGAAATCTTTTTTTTTTTTCTTTTCACTCTCCTGCGTTTCACTGTATCCTGGAGTCTCCACTGCCATGGATTAGCAGAGGGCCAAGATTTGAGACAGTTTATATGCAAATTTTGGGGGTTATCTTCTATTGGCTTCTAGAATTTACACCTTAATCTTAGAACTTCCTTGCCATCTTTGAACTTTGTCTTCTGTTGCCTAAATCCAACAAAGCTCCATCACTCTGCAGCCCTGAGTTGCGCACAGATTAGAGTGCCCTTAGATCAGCAATTCTCATTGTGTGGTTGGAGACCCCTGTCGCTCCCTGGAGAGCCTTTCAGGGGGTTGAAAAGGCCCTCTTTTCTGACTATGTAATTTTATGTAATATATTATGGTGAAAAAGCTCAGGATTAATCTGAGATATTGAGATCTCTTAAGATGTCTTTCATTGTTACTTCTTAGTTCTTTTATTTTTTATGTATTTAAAGATTTTTTTGCTTGCCATTTAGTCATAGCACAATTATCTTTCTCTGTCATAAATAAAATTTTCAATATACATTATGAATTTCACTTTGAACTTTAATTTGTATGGAGCGTATGCCGCTAAAACAAATAGAACTACACATAATATTTCTAAAGTATATAAAAAGGACCTAACCAAAACCATTTGCTCACTTTATTTGAGGCTACTTATTGTTATGAAATCTCTCTACAACATAACTGTAAAGAACAAATATAAATCGGCTATGTGAGCATAAATTAATACTCAATTCTATTCAATGATGCCCTTAAATTTTACTAGTTGGCTTGATGTAGATCACCTTTTGTTATACTAGATGTGACAAAAAATATTTTTAGCAAAAAATTAACTATACTGATTTATGGGAGAATTTGCAATTACATCTTGATTGCTGTACCTTTTTTTTTCATTAAGAGTATGACTCAAAACAATAATAATAATTAACTTGCTAATTCATTTATTAAGATACAGTATGCATTGCCTGGTATGTGCTCAGTAAATATTTGCTGATTGACCCCCAGAATACCTAATTAACTCCCTGAACTTGTTGTGTTCCTTTTGCATAAGATATATAGTATAAACATTTAATTGCTTGGAGTTTTGTTAAAATATGATGGTGGTATTTTTAAAAGTTTTAAAGGTAGCAAGTCTTTTTTTCTGGATGGCCCGTTACATTTTAAAGTAAGTAACTAATTTCTCTGCATTTAGTTTTGTAAGTAACCCTTTTCTTTACATTTTGATTTTATTTTGGCTTTTTCCTCCCTTGACCAATTTGTTTCCTTTTTTCTTCTTTGATTTTGGATTACTGACTTGATTTGTTTTTTCTTATAATGAATTCTTATATAGTGTAATTGCAAGTCTAATGGATGAGTCACTTTCTAAAATTTTGTTTGTAAAAGTAGCTGGTGAGAATTGTGATTGGATTTCTCTATACAGGGAAAATGTTTAAAATATATTTTAAGGATAGTACACAAATACTAATTTTTTTCCCTATTTCTGGAGCTATGTTATAAAAGTCTCTTGTTTCCAAGTACTTGCTTTTTATTTACTTATCTTTTATTCATACATTTATATAGTTCATACTGTGCATCAGGAATTGTTCCCCTACTTTCTGTTTATTAAAACCTTTTCTCTTTGCCTTCCCTCACTTCCAGATTGTGAAATCCTTTACCTCTTTACTCCATTGTCATTTTCTCTAGCTCTCAGCTATCAGTATTCCTGTGTTCTTTTCTCTATGAAATGTACAACTGATGACTTAGAGCTGTTTGGCAGTTAATCCCAAGTTAGATCTCTGAACTCAGTTATTTAAGAAAATTATAATGGAAATTAGGTATTATTGTGTTAGAATTAAATCATTTTAAAGGATAAATAGCTCTTTGTGGACAGAGGGACTTCACCATCATGTTTAATAGGAATTCTTAACTAAGAGTCTTGGGTCTTTTAAAATTGTATGTGTGATTAATTTTTAATGTGAATATGCATGACTTTCTTGGGAGGTGGTCCAGAGCTTTCATCACATACTTAAAAGAGCATGTAACTCAAAAAAGGTTAAATGAAAACTACTATTTTAACTTATTTTTTGCCCTGGCTGGAATGGCCCAGTGGATTGAGTGCCAGGCTGTTGGCTGAAAGGTAGCCTGCTCTATTCCTAGTCTGGGCATATACCTGGGTTGGGGGTATGCAAGAAGCAACCAATTGATGTATCTTTAGCACATCGATGTTTCTCTCCCTCCCTTCCCCTCTCTGTAAAAGTAAATAAATAAAATTAATTTTTTTTAAAAATTTTATTTTGTATGCATTTATTTTAAAAATTAACATTTTGTTTTGGTGGAATACATATCCAAATGGTTCCTTGAACGCAAACTTTGGGTATGGTGAGGACTACAGGTCTGTGTGGAAAGCATAGCTTACTCTCATATATAGGAGTAAACATTTTTAAGTCAGTAAAATTTGACCTTATTATCCTTCTACTTCTTTAGCCCTTTACCATTTTTTGGTATCCTGGCCCTTGCAACTCACAGCCTCAAGTTTTGCCAGCCAGCTCTACCCTTCAGTATTGAATGCTCTGAAATTACCTAATTCTTTCCTTTGTTTTCCTTTTTCTACCTCCATCTCCAAAGTAGATGACTAATTTCGCTTAAGGTTAAGTAGTGTTTATTAATTTCTTAAAAAAGATTTGAATGGATGATAATCACTTGACCTTACACAGTTATTTTGGTTTCCTACTGTATTAAAACGCTAAGGGAAAAATAAAAATGAAGTCAAAATTGTTATTCTTCTAAGCAGAATTCTTTATCCTAGCAATGATTAAAGTTATTCACAGAAACTGCTGTTGGGCTCCTAGCCTGAATTCCTTTCCATCATTTAGTCCTTAAGTTGTTAATACTTTTTAAAAGAATGCTTGTGGAATTTCAGGAAAATGTAATAAATGTAAGTAAACATTTAAAAATTATATAGAGAAATATTTGGGGACAAGATATTTGTCATCTGGCCTAGAAGGTTGTCCTGCGGAATCAGTTGCACCAAATTGTTTCCTCTGTTCTTTCCATTTTGTTTGTGAGCCCCAAATCCTTTCATTAAAAATCTAAAAACTTTGAATTATAGAATAATGTAACCAAGTGACATGTATATATTAAAAATATAGTTCCTTTCTCATCATTTCTCTTCCACCCATCTACTTTATAGCACTAATAACTTAAAAAAAAAATTGTAATCCTCACCAGAGGATATGTTTATTGATTTTAGAAGGGAGGTGAGGAGAGAGAGTGAGTGTTAGAGAGAGAGAGAGAGAAACATCTTTGTGAGAAACGTTGATCAGTTGCCTCCCATATGCAACCTAGGTGTGTGCCCTGACAGGGAATCCAGCCTGCACCCTTTTGGTGCATGGAATGATGCTCCAGCTGAGTTACCAGGCCAGTCAAGTTAAAGCTTCCTTAAAAAATGTGAAACTTGACTCCTTTTGAGGTTTTTGTTAATAAATTACACTATAAAAACTGAGTGCACCTGAAATAAATGTAATATTGAATTTCAATTATCTTTATTATTATTATTATTATTATTATTATTATTATTATTATTATATCCATGCTGGTGGATATGAAGCGATGTCTCATTGTGGCTTTTTCATTTGCATTTTCCTAATAGCTGTTGATGTTGAATATCTTTTTATGTTTTTATTGGCCATTTATGTATCCTCTTTAGATCCATTCAGATCACTTGCCCATTTTAAAATTGGATTATTATTTTATTTATTCATTTGTAAGGGTTCCTTGTATATTCTGGATGTAAGTTCCTTATGAGATATACAAGCGTGTAATTTGCAACTATTTTCTCGTATTCTCCATGTTGTAGCGTGTATCATTGTGGATTGTATGTTCACTTTCTTGATGGTATCTATATCTTTTGCTCTTACATTTAGATCCACAAACTATTTTGAGTTAATTTTAATCTCTAGTATAAGGAAAGGGTCCCACTTCATTCTTTTGCATATGGATATCCAGTTGTTCCACCATGTATGGCTTTTTAATATTTGTATAGCAATACTGCAAACAGTCAAAAGGATTTTTTTTTTCTACCAGTGAATGAAAACTTTAGTTTTTTAGCTCTGTATGAAGTGGTTGTCTACCCTGGCCGCACATTAGAATCTGTGGAGAGGTTTTAGAAAATTTTAGCGTGTAGGTCATCTTCAGAGATTCTGATTCAATTGATCTATTATGGAGCCTAGTTGTCAGTACATTTTTTAAGCCTCTGAGGTGATTATAAAGTCCAGTTAGGTTGAGAATCACAGTTCTACGCTCCTCAGAAAAAGAAATGGAAAAATTCTACCTTTTTTAATGCTTTACTTATTTTTCTTCTTTTCAAAATGTGGTGTTTTGTCAGTAGAAGAAAAAATTTTAATTAATTAAACACTAATTTAAATTGTTTAATTTCTATTTTTAAAATGGAAGATTGTATTTTTACATGTTAGGCTGTTTAAGATGTGAACTTAGATTATGGAAACCAGTAAATCATAAAGATGTTTTATGTTTAGATATAGAAAATCTATTAACCCAGGAAGGCAGTGAGTTTACCCATCTGTGTCTAACTCATTCAGCGAGGAAATGATATCACCAAGAACTCAACATGAGGACTCTGATGTGCATATGTTAGTGCAAGTCAGAATACCTTTTGGATTGGCTTGTGTGCCATTTCAGGTTGTTAGACTAGATCAGAGTGTATGTTATCCAAATAGGTGTAATTGTATTTAGGTAATATACTGATATTTCCCAGCACCTTTGGGTCATACGGGGGGTTACTATAACTATTGAAAAATGGTAATCTGTAAGATACCTAATAAGCATGTAGGCACTTTTAAGTCCTGGGCTGCAAAGAAAAATAGAATAGTGTTTGCTTTTTTCATAATCTAATGGAGAAACAAAAGTATAAATAAATTATTAGAATAGGTATCATTCTAGTGATTTGTACAAGATACTGAGAAAGAATCACCAACTTGCCTGGAGATAAAGCAGATTTTTCTACAGGAATTAACATTTAGGTTGTGTTTTGAAAAATGGGTCAATAAAAATAAGCTAAGAGAAATAAAGTAGAGAAGAGCAGGATAAATAGCCTGTGCACAGGTGTGAAGGAGACAGCACACCTCTGGGGAAACGCAAGTCATTAGGCATAATTGTAACACAGAGTGGATGGAAGGTAGCTGTGGGAGATAAAACTGGAAAGGGGTGGGGCCACACCTGTGGGCTCTGTAGAATATTTCTACCAGTGTAGGTACATCCCACTGTTAGAGGTACTTGTCACAAGACTTTCTGAGTATATGACTTCTAATTATGTTATTTTTTACATCCATTTTATATCTATTTTTGTTTTTTGTACAATATGCATAATAATACAGTAATGTTTAATTTATAAATAAAATTACATGAGGAGAGACTCAATAAAACTGAAATTATAAAAAATTGTGTATTTATTCTTACATAAATACCTGTTTTACCTATTGAGCATTTTCCACTGCTCAAAACAGTTTTTGAGCTTGTCAGTTTTGATACCTTTTAGTGGCTTCAGCCATTTTTTGTTTCAGCTCCTCCACATCGCCAAAATGTTTCCCTTTGAGGACTTTTTTCATCTGGGAGAAACAAAACAAAGTCGCTGGGGGTGAGAGCAGGAATAGGGAGGGTGGGGCATGGGGGCCATTCTGGTTTGGTCAAAAACTGCTGAACACTCTCAGCAAGGTGTGGGCAGGTATGCTCATAAACCACCCATTATGTAATGGGCAAACAAGTTGAAAGAGTTTTCAAAAAAAAATTCACTGAAGCTGAATGCAGCCTCTCACAACAATGCCAGCTGGTGCACTGATACAGATGGGTTCCTAGAACACTCACCTAGTATGGGAAGCCTGTACTGCAAGGGGGCCACCCACCAGAAGATAAACAAAGGGTTTTTTGGAGATGAATATTCGAACATTTTTACTGATAGAATATATGATTAAAAATCACTAGCAATCACTCACTATATAGATTATAGAAGCTACTAAAGCATTTTAAATGGAAAAGATTTGTATTTTAGGAAGATAACCATGTGGAAGAAAGATAATAGGGTAGAGATAAAATAGTCTGGGCCAGATATTGTAAAGGGCTCAACTATAAAAGAGTGATCTTCATCCTGCTGAGTTCTTGGGCCCTCCAAAGTTCTAGCTCAATATTTCATTGGCTACCTCATTATTAAGTTGAACGATAGCGTGAAGGATTGTTGGGACCAAATTATAATGATGTTCTAGTCCATGTTCTTGATAATTGCCATTATCTTTTTTTTTTTTTTTTGAAAAAGAACATTTTTCTTTCCCTTATACCCAATTTCCTTGTCTCTTTAAAAAATCCTATTTTTTTCTTTATGGCATATAATTTATAGTAAAATGTACAGAATTTAAGCATACAGTTTGTTTTGACAAAGTATGTACCTTGTTACCAGCATCTAAATAAAAATATAGAACATTTTCACCATCACAGGGAAACTCCATGTTTCTCTCTTCAGTCAATCTTGTAGGTAGAACAAAACAAAACAAAAATAGAAAACAAGCAAAAAACCCCAACAACTGTAATCCCACAGTTCTTATTTCTTTCACTTATATAGAGTGTTTTTCCTGTTCTTGAATTTATATAAGTGGAGTCATACAGTATGCATACACTCTTTGTGTTTGACATTTTTCTCAATAGTGTTTTAAAAATTCATTCGTGTTGCCCATATCATTCTTTGTATTGTATGATAATGTCACAGTGCGTTCGTCCTTTCTCCTGTTGATATTTAAATTGTCTCCATTTTTTACTTTTATTAATAAAGCTGTTGTGAATAATTTTTGAACCCATGGTTTGATTTTTGTTTTTTGAGTATGTTCTTAGTGGAATTGCTAGGTCTTATGTTCAATTTTATTAGAAACTGCTAAATTATTTTCTAAACTGGTTGTACTGTTTTATGTTCTGAGCAATTTATGAGATTTCAAGTTGCTCCTCATTCGCTCTGACACTTGACATTGTCACATTTTTAATTTTAGTCATCCTATTGGGGGTGAAGTGGTATTTCATAGTGCTTTTGTTTTGTATTTCATGAATGACTACTGATATCAAATGGTGTCTAGTCATTCATCACAGTTAACTGTTTATTGGTCATTCATAGCTTTTTAAAATTTTATTTATTCTTATTTCTTTAAATTATTATTCAATTACAGTTGTCTGCATTTTCCCCCCACCACACCCTGCCACCCCAGCCAAACCTCCCTCCCTCCCTGGCTTCCACTCTCCCCCTTGGTTTTGTCCATATGTCCTTATAGTAGTTCCTGAAAACCCTTCCCCCCACTACCTCCTCCCCCCTCCCCTCTGGGTATCGTTAAGATTGTTTTTAGTTTCAATGTCTCTGGTTATATTTTGTTTGCTTTTTTTCTTTTGTTGATTATGTTCCAGTTAAAGGTGAGATCATACAGTATTTGTCCCTCACTGCCTGGCTTATTTCACTTAGCATAATGCTCTCCAGTTCTATCCATGCTGTCGAAAAGGGTAGGAGCTCCTTCTTTCTTTCTGCTGCATAGTATTCCATTGTGTAAATGTACCAGAGTTTTTTGATTCACTCATTTACTGATGGGCACTTAGGTTGCTTCCAGCACTTGGCTATTACGAATTGTGCTGCTATGAACATTGGGGTGCATAGGTTCTTTTGGATTGGTGTTTCAGGGCTCTTAGGATATAATCCCAGCACTGGAATTGCTGGGTTAAAAGGCAGTTCCATTTTTAGTTTTCTGAGGAAATTCCATACTGTTTTCCACAGTGGCTGCACCAGTCTGCATTCCCACCAACAGTGCACTAGGGTTCCCTTTTCTCCACATCCTTGCCAGCACTTGTTTGTTGATTTGTTCATGATGGCCTTCTGACAGGTGTGAAGTGGTATCTCATTATGGTTTTAATTTGCGTCTCTCTGATAGCTAGTGATGCTGAGCATCCTTTCATATGTCTCTGGGCTCTGTGTATGTCCTCCTTGGAGAAGTGTCTGTTTGTTCAGGTCCTTTGCCCATTTTTTAATTGGGTTTTTTTTCTTCCTGGAGTGTAGTCATGTGAGTTCTTTATATATTTTGGAGATCAAACCTTTGTCCAAGGTATCATTAGCAAATATGTTTTCCCATGTAGTTGGTTCTCTTTTCATTTTAATGCTGGTTTCTTTAGCCATGCAGAATCTTTTTAATTTGATGAGGTCCCATTTGTTTATTCTTTCCTTTATGTCCCTCATTCATAGCTGTATTTTGCTAAGTGTTAAAGTCTTTTGCTTATTTAAAAAAATTGTTTAGTTTTTTATATTATCCTCAAGTATCTGGTTGTGTGTCCTTCGTCAGGTATATGTATTTTGAGTTTTCACTCTAGTAGCTTCCCTAATTTTCTTGTCTTTTGATAAGCATAAGTTTGTTTTAATGAAGTTCATTTTTTTAATATAAAAATTTTTTTGTTAGTGACTTTAGTTTCCTATCAAAGGAATCTTTGCCTATCTCAATGTTGTGAAAATAAGTCTATGATTCCTCCACGTGAATATCTTATTATTCCAGGACCATTTGTTGAAAAGACCATCCTTTCCCTACTGAATTGCAGTGGCTCCTCTGTTGTAAAATGAAGTATATGGGTGAATGTATTTCTGGTCCATTATGTTTTATTCATCTATTTGTCCTTATGCCAGTGCTGTGGTGCCTTAATTACTTTGGCAAAGTAAATCTTAAAATCAGTTAGTATATTTTTCATCAAAATTATTTTAGCTATTCTTGGTCCTTTGGGTTTTCAAGTTAGTTTTAGAATCAGTTTGTGAGTTTCTACAAAATGCCTGCTGAAGTGTTGATTAGGATTGTGTTTAATTTATACATTAATTAATTTGGGGAGGATTGATTGACATGTTCATAGTGTTGTATCTTTCAATCTATGTCCGTGATATATCTCTTAGATCTTTAATATCTTCCAGCAGTGTTTTGAAGTATTTTTAGGTGGAGTTCTTGCTCATCTTTCCTTAAGTTTATTCATAGATATTTGATTTATTTTTGATGTTGTAAGTGGTATTTTTGAAAAGCGTCATTTTCCAAGTATTTGCTGCTAGTATATAAAAATGCATGTGGTTTTTGTATATTGACCTTGAATTCCACAACTTCATAAGTGCAACAGTTTTAGTAGCTTGTAGATTTTATTGAATATTCCTTGTATATAATCAAGTGGTCCGTGAGTGCAGTTTTATTTCTTTCTAATGTATATGCTCATTTCTTTTTATTATCTGGATTGGAGATTATTTTTGATGAATTACTAGATTAATTTTGAATTGGAGTTGTCATTTCTTGTTTTAATCATAAATATACACCATACTGGAATTTAATGTCATGATTATATCATAATTGAATTAAAAGAGGGAGGTTTGAATGTCGTTTCTCACTTGAGCTAAATTATCTTCAAAAGTCTGTTTTGGATGCAGAATCTGGATGTCTTACTGAATACACCTAGATTCTCCGTTACATAGGTGTTGGTAAGGTTGACAGCAGTACCCAGAAATCAGGATTAGGATTGAATAATTTTTTTTATTAAAAAAATCATTTAAAAAGAATATTTCAGTTTTCCTACAGGCTTGAGAAAGACACTGACCTCATTTTCTGGACTTAATCTTTTTTTCCTTAGTTTTAGCCTTAACTTCTTTATAGTGGGCATTTCTCCTAGCAAAACAAACTCTTCTGTGTGTTATTATATTATTCACTTCAGTTTGAAGTGTTTGGTATGGGCCATATGTGTCCTAATTTCACACAGGTTAACCTCTCTTTAAGGAACCCCAACATGTACATGCCTTACATGGTGGTTATTCTGCTAATGAAAAGATTGCTATTTGATGTATTTAATGAGATACTTCTAGCACATTTAAAATACAGGCTATGGCATAAATGACACCCCTTTTTATTACAAAGTCATAAGCATGTAATTCTGTAACATAACAATATCACACTCAAGCACACCGTATGACATTTTAGGTGAAATGTTCAAATTAAAACTATAAACTATTACACCCATATTACCTTACCAACCACACTCAAGCAGGCCTTACTTCTGCTGGACCCTGTATTATGATTTAACTCAATTCAGAACTGTAAATACCTTGCCAGGAACACATATACAACATTTGGCTGTTATACATTAGATACGGTTATGAAAACATTTTATAAAAGCTCAGAAACTCAGAATTGTTTCTTACATATTTTCTGCCTAGTGTGGGACTGTCTGTGCTGGGTTGGTATTTCCTGCCTCATAGTGGTGCTCAGCTGCAATGACTGTCCCTCTCCATTGGAAAGAATAACAATGGGAGATTAGAGGCCCCATGGGAAAAATTCTTCTCTATGGTTATGTTGTATAGGTAAGGGAGTTCTTTGAAACTTTTAATTAAAATGTTTTCCAATCAAGAAGTTGCTGTTTACAAAATAAATGAACAAACAAAACAGAAATAGACTCATAGACACAGAGGTCAGACTGGTGGTTGCCAGAGGGGAGGGGGTTTAGGGGACTGGGTGAAAAAGATGGAGGGGTTAAGAAGTACAAATCGGTAGTTACAGAATAGTCATGGGCGATAAAGTGTAGCACAGGGAATATAGTCAGTAGTATTCTAATAACTATGTATGGTGTCAGGAGGGTACTTTAAATGTTGGGGGGACCACTTTGTAAAGTACATGATTGTCTACCATCTGAAACTAATGCAAAATAATATTGAATGTAAATTGTAATGTAAAAATTTTTTAAATAAAGTTTAAACAAAGTTCAAAAAAAGATGTTGTTTAAATGAAAATATTTGAATGCCAAAGCTTGATGAAGAAGCTTGCAAAAATCTGTTAAGCAAGTAAGTACTACAGATGTCATGTCACTTAAATTGATTTAACAAACTGCTTTTTTCTGAAGCAATTTCTTTTTATTTTTTAAAGATTTATTTATTTATTTTTAGAGAGAGGGGAAGGGAGGGAGAGAAACATCGATGTGCGAGAGAAACATAGATTGGTTGCCTCTTGCACACCCCCAAACTGGGGACCTGGCCTGCAATCCAGGCATGTGCCCCAGCTGGGAATCAAACCAGCAACCCTTTGGTTTGCAGGACAGCGCTCAATCCACTGAGCTACACCACCCAGGGCTGAAGCAATTTCTGATGTTCAATAACACTGTGTGCTACGTTGTGCTGTTACTTGATTTGAGGTTTTAAAAAAGTATATTTTATTATGTATTTTTCTAATTTTTTAAATTTATAAGATTTCATCCTTTTTAGTTAAAAGTAGCTTAGAGATTCTGCTATTGGTAGAGAGGTTTTTCTTTTTTCATGTGAAAAAGTATGGGATTTACTATATTCATTTTATATAGAGACTCGTGTCACAAAAAGTACTTGAAAATTATAATTTTGTAGGTTACTTGATAGTTAATATTCTAGGGAATTTTTAAAGGAACAGTGATAAATCATTTATAAAATGACTTCCTCTTTATTTTTTTAAAATAGTTTATTTATTTATTTATTTTTAGAGAGAGGGGAAGGGAGGAAGAAAGAGAGGGAGAGAAATATCAATGTGTGGTTGCCTCTCATGCGCCTCCTACCTGGGATCTGGTCCACAACCCAGGCATGTGCCCTGGCTGGGAATTGAACCAGCCACCCTTTGGTTCACAGGCCTGCACTCAATCCACTCAGCTACACCAACCAGGGCTCTTGTTCATTCACATATGTATGGTTTTTTTACTTTAATTGTAGAAGATAACTATAGGATGTTACTTTTAGATGAGTGGGCAGAAAAAGTGGAAAAAATTCCTGTGGTTAATAAACATAATGCTAACTATTGAATACTTTAATGTTTTTCCGCCTTTTATTGTTAAATACAGGGTATATTTACTTCTGGCACATGGGAAGAGAAATCAGATGAAATTCTCTTTGCTGACTTCAAATTCTCAATTACTCATCATTATCTTGTGCAAGAATCCACTGATAAAGAAGGAAATGATGAAGTGTTAGAAGGTGAGCTTTTACATATATTTTAAAAGCTTGACATATGGGATCGTTTATTTTTCAGGTTTTTTAAAAGATTTTATTTATTTTTAGAGGAAGGGGAAGGGTCAGAGAAAGAGAGGAAAACATCAATGTGTTGTTGCCTCTCTTGCAGCCCCTACTGGGACCTGGCCAGCAAGCCATTCATGTGCCCTGACTGAGAATCAAACTGGTGACCTTTTCATTCACAGGCCCGTGCTCGGTCCACTGGGCCACACCAGCCAGTGCAGATTGTTTATAATTTTGAGTTACAAATTTAGTTCTCTTAATTAAGTAGTAGTCTTCAGAGATGTTTTATATATATGAAGTTGTTTTACCACATCTGAAGTAGATTATGATTTTTTCAGAGGAAGAATCACAGCATCATTTTAAAGTTAATTAAATCAGCTAATATTTATTGAGTGCCTAACATGTGTTAGGTACTCTCTAAGCCAAATTGAACCCAAACTTAAATTTACATTCCAGGAGGTGGAATAAGGTTTATAATTAAGTAACAGTAATAGGAGGTAGAAAGTGATAAATGCCATCCCAAAGCACAGATAACATTCTACTGGAGTTCAAAAAAGATTGCTTTTAAATAGAAATGTTCAGAGAAGGTGTTAAGGAGAATGAAGCAACTAATCTGGGCTTCGAAGGATTAAAAAGAAAAAGTTATTTGTTGATTAGTCATTGTAGTGTTTTGGCTATATCCCAGACTTTAGAATCAGATCAAGTGGATACAATTCTGGTTTTTCTACTTAGTAGTTACTTGACCTTTCTAAACTTGAATTGTCTTAAAATGAAGTAATACTACCTAGAAGGTTAATGGGAAGATTTAATGGGATACTGTACATAAGTACCCATCTCACTACCTGACTCATGCTAGATACTCAGTAAGTGTGCTTGTAGTTGTTAATAGATGACATCATCCAAAATCTCTGTAAATGGTGCTTATAGTTGTTTATAGGTCAAATAACCAAACTCTTTGTCCTGAGATACACTAGTATGAGGGAGGACCTCAGAAAAACTGGAATTATCTTCTGGAGGACAGGCCCCTTACACTACAGGCTTCCCTTGTTAGGTGAGCATTCCAGGAACCCATCTGTATCAGTGTACCAGCTGGCTTGTGAGAGGCAGCTTTTAGCTCTAGTGAATTTTTTTGAAGACTCAACGCATTTCCCCATTTCATAATGAGTAATAGATGAGCACACCTACCCACACTGCACCAAGTGTTCAGCAGTTTTTGACCAAAAAACAGCATAACCCCACTGCTCCACCCTTCTTATTCCTGTTCTCCCCGCCAGAGACATTTTTTTTGCTTGTTTCTCTGGATGAAAAAAGTCCTCAAAGGGAAACATTTTGAAGGAGGTGAAATAATAAATCGCAAAAGCACTAAAAGGCATCAAAATTGATGAGTTCAAAAACTGTTTGAGTAGTGGATATGTCTCGATGGGTGTATTGCATCAGTACTTTGAAGGTGACTGAGGTTTAAACATGTAAGTGTAACTGTATAGTGAAAGATGTTAACTTAACTGTGGTGATCATTTCATAGTGTATACAGTTATCAAATCATTATGTTGTGTACCTAAAACTAATATAATATTATATGTCAATTATACTTGAATAAAAAATAAATTTAAAAAAGTTTTTTTGGTTAAAACATTACCATTGGTAAGTATAGGCCTGAAATGTCTGTGCCTTTTCTTGTATAGGAATGAAATTATGTTACCTTTTCTGTTATATATATTATTTTTACAAACAAAACATAACATTTGCATTTAGATTTATAAACTAGGATAAATAATGTTGATCATGTATACATATCTCAGATAATTATATATACGACAAAGTAAGATAATTATACTAAAATATGAACATGTGTACTGTAGGAATAAGGGAAAGAGGGAAATGTATGCAACTGGAGGGAAGTCTGATAATGCCCGAGAGATTTCTGGGTCCAACATTCTCTTGATTGATGAAGGCAATTGTTCACGGTAGAGCAATCTTAAGTGCTATTATTTTGAGAAAAGATCATACATGAAAGAAAAAACAGTTTTGTTAAGGAGACTAAGAATCTGTTTCTGAGGTGAGCATATGAGGGGGCTATGTTATGAGTCAAGATGAATGGATTTAATACAGTTAAAAGACATTATTGTTGTATGTGTGTAGATATTGTCTGTTTTAATTTGGTTGTGATTGAAGCTCTAACTAATGGTAGAAATTAGTTTCAAGTAAAGCATTACCTTGGTTAATAGAGAAATACACATTTACCGTATTTTTCGGACTATAAGACACACCGGACCATAAAGACGCACCTAGGTTTTAGAGGAGGAAAATGGCAGGGGGAGAACCCCGCTCTACCACTGCTCCCCCCCCACACAAGCTGGGTAAGCTATATTCGGACTAAGACGTACCCCCATTATCCTCCCAAATTTTTTAAAGTCAGAAAAATATGGTAAAACTATTATTAGAGATCAGAAGATTTGAGCACTGATCTTTTATTTTGTTGGAGTTGCTTATTGCTTTAGTTAAGTAAAATGTCAAGTCATTAATGTTCTCCTTTATTTTTGCAAGTGAATAAAATATAAATTTGCTAAGCAATTATAGCTATGCAGCAAAAGGAAATATTTTTAACAGGTATTCTTTCTGTTTTAAATATATTATGCAGTTATGAGTAAATAATGATCATTGATGTTACTACCTTATGGATAGCAATAGTAAGCGCTTAAAGATATACAGTTATAAGTAGGAAGGTGGTTGTTGTTTACAAGGACATTTAAGATGGCCAGGGTCCACCGCAGGAGGTGATATGGAGTTGACAGGCCTCTAATAGAATTTTGAAGAAAAGTGGACACAAGGGCTGACTAAGAAGAATAAATTAACTTTCTACTCATGATGGGAAATTGTATGAGTCATGGCTTTTTAAGAAAGGAAAAGAGTACAAACAAAGGAGTATACAGGAGTGAGCAAAAAGTAGGTTTATAGTTGTTTTTATGTAAAATAATACTGTACAATAATTAGTAAAAATAAAAGAATAAACTGTTTCACATACTCACAACTGTAAGCCTACTTTTGCCCACCCTTGTATATATGTAGGCTGACTTTTTTAAAGAAAAGAGATTGAGAAAGACATCCCTCTTTCCCCCAATTTTAGGACTAGTCCTAGATTTAAATCTTTTAGCAATTGCAGAACTACCTGGACTAGCAAGATATGTTATATGTTTCTTTAAATCATAATATTCCTCATTAAAATCAACATAATAACTTTCATTATCTAACTTTTTTTGTAGATGCTATTCCACAATCTATGCAAGATTTACTGTGTATGAATAACGACTTTCCTCCAAGAGCACATTGCTTGGTAAGATGGTAGGTATACGTTTCACACAGATAACTCTTAGTATGTGTGTTGGGGAGGCCCTAAGACCACTTCAGGGTCCTTGATTTCCTAGAAGGACCCACAGGACTCAGCATATAGTTGCACTTATTGCTATGATTTATTACAGTGACAGCATGCACAGCAAAATCAGCAAAGGGAAAAGGTGCCTGAGGCAAAGTTTGAAGGCAGTGCAGGTGTTTTAAGAGTCTTTCCTAATGGAGTCGCACAGGAGATACTTAATTCCCTTAGCTACAAGTTGTCACAACACATGAAATGTTATCTACCAGGGAAGCTTGTTAGAGGCTCTGCTTTCAGGGTGTTTAATTGGGGGCTGATACCTTCTGACTGATAAAAAACAAAATTTCAGACTCCCAGAAGGAAAGCAAGTGTCCAGCATAAACAGTTGCACAAACAGTTTGCACAGTTGCACATTGTTTGCACAGTTTAGGCATAGTACCACTTACCAGTTAGGGTAGTAGTGAGAAACCTCCCTAGATCCAAGTTCCTAGATACCAGACCAAGGTCAGCCTTGCAAGCAGATTATTCTGAGAATAGTAGTCGAACGCCTGCTGTTAACATTTTTCTGCATAATATGTGTAGTATCTAGGGTAATACCTAAATTAATTCTGATAATTAGTATAAAACACTTAAAATATCACAGAAAACAATATATATTGTTAGAAATTGAATTGAAATAAAATGTTGATCTTGTTACATAATACCATCGAAGGTCTAAATTATAAATGTAATACATTACTATAAGAGACACATCACAATGAAAAGGTCTTTATCTTTTTCAATTATTCAAACTATGTCTGAACTTTATTTTGGAGGGAGTGGCATTAAAACACACCATCTCCAAAATGGCCCAAGTGTGAATATATTGTCAAGAAAGGAGAACTAGTTAAAGGGAATTTATATAGTGGTTTTAAGTTATTTTCTTGGTGTGAGTTGGTCTTTCGCTTTTTTTTAAATTAAAGAATTTCTAGGAATGGGGAAAATGATAACATCTGTGTTTCTTTTTCATTTCATTGTAACTACTATAGCAAGCAGACTGTGTAGCACACTAAAAAATAGAAGAAAATTATTGCAAGTGCAAATAAACTGGATATTGTTTCATAAATACTGTTATTTTAGTGTGATGTTTTAAAAACTGTGAACTTAAACAATTTAAACAACTATTTGGTTGGCCAAAAAGTCCATTACATTTTTTCCTTAAAATAAAAGACATTTTTCATTTTCACCAATAACTTTATTGATTTGGATACTTTGAGTATGTTGGCTGTCTCCTGCTATTGGCTTCTAGTGGGTAGAGGCCAGGGGTGCTGCTAAACATCTTCCAATACATAACATAGCCACACAGCAAAGAATTATTTTACTAAAATGTCAGTAGTACCAAGAAACTTCGCAAACCACTTTAAACACATTCAATTGGTCACCACACCTTCTCCTTACACTGCACAAATCTTTTTCTGTGTTTCAGTTATGTTTTTACCTCTCTTGAAATAATAAAACTTAATACACCGAAAATGTTGCATATTTTCTTCCATTTTCAATAGTAAAGTGGCTGCACAAAAATTCACCAGTTGAGGAAGAAAGAGAGGGAGAGACATCAATGTGTGAGATATGCATGGATTAGTTGCCTCTCACGAGCCCTCAATTGGAGACCTGGCCAACACCCAGATGTGTGCCCTGGCTGGGAATCAAACCAGCAACCTTTCAGTTCACAGGCCCGCACTCAGCCCACTGAGCCACACCAGCCAGGACTGATGTTTATTTTTTAATGCATGCTGATGTGACACTGTTACAATACAATCTAACAAAATTGTTTCAAATGAAGTTAAAGCCCATAATGGACTTTTTGGCCAACTGAATATAAAAGCAATTTTATAAATTACCCTATGAATTTATCAGAAGAATCTTCTGATCTTTTGAAATGTGAATGTATAAATTTAACATGACAAAATACAGGGTCTAGCACATATAACACCCCTTTTTTATTATAAAATCTTTTATTACAAAATCATAAGCATGTAATTCTATAACAGAACAATACCACACTCAAACACACCATATGACATTTTAGGTGAAGTGTTCAAATTAAAACTATAAATTATTACACCCATATTATTACACTACCCATCACACTCAAGCAGGTGTACTTCTGTCAGACTCTGAATGACTTCATTCATTCATGATACATTAATTGAACATCTACTATTGGCCAAACACTGAATTAGACATTAATTTCTAGTTCAGGTACTTATTATCTTGGCTGCTTTGGGCAAGTTACTTACTTTCTATGAGTTAGTTTCCACATTGTTAAAATCAGTAAAATAGATAGCATGCACCTTTAAGGATAATTGTGAGGATTTAATAAGATAATGGCATATAATGTATTTATCAAAATCTGAATGCTGTTACATGATTTCTGTTCAGCTTTTTCATATATATATTTCCAAAAATTGTGTTTGGCACATAGTCCATAGTTTAATATTATTCACTGAATGAATAAATAAAAGTTTTTTAACCTTTCTTTTTTTGTTTCAGTATTAGTTAACATTCAGTGTTATTCTGTATTGGTTTCAAATGTACAGCATAGTGGTTGTACAATCATATACTTTACAGAGTGATCCCCCAATATTGCAAGTACCCAATTGGCCCCATATATAGTTATTATGATATTACTGATCATCCCTATTCTTTAATTTACATTTCTGTGACTGTTCTGTAACTGCCAATTTGTATTACTTTTTTTAAAGTGTATTTTATTGATTATGCTACTATAGTTGTCCCTTTTCTCTCCTTTATCCCCCTCCACATAGTACCCAACCCCTCCAGCATTCCCCCACACCTTAGTTTCATGTCCATGGGTCATGTAGATACCTGTAAGTTCTTTGACTTCTCCATTTCCTATACTATTCTTACCTCCTCTGTCTATTTTGTACCTACCATTTATGCTTCTTACTCTCTGTACCTTTTCCCCAATTTCTCCCTCCCCTCCCCACTGATAACCCTCCATGTGATCTCTATTGCTTTGATTCTGTTTCCATTCTAGTTGTTTGCTTAGTGTTTTTGTTTTTTTAGGTTCATTTGTTGATAGTTGTGAGTTGTTATTATTATTCTTAGTTTTGATCTTTTTCTTAGAAGTCCCTTTAACATTTCATATAATAAGGGCTTGGTGATGATGAACTCCTTTAACTTGACCTCATCTGGGAAGCACTTTATGTGCCTTTCCATTCTCAATGATAGCTTCGCTGGATAGAGTCATCTGGGATGTTGGTCCTTGCCTTTCGTGACTTTGAATACTTCTTTACAGCCCCTTCTTGCTTGTAAGGTTTCTTTTGAGAAATCAGCTGATAGTCTTATGGAAACTCATTTGTAGGTAACTTTCTTCTTTTCTCTTGCTGTTTTTAAGGTTCTCTCCTAATCTTTAATCTTGAGTAATTTATCAATGATGTGTCTTGGTGTGTTCCTCCTTGGGTCCAACTTCTTTGGGATTCTCTGAGCTTCCTGGACTTCCTGGAAGTCTGTTTCTTTTGCCAGATTGGTGAAGTTCTCCTTCATTATTTGTTCAAATAAGTTTTCAATTTCTTGCTCTTCCTCTTCTACTTCTGGTACCCCTCTGGGTTGGATATTGGAACGTTTAAAGTTATCCTAGAGGTTCCAGAGCCTCTCCTCATTTTTTTGAATTGTTTCTTCATTCTGTTCTGGTTGGATGTTTCTTCCTTCCTTCTGGTTCATATTGTTGATTTGAGTCCTGTTTTCTGTCGCATCACTTTTGGTTCCGTGTACATTTTTCCTTATCTCACTTTGTATAGTCTTCACTTCTTCCTTTATTTTATGGCCGTACTCGGTCATTTCTGTGGCATCCTGATTACCAGTGTTTTGAACTCTGCATCTGATAGGTTAGCTATCTCTTCGTCACTTTGTCCTTTTTCTGGAGCTTTGATCTGTTCTTTCATTTGGGCCATTTTTCTTTGTCTTGGCACACCTGTTTTGTTGCAATGGGCGGAGCCTTATGTATTCACCAGGGTAGGGCAAGCCACTTTGTGTGTTGTGGTGCTGTGGGAGAGCGGTCGGAGGGGAAATAGTGCTGCTTGCTGGGTTCTTGCCCCACTTTCATTCACTTCCCCTGCTACCCATAAATGAATTGTGCCCTTTTAGGTACTGCCCTGATGCTGATTCCTGGGTGGGTGGATTTGTGTACGTTCTAGAACCCCATGGGCCCTCCAACAGACTCTCCTGTGAAACTGACAGTTTCTCCCATGGCAACCCCCACAGGTTTTTACAGTCAGAGGTTTTCAGGCTTTATTTCCCTTCACTGACACCCTGGGTTGTGCAGTCTCTCTTGCTCCCCAGTTGTTCCTCCAGTTTATCATCATGTGAATGTGGGACCGTGGGACCGCCCAGTCCACCAGCTGCCACCTTGCCTGCCTTGTCCGCCACTGCCTTGCTGCGTGTCCTCTCTGCCCTGGCTTCCCATCTCCAACCCTCCTACCACTCTGGGTGACTGTTTCTTCTTTAACTCCTTGGTTGTCAGACTTCCTTACAGTTCGATTTTTTGGCACTTCTGGTTGCTTTTGGTTTTTAATTTGGTTGTTATCCTTTTTTGGTTGTGCGAGGAAGTAAAACATACCTACTTATACCTCCATCTTGGCCGGAAGCTCCCAATTTGTACTTCTGAATTTCTTCACCTTTTTCACCTAGCCCCCCGACTATTTACTTTAAAATTTTTTTATTTTTAAAATTAACATAGAGTAAAATTGACCTTTTTTTGAACAGTTTACTGAACTGTAACACATACATAAGTTTTTTGATTACTACCACAAAGAGAATATAAAACAGTTCTGTAACCTCCCCCAAATCTCCTCTTGTTTGTTAAAATCCCCGGCAGTCACTGATACGTTCTTAGTCACTATTGTTTTGCCGTTTCAAGAATGTCATAGATGTGGAATCATCCAGTAACCATTTGAAACTGGCTTCTTTCAAGTTAATGCTTTTGAGAACCTTGCAGTAATTCTGTATCATTAGCTTGTTCCTTTTTATTACTGAGTAGTATTCTATTTTAAGGCTATACCACAATTTATTTACTCATTCATCTGCTAAAGGATAGAATTGTTTCTAGGTTTAGGCATTTATGAATAGAGCTAATATAAATATGTGTATAGATTTTGGTGTGAAAACACATTTTCAGTTCACTTGGGTAAATGGATATCTGGGGTCAGTCGCTAAGTCATCTAAGTATATATTTCACTTTATAA
Organism: Desmodus rotundus; assembly: GCF_022682495.2. Lineage (NCBI taxonomy): Eukaryota > Metazoa > Chordata > Mammalia > Chiroptera > Phyllostomidae > Desmodus > Desmodus rotundus. The sequence continues at coordinate 126,417,193 of NC_071388.1, forward strand.
GAAATGGCCAGACTTATTTCCAGAGTGACTGTACTATTCCCACCAACAGTGTATGGCAATTCCAGTTGCTCTACATTGACACCAGCACTTGGTTCAGTATTTTTTATTTTAGCCATTCTAATAGATGTGTCGTAGTATCTCATTCTGGATTTAATTTGAACTTTGAACATCTTTCATGCATTTATTTGCTGTCTTAGATACTCTGGTGAAGTGTCCAAATCTTTTGTTCACTTTTTAATTTGGTTTTTTATTTTCTTACTGTTGAGCTTTGAGAGTTCTTTGCATATAGCAGTTATCTTGTCATTCTCTTCATGTTGTCTTTCCAGAATAAAAGTGTTTAAATATGATGAAGTTCAGTTTAATCAGGGTTTTTTACATTATGGATAGTGATTCTGGTGCCATGTCTGAGAACTCTTTGCACAAGGTCACAGTGTTCTATTAAAAAAACCCAAAAAACTTCTTTTTTTTCGTTTATTTTAGATTTACAGAAAAATTGCAAAAATAGTACAGACTGTTTTGGTGCACCCTTCACCCAGTTTTCTCAAATAGCTCATATTACCCTGATACATGTGCCAAAACTAAGAAGCCAGCATTGGTATATTATTATTAGCTAACCTTAACTAGTTTTCCCACTGATGTCCATTTTCTGTTTAGGATCCAAGTCAGGATACCCACATTGCATTTAGTTATCAGGTCTCCTTAATTTTTTTTTGTTGTTTTCTGGTTTGTGAAACGTATCAGTCTTTACTTATTTTTCATCAGTTTGACAGTTTTGAGGAGTCTGATTAGATATTTTGGAGAATCTCCTTCAGTTTGAGTTTGTCTCCTTGTCTCATGCTTATGCTTGAGTTCTGGACTTTTGGAAAGAATGCCATAGAGGTGAAGTGCCTTTTTCATCATGTTATCAGAAGGTCATGTTATCAACATGACTTACTCACCAGAGATAACGGCTTTGATAACATGAACAATTTGGTGTTTAATTCTAGAAGTTTTACATTTTGTAGTTAGATCTATTATCTATTTCAAGTTAATTATTGTATAAGGTTTGAGGTTTAGGTTAAGGGTTTTTGAGGAGGGGGTTGCATGTGAATGTTCTGTTGTTCTACTACTATTTGTTGAAAAAAGTTCCCCTTCTCCATTGACTGACTTTTGTATCTTTGTCAAAAATCACTTGGCCATAGTTGTGTGTGTTTAGATCTGGGTGCTCTTAGGTTCTGTAGCTGTATAGTAAGTATTTAATTAGGTACTATGATTCCTGCAACTTTATTCTTTCTTTTCAATATTGTTTTAGCTATTCTAGCCCCCTTGCTTTTCCATTTCCATTTTAGAATTGGTTTGTTTATATCTACAAAAAGTCCTGATGGAATTTTGATTGGAATTCTTTTAAATCTCTAGATCACTTTGGGAAGAATTGGTATTTTTACTATGCTGAGTCTTCCATTTTGTAGACATGGTTATGGTTGATCTCTCCCCATTTTTATATTTGCTTTGATTTTTTTTCATCACTTACAGTTTTCAGCATACAGATCCTGTATGTTTTGTTGGATTTATACTTAATTATTGCTTTTTTTCTTTTTTAAGGAGCTGTTGTAATGGTATTTTTTTTAATTTAATTTCCAGCTGTTTGTTGCTAGTAAGTAGAAATAGGACTGATTTTTGTGTGTTGACCTTGTATCCTGACATTACTAGGTTCAGTTATTTTAGGAGTATTGTAGTGTCTTTAGGGTTTTCCATATAAACAATCATGTTGTCTTTGAATAGAGTTAATTTTATTTCTTTCTTGACAATCTCTATGGTTTTTTGTTTTTTTGAGTTTTTGAGGTTTTTTTGTCATGCCTTTTGAAACTGGCTCAGGCTTTCAGTAAAATATTGAATAGGAGTGGTGAGAATGAATGTCTTGGCCTTGTTCTGATATCGTAGGGAAAGCATTTTGTCTCTTACCATTAAAAATGATGTTAGCTGTAGGTTTTTTGTAGATGCTCTTCCTCATGTTGAGAAAGTTGCCTTCTATTCCTAATTTGCTGAGAGTTTTTATAATGAATGAATGATGAGTTTTGTCACATGCTGCTTCTACTTAAATTGATATGATCATTTATTTCTTCTTTAGATTTTTACTATGGTGATTACATGATTGATTTTTGGATATCTAACTGGCTTTGCATTCCCAAGATAAACCCCACCTTTTGTGGTATAACTTGTATTTATACACATATATATTACTGGATTTAATGTGCTAATATATTTGTTGAGGACTGTGTTTGTGTTTATGGTGAATATTGGTATGTAGTTTTCTTAGACTTTGGTTTTGATATCAGAATTGTTAGCCTAATAATGTGAGTTGGGAAGTATTTTCTAATTTCCGGAAGCAAGTGTGTCAAATTGATGTTATCTTTAAATGTTTGATAGAATTTGTCATTGAAACCATCTGGCTCTGGAATTCTCATTCTGTTGAGGAGTCAGAAGTCTCAGTTCCACTTCCTTGTCTCATGCACACCCATAGCCCTGAGGGGCCATTCAAAATGTAACAACCGCTATACGGATTTGGTTTGATGGAAAGTCCATGCACAGACAATGCTTCAATCTAAAGCAGAAGGAAGCTGGCATGTTTAGGTTACTTTGTAGAGAGATTGGTGACATCATTGAAAACATACACAGTTTACTATTTTAGTGTCTACTAAGCAAGGGAATAATTGTGGATGATAGTATCTGAGTGATATTATGCCTCTGGAAGCATAGTTTCTAGACTTCATCTTATTTATATTTATTACTGGGGTACTCTTGGACATACTCTAGTCTGGATACATACCAAAGACCACCTCCCCTAAGGTGGGTATACGTTATTAATCTCAGAGTTACATAATTCACGTTATTGCTGCAAGGCTAAAGGGCACAGTATTCTCAGACATAAATAGGCTTTTCTGTCATTCTCAGTCTCTCTAGTCCAGCAACTTTCAACATGTTTCATCTCATGGTACACATGAACTATTATTAAAACTCTGGCACACCAAAGAATATATTTTTTGTTGGTCTGACAAAAAATGTACAATTTTTATTCATTCACACTGGATAGCTACTGTTGTGTTGGCTGTTGTCATTTTTTTATTTGACATTCTAAAGGAAAACAGGTCAGTGTTTGCAGCGCACTGATTGAAAATCACTGTGCTAGTCTGTCACAGCCTCAGTTTTGCAGACATCTCTGTGAGTCATACTAATAGGCTTTAGCATCCAAAAGTTCAGCTTATCATGCAATATCCCAATCCCCAGTTCTGAGCTGTTAGGGCCTATACCCCAAGTTGATAAACCTTGAGTTTTTTCAGAGTCACCTTGAGTGCTTGTTTCTGCCTTTCAGTTTCCTCTTTGTTTCTGTGCTCCCCACCTCCTTGCCCCCTAGTAATTTCCTTTTTATTCCTTCAAGTTTAGCTATATATTTTAGAAACATTGTCATATTTAATGAGGTATTTTGGTGTGTTGCAGGGAAGGAGGGGTAGGTCTATCACGTCAGTCTGCAATATTGCCCATATTTTTAAATTTAATCTTTCTTAATGATTAGAAGGCCAACAACCAAACTTTGAGAGTTGTTTGAAAATTAGCCTTATTAAAAGTATGTGTGTTTTCTTTTATTAGGCAGGCGTTATTTTTAAACATTTACTGTGAGTCAGATACTGGGATACCACAGATAAACAATGATCCCTGTTTCAGTAAACTTTGGAATTAGTAGGTGGACAGAAAAGGGAACAAATGGCAATGCTCTTGGTAGATGCTCTCAGACAGGGCAACCCGGGGCTTCGTGCAAGCTCATAGGAAGTGCCCCTTTTCAGATAGATTAAGTCAGGAAAAGGTTTCCAGAAGAGGTAATACTTCATAAGACAAGTGAGAATAAGGCAGGTGAAGTTAGTTAAAAAGATATTCAAGGCAAAAGAGGAGCATTAGTGGAGGTGATGATGCTTCAATTAAGAATTTGAAACCTCCAGGTAGTTGGGTGAGCCTGGGGTGTAGCAGTAAGAGGGTTGAGAATGGCAGAAGGTGAGGAGGGATGTGTGTGATCCAGGCCTGATGTGAACTGGGCATCGTAAGAAGATTTCATAATATTCTTATATTTCTACTTTTTATAAAATTTTAAAATTATAATTGTTAAAAATTAAAATTCTTATAATTTGAAAGATTATAAATAACTCGCCTTACTTCTTACAAGACCAGTGCTCTAACCCCTGAGCTATGGAGCCAACTTCGCCTTACTTCTTGGCAACTGGAGAATAACACACAGAAATTTTAACCCATAAATATTTCCTTTTTAAAATTAAACTAAGCTTGATACCGAAGCAGTGACATTGAAGATTTGAAAACTAATATGTAAAATATTCATTCATACCATTCATGTACAATTAGTGTAGATTGACCTGTCAGAATGAAATAAAATTCATATACGATTAACTTAATATTTTCAGACCAAACTCTATAAAATAGAAATTTGACATTTATGTCATATGTTTAATTTTAATAGTTCTAGTTTATTGATCTACATCTATTTTGATATCTTGTCATTTCAGTTTCTATATCAAGCACCTGTCAGATTAGTTCCTAAGCCTGTTTAACTATTTTAAGTGTGTTTTCTAAAACTGGTCATTAAAAGATATGTGGACATGATCAGTTTTTATGTCTAGGCAAGATAATTGATCTTAATGATGTGATTTGTTGGATGGTTCTCTCCACCTCCGTATATAACCTGTCCTTTAAGTATTTTCTAATGGCTGATTTATTCCCTTGGTTAATTGTTATTGCTTATACTAAAATAAATGGCACTATAGATGGCATAGATGCTAGCCTTAGCAGACATTTATGCCCAAATGTAAATTCATGAGATCTTTACTCAGCAGAGGTTTTAATATGAAGGTAGGATTATGAGCCTGTCTACCTCCTAAAGATATTAAATCCTGAAACTTGTGGATATAAGTTACATGGCAAGAAGGAATCATGGGAACAGATGGAATTAGGGTTGCTAATTGACAGACCTTAAGATAGATTCTGGATTATCTGGGTGGGCCCATTGTAATCATAAGAGTTCCTAAAGTAGAAGAGAGAGGCAGAAGAGAGTCGATGTCAGAGTGGTGTGATAATGAGAAGTTAGCCTCCTGTTGCTGGATTTGAAGATGGAAGAAGGCCGTGAGCCAAGGAATGAAGGTAGCCTCTAGAAACTGGGAAAGCAAGGAGTAGATTCTCCTTCAGAGCCTCCAAAAGGAATACAACCTTGCTGACAACTTGATTTTAGTCTGGTGAGATTTGTGTCACACTTTACCCTATAGAACTGTATGATAATAAATTTGGGTTGTTTTAAGCCTCTAGGTTCATGGTGTTTTGTTATAGCAGCAATATGAAAGTAATACAAAAAGTGAGCATAATGCTATATACCTGGTGAGGCTCTATTGACATTGGAAAAATATATTTAAAGTGCAGCTGGGTTTAACTGAGGATAAACTTTTGTCTGTATAATTTTGCCTTTGTTTAGTCTAGTCTTTAGACCTTCAGCTTCAATCATTTTATTGGTCACAAGGGGATAACAGCAACAACATAAGAAAAGTCCACAAATTGTGTTACAAACTGTGTAGTTGAATAATTATGATGGCTCTTTTTAAAATTAATTTTTGTGATTTTAATGGTTTTGTTTGTTTGCTGGTCATAGAGATAGATACATGTGAAAGGACCTAAAGGTTTTGAGAGAATGGTATTTTGAATAGCCCTAAGGACCTGTAAAATGTTCTTGTTCTTTGAAAAGCAAATGTTCAGAGGACTTCTGATAATGGTGACATGAAGCCTTGGCAATTACCCTCTGGGGGAGAAATGTATAAAACTGGAAAAAGTTGTCTAAACAACCGCTTTTAGGGTACTTCAAACTGCCTAAATGCCAAAAACAGATTGAGAAGCATTTTTTTTTTTTCTTGAAAAACTGCTTGAGTTTCTGGTGAGAATAGAGGGGGGCCTCTGGTCCTTCTGCCTGTGGCTGTTCTGTTACTCTGCCTCTTCTTCCCAATCTATGCTGGTAAAAACTAGTTTTTCAGTCCAGGCTAGCCATGAAACCACCAGCTAGTTGTCAGAGAGGTAGATTTGATTTGGGGTGGAAGGCAAAAGCTATGGTTTTGCCATTTCTGCGGGCTTGATTGAGAAGGGATGGAGAAAACCTGTACCTTTGCTAGGCCAAGGTTGCAGTCCAAGTTAAAGGCAAGTGGTGGATTAGTCAGAAATTTAACAAGAAGATCCTGTATGGTAACCATAGAAGAGCTGGGGGCACTCTGTATGCATTCCTGTGTGATACAGAAACTTACATGTGTAGACAGGAGACATGAGAGCCCAGACTTTAAAAGTAGTTGTGACTTTGAATAAATTATCCAACCCCCAAACAGATCAGTCATCAGGAAGTTAAAAGCCTTATGGGTTCAGGTGTTTGAACATTTCTGTGACCAAATTATTGGCTTATCACTAAGACTAGGAGTAGTCAGGCTAAAAAATAAGAATAAAATGACTGACTAGAGACATTAGTAGCTGAATACCTTGGGAGAAATAGATTGTGCAGGTTAAGTCCAGGCAAGTTAATAAAAACAAAAAAGAAATAACCCTTAAAAAAGTTAAGTAGGATCTGGTTTCACTACAATATATTGCCTAGATGTAATTTTCAACCACAAATGACTAGGCATGCAGTGTTACACAGGAAAGTGTGACCTATATGCAAGTGGAAAAAAACAGTAGAAATGGACTTTTAGTGGGCGTAGATGTTGCATTTCCTGTAGCTTCAAAGCAGTTGTTCAAAGAATTAAAGAAAGGAGCTTATACCCTTTGCAACAGCATGGATGAAACTGGAGAGCATTATGCTAAGTGAAATAAGCCAGGAGGTGAGGGACAAATACCATATGATCTCACCTTTAACTGGAACATAATCAATAGAAGAAAAAAGCAAACAAAATATAACCAGAGACATTGAAGTTAAGAACAATCTAACAATAGCCAGGGCGGGGGGGGGGGGGGGGGTGGCGGGGACAGTGGGAAGAGGGGATTACAGCAACTACTATAAAGGACACATGGACAAAACCAAGGAGGAGGGTGGAGGTGGGGGAGGGAGGTGGGTTCACCTGGGGTGGGGTGGAGGGATGGGGAGAAAAGGCATACAACTGTAATTGAATAACAATAAATAAAATAAATAAATAAATAAATAAAAATTTTAAAAAATAATAATAAAAAAATTAAAAAATAAAAACATAAAAAAAAGAAAGTGTATTTAAAGAATTAAAAATATATTAACAGTGAGTCAAATAGGAAATCTCAATAAATAGAAACTATAATAAAGAACCAAGTGAAAATCCTAAAGTTGAACAGTGTGATAGAGGCTTGGAGCTGATAATTTTTTTGCCTTATTTTTTCATTTATTTAGATTTTTTTGACTTGTAAGCTAAGTTCCAGTCCCTCTGTAAAATGTCACTTAATAAAATTGTCCATACAATTTTAAAAATAAGCATAACTGAAATAAACTCACCAAATGAGATTATAAGCAGATCTGAGATGACAGAATGGAATTGGAAGATTAATAGAAATAATCTGATCCAAAGAACAGAAAGATTAGAGAAAAATGAACAGAACTTCGGAGGTATGTGGATTTTGTCAGGTATTTGAAAACATATATTTAATGGAAGCCCCAAGTGAAGAGAAACAAAAAGCTAGAAAAACGTATTTAAAGAAATAAAGGCTGAATACTTACCAGATTTGATGAAAAAATGTTTACTTAGGCACAGAGAAATTTCAGTGAACCCCAAGTAGGATAAGCACAAAGAGAACCACACTTACACACATTGTAGTCAACTTGCTGAAACCCCAGAAACAGAGAATTTTGAAGACGAGCAAAGTCACTCATCATGACTGCTCAAAAACAGTGGAGGCCAGAGGGCAGTGCAGTGATGTACTCGTCCTCAGAGTGCTAAAGAAAAAAACTGTCAACCAAGAATTCTATATCCAGCACAAGTATCTTTCCAAACTAAAAGTGAAATAATATTGTCACATAGACAAAGACTGAGAGAATTTATTGCAGGCATACCTGCCTTATAGGCAGTATCAAAGAGAAACATATGGTAATTGGATCCACAGGAAGGGATGAAGATTATTGGAAATACTGTAGTAAACACAGAAGATAATTCTTTTAATTAAAAAAATAAGATTGCTTAAACAATAATTTTAGCTCTCTATTGTTGGGTTTATAACATAGGTAATGTGTAATATGTGTGACAATATTGCACAAAGGGAGAGGGGAGGAAATAGTTATTATCCTATATGAAATTTGCTCGATTTTACTAGAATTAAGCTTAGTAGCTTATGAGTAGAAGGTATAGAGAGCAATTCCAAGGATAGCTGAGGGCTTAAAATTGAAAAAAGCAATTATTTATTTAACATTTCCATTTTATCAGGTATTTTTTTTAGATACTAGGTATTTAAATATGTCCATGAAGTGGGGGTTTTGGGGTTTTTTTCCATTTTTTATAGCCACCATTTTTGGTGATCCAGTATTTTCATGCATATATTTTTTATATTAAAAAGGCTCAATATATTTTTTCTAAAGTAATACATACAAAAGTCATAAAATGGCAGCATTCAAAGTACGGTTTTATGCTTTTCCTATGCAAGATTATTGACAGATATATCAAATATTGGTTAATTATTTGCTGTTGCTTTCCGTTTTATAGGGGCTTGAAAGAAAAATGCATCTTAAAACAAAATAAACAAAAATGAATGATTGTCCTACTTTTCTCATTTGGAGAATGTGATGCTAAGGCACATTTATATTTAAATTTCACATGTGTGATCTGTTAATAAAAACAATTCTGTTATTAAAATTGCCATAGTGGGATTTTTATTTGAATTGATACATCTGACCTTCTAATAAATGGCTAGATTAGAAATTGTAGGAAATATAATGTAAAGATTTATTAATGAAACTCATTATCTTAACATCAGCTTCCCTTCAGTTTTCCCATTGTCTCCTCTCCATCCCTTCCATTTTCTATCCATGCACAAAGAAAGGGGGCTCTAACATCTCATACTTCTTAATTTTGTACAGGCCGTGAAAATTTGGGTTATGTCTACCCAGATCTTTTTTTTTATGAGTATACGAGTTACATGTGGATATATTTTTGTGGTGTTGATTTGCGGTTTTTTCATAAATGGGATTTCGTTGTACAAGTTGTCCTGATAAACATATATATTTTTCTCAGCATTTTGTGACATCATTTATGTCAGTAAATTCAGATATGCTTTTTTTTTAATGCCATAGTATGGGAATGTACTGTTATTATTTACCCATGTCTCTGTTGAAAGATATTTATATTGTGTCTAGTTTTTCACTGTTAAACTGTTGTACTGAACATCATTGTACATATATCTTTGTGCATTTGTCTGAATGTTTTTGTAGCATAGATACAATTAGTTCAAAGTTTGAATTTTAAATATTAATATATTCTGCCTTTGAAAATGTTTTGAAAGTTTATACCTCTTGCCAACACTGGATCTTATCAATATTTTATAATTTTTGCCAATTTAATAGCTTAACAGTGATATCTTGTTTTAATATTTATTTTCCTAATCACTAGTGAGGTTGAACTTCTTTTAATAGAATTATTAGCCGTTATATTTCTTATTCCTTAATATGTATTAGTTTTGCTCCTTTATTATGTTTAATTTTTTTAACTGTTGTAAAACACATAAAATTTACCATTTTAACCATTTATAAGTGTACAATTTAGTGGCATTAAATGCATTCACCATTTTGTGCACCCATCACTATTCTCCCTCTTCAGAACTTTATCATTATCCCATGTTGAAACTTTGTACCCCGTAAACAGTAATTCCTCATTCTCTCCTCTCCTGGGCCCTAACCACCTTTCTGCTTTCTCTGCGAGTTTGACTACTCTGCGAACCTCATATAAGTGGACTCACAGTATTTATTCTTTTGTGACTGGCTTATTTTGCTTAGCATAATATCTTCAAGGTTCATCTATGTTATTGCATGTATCATAATCTTTTCTTAGGGCTGAATAATACTTCATTGCATGTATATAACCATATTTTCTTTATCCATTTATCTATTAATAGACATTTAGGTTTTTTCTGTCTTTTGGCTCTTTTGGATAATGTTGCTATGAATAGGTATTCAGATATGTCTTTGAGTCCCTTCTTTTAATTGCTTTGGGTACATACCCAAATGTGGAATTGTTAGTCATTCACCACTTAAATTTTTTAAGAACCACTGTGCCATTTTCTGTAGCAGCTGTACTATTTTACATTTCCACCAATTGTACTCAAGGGTTCTGATTTCTCTATGTCCTTGCTAACACTTGTTTTCTGTTTTGTTTTGCATTGTATAGTAGCCATCTAATGGGTGTGAGGTGGTATGTCATTATGATTTTGATTTACATTTCCCTAATAATTAGTGATGCTTACATTTTTTCATGTGCTTATTTGCAACTTGTATATCATTGGAGTGATGTCTGTTCAAGTCTTTTGCCCACTTTTTATCTGGTTGCTTGTTTTTTGTTGTTTATTTTTGCTCACTTTTAAAATCCCCACCTAATGTTTGTTTATTTGATGAAGGCATGTTCTCAAGCATCAGGTAGGTCTAGTATGGAAAGTAAATCAATGTCTTACATTGATCCTTCAAAGATAATAATAATAGGAAAAGTACATTAGAATTCAGAGAAGGGAACATTTAACAGGAGTGATGATGATATTTGAGGGCAGTCCTCAAAAAGAGATCCATCAGGATTTGGATATTCAGTGATGGCATTAAAGCAAGCGTTGGGGGGCGGGGAGCTGCATTTCAGGTAGATGAAACAAAGCCAGATGATAGAATTTTATTGTAGATCAATAGAAAGCAGTTCAGTTTGGCTTATTTGTTGTTAATGGCAGTATACACTGGCACAATCTGTGTATGTGTGGAGAGGAAGGAGATAGTTTGGCATCAGCTATCAATAAAGATTCAGATGTTCATTTTATCCAGCAACTTCTAGGAATTTATCCCACATATAGAAACAGACAATCACAAGTATCGTTGCAACAGCATAAAACTGGAAGCAAAGTACTGATGAGTAGGGGATAAAGTACACGAATATATAGTGTAATTTATTTGAGAATAGGGTTGGTACATAGATAGGATATTTCTGGAAGAATAACCAAGAAATTGTTGACAGTGGTTTCACTCTAGTGCTAGGGTGGCATGGGGAAATGTTTTCTTGTTTTCTTTCTTTCAAGGACATTTAAAGAAGAAAAAGAAAACTTTTTAAAGACCTTTAGAAGCTTAAAATTCACAGCTCTGGGCTCCTTCCAATATTTGATGCTACTTCTTTTGGCAGTGAAAATGGCACTGGGTGTTAGACCAGTGGAGTCAGAGTGGACCTTGGTTTAGCAACCTTGGTACTTGAGTTCTGGCTAAAGAAAGAATTAAGAGCCAAGGTTCAAACTGTAAGAGGTTTATTTAGAAAGTCATAGAAGTAGACGAGGTGAGCAGTGGAATAGAAGAAATGGGCTTAGGAAACAAGTTACAAAGGCAAAAGAAGGACTGTTGGAGCTTAGGAGAAAGAAAAGTAAAGGTAACTCACCTGGGTGAGAAGAAGGGGAGGGAGAGGTGATGGGTCCTCTGTCCTAAGGGCTTTGAAGGGGTGGGACTTCAGGGGTGCCCCAGGGAAGATCTCAATAGAATATTCATCAGCTTTACAGGTGTGTCCTTTCAGGGTTATGGTCTCTACTGACTGGTCGGCACCAGGGCACGGTGTCTTGATGTCCACTTTTCTGGAAACACAACTGAGGCCTAGATGTTATCCTTAGGGGTTAATGCTTAAGGGCGTGGTTGTGCAAGGGCCCCCACATGAGAATCACATGAGGTCACTCTTTGGCCCCTTGTTCCTCCTCTAAGGGAGTCTATTGCAAGACTAGTGATGTGCCTGGGGAGAAGGTCAGGGAGGGTCCAAACCACATGATCAACGATGTGAAAGGCCAGGGTGTCCACACTGCAGGAGCAGCTGTATGCTAGGGGAGGAAAGGTTACCCTGGGGTCGAGGTCCTTATTTTTGCCCATTGCTGGGTATCTGGGGCTTCCAGCCTTGGTGACCTGTATCTCTGTACGTAGCCTGTAGTTCTTTTTCTGTTCCTGTCTAACTGCCTACCACACGTCTACATAACAAATTTCGATGTATAGGAAGGTGGAGGTGAATTGAGAAGGTGAAATAAATCTTTGTCATCTATACAAACAGCACCAAGTACATCATGGCTGATAATTATTTTCCTGCCAGTTAGGGAATCTTTCAAACTTCCACATTATAGTGGACTTAATGTTACCAGTTAATGAAAGTGAAATTTCAGCGCTGGCTTTCATCTTTTATCTTTAAAATTAAACTTTTAAAGCAAAACTGTTATTTAATGTTCTTAACTTTGTGATTTCAGCAAATTGCTTCTAATTTGTCAATAATGGAGGGGAGATAGTAGTTGAATGATGGAAGTGTTTCACTAAATAAAGGATATTCAGATTGTAGGTTCAGTTGCCATTTAAAAAACAAGAAAAGAAACACCAGTACTTCAAACCCGATTTGTTAAATTTCCTTCGGGGAAATGTTTTCATGTTTTTCAAATGATGGATTTTCATATTCTGAAGTTCCCCTCTGATTAATGGCAGTGATTGTTCTTTTAAAGGTATGGACTGCGAGAATTCGTGGTGATCGCCCCTGCTGCAAACAGCGATGCTGTTCTCAGTGAATCTAAGTGCAACCTTCTTCTGAGTTCTGTGTCTATTGCTTTGGGAAACACTGGCTGGTAGGAAGACATTTCAAAAAACTTAGACAATAAGTTAATTATTTTTAATTATATTTTATTAAGGAAAATGGTTATCAAATGTTAGCTTTTTTATTATATTTGGGATTACTACTTGTACATTATTATACTATTGGAATATGGCATATAAGATTAACTCAACAAATCCTTTAGGGAGCAGCATTTATAGAGGGAAACTTACTGAAATATCAATGTATATTTGAAATGAAGAGTACTATTTTGGTTTGTTACAAAATCTAATTTTAAAACTTGACAACAGCATTGCCTTGTTCGACCTCACCTGGGACCCCATTAATCAGGTGATTCAAAGTTTCGATACTCTCTACACATCTGCAAATGCCTGAAAGTGCTGCAAATACTGGATTTGGGGGTCACAAATAAATTTTGGTGGGTAGGCTAATTTGCACAAAATGGAAATCTGTGAATAATGAGGATCAACTGTATCTTCAAAGGATAAAATAAAAAAATATTTCCCCATGAATGTTAGTTTAATTTGTATTATTTAATATCTGTGAATCAAGTTTATGTATCATGACTTTGGAAAGGCTAATATAACATCGTTTTTTATTGAAGAAAATTTTATTCTGCTTTTTTTTTTTTTTAACTTTCACCCATTTAAAAACATTTTTCTGACATAAGGTGCCACTAGACAGTTTCTTCAGTTTACTAGTATAAGGAGAAAAGAGATTAAGAGTGTCATTTTTATAAATATGTCTATGAAGTGTTCCATGTTTAGTGCTTTTAAATATTTGAGATTAGTATAATGTAACAGTGGAAAATTTTGAGATTTATGAGATTTTCAGTGTTTAATGAACTTGTAATCTATTCCTATTTAATTATGTCCTTCAGCCAGGTGCCACTCTTTGTGCAAATTCATCACAAATGGCGAAGAATGTATGTGGGAGAGTGTCAGGGTCCTGGTGTCCGAACTGATTTTGAAATGGTTCATCTTCGGAAAGTGCCAAATCAGTACACTCATTTATCAGGTCTGCTGGATATCTTCAAATCAAAGATTGTAAGTTGGCATTCATATTGTCAGTCTTTTCTGGGATCCGTATAAAAGTAGCAGTTCAGTAATTTGAGTATGTAGAAATATTTCTCTATAATATTGATAATGTAATTAAGAAGAAAGATGTAATTGACCATATAAATTACTATCTGTGTAAAGAAACAAAGTAGCCAATTAGATTTTTAGTGTACTAAAGAATAATTAAGGTGGTTTTGTTTGTTTAGTTTGTTAACATTTATCTCCTGTGCTATCTCTACTTCTCTAATAGTAATACAGCAGGTCCCCAAGTAATGTTTCATTTAACATTGTATTGTTGTTTCTTTATAATGTTGATGAGGCAAAAAAAATCAATTCCCACTTGGCGCCACTGTCTGTAGAGTTTTTACCTTCTCCCCATATCTGTATGGGTTTTCTTCAGGACTCTGGTTTCCCCCCACATCCCAGAGATGTGTATGTGAGATGAACTGGCGTGTCTACGTTGTCCCAGTGTGAGTGAGCGTGGGTGTGCCTGTAAGTGGCCCTGTGATGGAAGGATGTCTTGTTCATGGTTGATTCTCACCTTATGCCTTGAACTGCTGGGATAGTCTGGCCACCTGAGAGTAGGATAAACAAGTTGGAAATAATTTTCTTATTTGTTTTTATTCATCTTTCTTAAATGTGTGTATAGCTCACATTTATTTCAATGCTTAACATTGGAAGTGTTGTAGGTCTGTCTTTAGAAATTTGGTGATGTTTTTGTGACCAGAAATATGCTATAGAAACTTAACTCTTGTTGATATCAGTGTTAGCCTATGGTAAAATTGGTTTTGTTACATGTTTTCATTTAAAGTTGCAGTTTCCAAGAACCTATTGACAACATTAAGTGTGGACTTCCTGTATTGCCAACCTCCCCAGATAAGTGGGCGTTAGATAGTTGCTTGTTTGGGGCTTTGACTGTGAGCTTTTGACATCTGAATTCTGTGGGTTCTGAATTGCCTTTCTGTTTCTTCTTTTATTTTTTGAGAGAGAGAGAGGGCAAGAGAAAGAAACATTGATTTGTCATTCCCTGACCAGGGATCAAATCTATAACCTTGGTATATCAGGACAACGCTCTAACCAACTGACATACCCAGCCAGGGCTGAATTGCCTTTCTTTTTTTCAAATCTTCATTTGATTTGATTTTTAAGATAAATCTGTCCTATGTTCTATGACTGAGAGCAGCAAGGCTAAATGGAATGTGTTCGATATATCCTTGGTGTTCTATAAAACCACTATCACAAGAGATATGGAGGACTTATCTGTGCTACTCTGGGAGAAAAAAACATTAGGGTTTAAATTGAGGACCTGTTTAAAAAGAGCAAAGCCAGATAAACAAGTGGTGGAGTGGATCCTCTACTTGAAGAAACATTCCCCTTATGAAAGTTAGTTGACACACATCACACCGAAGTGATTAAATTCGATTAACAAACTGATATCAGCTATCTCCTGGTATAGATACATTAAATATGTCATCACCTGTGTTGCAGTCCTGCCAGGAATGTTTAACATAAATCAAAACAAGGGAACACCTGCATATTTCCAAAATGAGCCGTATTTTGGAAAGTAACTGGCCTAGACTCTTCAGAAATCTCAGTATCATTATAGGCAAAACAAAGATTGGGAGCTGTTTAGATTAAAGGAGACTGAAGTGGCATAATAGCTAAATAAAATATATGATCCTTGTGGATCCTTTTTTAATGATTGTGTAGGGTAATGTCTTTGTTTGTAGGAATTACATGCTGGAGTACTTAGGGGTGAGTTGTCATTATTCCTACAACTTACTTTCAAAAGGGTCACCCCCCAAAATTTACTTATATATATGATGTGTGTGTGTATATCAAAATGTTAATGATTAGTGAACATGATGAAAGGCATGAGTGTTCATTATACTGGTTTGCAGCCTTTCCGAAGGTTTGTAAATTTTAAAAAGGAGAAAATTATGAGAAAAGTGCTGAAAATTTTAAAATAGTTACTAAACTATTTGTTTAAAAAAGATATTTAGGATTAGAACTTAATTTTTTAAAAATGATTTCAGTGTTGAGACCCTAAATAGTGTAGTAGTAGGATTATAACCACCCCTTTGATATCTTTAAAACAAGTAGTGCATGTACTAGGTGAAGAAATTTAAGTAAAATAAAAGCTTCCTTTTACTCGTTAGTCCCTCTCCTCAAAGTAACTATTGTTAGCAGTTTCTTGTGACTATCTTCATTAAAAAGAAATCATAGAAGCATGTATTTTAGGACGTTCCATTCATATATGTAATTTTTTAAAAAACTTTCTGGGCTTTGAAACGCCTTAAGTAACTGTTTAATTCTACATGTGGTATTTTGAGAAATTTCTATAAAATACAAGAATGTGTTTATTTCTCCATTACTTTTCTTTTGCTCTCACCAGAAGTTTTCAATTACAGTTAATTTTTTTAATTTAAAATTTCTGGTTAGATAAAAATATTAACTTTATTCCTTCTTCCTACAAAAACCATCAGTGAACATTATTTCGTGGATCTTTTATGTCCATGTAGCTTGTTTCCTTGTTACTGAAACTAGAGACCACCTTGTTCGGTGGGGTCTGACTTAGATTATGACTGTATTCTAGTTGTACTTAAAAAAAAGTATTGCTAATCAATTTATCACATCATCTGTCAGAACTTTCACAAAACTCACTCATCTAGATGCGCAGTACTTCTCAAAATTGATTTGATAAGGGCTGAGCTTAAAATAATTGAGAGCTAGTGTGGGTACTTTAGAAGTTTTACATAGTTAAAGCCTACCCAGTATGTGACTCTCCTGAACAGTCTTCATAAAAACTACACTTTAGCATCTGCTTGGCCCTGGCTGGTGTGGCTCAGTGGATTGAGTGCTGGCCTGTTGACCAAAGGGTCACTGGTTGGATTCCCAGTCAGGACACATGCCTACGTTGCAGGCCAGGTTCCCCAGTTGGGGGCGTGTGAGAGGCCACCGCACATTGATGTTTCCCTCTCTTTCTCCCTCCTTTTCCCTCTCTAAAAAAAAAATATATATTTTAAAAAAACTCAAAAACATCTGCTTGACATTTCCCAGAGTTCTCACTTTCACTGGCAGTTTATTTCATTTTCTCATAGATCTGATTATTAGAAAAGACTTCCTTTTGGGTGGAAGCAGTTCTGCCCTCTGGGGTCACATAAAATTTATGTTTAAATCCTCTTCTGCCATAATCTTCTGAATATTTGAAAACTCTCGCATCCCAGTTTTTGCGTTTTCTGTTTAAACATTCTTCATTTTATTCAGATGTTCTTTATATTGCGTGGTTTTATATTTTGATTATTGATTTGGATATTTGTCTCTTTTAGAACTACATTTCTTCAAGTTTTGGAGAAAATTTTTTTGCAGGCTCATTGTGAATATTTAACATTTTAAATTTTCTCTTCCATTTCTTCTAGTGGCTTTAGTTTTGTGGTTGCTCCCTACTTGCAGAATATTTCAGAACCACTTCTTAAAATGGTGTTTGGAGCCTCTTGTCTGTTGTGGTATTTGGGGTATTGTACTTGTGTATCTAGTGTTGGTATTACTGGATTCCATATCATGAGAATGGGGTTTTTCCCCCTTTACACATAACTCTTCCCAGTTGTATAGCTTTCAACAAAGCCTCTGTACCAAGCAGGGGTGCCCTGCCCCAACGTCTTTCTTAAATAGAGCCTTGCAGTGTCCTCACTCTCTGGATGGGATACTTTTGGTCTGACACAGTGCAGTCTGCAGTCCTAGGCTGTCATCAGCTGCCTTGTTCTGCACCCGAAGCTCAGCAGGCATGTGCCTGGGGCCCCATTTATCAATTTGGGTTTTCTATGCCTTTTCTAGGGCCCACAAAGATATGTATGTCATGCTTGATCTTAGCCATTTCTTTTTGGTTTTCTCTTTCTATATTTATCTACTTGGCTGTCTGACTGGAGCAGAGGTTATGTGTCAAAACAACCTTGTTATAGTTTCTAGACCATTTGTGCCTTTTTATGTGTGAACTCTCATTTTGTATCTGGACCTGACTAAAAAGGTGATTATTCCTGACCAGCCGGAATCTTAACCTTGCTTGTCTACCATATAGCAGCCCAAAACTGAATTATCTTTTTTTGGCAACCACCCTATATTGTGTCTTTAGATTGAGTTTTTATTCAGTTAAAGCTGTTGTTGAGCTAAATGTCTCTTACTCCTGCTGACCAGCAGTGTCTACAACACTTGGAAACTCTTTAGATATGCAGAATACTATTGGACCTACACTTTCACAGACTCCCTAGTTGATTCCTATGCACTTGTAAGTCCTATTCCACGTTAATGTAGTATGAGTATTATTAAGGGAAGCTGAGATCATAGGATCTCAGAGGTCTTAGGACCTCCCTCCCACATTCCCCCCCTATAGTTCATGTCCATGGGTCATACATATAAGTTCTTTGGCTTCTACATTTCCTATACTATTCTTACCCTCCCCCTGTCTATTTTCTACCTACCATTTTTGCTACTTATTCTCTGTACTTTTCCCCACTCTCTCCCCCTCCCACTCCCCTGTTGATAACCCTCCATGTGGTCTCCATTTTTGTGGTTCTGTTCCTGTTCTAGTTGTTGGCTTAGTTTGCTTTTGTTTTTGTTTTAGGTGTGGTTGTTAATAACTGTGAGTTTGCTGTCATTTTTACTGTTCCTATTTTTTATCTTCTTTTTCTTAGATAAATCTCTTTAACATTTCATATAATAAGGGCTTGGTGATGATGAACTCCTTTAACTTGACCTTATCTGAGAAGCACTTTATCTTCCCTTCCATTCTAAATGATAGCTTTGCTGGATAGAGCAATCTTGGATGTAGGTCCTTGCCTTTCATGACATTGAATACTTCTTTCCAGCCCCTTCTTGCCTGTAAGGTCTCTTTGGAGAAATCAGCTGACAGTCTTACGGGAACTCCTTTGTAGATAACTGTGTTCCTTTCTCTTGCTGCTTCTAAGATTCTCTCCTTCTGTTTCATCTTGGGTAATATAATTATGATGTACCTTGGTGTGGTCCTCCTTGGGTCCAGCTTCTTTGGGACTCTCTGAGCTTCCTGGACTTCCTGGAAGTCTGTTTCCTTTGCCTGATTAGGGAAGTTCTCCTTCGTTATTTGTTCAAATAAGTTTTCAATTTTTTGTTCTTCCTCTTCTCCTCCTGGTACCCCTATAATTCGGATGTTGGAACATTTCAAGATGTCCTGGAGGTTCCTAAGCCTCTCCTCATTTTTCCGAATTCTTGTTTCTTCGTTCTTTTCTGGTTGGATATTTGTTTCTTCCTTCTGGTCCACACTGTTGATTTGAGTCCCAGTTTCCTTCGCATCACTATTGGTTCCCTGTACATTTTCCTTTGTTTCTCTTAGCATGCCTTCATTTTTTCATGTAATTTGCGACCAAATTCAACCAATTCTGTGAGCTTCCTGATTACCAGTGTTTTGAACTGTGCATCTGATAGGTTGGCTATCTCTTCATTGCTTAGGTGTATTTTTTCTGAAGCTTTGATGTGTTCTTTCATTTGGGCCTTTTTTTTTTTTTGTCTTGGTGCGCCTGTTATGTAAAGGGGCAGAGCCTTAGGTGTTCCCCTGGGTGGGGTAACACTGGTGGCTGTGCTGTGATGCTGTATGTGGGGGAGGGGCTGATAGGGAGCAATGACGCCCACTCCACACTCTGCCAGATTTCAGTCACTCCCTCCACTACCCACAATCAAATTGGGCCCCTGTGGTGCTGATTCCCGAGTGGATGGGCTTGTGCACACTCTAGTCCCCTGTGGGTCTCTCCAACGAACTCTCCTGTGAGGCTGGAAGTTTCTCCTACTGCCGCCTCAACCCCCACAAGTGTTTTCACTCAGAGGTTTGAGGCTTTATTTCCCCACGCTGGAGCCCTGGGTCTGCTTTGCTCCCCTATTGTTATCCCAGTTTATCTGCGCGCAAATGTGGGGCCGCAGGGTCTGCCAGCCACCACCTTGTGAGGTCTGCTACCTGCAGCCTGGCCTTCCCGTTCCACAATCCGCCACCTCGCTAGGTCTCCCAGTCGCTGCCTTGCTGCGAGTCTTCTCCTCTCCGGCTGCCCGTCTCCTTCCCTCCTACCGGTCTGGATGGATGTTTCTTCTTTATCTTCTTGGCTGTCAGACTTCCATACAGTTCGATTTTCTGTCATTTCTGGTTGTTTTTTGTTTTTAAATTGTTGTTGTCCTTCTTTTGGTTGTGGGAGGAGGCACAGTGTGTCTACCTACACCTCCATCTTGGCCGGAAGTTGGATGAAAATAATTTTAACGAATGTAAAGATAAATCTAAATTTTCTGTTAACTCATTCATTAATGTGAACTATTTTGCATGAGAGACCATTTGTCTTAGTCTAAAATTTTGGTTCGGTATTCAAGACTGAATAAATAAGATTTTGGTTCGGCATTCAAGACTGAAAATAAAAATAATTTTTTATTTTCACTTAAAAGAAAGAAAAGACATCAGTCATCTCCCCAAACCTACTCTTACACTTTATAATAGTTTTCCCTTATTTACAAAATTAATCACAGGTTTTTCACATTTAATGTGGCTGAGGAAAACAGTAAGAAATTATACTTGTATAGTTAAAATTGTAGATGTTTTGAAAGAGTATTTTGCCTAATAGAATTTAGTATCTTGTTTCCAGGTAGTATTGTAAACAGCTTTATTCTAATGTAATTTTGGTCTCTGCATTGTTCTTAAAAACACTTCTTTTTTTAAAGCCCCACCATATTGTCTTTGCGTTTATTTCCTAGGGATGTCCTTTAACTCCACTGCCTCCAGTTAGTATTACTATTCGGTTTACCTATGTACTGCAGGATTGGCAGCAGTATTTTTGGCCTCAGCAACCTCCAGGTAAGATCATTTAAAGCTATATTTAACTTACTATAAATAGAAAAGAAAATATATTCAGAAAGTAAAATTATTTAACAGTGTGTTTCAGGTATTTTAAATTTGAAGTGTTTATAATTCATTCTAAAATATTGTTGATTTCATTGCCTTTATCATTTTTTTCTCTTAAGAAAAGTTCTTGAGGTTGTTCTACAGACAGTATTACTCTGTATTTGACAATCTGTCTTTGAAAACTAATATTATTTATAAAGCATCCCCCTGCTGTGGAACATGATGTGCTGCAAATTAGTATGTAGTGAATGATTGAAATGTCTGTTGTTAGAATACTATAATAGGAGAAGCTGTCATAAGTTGAGGATAGACATGCAGAGAACTTTGTAGAGTTTGAAGAGTACTAACCAGAAAGAAAAAAAAAATGAAGGGAAGACCTGTGGAATATTTTACTTTAACTTGCATTTGGTAAAAATGTAAATAAAATCAGTTTACGTACCCTGGCCCATGTGGCTAAGTTGGTTGGAATGTTGTCCTATACACCAAAAGGCTGCAGGTTCAATTCCTGGTCAGTGCATTAAAAAAAAAAAGAAAAGAAAATCAGTGTATCAGATTGACCATTAAAATACTGATTCATTCAACAAACATTAATTATTGGCTTATAATAGGCCAGACTGTGCTAGGGACACAAATATGAACAAGATATCACATAAGTTCTAGAAAATCTCAGCCTGGTAGACATAGAGCCTAATTAAGAGAGGTTTAGGTTCCTTGGCATTTCTCTCACATATAAGTATAATTATAATCAAGTATATCTGATAAATTAAATACAAACTTACAAATTATTATAAGGATTTTACTAGCCTGAAAACATTTTTCAGTCTCCCTCAAAGAGAAATAAGTT
This sequence comes from Desmodus rotundus, assembly GCF_022682495.2. Classification (NCBI taxonomy): domain Eukaryota; kingdom Metazoa; phylum Chordata; class Mammalia; order Chiroptera; family Phyllostomidae; genus Desmodus; species Desmodus rotundus. The sequence continues at coordinate 126,438,817 of NC_071388.1, forward strand.
AGTATAATTTTTATTCCAAGTAGTTGGTTATTTATTGGATTGAAAATAATACATGGTGGTCTTGGGATGATACTAAAGTTAATGTAGTACATCCTTAGCTTTTTGTGATTATATATACTACTACTGTTTTACTTTATGTACCACTGAATAATTTGAAACTCTACTGTACAATAAAATAACTGCATGTGAGCTACAGCAAAAGGAAATAAAAACTAAGCTACCACTTATATTAGACAAAAACCTCAAATGTTTGTTTTGGTAATTGTATTTATTTTATTGTTGACACTATTACAGGTATCCCACACTCCCTCCGCTTTGACTCCTTCCACCCACCCCCCTCTTCCAACCATCACCACATTGTTGTCTATGTCCACCAACTATGCATATGTGTTTTTTAACTAACATCTTCCAGTCCCCCCCATCCCTTTCCCCTTTTTCAAAGGCTACTCTATTATTAGCCAATTTTAAAGATTTCCAAAGATGGTACCCTAGTCTTTTGGTGATTTAAGAAGAATCCCAAGAGCCAGAATCTTAGCTTTATAATTCTGATTGCCAGTAAGGCCTTTGTTATTAACATTCTATTGCCAAATTTTTTTTTACTGGGGATAACAATATTAACCTTTTTCCTCAGTGGATTGAAGGTCATACACATTTTTAATATTTTCTCCTATGCACCAGAGACTGTGCTTGGCATTTTATAAATTATTTCATGTAATTCTCATTTACCTATGAGACAAGTATTATTTTACTTAGACAATATAAGTAACTGAAGCAAGGTCACATGGTCACCTAATGTTAGAGTTCTCATTCAAACACCAGACAAACTCTAAATCCCATGATCTTTCATTTCACAGTGTTACCTCTCTACTTTTACTTCAGTGAAACTTTTGTACAGTTATAGTCTAGTCATAATATCTAATTTACAAAGTGTGTCTTTCAATTTTTAAATTGACATCTTGTAAAAAAGCTAGTCATTGGTCTTTATTATTGTAAGCATTCTTTAGTTGGAAAAATGGAATGAATTGACTTGTGAAAATTTACTGAATCAAGTAATGACTAATTTTAATAATTAAGGGTGCAGATAACTGTCAAAGATGATTTTAGTAAATCCGAGGAGTTCATAACTCAATAATAGTCTTTAATTTTAGAAATTCCCAGTGTAGTATGAATAATTAAAAGCAACTGTGTGTATATTGCAGATAGAAGTAAATCCTTTCGATGTGTTTTAGAAGTGTTTATTACTTCAACAGGGATGGAACTAAGGGGAGTGATTTACCCTCTAAGTTCTCTAATCTCAGATACCGTTTGTATGGAGAGGAAATGGAAAGGAAATTCTTCAATGAACTTTAAATATTTACATGTACTATTAACTGAAATGTAACTTTATTAATGATAACTAATTTGCTATTCAAAAACTATTCACAGCAAAACTGATGAATTGTAGGTTGGTGCTTAAATTTTTTAATACTTGGATAATCTTTCTTTTAGATGACATTAACCACATTCTTAGGAAATGCAAAAAACCTTTACAGGATAACGTTCTCTCAAGGAATATTTAAGGTTAAAATTAGAATACATGACTTGAGTGAAACACTGAATAAATAGGAATTAAGTGTGTCCTTTTACTACAACTTTCTTGGAGGAGGTCTTTAATACGTGACTACTTGCTCTATAAGTTGTTATAGGTGCTCTTGATGTAGGCACTTTTAAATCTACAACCTTCCAAAAGGCTAACTTAATTAATTCTTTTTTTCTCTGTTTTTTCCTCAATAATGGAAAAAAATATTTCTTTTGTTTAGATATAGATGCCCTTGTAGGAGGAGAAGTTGGAGGCCTGGAGTTTGGCAAGTTACCATTTGGTGCCTGTGAAGATCCTATTAGGTAAGAATTTAAACATATCATTTGAATTATGGGACTTCACCTTAAAAATTATATTGATATTATTTTACTATGCTTTATAATAATGTGATCTCCGGAATGAATATACTACTGGATACAGACCTATGATGACCAATAGTCTGTCCATCTTTGTTTTTCTCTGTAACTGGAGTAATAAAAGAGGCTTGAAAATAACATATAAAATGTATATAATACATTAATCCTTATAGAAGTGTTTCTTGGTCAAGTTTTTGGGAAACATTTGAAATATTGAAAACACAGAGAATGTTTATTTTCAAGGGAAGGAGAAAGAGGGACAGAAACACCAGTGTGTGGTTGCCTCTCGTGCACCCCCCACTGGGGACCTGGCTTGCAACCCAGGCATGCTCCCTGACTGGGAATCCAACTGGCGATCCTTTGGTTCGCAGGCTGGTACTCAATCCACTGATACTGGCTACTTTCTCAAAATGTGTAAATTAAGACTTAAATTTAAGACTTAAGGCATAAGGGTGACCTCTTTGGTTACCCACCTGCTTTTCTGGAAGAGCTACTGAACTTTAAGAAAAAGTTGTTTCACAAGAAAATTTGTGAACTGATAAAAAAATTTTGGATAAACAATGGTGATTTAGAGAATTTAACAATGGTTTGTTAAACTATATGGTTAATTAAAAAATACATACACATGCATATATACATTCTTAATGTTCTCACATAGAGGTAGAAATAATAATACTTTTAATCTAAAATTACTTAAGAGAAAGGATAAAGTTAGTATCTTTTATAATATTTATCATATGAGCCGGGCACTATACTAAATGAGGATACAGAAGTAAATAAAACTGCCTGCTTGGCCGTTACAGTCTAGTTGAAGGAAATAGACTTGAAGTAATCACCTAAATAGACATACAAGTAGTAGGATAATTTGAAGGGAAAGTACAGGATATATATGATGACAGTAAAATGAGCTGGTGTACATTGGGACACCATCAGGAAAGTGTTGTCAAAGGAAGTGATGTTTAACTTTAGTTTCAATTAGGGGAGGACTTAATCCAGTCAGAGAGTTAGAGAATGACCATTCCATGTGGCAGGAAGAGCAAAGAGCCTTGATGTAGGAAAGGGTTTGGCTTGTTTATTGGGAGAAATACAGATGGCCAGCATGGCTAAAATATAGCAAACAAGAGGGAAATGTATATGGTAACTTACAGGTAGATTTATTGCCTTCCAATTGGTTCATTCACTTGAATTTTGCTTAGGGACAATTTTAGGGGGAAAGAATGAAATTGACCTGGTAGTAGAAATTTGCAGTAATTAATTATTAAATATTTCTTCCTAATTTTACATGTGATGAGGAGTCAGCAGAGAAACAAATGATTGAAGAAGGCAAACATTAATTCGGGGGTAAGATGGTCCATATGGTAGACCATTTAAATCAAACGGTGATTAGCAAATGTTGTGGGCACTGTGCTTTTGAAAAGGAATCTTTGGCAGTGGAAGAGGAAGTAAAGAGACTTTTTTTTAGTGTGCTCTCTTGTCATAGAAATTGTTCTGTAGTTAGAGGGAGAGGAGAGGACATACTCATAAAATCTTAGGAACTGAATCTTAGGTATAATAGGAGCTTATAGTTTTAAACTCTAATTATCTATCTCCTCTAATACTATATACTGTTTATGGTCATTTTTTAAACTTTAAAAATTAGTTTTATTATGAAAGTAATAGTTCATGTGCAGCAGAGTACATTTAGGAATTGTTAAAAAAAAAAGCAAAAATCCTATGTTTACTAATCAAGTAAACATAGTTGCAAATTGTAGTAGTCAACTCTTAACTAATTCATGCAAAAAATCAATTTATTGGAAAGATATTTGGTAACTTAAAGGTTTAATTAGGACCATTAGAGGACCAGGCTTGGACAATAGTCTTGAGCCAACGGTGGCTAGTTGTTCAGTTCATAATTGAAGTTACACTGCACTGTTGTGGGGAGCTGGCCCTGTTCCCACAGTGAATTCCAAACTGTACTTGTGGATCCAGAGTCTCAGGCTAGCGTTGCCAATTAGTTGAGTACCACCAAAGATCAAAAAAATAATGTAATTGGTTCTTTCGGCTCCTGTAGTCTCTAAACATAAGGAGTGAATTTAGAATCTAGACAGGAAAAATAAAACTCACTAAATTACTCATGGGTGATCACTGATTACAGCTTGATATAGTGCTTTCAGCCATTTTTTCCCTGTGTGTGAATTTGGTGTATATATGCATGTGCACCAAGGGTCTGCAAGACTATCCTCAGATTGGTAATTTTTTAGGAGGACTCACAGAGCTCAGTGTTTGTGCTTGTGGGTGTGATTTATTACAGTAAAATAATACAATACAGGAATCAAAGGAAAAAGGCACATAGTGTGGGGTCCGAGCAACTAGGCATAAGCTTCCTTTCCCAGTGTAGTCACACAGGATGTACTTAATTCTCCCAGCAATGAATTGTGACATTTGGGCCTTCGATTGCTCAGGTGGTAGAGTGGAAGACTGTAGTGGATAAATTGTGACATGTGTGAAAGACTCTCTACCAGGGAAGTTCATTAGAGACTCAGTGCTTGAGGTTTTTACCCAGGGCTGGTCATGTAGGCACCCTCTGCCTTAAATGTATCAAAAGGAAAGCAGATATTTAGCCTAAACCATATTGTTTGCACAAGTAGTTTTGGGCATATAATGATCCACTCATCAGGGAATGGTGTGAATCCCTCTGAAATCCAGTTTCCCAGATGCCAGGCCAAGGGGCTAGCCTTCCAAGTAGTCCTTTTCTAAATATCAGGCCTGTTAGGTTAACTCTTGTTTTGCACAATATGTTTGTGTATTTTATAAATGTATGTCACCCTCTGTATTTTTTGTGGTTTGCCCCCTTTTTTGTTTTATAATTTTACACGAACACTTTTTGAAACTTAATATTCATTTATAATAAGTCAGTAAACTATGACCTGTGGACCAAATCTGGCCAGGAACCCGTTTTTGTATAGCCAGTGAGCTAAGAATGGTTTTTACATTTTAAGTGGTTTTAAAAGAAAAAATAACCAAGAATATAACAGAGACTGCATGGCTCACAAAACCTAAAATATTTACTCTCTGGTTTTTTATAGAAAACTTTGCCAACCCTCAACATTTTATCAAAATTGACAGGTTTTCACATACCATGAAATTCATCATTTTAAAAGTGTACAATTCAGTGGGTTTTAGTATTTACAGAGTTGCACAATCATTGTCACTATCTAATTCCAGGAAACTTTTATCACCCCAAAAAGAAACACTTCACCTCTTAGCAGTCATCTCTCCTAATCTCCCCAGGCTCTCCAGCTATAGGCAAATATTACTCTACTTTCTGTTTATATGGATTTGCCTATTCGGGACATTCCATATAAATTGCAGTATACAGTACATTCCCTTTTGTGCCTGGCTTGTTTCACTTAGCATTCCATTTTTGAGATTCATCCATATTGTAGCATGAATCAGTACTTCATTGTTTTTCATGGCGGTATAATATGTCATTCTTTGGATATAACACATTTTATTTATCCATTTATCACCTGATAGGCATTTGGGTTCTTTACACTTTCTGGCTATTATGTATAGCACTTTTTTAAATGTCTACAAATATATTTACTTCATGTGGATGTGCTATTATTTGCTAAACTACTTTCCATTTTTATTATATTATGAGTAATACCACTTTTAACATACTTGGATTTATACCTCTGGCTATTTATTTAGGGTACATTTCTAGAAGTAGAATTGCTGAGTTAGAGGATATGTATGCACACATATATACACACACAAATGTACATGCTATTAAAGCTTTTACATATATTTTATGTTTTGTTTACTTTTAGTGAACTCCACTTAGCAACTACATGGCCTCACCTGACTGAAGGTATCATTGTGGATAATGATGTTTATTCGTAAGTATGTTAAGAGTAGTACATTGAGACTCAAGCATTTTAGTAGAATAAATTAACTGCCAAGTGTTTAGCAGTTTCCCTTTTTATTATATGAGTTTCTGATAAGGTTGATTTTTCTATTTTTAAAGATCACTTTTTAGACTGATTAACATGTATTACAGACGCATTTAAGCTGCTGACTTTGGGGATGTGATCCTTAGTTCAGAGATAATGAACGATCTGAATCTTATTTGGTTTTAGCAAAGATGTCTATAATCAATTTGGGGTTTAGTGTATAATTCTGCTGAACTTTTCTTACCTGGTTAGAAGCATTTCATGAAGTGCTTTGGAGAGGTGGTTGTCATCAGAATGTATGGGAATAACATTTAATCATTAAATGTCATGAATAACATACATGTCATATACTCCTTAGCAATGGAAACAACTTGAAAATTACAACAAGCATTATCTAGGAAGAATGTGGAGAAAGAGGAATGTAATTTTAGTACCCTCTCATTCCTGGTGCAGAACAGTGAGAAATAGGATACTTCTTTTCATAATAAGAACAAATGTGTTGTATTTGCTGCTGATGAAAGTTATATGAGCTTTCTTAGTCAGATAATTAAGATGGGTATAAAGAAGAAAGTAAAGACCGCCTATAACACCATTACTTAAAAAATAGCCAGTTATCATTTTCGAGTGTATCCTTTTTTAATAATTGAGTTACAGTTGGCATATAACATTACATTAGTTTTAGGTATGTAATATAATGATTTAATATTTGAATGAGAGTATAAAATTTAAATTTATACATTAATTTGCTTTATTCAGTATATTATTTTACATCTTTTATGTCAGTAAATGTAGATCCATATTATCATTTTTAAAATTGCCTCAAGGTATTTCATTGAATGGATGCATGATAATCTATGGAATCGAGAAAATAGGGCACTTATGATCTTGGGCAAATTTTTGTAGTTTTTTAAATTAATAGTGCTATAAAAAATTTTAAGATGATTATGCATATTTATTTCTTACTCCTTTTTTATAATCTCTAAAGTAAATTTCTCTCATTAGATTATCAATGGATATTGCCCATTCAGAACCATTTTTAATGTCCTATTAAAATTGTTTTATATATATTTTTTTCCTTTTGTTCCTTTTTGTCAAAAGCACTTTGGTTTCTTAAGATATATTTTTAAGTTATCCAAATGGCCTTATGCATCAGAATAATACTAAGTTTAATGGAGGCAAAATGGTAAGTTTGTCCTTCTATAAAATGTTTTTATTACATTGCCTTCTGGTAAATTCATGAGTACTGCAGATCGTCATAATCAGGATCTATCTTATGTTTATTGTTTTAGTGATTTGGATCCTATTCAGGCTCCCCATTGGTCTGTTAGAGTTCGAAAAGCTGATAATCCTCAGTGTTTGCTAGGTAAGACATACTATCTTCCTTTCCTGAAATACCATCAGTCTACCTGTCTTCCAAATCAGCACACTGAATTCATTCTTTATACTTTATTTTATCTATCAAAAAATAATTTTTTATTTTAATTTTTTTACATTTGTGACTTCCTCAGTTAACACCATTAAAAAAAATCTTTGCCCACAGCAGTGAATAGGACTAGAAGGTTCTTTTTTGTATTTTAGTTTTAACCAGTCTATACCTCAGAATTCTCTGATATTTTCTCATGATCTGAGTTTTCTTTGTAAAATGCTTTTATGCCACTTCCTTTTTAATTCCTGTAGCATAGTCTGCATCTTCATTCCCGTTATGGGAGCCCTTTTTGCCTGTGTATGTGATGGCAAGGACACTGATTTTTATGATCTATTAAGAGTCCTTCTGAAGAGTTGTACCATATAGGCTAACCTATTTTCTATTAGTGGGGAAGAGGTGTGATAATCTTGTATACCTCTTAGGGTTATTTGAAGAATCAAGTGAAATAACATAAATATATTTTGACAAATATTAGTTGCTATATAGATAATATTATTGTATCCCATGTCTAGAATTATCTTTCCCTTCTCATTTTTGTTGATTTGTCTCTTTCATGAAGTCTTCTGAACCCATCTCCTCAATGTGCCTCTCCATCTTTTTTTCTCTTAAACATATTGAGTACACATGAAAATATTTTCTCTATTTCTGATAATCAAATTTCATATAATCTGATATATTACCATTCATCTGATAGATTTATTAAATGCGTGTTGATGACAGTAATGATGCATTTCTCTAAAGCATTATTTTCTTGGGCTCTTATCATTCATCATATGCTATTAACCAAATGCTAATTAGGACTTGCCATTTGTGCTAACTATAATAGTGAATACAAAGATACATAATGTAAAATTCCTGCCATCAGTGAATTTTTCTTGGGGTATTAGGGAGATAGAGGGTAGATACCAAAAATTTTAAAGTTGGACAGATGTTGTTTCAAATCCTAGATGCACCAGTTTGAGCAAGTTTTATAATTTCTTCCAGTCTTAGTAGAATAGAGATAATAATAGTACATACTTCATAGGGTTATTGAGAAGATTATGTATGTGTGTACATGTCACATTTAACACAGTGCCTATCCTATAGTAAATGTTCAATAAATAGTTTCTCTTGTTTAATCATTGATTTATTAAATTATTAAATCTACTTACAAAATTGCTTTTTAGTTCCTTATCATTCCTCATCCACTGACTTCTGTAATAATTGCAGAGGCCCTTAGAATTAAAAGTACCATATTTTGCCATGTATAAGTACACCCACAATTTTTGTGCATGTTATACATGGGGTTATTATACCCATGATATGTAATCATTGTACCCATGTATAATGTGCATCCTTATTTTTCCCTCAAAAATTTGGGCAAAACAGTATGCTTTGTATTTGGCAGAATGTGGGATTCTCACAGTTGTTCCATGATCTCACCTTATCTCTTTGACTTTATATGTTTATATGACTAGATTATAGGATTATATAGTCATATATAAGAAACTAAAGTTATAGTTTCTATACCTAGATTCTAGGATTTTTCTCCTTTCCTGAAGAAGTCCAGAAAATGTTCTAGGTTTATCAGTTCTAATTAGTGAATTCTAAAACTTAGATGTACTCAGTACATTGTATTATTATAATTTTGGACTGATGGCTCTTGTTAAGCTTTAATTTCTTTGTGTAGACATCTCCTTATAGCTCTTTAGGAGACACCAAATCTTTTTTCTCTTTCTTGTAATAATAACACAGTGTGCCATTAAAACACAGCTAAAGATGAAATAATTTTATTCTATGTGATTTCTTAATCCTTCAGGAACATATCTTTAGAATTTCTTTTTAATTTTAGTTTTTTCTTTAATGGATTCAAAAGTTCACTATCCTGACACATGGAGAAAAAGGAAGAGCCAGGCTTCCTTTGAAAGAGGAGTATTTTTTGTCATAGGTATAAGTACTGAATGTTTTTTTTCCCATGTGTGAGTTATAGCTTTGTGAAAAGATAATGTACTTTATAGGACTGATTTCTTTCATTTAAGTGTCAAAAATTAGTAACATTTTTTCTCCATAGGTGATTTTGTCACTGAGTTTTTTAAAGTTTGCCGTCGAAAGGAGTCAACTGATGAGATTCTTGGACGATCCACATTTGAGGAAGAAGGGAGAGGTAAGCTACTTTTTTTAAAGTTATTTTCCAATGTGTAGTCCTTTTTTTGGCATGTTTTCTAGCAACTGTTTATCTATCTTCTTATTTGAATGAAGTTGGAGAAGCATGTATTGATGAGCTAGATAGCTACCATTTCTCTCCAGGCCATACTATGTACCCTGAGCTTAAAACATTAAGTACATTTAGTAGGCTCTTTCCACCAAAAATATAAGATATTTTGAAAAGCAGGGTTTTAGCCAAGGGAGAAAACACTGAGTAGTTTACTGAGGACGAAAGTCAGAAATTTGTAAGTGTTATAAAGAAAGGAGGTGATCCATGGAACTTAAGCTAATTAAGTAAGCATAACTAGCATTCTGAATAGAAACGAGTCTATGTACATAATTGTACATAATTGGCAAGATTTATTAAGCTTCACACTATCAAACTATTGACAGTTGGTGCTGGAGAATTCTTTGTGTGGGGGGTGTGGGGCATGGCTGTCTTGTGTATTATAGCATGTTTAGCAACACTTCTCTGGTCTTTGCCCATCAGATGCCACTAGCACCTTCCCAGCTGTAACAACTGAAAATGCCTCCAGACATTGCCAAAAGTCCCCTGAGGGATAAAATGCCCTCCAGTTGAGAACTACTGGGTTAAAAGAATTTCCATGGCACAATGGTCAGGAAGGGGTCTCCCACTAAGTCTGGTAAGGGCTTGGGATCACAGAGTCATTCAAAGTTTGTTTTTAATCAGCTTCAGCTAGTTGGAGCACATGGCAATGAAACACCAGTTTCAACAGTTCCTAAGCAAATGCTGCGGTGAGGGAATGTGCAATCTAGGGAGAAATTTAATGAGAAGCATGGTCTTAAATTTATTAGCAAACAATTAATTAGCTGCAATAAAAAACAGTAAATATACAGTTAAGAAGTCAGGCAACACCTTAACCAAGTGACCAAATTTAATCTCATTTATGGTGGACAAACATCCTGCATCTGCAGAGCTGATCCCCTAAGAACATGTTATGGTATAATAGCTAAGAATACACAGCCTCTATTTCAATCACAAGAAACCACCAAACAAACACAAAAATGAGATAGTTCTATTTTTGGAAAGTAGCCCTAAACTGGTATGGCTCAGTTGGTTGGGCGTCGTCCCATGAGGTGAAAGGTTGTCAGTTCAATTCCCTGTTAGGGCACATGCCTAGGTTGAGAGTTTGGTCCCAGTAGAGGCGAATACGAGAGGCAACTGATCGATGTTTCTCTCTCACATCTATGTTGCTCTCCCTCTCTTCTCTCTCCCTCCCCCCTCTCTGAAAATAAATAAATAAAATCTTTTTTTAAAAAGCAGCAGGGGCCTTGGCTGGTGTGACTCAGTGGATTGAGCACTGGCCTGAGAATCAAAGGGTCACCGGTTTGATTTCTAGTCAGGGCACATGTCTGGGTTGCAGGCCAGGTCCCCAGCTCTGGGAGAGCTCTGGGAGAGGGAACCACACATTGATGTTTATCTCCTCTTTCTCCCTCCCTTTCTCTAAAAAATAAATAAATAAATAAAATTTTTAAAAAAAACAGTACTGGGGGTGCTGTATTCTTTTAAAACATCAATGTTATAAAAGACAAAGAAAAGCTGTGGGAACTGTTCCGAATCAAAGGAACCTAAAGGGACATGACAACTAAATGTAACATCTAACCCTAGACGGGATCATGTACTGGGGGAGGGCGGGGGAGTTCTGTAAAGGATATTATTATTAGGTCAACTGACAAAAAGGAATATAAAAACCAGGGTGAATAAATTATTATAATAAAGTAAAGCAAAAAGAAAAAAGGACTCATGGACATGAAAAAATTATAATAAAATAAAATTTTGAAGTTAAAAAAAAAAAAGAAAAGCAGGGTTTTAGAGATTTATTTTTGACGTCACTCTGGAAGAAATAATTTGTGTTATACCTTCGTCAATCATTCATGCATATAAAGCTGAAGATGTGTATTAAAATTTTATAATTCTGAGACCGTGTAACACTAGTAAAAGTGACTAAAATATTTTATACAGCCTTGGCCAGTGTGGCTCAGTTGGATGGAGCATTGTCCTGTAAACCAAAAGGTCACAGGTTCAATTCCCTGTTAGGACACATGCCTAGGTCACGAGTTTGGTCCCTGGTTGGGGTGCAGGCAAGAGTCAACTGATCAGTGTTTCTCTCTTGCATGGATGTTTCTCTTTCTCTCTGTAAAATCAATGGGCATGTCCTTGAGTGAGGATAAAAACAAACAAACAAACAAAAAATTGCCCTGGCTGGTGGGGCTCAGTGGATTGAGTGCCAGCCTGAGAACCAAGGAGTCGCTGGTTTGATTCCCAGTCAGGGCACATTTCTGGGTTGTGGGCCACGTCAAGTCCCCAGTAGGGGACACATGAGAGGCAACTGCATATTGAGGTTTCTCTCCCTCTCTCCCTCCCTTCCCCTTTCTCTAAAAATAAATAAATAAAATCTTAAAAAAAAAATTCTGTACAGTCTTCAGTTTACTTACCACTGTAATCTGCTAAGGTTGGTTATAATTTGTATTCATTTCTATTTTTCTTATAGAAATTACTGATATAACTCATGCTTTGTCAAAGTTGACAGAGCCAGCACCAGTTCCGATTCATAAATTATCAGTTTCAAATATGGTACATACTGCAAAGAAGAAAATACGAAAACACAGAGGTATAGACGAGTCACCACTAAATAATGATGTCCTCAACACCATTCTCTTGGTAACTAATAGTGTCTTTATATGTTTATATGCATAGCAGTCATTCATTGTCTATTCAGTCCTTTCTATGTGGCAGGCACTGGTTTGGGAATACAAAATGAGTAAAATGAAGTCTCCACATTCAGAGCAATAGTTACAATAGCATATGGCATGTGACAAATATAACAGAGGGACTGTGAGAACACAGCAGGGAGTGCATCTGTTTCTGGGCAGTGGAAATCAGGGAAGGCTTCATAATGAGGGACACTTGAGCTACATCTTGAAGAGGAGAAGGCTTTAGAAGCAGAGGAATAGCAGAGATCTAAGAGCATGTTGAATAGTTTGGTATATTATATGGTACTTCCCAGGGAGTGGCCAGGGACGAGGCTGAAGAGATAGCAGGTAACCTGCCATTCTGAAGCGCTAGACTTTCTCATGTAGTTTCATACCATTTTAGGCAAGTCAACATGACCAGAATTGTATTTTTGAAAAATTTCTTTCATGGCAGTCCAGAGAAAGCTTTATATTTTATAGTGAGTACTAATGGGGGCCAGGGGGTCTCCTAGGTATAGTATGGTGGAACAGGCCCAGCCTGGGAGCCTGACTTGCTGTGTGATTTTGAAAAGCCACTTAACTTAGTTTCCTTATCTATAAATGAGGCTGATAAACCTTATGAAATTGTTATGAGGGTTAAAGGACCTTCTGTTACACTGCCTGGCATATAATAGGCCTTTGATAAATGATAGATATTCTTACTATAATTGTAGTTAAAATCATACTTCTGGCACGTTGTGCATTAAGACAGTCTTGGAGAAAACCTTCAAGAGTAGTGCAATGAAAAGAATACTGGTCTTGGAAACTTGATAGTAATCTGATTTCTGTCACTAATCTGAACGCTACTTTTGACCAGATTTTCAGCTTGTGTCTAAGACATGGACACTGATACTTAGTTCACGTAGTTATATGGGAATAGTATATTGTTTGTAAATGTGCCTAGTAGTGGAGGTTGGCATAAAATGTGTGGCAAAATATCCGTAGTAAAAGGAATTACAAGTCAGCAGTACTACAAAGCACTTGGAGAAACAGTGATAAAAGGACTGAGAATAAATTTCTGGAGAGAAGGCCCCTTCTTAAGAATGTATCCTTAAGAATTTTATTCCAGCTATATAGCTTGTCACATACACTGAATTTTTCTTTTTAACCACTCCTACACACATACATAAACAGAGACCATGTGGAAAAGATAACTGGTCATTACAGGGTTAGACTGCTTCCTGTTTTCTAGGGGTATCTCATAAAATGAAGTTACATGTCTTAAATATCATACTATTTCATATATGAAAACTTATGGAATAATATAACTCTACTTAGTGTCATGAATATGTGGGTGTTTTAAGTTTTTCTTTTATAGCTTTGTCTTTTTAATAATATTAATACTTTTTAAAAACTTCAATAACCTTGGATGAGCCTGAAATCATAGTGAAGAAGTTTTGGTTTTTCATTCTGTTTACTTCACAGAATCAGATGGTTACTATTTAGAAAAGCCTCTGGTTTCTAAAATTGGCTAGTTACTAAAACTCTGTATTTTCAAAGAAAAAGAGAAAAAGCTTCAGGTAATATAGAACCAACTGGCCAGTACAATAAGAGCATTTTTATTGTTTTAACAGCAAAATCATTAAAAAGTCAAACAGTGCCTATATGAGTAACAAATAAACAAATTAGGAAATTTGGTTAAAAATGTGGTTATTTTTTTCTCTCCCCAAGTACTTATTCCCTGATGCTGCTTCTGAGAAACCATTAGATGGAACTTCTCCAGCAGACAATAATTCTTCATCAGAGAGTGAAGAATATGTAAGTTGATTAAGTTGATTTGAAGTTCAGTGATTAAAATGCATCATATTTCTAAGGGTTTGCCATATTTCTAGTTTAGTAGCATAAGGATCTTTTTATTTTAAAAATCACTTTAAGAAAACTTGAGTGGGGATCATGGCTTCCACTCAGAAAATGACCTGCTATAGAACATTGGCATATTTTGAGTAGCAAGAACTTTTCTGGTAACAATGAAAAAGAAAACAAAATATACTGTGCATGATTGTAGGAATTCCCTCATTTTAGACTTTTCGTAAATCATAAAATGTACATTTTGCAACAGATTCTTTCTTGTATTTCAAACTAGAGAGTGAGTGAAAAACTCTTTAATGAAGTAAAATGAAGTAAAGTTTCCATGTTTTCCCTATCCAGGTCTTTGACAAATTGAGAAATGAGAGTTTAAATGACAGGTATAGAGGTATGTCAGTCTGTTATAGTAGTTAACGTTAAGGAATAGAGTTCATGAAGTAAGGAGGAAAGGCAGAGATTTACATTTTCACTTTCTACCTTCATATTTTTGTTTTGACAGCAAGTATGTACTATTTTTAATTAAGAGTTTTTAAAGCAACATGTGAAATTTGGAATATATCTTAAAGATTCCAGAGAAGAAATTGAAACTTGTAGCTTTAGCCTCACCAAAGTATAGCTTCACTTTTTTGATCCTTGTAGAAATCTTGAAGACATGGAACTGCCTGAGAGTAATTTAGACAGTAATGCATTAGACATTGACAAAAGCTAGTTTGGGTAGGGTAGATTAATTTTAGTATTAAAATCTCTACCCACAAAGTTTTTGATTATACATATAAATATGTTGTTAACAAGTTTTGCTTTGTTTCTATTTTGTTAAATTAGAATCTCTACAATCAGTTTAAATCTGCACCATCTGACAGTTTAACATACAAATTGGCTTTGTGTCTTTGTATGATCAATTTCTACCATGGAGGACTGAAAGGAGTGGCACACCTCTGGCAGGAATTTGTTCTTGAAATGCGTTTCAGATGGGAAAACAACTTTCTGATTCCAGGGTAATAATTTCATTTTCTATTTGTATAAATAGGACTTTTGTTTGTTGGCAGACTTTGACTTTTGGACCATTCTCTTCTAAAAAAATCTGTCCTAAGAAAATAGTAAGAAACTTTGGACATGATTTACATTTAGAGGTATTCACTGCAGCAAATTTATAATAGGGGAAGAAAAAGGTGAAACAACCTAAGTATCAAACGTAAAAAAATGGTTAAATAAATTATGATATATCTCTATAGTGGAAAGTTATGATCCATTACAAGTTTTTTCTCCAAGAATCTCTAATACCATTGGAGATGATCTTAATACTTGTAGCAAAGTATAATATAATACTGCATATATCAAGCACTTTCAATTATATATAGAAAAACAATTGGAAAGAAAATATAGCCAAATATCAACAGTTTTCCCAGGTGTGTAATTATATTTTTATTTTGTTCTTTATACATTTACGTATTTTTCTAAGTGTTATGTAGTGAACATATATTTTTATATTTGGAAGGGAAAATATCTTTAGAGTTTATAATTTTAGGTATTAAATATTACCTGTGATTTTTTTTTGTATAGCTTATGTTGACATTTCACTTAATCACATAAGAGAGTTTAGTTAATGTAAATGTCAATATTACATAGGTTACTGCTCATCTGCATTTGTTTTTCCATGATATGTAGAGATTCATCATATGACTAGCATGAAATGGTGACATCCAAAAATGTTTATCTTATGTCATTTGTCAGGCTCTGCTTAGTTAGATACTCTCTTTGCTGATTACTGGGAATTTAGATGTTTAGAATTACAGGCAGTCCTGGCAAAAGAGAGGTGGAAATTGATGGTTTTTATATTAAGAATCCACTATATTAATTGAGAACTGAAAAAATAGTTTAATCTATTTTATATGGTGTGAATTACTGTATGCTAGCTACTTCCTGGGGTGGATTTAGAGACTTTCTTTTCATTTTAACTTCCTATTAGCTTGGAAACTATCATTAGTTTATTATTACGCTTTGAAATATCTGTTATATTTGCTATTGGTGATTTGTGGGCTAGGAGAATAAAATAAATTTGATCTTAATCTTATTTGCTCCATTTCAGCTGTCTTACCTCTATCACTCTAGTTTTGGTTTCTTATCAATGGCAAAAGTTTGTGGTAGTATAAAAAATATGCATATCTAAAGCAATTTTACTGACACTAATCTTTGTTTTCCCACTACTTTATTTGATAGCTTAGCAGGTGGACCCCCAGATCTAAGATGTTGTTTACTACATCAGAAACTACAGGTAAAGGTTTTCCAGTGACCATATATAATTGTGACCTTGAGTCAATTGAAGCTTAGATCTAATGCTAAATTTCAGTTTGGATTATAGGCTATTCTATTTGTGCTGCTGTAGGTTACTTAAAATCACTATAAGTCACAACAAGATCTAGGGAAAGGGTGGGAATATTTAATGAAAATTAAATATTCAAGCAGTGGGTAGATTTTGATTTTATTGTAACTAATTCAAATATATATATTTCTGTTTCCTTAAGATGTTAAATTGTTGTATTGAAAGAAAGAAGGCACGTGATGAGGGGAGAAAGACAAGTGCTTCAAATAATGTAACTAACACATATCCAGGGGATGCTGGAAAACACGGAGACCAGTTGGGGCCAGATAATCTAAAAGATGTGGATAAAGAAAAGGGAGAAGTGGGAAAATCTTGGGATTCTTGGAGTGATAGCGAAGAAGAATTTTTTGAATGTCTAAGTGATACCGAAGAACTTAAGGGAAACGGACAAGAGAGTGGCAAGAAAGGAGGACTTAAGGAGATGGCAAATTTAAAACCAGAAGGACGACTCCACCAGCATGGGAAACTTACGTTGCTGCATAATGGAGAACCTCTGTACATTCCAGTAACCCAGGTAGGACATGGATTGTCCCTTTAAATTTTAATTTTAAAGTAATTTGTTGTTTATATAACTTCATCCTAGTAGATGATTGCTTTGGGTAGGGGCAGTTCTTTAAACAGTCTATGTTCAGTGATCTAAGATTTGAAATCTAAAATTGTAGCAGTTTTTAGGTCTACCATTTTTGAAATTAAGAAATGTTTTGAAGTGTAAGTAGATAGTTTAGTTCATTATATATAAGATAATCTATTGTTTCTTAAATTAAGTGATGAATACTCACATTTTTATTTTTTTATTTTTAAGTATATTTTATTGATTATGCTATTACAGTTTTCCCAATTTTTCCCTCTTTATCCCCCCTCCACCCTGCACTCCCCAACCCTCCAGCATTCCCCTCCTCTCCCACTCTGCTTAGTTCATGTCCATGGGTTGTACATATAAGTTGTTTGAGTTCTCTGTTTCCTATACCATTTTTCATGTCTCCCCATCTATTTCATGCCTACCAGTTAAGCTTTTTCTTCCCTGTACCTTTTCCCCCCTATTCCTCCCTTCCCCCTCCCCACTGAAAACCCTCCATGTGATGTCCATTTCTCTTACTTTGTTGCTGTTCTAGTTGTTTGCTTAGGGGGTTTTTTTCATTGTTTTTCTTTATTTTTTTAGGCTCATTTGTTGATAGTTGTGAGTTTGTTGTCATTTTGCTGTTCATATTTTTGATCTTCTCTTTCTTAGATAAGTCCCTTTAACATTTCATATAATAATGGCTTGGTGATAATGAACTCCTTTAACTTGACCTTATCTGGGAGTCACTTTATCTGCCCTTCCATTCTAAATGATAGCTTTGCTGATGATAACTTTGCTGGATAGAGTAATCTAGGTTGTAGGTCCTTGCTTTTCATCACTTTTGAATACTTCTTGCCAGTCCCTTCTAGTGTGCAAAGTTTCTTTTGAGAAATCAGCTGGCAGTCTTATGGGAACTCCTTTGTAGGTAATTAATTGCTTTTTTCCTTGTCCTTTTAGGATTCTCTCTTTATCTTTTTTTTTTTTTTTTTTTTAAGATTTTGTTCATTTATTTTTAGAGAGGAAGGGAAGGCGAAAGAGAGGGAGAGAAGCCTCCGTGTGTTCCCACATGCCCCCTACCGGGGAATGTGGCCCACAACCCAGGCATGTGCCCTGACCGGGAATCAAACTGGCGACCCTTTGGTTCACAGGCCAGCACTCAATACACTGAGCCACACCAGCTAGTGCATTTCTTTTTATATTTAAAAGCCCATGTAACTACCAGCTAGGTCAAAATATAGAAAATTCCACCATGCTAGAATAATACTGATCAATAGAACTTTTTGTGAAGATGAAAATGTATATTTTCTATCTCTGCTGTCCAGTACTATAGCCCTTATCCATATATGGCCATCGAATGCTTGAAATGTGGCTAATGCACCCGAGGAACTGAATTTCTTATTTAAATTTTAATAACAAGATGTATTGGATAGCATAACCCAGTACTCCCCTCCAGGTAACTCTTTTTCTAACTTTTATCACTATAGGTTAGTTTTGTTAGTTTTTGAACCTAATAAATGGAATCATACATTGTGTACTCCTGTGTTGAACTTTTTTTATTTAACTACCGTCTGTGAGATTCATCCATATTGCTGTATGTATTGATACGGCCTGGTTATTACTTTGTAGTATATTATATGAATATGCCATAATTTGCTTATCCATTCACCTGTTGATCGAAATTGAGTTGTTTACAGTTTGAACTGTCATTTAAAAAAATGAACATTCTTATATAGTGAACATAGGCACTTTCTTTTGGAGATATTCTGAGAGTAAAATTTTTGGGTTACATGGTAGAAATATGTTTTGGCTTTAGTAGATATTACTAGTCTCCTAGTGTTTGAACTAATTTACATTCTCTTCAGTATTGTATAATAACTTTAGTTTATTCCATATAATTCCTGACATTTGTTGTGTCAGGAGCCCAAACACCACTCCCAGGTTTGATGGTTTGCTAGGAGGACTCCCAGGACTCATCATACAGTCATGCTCATGGCTATAATTTATTACAGCAAAAGGATGCGAAGCGAAACCAGCAGAAGAAATGGCACATGGGACAGAGTTCAGAGGATATTAAACACAAGCTTCCAAGAGAGTCCCCTCTCAGTGTAGTCACACAGGATGCACTTAAATCTTCCAGCAATGAATTGTGACAATACATAAAATGTTGTCTACCGGGGAAAGTTGTTAGAGGCTCGGTGCTCATGGTTTTTATTGAGGGCTGACATCCAAACCCTATGTTTAGGGAACCTCTGCCTAGCACATATCAAACTTCCAGACTCCCAGAAGGAAAGCAGGTATTCAGCATAAGCCACATTACTTGCACAAAGAGTTTAAGCACAGTGAACCATTTTAATCAGTTCTGACTATGATGGGGACCCTACCAAAATCCAAGTTCCCAGATGCCACCCAAGAGCCAGCGTTGCAAAGAAGCCTTTCTCAGGATAATAGTGTGAGGCCTGCTATGGTAACTCTTCTTGGCACACTGGATAATTTCAGTCATTTACATTTTTGCCTTTCTGTTAGGTCTGCAGTAGTATCTCATGTTTTTACATTTCCCTAATGAATAATGATACCTAACACATTTTCATATATTTATAGCCATTTGGATATCTTCTTGGTGAAGTGCCTGTTTAAGACCTTTGCCTATTTTCTAAGTTAGTTGTCTTTTTTCTTACTGCTTGGTAGGAATTCTTCATATATTCTGGATATGAATCCTTAGTCATATACATGTATTAGAAATAATTTTTCCTATTCTCTAACTTGTTTATTCACTTTTAAATGATTTTTTTTATTGTTGTTCAAGTACAGTTGTTTTCATTTTCCCACCACCACTTTTCCCCACCTCCCACCCTCAATGTTATCCCTGCCTTTGGCTTTGTTCATGGGTCCTTTATACTTGTTTCTTGACAACCCTTCCCCTTTTTTCCCGTTATCCCTCTCCCCCCGTCTGCTCTGGTTACTGTCAGTTTGTTCTCTGTTTCCGTATCTCTGGTTCTATTTGGCTTGCTTGTTTGTTGATTAGGTTCCACTTACAGGTGAGATCATATGGTATTTGTCCCTCACCACCTGGCTTATTTCACTTAGCATAAAGCTCTCCAGATCCATCCATGCTGTCGCGAAAGGGTAGGAGTTCCTTCTTCCTTTCTGCTGCATAGTATTCCATCGTATAAGTGTACCACAGTTGGGGTTTTTTGTTTTTGATTTTGTTTTTTACCTACTATGTAACTTACTTTTTATTTAAAATATCTTACATTCATGATGGATGCTTGCTGGGTTTTGCTACACGTTTTAATGTTAAAGGTTAAAACTGTTTTACATGCAAGTAGTGTGAATAGTTCCCCCCATATAGGATCATTGATTATAAAATGATGACATACCACTAGGGTTATCTTTTCTAACTGAAAAATTAACAACTGTCTAATTATATTTCCTCCAAAACCACAAACTGAGTAGTAACTGAATCTCTAGCCAACACATTCAAGGCTGAGAGGATTAAAAACGCAGAAACAACCCCCCAGGTCTAATTAGGGGAGCCCTGCTACATACAGGCTGATCTTTATCAGTGGTGCTCCTTGACCCCAGGAAGCTGGCAGACATCCTAATAACCCAAATCAGAGCATTTACCTCAAGTAGCCTTTTTCCAGCCTCCAGCTCATGAATAAAGATAATACATTGCTAATTCTATTTCAGAAAACTTTTGCAAGTTGTTTTATTTACAATGCCAACTTTTAAAAGGTCACTAAACTAAAGTAACTGGACGATAAACTAGGAAGAAATCGCTTTACAAAAAGAGGAAAAGCCCAAAGTGCCACTTACCATAGAAAACCCACAATTCAGTTTTATTTAGAGTAAAGAGAAAAACTTTTTGATCATACTGGAAGAGACTCAACCATAGGTTTGGAGCCTGTACCCAAACTACACATGCAATGAGGATAGTACTCTGCTAATACAGTTGATTTGCTGCTGCATTTGTCTACTGTTTGTCTAATATTAACAATTATAAACAGCAGTGCAACTAGTATTTGGAACAATCCTTACAGTGTTACAGTGTCAGGCACAACGTCTCACTTCTCTTCACTCCACTGGTTCTCTTTGCATACCTAGGCTTCCTCTTCTTTGGTAAAGTCATTTTTGATGTTGAAGGTCTTATGAATCTCCTCAGGGGTGTTCCCCTTGATCATATTGGCAACAGCCTTGCACGTAACGTCTAGCAAACCTTTGATGTCTAAATAGTTTGCAGCCAGAATAAGTTCAAAAAGTGTTCCTTGGTCAACTTTCAGGAATTCTTGGTCCTATACAGGGATATCATCGGTTCATTTTTCTTTGTTCTCATCATCCTCAGGAGGAGGAGGGGTCATCCTTGTGGTGGGTGCACCACTGAATGACCTTTTTTAATATTGCTGCATTAACATTTGGTAGAGGAACTGGGTCATCATCGCCTTCATTATCCATTCCCAAATCTTCTAATATGGTCTTGATACTCACAGATGCTTTGGCAATTTCAACATCACCTTCAAATATCTCTCCATCAGAACTCTGCAACTTAATTGAAGGCATGGTGCTCAGTAGAGAGCGGGCCGGAGACTGACAAGAGCGGGGAAGTGTCCACAGACACAACAAGGAAAGGTGGAGAACAAGGTCCCTTATACCACAGTTTTTGATCCACTCATTTACTAAAGGGCACTTAGGTTGCTTCTAACACTTGGATATTGCAAATTGTGCTACTATGAACATTGGGGTGCATAGATTCTTTTGAATTAGTGTTTCAAGATTCTAAGGGTATAATCCTAATCCCAGCAGTGGATTGGTGGGTCAAAACGCAGATCCATTTTTTTTTTCTGAAGAAAATTCCATACTGTTTTCCACAGTGGCTGCACCAGTCTGCATTCCCACCACTAGTGCACTTGGGTTCCCTTTTCTCCACAACCTTGCCAGCACTTGTTGTTTGTGGATTTGTTTATGATGGCCATTCTGACTGGTGTGAAGCGGTGTCTCATTGTGGTTTTAATTTGCATTTCTCTGATGGCTAGTGATACTTTCATCTGTCTCTTGGCCTCTTTATGTCCACTTTGGAGAAGTGTCTGTTCAAGTCCTTTGCCCATTTTTAATTGGATTATTTGTCTTCCTGGAGTGTAGTCATGTGAATTCTTTATATATTTTGGAGATCAAACCCTTATCCAAGATATCTTTGGCAAATATATTTTCCCATACGGTTGGTTCCCTTTTTATTTTTCTAATGTTTTCCTTAGCCATGCAGAAGCTTTTTACTTTGATGAAGTCCCATTTATTTACTCTTTCCTTTGTGTCCCTTGCTCTAGGGGACATATCATTGAAAATATTGCTGTGTGGAATGTCTGAGATATTCCTGCCTATGTTCTCCTAGGACTTTTTAAGGTGTTGTGACTTGGAGCTTCCTCTGGTGATGTCAGATGTTGACCCCTAAAAATGTTGACTTTAGGCATCTTGTTCGAGACTTCAGGGATCTACTGTCTGTGGCTGACTCCTTCAGTTGTTAATCTAGTAACTCTGCACTCAGCAGTCAGGCGGAAGCACCATAGGGTGGGATAGAATCCCTCCTGTGGTCTGGGCTATTGTTCCCCCTCAGGCTGCTGCAGTCCCGAGGGCAGTGGACTGCCTGAGCGGGGTGGCTGCTGGGGTATGGGGGGTGACTCAGCACCAGGATCCCAGTACCTACTCTTTCAGTTCTCTCCCCAAGGCCTCCATCCCCAGTCTCTCCTCAAGCATCTACAGTCCCGTCTACAGTCCCATCTGCCCCCATCCCGTTTTCCGGAGCCCAGGGTAAGTGGCTGCAAATGAAAATTTGTGTGTTGGTCCTTTAAATGGCTTTTTTCATTTCCAGCCATCTGTCTCTGGCAGAGAGCAGCCCTGCCACTTTTTGCTACTGGTTATTATCTGTGTACTTTTTGGGCTCTGGTGCTCTAGGCTAGGGATTCCAGCTTGGAGGTGTAGACCCCACACTTCTCAGGGGGGTCCCACCAGCCACTTAATTATCCCTCCAGCGCTGCCACCTATGGGCACCCAACCAGCTTTCTCGAGTCTCCACCATACTTCTTACCAGTGAGGTTGTGCTGAAGCTGATTCTTCTGTCCTGTCTGAGATTATAAGGCTTCTCTCGCTATTATTCAGTTGTTTGTTTTAGGTGATTTCTCCACAATTTTGTCGTAATTCCAGATTGGTCCTAGGAGGAAGTTAGTGTGACTTCCATTTACTCCTCTACCATCTTGCCTGGGTCTCACTTTCTTAATGATTAGTTAAATTGGTATTTTTAATTTTAATAAGTCCTATCCAACAATGTGTTTCTTATGTGGATAGTACTTTTGTCTCTCATTTAAGAAATTTTTGCCCTGACCATTGTGGCTCAGTTCGGTGGATCATAATCCCATAAACCTAAAGGTTGCAGGTTTGATTCCCAGTTGGGCACATGCCTAGGTTGCAGGTTCAGTTCCTTTTCTCTGTCATCGATGTTTCTCTGCCTCTCTTTCCCTCCCTCTCTCCTAAAATCAATAATCATGTCCTTGGGTGAGGATTGGGGGGGAAAAAAGCTGCACTTCAATGACCCTCACATAGGCTCTTATATATATATATTTTTTTTTTCTGGGAGCTTTATTATTTTACCTATTTATGTTTGTGACCTACTTCACATTGACTGTATTTGGTATAAGGAAGAGGTTAAGATCCTCTTTTTTTTGTAAGGATATGCAATTTTGTTCCAACACCATTATTCAAAAGGTCTACCTTTTCCCACAGAGTGGCCGTGGTATCTTTGTTGTAAATCATGTGACTGTGTATGTATCGGTATGTTTCTGAATTGTGTATTCTGTTCTGTTAGTCTCTTTGTCCTTATGCCAGTAATGGACTGTGTTTATTACTATAGCTTTATAATAAGTGTTTCTATCTTATAATGTAAATCATCTAACTTTGTTCTTCAAGATCATCTTGGCTATCCTTTGCACTTCTTGGGTTTTTTGGGTTTTCTGTTTTGTGTTTGTTTTCTTTTTTCTTGGTACACTTGAGAATCACCTTGGCAGTTTCCACATACAAAATAATCCTGCTTGGATAGTAATTCATATTGCATTGAATTTATAAATCAATTTAGAAAGAATTGAAATCGTAGCAATACTGAGTTCCATGACCATGAAATATCTTTTATTCTCTTTATGGTTTCTTTTACCTTGTCTAATCAGTTTTATAGTTTTTAATGTAGAGGTTTTATGTATCTTTCATTAGATATTTTAAAGTCTTTATAATTTTTAAATGTTATGAATGGTATTTAATAACCATTTTAAATTTAATTTCTAAGTTTCCCCTGACATGTAGAAAGTTGATTTTTGTATATTGACTTTGGATCTATAGCAATCTTATTCCATTCACTTATTATTTGTCATAGTTTGTAAATTATTTGGGTTTTCCTATGAACAGAATCATGTTGTCTGTTTATATCGACAAATTGAGTTTTGATTTAAAAACCTTTACATTTCTAAAAAATTTCCATGCCTTACTACACTGGCTGGGACCTCCAGTACAGTGTTGAATAGTGGATATCTTTCTCATGTTTCCAATCTCAGAAGAAAAGCTTGTGATGACTGTTGAGGGTATCTGAGGTGCCATAGATATCATTAATCATAATAGGGAAGTTCTCTTTTATTCCTGGTTTCTGAAAGTTTATATTATGGAACAGGTATTGTATTTTGTCAAATGCTTTCCCTGCATATTGAGATTATCATATGATAATTGGGAGTTTTAAATGAAATTACATGTGGTAAATGAATAACAGTCTCCAGTCCAAAGTAAGCATTCGATTTTTAGCTATTATTCTTCTGAGGACTTTTTCTTATATAAGATATAAGTGCCTGGTATTGCTTCTCAAGATGCAAAGATTTACTTTTAAAAGTATTAGTAACTGGTTTCATATTCTGAAATGGATTGATGAGTTGTTATAATAGTACAGAGGGATGTTGGGATATTTGCTAATTTTAAACATGAATTCTGTTAACTTTATTATCCGTGCTTATATTGTTTCTTTGTCAGATGTCTATCATTTAGGAGATTAGTTTTTTGGTTTGACAGGCCTTATGCTTTTTGCTTCATGGTATCCTTTTAAAATAAATTATATTTTAGATATTTTATCACTGTTCTATCACTGTTTTGTGTAATACTATTTTTAGTATTAGGACAGAATATTCTAAGGCTAAAAACCAAGTGTATGTTTTTTCTTATTTTGTTATGAAGTATGCAATTGGTATTGAGATTTTGTTCTATAGACCTGGGTTTGGGGATCTGGTAGAACTAGATTCAAGCCCTCACACCACCACTTATTAACAAACAGTACTGCTAGTAGAAGCCATGTTTCCTCTCTCAGCCTTTTTTTCTCTCTAAAGAAATAATTTTGTTTACATTTTCTAGAGTTTTATGTAACTACAGTATCGTTTGTGGGGGGTTTTTGTTGTGGTGGTGGTAATCTTTTAGCATTATTTTAAGATTCACACAAATGTTGTGTGTATCAATAAGCATTCATTGTTATTGCTTAGTAGTGCTCCATTGAGTGGATCTATCACAGATCGATTCTTTTTTTGATGACTGTTCCAAAAATGAGCATTTGAAAACTTTTGAAGGTGATGGATATATTCATTATCTTGATGGTGGTGATTGTTTCATGGATGTATATTTAGCAATTATTGCTAAGTACTCTTTCAATTATTGTATGTTGATTACAGTTCAAAAAAGTTGTTAAAAAATTAAATTGTCATACAATGAATAATTGAGAAGAAGGAAAACATGGAAGTATTTCTGTGTTGTCCTAATAATGCATCTCCAGTTTTAAACCTTACCCATTGTTTAGTGAACCAAAATTAAATACTCTAAAAGCCACTAATGGTTTGCATTACTCTGAGTTGTTTAGGATTAAATCACATACCATTTTTAAAAGCATTTGGCAGCAAATTAATGTTAACGTTATATTTTTATGGTATATTCTTTCTCTTTCCAAGTTTTAATTAACAGTACTTCCTAATTTTAATGATCTAGTTGTAGATTGTCTTGGTTTGATTGGGTTAATAAACAGTCCAAGAAGGTTGTTCTAGAAGCTCAAGTTTTATTTTTCTTCAAAAGGCTATGTTTCTCTCATTTAGTTCACATGCTTCAGTTTCCACCTTTGAATTTATTCTAAATCTGAAATAATTAAAACTTATTTTTCTCTCAACATGTATCATATGTATTATGAAATTAATTTTTATATCTTTAGGAAATCTGGGCAAATTTTTAGTCAATTTTACTATCTTCAAAGTTAATCTTATTTGAATTATAACCACTATATATGTGCTTATATTATAAAATGTCTGAAATTAAAAATGATCCCAGTTAAAACCAATATAATTTCAAACTTGAGAAGTTAGCTTAAAATGTGCCATTAATCACTAATAAATAAATAAATAGCTTTATTTAGGTCCTTGCCTCATAAGAATTCAAACATACTCCTAGTCCTTTCATCTAGACTAAGCCAGCTTAAAATTTATGGTTAGGAAAAGCATCAAGATTTGATCCAGGACTCTAGTGCCAGGGCTAGGAGAGACACCTGTGGAGAATGTGAGCAGGAGTCCTGAGCTAGGAGATTGAACAAACTAGTCGTTCTCAAAGTCAGTATCAGACAGATGTCCTAGATTCCCTCTTAAGTTTGCCACTTGGTAGTTTTGTCACTTAAAGATCTTGGGGAAGGCATTTTATCTCTGCACCTCAGTTTCTTCATCAATTATAAAATGCCCTGGCCACCTCTCAGTGCTCGTATGAGATCATGTGTATGAGAAAGCTTTGGACATAGTCAGAATTTTTATATATGAAAATATATGCTCCTCATGCTACTTACTACCTTTTGATACTGTTCTTCACTTATAGTTGGCCTGAGATTTCCAGGTGGGAGGAATAGTCATTATCCTTCCATCCTTCAATTTCAGGGCTACAGGACAATGAAAACTAGCTCCTTCATAAGAGGAAGGAAGGCCTCTTCTTTTGAGTTGTACTGTTTCATCGAAGATTCATATAATTTTTGAATTTGACTGAATCATTTTGAAGAGAGAAAGTAGAGAGTATGAAGCTTATACCAACCTAAGTATTTTGTTTCTAAGTTATAGCATTTATTGAGCATGTGCCAGGATTTATTCTTCACAGCAGAACGCTTGCATGATTGTCCAAGGTCTTAGAGCTGGATTCCAGCACAGTCATGTTGCTTCTAGGGCCCAGACTCTTAACTACACTGTCATACTGCCATTTTAATTATTATTCAACCCAGAGCATTAGTGGGAGACTTTAAAAGTGATGCATGTTCATTGTAGAGAAAAGAAAACAGTGCTGGGAACTGAAGGGTCGCCATTTGGATTACCAGTCAGGGCGCAAGCCTGGGTTGCTGGCCAGGTCCCCAGTAGGGGGCACGTGAGAGGCAACCACACATTGTTATTTCTCTCCCTTTCTCCTTCCCTTCCCCTCTCTCTAAAAATAAATAAATACAATCTTTAAAAAGAAAACAAAACTCATAATTTTATAATCCAGAGATAATCACTGTTAGAGTAGTTCCCTCCCATTTTTCCTATATCAAACCATTTTCCTGTTAATGTATATTCAGATTCTTTCCACTTTTCACACTATAGTAATGTTGCACTGAGATTACTAGAAGTAGAACTGTTGGATCAGGGGACATGTCATAAATGCTTGCCATGTAATGATTTCCAGATTGTTGTCTGGGCAGGCTTATTCATTATATTCTCTTCTGTAGCGTTTGAAAGTGCCCCATTTAGGTTCGTTTAAAAAATTAGTATGATACAAGAAAAAAGAAGTTATTTTCTTTTTGTTTCTTGCTCTGTGTTCAAGTGCCATAGCTTTACCATGCTTCTCTGACAGATGGTTGTGAAAATTATTTATCTTTAAGGCAGTGGATCTCACCTGGGGAGGATTTTGTCCCCCAGGGATATTTGGCAATGTCTGTAAACATTCTTGATTGTCACGAGGTGGAGTGGTACTACTGGAATCTAGTAGGTAGAGGCCAGAGGTGCATTGGACAGGCCCCATGAGAAAGAATTATTCAGTCTAAAATGTCAGTAGTATTGAGGCCTAGAAACATTATTGTAGTTTATAATAAGCTCCTGAAATCTAGAAGAAATCTATTGACAAATGCTCTGAATACTTCTACATCTTGTCCTATTATGTAACAAGATAAAAGTTTATGTTTTTCAGGCTTTAATTAACAACAAAAGCAAGCAAGCTTTGTTTGGTTAGTCTGTGTCTAGATTGTTGAGTTGTTCATATTTCAAATATAAAATCTAATGGAATCAATTCTCAGAGAACTTTCCTAAAGCCCTTTGAAAGGTTTGAAATGTTTTCTGTCACTCTTTTGATGATTCTACAGTATATCCTCCTTTAAATTTACCTTAGCTGCTTTTTGGGGCATGGGTGGGGGTGTGGGTTACACTAAACTATGTAATGTCTCTGATTCCCAGTTATTTAGGGGCTTTTATTTGGGGTTCATTTCATTTACCTTTAATTTTCATGTCTATCAATTTTCTTCTCTTATAATCATAAAAACCTTTTTACAGCTAGTGATAATACACATAAAAATATCACTAGGATTTTACTTCTGTATCATTAATAGGCAGGAAAATGTTCAGTGCACCCAAATTCCTCTATCTTGTAGCCATCAATCCTCACCAAGGAGATTATGATGATCTTGTCTGTTGGGGGAGGAAGGAAGATGCTGAAGGTCATATTTAATTCATTTTTATTAACTTGTTACATTTTTATGTAGGTTCCAAAAAACTTGTAAATTTCTCTGAATTCTTTTAAATACGTGTCTTGGGAATGCTAGAGCTGAAATAATTGTCTTTATTCTATTTTTATAGTTCTGCTTTGTCTCCAAAAAGACTGTTTGTGTGCTTTTGTCCTTTTGTGCTTCACAGGAACCCGCACCTATGACAGAAGACCTGCTTGAAGAGCAGTCAGAGGTTTTAGCTAAATTAGGTACATCAGCAGAAGGGGCTCACCTCAGAGCGCGCATGCAGAGTGCGTGTCTGCTGTCAGATATGGAGTCTTTTAAGGTAGGTCACGCTGTCAGAGCTCGGGATTCTATTTTGAGTTATTCTGAGATGAAGCTGTGAAAGTCACTTGATAAAGTGGAATGAAGACCTGAATGTCTTTTTTATTAAAAGTTTTTATTTCATCAGTAGGTAATGACACCCTACTTCTGTCCCCTAGAGGTCGTATTCATAGTTGCTTCTTAAGTTTAAAGAAAGAAAAGAACAATCTTTGAATAATAGTTGAAAGTTCAGAATTGAATTATTTTTATATGTGCATTGGGATGTCTTCCTTTGTGTATGTTCAACCAATATAATGCACGGCTTTTAGAAAACCCTTAGGATTTAACACAGGGTCCTTCATTTAACAGACCTTTGATGTCCTATTTTGTGACTTGCACTATGATTTGATAAGTAAGAAATACAGTATTTATCCTCACAGTCAATTAAGAAAGGTGATGTGTAAATAATTATGTGGTAAGTTCTCTAATGACGGTAAGGTCTAAAAGATGACTGACTCTACTGAGTGGGTTATGGAAGGTTTCGCAGATGAGTAACCATTTAGGATGAGAAAGCCTTTGCTACCTGGAGAAGACTATTTTAGGCTTAAATATAGGCCTGTATCTAGACCATAGAGAATTCAGAGAATGGTGACATTTGGCTTATTAGCTTGAAAACACAGGGATGAAGAAAAGTTGTTTTTTTTTTTTTTAATTTTTGAAAGAAAAGGCAGGTCTGTGTGTGTGTAGATACAGATATAGATGTAGATGTAGATATAGATTTAAAAATAAAATAAGACAAGTGCTTAGCCCATTGGGCCACAGGCTTCTCTTTCCTACTGCTGATATTCTGAACAGTCTCCCCGGCCCAGACTGTCCTCCTTAACCTGCCTCTACCTGTGATGGCCTCCATCCTCCCATTCCTTATGCCCTCCCTACTCAGCCCTGCTTTGCTGCTTTGTAGGCCAGACTGAGTTGGACTTTTTTTCCCAACATAAACAACCCATGAAAGCCTATGACACTTTTATCTTTCCTAATAGCAAATTTGTGACAATACAAGGGAGCCTCTTTATTCCCTGCTTATTTCCCCTGTATTTATTAAAAGAAAAAGTCTTCAGTAAACCTTTTAAGAGCTGCATGTTTTCCTTAGAGAGTTAAAAAGATACAGAAAATCTGTGAGTTCTATTCTGCTGTGAAATAAGAAAAAGAATATATTGTTTCAAAACAAACAGTTGGTATAGTGATAAAGAGAAATCGGTTGGCTCTCAGGGCATGTGTTAAACCAAAAAGGTTGATCAGGGAATTGGTATGGGGGCGGGGTGAGGGGCATGCAGTAGGAAGCACTAGCCTGCCCAGCAGCTGTTTTCTGCCTGTCCTTTACCTGCCTTCATATTCATCTACCCTGTCCTGCTACAGTGTCCTTGCAGAGGCAAGTACAGAGTGAAATTCCAAATTGGGACTGTAAATGCTTTTCCCCCATAGAAACATATTGGTGCCTGATGGTAAGGTTCTATATAATTCCTTTAACACTGTGCTTCAGCAAAATTATGATTCCTGAAATTCTTTTGGATTAATCTGGGAACCTACAAATCTCTTACAGCATTGTTTTAATCAGAAAATAAACAGTATTTCAAATAGTCTTTTTACATATCTCTTCCTATGTAGAAATCAGATACTATATTTAAGGAAACATGTAGTCACTCTAAAATAAATAAGGGTTCTCTCTCCCGTTTTACATAGTGATGGCTTCCTTTAAGGGCCCTTGGGAGAATTCCCAGAGCTTTTTGATAAATGCTGATATGTACCTGAGGTACCTATACCTGAGAATTCCAGGACAGGGACTGTGTTCAAGCATGCCCTTGGAGTACATACCCATAACAGCAGAATCAAGATAAGCCATAGCTGAAGGGAGCCTCAACCTACTCCTGGTAGCTCTTTGTTTAGCTTGGTATATATAGTAAGGACAACCAGAGGGAAAAATTCTGGTATGGACTACTGTCTGTCTTTAACACATTCTATGGTACAGGAGGTCAATATTATTTTCTTTTTTTTTTTTTTTTAAGTTCTCCCTCTTTACCCAAGGCCCATGTATAGTTTCCTAAGATGTTTTCGTGTGGGTGTGGTGTTGCCTGGTTAATATCCAGATCTTAAATCCTGAATCATGCAGTAATCTTGACCCTTTGCAGTTCACAGCAGTACTTTGTTGCTGTGTTGCCATAGCCCTTATAAGTGTATGTTGTTGACTCTCAGTTAAGGAGCTCCTCTGATTTCTCTCCCCATAGGGGGATTTCCTAAATTGAGGATGGTTAAGCTGGGAGCTGGTGAGCTCAAGAGGGAGAAATTGTCACTTTTGCTCTTCACATTTAAGACTACCCATTCTCATCATATCTGTTTGCATTTTGGTCTTTTAATTTAATTTAAAAAGAAAGAAAATCACCTTCCATTTAGCACTTTGTTAATGCTTACATCACTTAGTATTTCAGGAAATTAAATATAGTACTTACAGCAGGAAGATTATGTTATGGTAGGAAATATAACCAAAGGTATGTGTTTATTGTAGGTACACATATCTTTTGAGTATTACAGGATGATACATACACCCATCCTTATTACTCAGCTAATATATTATTGGACACTTGCAAAAAAGAACTCTGTGGCATACCACTAACATCGTGAAGCCTCTTATTTTTTTCCTAGGATTGAATGCAGAATTACTTAAAGGATTTTGAAATGTGCCATTGTTAATTCTATAGAATTATTCACCAAGTAAAGTTTTAATTAGTTAGTTTCCAGAAACCTGAAAAACAATAGTTTGAATTTCAATTCCTTAATAGCACAAAAGCAATTTTTGTGATGGTAATTTGTTACATAAAGCTCAAGAATTTGATGGCTGAATAGAACATTTTTGAGGTTAGCTGATATTTACTGCAGTACCAATATTAGTTTATTAAAGAAAAAATGAGTAGAACATTTCCATTGTTGTGTTATTCTGATTATGTTGTGTATTATTTACTTACACTTACTTGATACTTTTCTAAGTACTATATTTTAAACTGTGTAACTTATCTGTTTAAGACAATCCTTTTCACTTTACATCAAATTTTTATTTCCAAATTCATGAAGTGAAAATGTTTTCTTTTTCTATAAAACACCAAAAAAAAATTCTTCTGGTACTTAAACATCTGATCTGTTTTTGAGGTAACACCCAACTCATGTCACCTATTAGATTTTTCTAAAAATTAGGTAGGCTTTTTTGTGAAAGGGAAAGTATTAATATGATTTTGCAAATAGGTTATCAGTAACTGTTGATTTTTATTTGAATCTGCTGAAATGTTTGCCTTGTTTTAGGCAGCTAATCCAGGTTGTTGTCTGGAAGATTTTGTGAGATGGTACTCACCCCGGGATTATATTGAAGAGGAAGTCATTGATGAAAAAGGAAACACGGTTCTGAAAGGAGAACTGAGTGCCCGAATGAAGATTCCAAGCAACATGTGGGTAGAAGCCTGGGAAACAGCTAAGCCAATTCCTGCGAGAAGGCAAAGGAGACTCTTTGATGATACACGGGAAGCAGAAAAGGTAACTGAGGTTTGGGTATCTAATACTAAAATGGTAATTATTGATCTCCCTTATAAAAACTCACTGTCATAGACATGAAAGCTTTGGACAAACCTGAGAAGCAAAACATTGAAATTTAATGGTCCTTTTATATATCTATTATTTACATATAAGATATTAATTAGAACTAGTTGCAGGTTGGACCAAAAATGAGACATGCATATTTTATGTGGAATACTTAGCATGGGATTGTCTGACAGCATATATCAAAAGCCTTAAAAATGGTCATGTCCTAAGATGGAGGCATGGGTACGTACACTTCACTTCCTCACACAACCGTAAGAAGGACAATAACAAATTTAAATACAAGAAGCATCCAGAACTGCCAGAAAATCAAACTGTATGGAAGTCTGACAGCCAAGGAGTTAAAGAAGAAACATTCATCCAGACTGATGGAGGGGTGAAGACAGGCAGCCGGGGCATAGAGGATGCACAGCAAGTTAGTAGGCTGAGTGGTACCACATTCACCTGTGGAAAAGCCAAGAGAAACAACTAGGGAACAAGACAGACCGCACAACCCAGGGTTCCAGCATGGGGAAATTAAACTTCAAAACCTGAGGGGGTTGCAGTAGTGGGAGAAATTACCTGCCTCACAGGAAAGTTCATTGGAGAGACCCATAGGGTCCTAGAACATACACAAACCCACCCACCCACGAATTAGCACCTGAAGGACCCAATGTGCATGGGGGTAGCAGAGGAAGTAACTGAAAGCTGGCTAAGAGCCGAGCAAGGGGCATTGTTCCCTCTCGGACCCTCCCTCACATACATCGCCACAACTCAGTGAAGTAGGTTGCCCCGCCCTGGTGAATACCTAAGACTCTGCCCCTTACAACGTAACAGGTGTGCCAACACAAAGAAACGTGGCCCAAATGAAAGAACAGATCAAAACTCCAAAAATAGAACTAAAGGAGAAGGAGGTAGCTAACCTAGCAGATGTAGAGTTCAAAACACTGAGTCAGGATGCTTACAGAAATGATTGAGTATGAATGTGAAATAGAGGAAGAAGCAAAGGCTATGTGAAGTGAAATAAAAATATACAGGGAACCAACAGTAAAGGGAAGGAAACTGGGATTCAAATCAACGATTTGGAATAGAAGGAAAAAAGAAACATTCAACTGGAACAGAATGAAGAAATATGAATTCAAAAAAATGAGGAGAGACTGAGGAACCTCTGGGACAACTTTAAACATCCCAACATCTGAATCATAGGGGTGTCAGAAGGAGAAGAACAGGAGCAAGAAATTGAAAACTTATTTGAACAAATAATGAAGAAAAATTTCCCCTATCTGGCCAAGGAAATAGACTTTCAGGAAGTCCAGGACGCTCAGAGAGTCCCAAAGAAGTTGGACCCAAGGCACACACTAAGGCATATCATAATTACCCAAGATTATAGAAAAGGAGAGAATTAAAAGCAGCAAGAGAAAAGGAGAGAGTTACCTACAAAGTTGTTCCCATAAGACTATCAGCAAATTTCTCAAAAGAAACCTTGCAGGCAAGAAGGGGCTGGAAAGAAGTATTCAAAGTCATGAAAGGCAAGGACCTACATCCAAGATTACTCTATCCAGCAAAGCTATCATTTAGAATGGAAGGGCAGATAAAGTGCCTCCCAGATGAGGTAAAGTTAAAGGGGTTCGTCATCACCAAGCTCTTATTATATGAAATGTTAAAGGGACTTAGCTAAGAAAAAGAAAATCAAAACTAAACAGTAAAATGACAACAAACTCAAAGGTATCAACAATTGAATCTAAAAACAAAAACAAATGAAGCCAACAACTAGAACAAGAACAGAATAACAGAAATGGAGATCACGTGGAGGGTTATCAGCAGGGAGTTGGGGGGATAATAGGGAAAAGGTGCAGGGAATAAGAAGCATAAGTGGTAGGCACAAAATAGACAGGGGGAGGTTAAGAATAGTATAGGAGATGGAGAATTCGAAGAACTTATCTGTATGACCCATGGACATGAACATGGGTGGAGGAAATGCTGGTGAGAATGGGGTACAGGGTAGAGGGGGATAAAGGGGAGAAAAAAATGGGACAACTGTAATAGCATAATCAATAAAATATACTTAGGAAATAAAAAAAATAGTCATGTCCTTTGATCTAACAATACTACTACCGAGAAGTTTATTAAGGAAATAATGAGAAATACATTAAGGTTAATGTACAGGAGTGAAATTCACAGATTTTTATTGAAAAAGTGATACAACCAAAGTTACCAGAAATAAGCTTGGTTCAATAAATTGTGGTATGATCATTTAGTGGACTGCTTTGCGAGTACTAAAAAAGTTTTTGGAGTTCAGGTGAATAATGGTAGCTTCCCAGTATCAAATTGCCCTACACACCTACACATCTCCCCCAAATCCCATGCAGTTAATAAGTGAATAAATCCATGCCTTAAGCATTACTAGGATATGGAGATTACAGTGACCTTCAAATCAACAGTAGGTAGAGAAAGAAGCCAAATTCCATTGGAGTTTCCATTGGAGTTCCCATTGCTGTAGGCCTGTGGGTGTACAGAGTAAGGACAGGGAGTTTTAAGAAGAGGTGAGCGATACAAAAGACTTAAATGGAGCAGAGTCACCCCAGGAGGAGAGAGCTTAACACTACATGTCACTATACTCGCTACAGGACTGGCTACAGGGAAAGGGCTTTAAAGTAAGCAAGACTGGAAATGAACTTTCCAAGACACTGCCTTCAGAAGGAACAGATATATAGAGAAGGATTGATACCTCATAGAGATAAAGCAATGATGGGAATGAAGGAAATAAGAGGAAGATTAAGGATCTTGCATAAATGAAAAAGAAACAAGACTTACCAACCTCCCTCATCCTCTGCCATCAGTAAAAGAAATTATGCAGAAAAAGTCACTTTCAAATTATGACATGTGCAATTAGATCATTTTAGTTGATGAAAACATGTCCCAGAAATCAAACATGAAGAAGAAAATTGTTAATGTAACATTCCATACTGAATCAGATATCTTTAAACAATGCATGGGGGATATGAAAAATCATGTTTAATTTGAAATACTAAAACCTAGAAAAAAGGGACCCAAAAACTCAGGATAGAAATAGAAGAAAAATAAAACCATATAAAACTAAAGACTAAATTATAAGGAGCCCAAGGGAGAATAGATTAATATTTAAATTTGAGAAAAGGCATCAAGGAGGAGTGGCAAAACAGCCAAGGGAATGAAAATAAGATAAAGGAGTAAAAAGGATTGGGGAGAAAGTAATAGAAATGGAAGATAGGACAGGTAGGAATAATACTTTTTTCAGAGTCCTTAAAGAAGAAAAATCAAAACACTAGAACAGAACTAATGTTAAAAACTGCGATCCAAGAAAATTTTTTTAAAAAAGAAAAGAAAGCCTGAATTTGCATATTGAAAGGACTCACTGGGTACGGGGGGGAAATTGACCAGGGTGTCCCAGTGCTCTGTAAATTGTTCTAATGAATAGCACTCTGACAGAATTTCCAAAATCTTTTTATGAAGCAACTGCAACATTAGTACGTAAACCTGGTAAAGATGGCAAATAAAAAAAATGGGTCAGACCACTAATATTTAAGAAATTGAATGCAAAAATTCTAAGTGAACAATTCTCTTACCACTTTAAGAAAGTTATATTGACTGAATAAAGGATGATTATTTGGAAGTCTATTTGTAAGAATGACTTCATTAATAGGTCCAAATAAAAAATTACATAATTTTCATATATACTAAAAATGTTTTTCATAAAATTTAATACCTATTCCTAATAAAAACTGTTGAGAAAGTAGAAATGGATGGATGCGTTCTTTAAATGAGAAAATATTGGGTTAGCCAAAAAGCCCGGTTAGTTTTTTCTGTAAAATAAAAGACACATTTTTCGTTTTCACCAATAGCTTTATTGATTTGGATATTTTGAGTATGTCGGATATCTCCAGCCTGGTATAATGTTGATTGTTCTCAGTGAATATCTCAATTTGATCGCTATCAACTTCTACTGGTTTACTCAACTGTGGAGCATCGTCCAGTGAAAAATCTCCAGCACGAAACTTTTGCAAACCACTTTTGACACATTCGATCAGTCACAACACCTTCTCCATACACTGCACAAATCTTTTTTTGTGTTTGAGTTGCATTTTTACCTTCCTTGAAATAAGAAAGCATAATATACTGAAAATGTTGCATCTTTTCTTTCATCTTCAGTTTTAAAATGGCTACACAAAAATTCACCAGTTTTGGTAATTTTTTTTTTTTTTGTTAAATACATGCTGATATGACAGCTGTCACAATACAATCTAACAAAATTGTTTTGAATGAAGTTAAAGACAACTAAGCGCTGCTACAGTCAATCATCTTATGAAAAAAAACAAATGAGCTTTTTCGGCCAACCCAATATATATATAGACCTCAGTCTTAAATCCAGCATCTTAAAGAATCAATGATAAAATTAACTCAAACACAAGAATTCACAAGGTAAGCAGGATATAAAGTTAACATACAACTAGTAGTATTCATACATGTAAATAATAAGCATTCCCAAGGAGTATATGGCATTTTCTCTTGGCCATAAGAGAAAAATGGTGAAATACTTAGGAATATACTTAATAAGAAATGTTTGAAATCTCAATAAAGACAATAAAACACTTCTGAAATACATACTTGAACAAATAGGTAACCTTTGTTCTTGTTTAGGAAGTCTCAACATCATTAAGCTCAATTCTCCCTAAATTAATTTATAAATTTAGTGAAATTCCAAAAGACTTTATTATGGAGCCAAACCGATACTGAAGTTCATATGGAAATATAAACATGCAGGCTTAGGACTCAGGGTTTTCAAGAGTTGAGTGTTAATGGGTTTCATTTGGGGATGAGAGAAATGTTCTAAAATTGTGGTTTTGGTTGTACAACTCTGTGAACATACCTAAAACTATTTAATTGTACATTTTAAATAGGTGAATTGTTATTTAAAATGAGCATGCCAGAATAGCTAAGAATAGATTGAAAAGAAAGACCTATAGGGGAGGGGGTATTAGAGGGGAGCAACTAACACAACCAGATATTAAAACATAGTACAAAGCCTCACTATTTAAATAATGTTATAGTGGCCCACAAATAGCTCAGTGAAAAGGAATAGAAAGTCCATAAATACATTGGAAATCTAGTATATGATGAAAATGGCATCAAAAATCACTGGAGTAATGATGGCCTTTCTAATAAATAGTCTTGGGATAAGTGAATAACCATTTTGCAAAAGATAAAATTAGGGTCCACTTCTCATACTGTTCACAAGAATGGACTGAAGGTGAAACCATGGGAGTAGGAGAAGAAAACCTGGATAAATTCCTCTATAGCTTGGATATAGAGAAAGGCTTTCTAATTAAGAGTCAAAATCGATGCAGTTAAAAATATGGTTGATAAAATTTGTGTAAAAATAAAATCTTTTGCCCTGGCTAGTGTGGCTCAGTGGATTGAGTGCCAGACTGCAAACCAAAGGATCACCTGTTTAATTCTCAGTCAAGGCACATGTCTGGGTTGCAGGCCAGGTCCCCAGTAGGGAGCATGTGGGAGGCAACCACACATTGATATTTTTCTCCCTCTCTTTCTCTTTCCCTTCTCTCTCTCAAAATAAATAAAAATAAAATTTTTGGCATGGTCAAAGAAAATTAAAGTCAAAAGACATGATAAACTGAAAAATATTTATAAACTGGGGGAAATACATGTATTACAGATAAAGGGCCAAAATACTATAGAAAAATGGGTAAGAAATATGAGTAGACAATTCAAAAGTAAAGGATAACACATAAATCTATCAAATGATGTTCAACTTTATTCATAACAAAAGAAATGCAAATTAAAACTTACTAAGATAACCATTTCTTACACATGAGATTGGCAAAATTATAAACGCTTGATAAATATTTGACGAGGCTCTGAGGCAACAGAGCTTCTCATACATTCATTACTGGTGAGAGGCAAGATGGTGCACTCCACCTGCACCCCACCTGTTTGGAGGGGAATTTGGCACTATTTAACAAAATTTACTTAGATTTGACCTAGAAGCAATCCCACTTCCAGAGATTACCCTAATATTTTCAACAGTACAAAAATAAAGATGCACTAAGTTGTTCATTGATGTAATTACTTATAATTACAAAATACTAGAAACTGCCCTGACTGGTGTGGCTCAGTGGGTTGGCCGCCATCCTGCAAACAAAAAGGTCACCTGGTTCATTTCCCAGCCAGGGCACAGGCCTGGGTTGCAGACCCAGCCTCCACGCGAGAGGCAACCAGTCGATGTTTCTCCTTCCTTTCCCCCTCTCTAAAAACAAATACAGTCTTTAAAAAATTACTCAAACCTATCTACGTGCCCAAATTTAGAAGCTTTCTTGAATAAACTATGTTTAATCAACATAACTGAGTACAGTGCACTGTAAAAGAATATATATTGTGTGCTTCATTTTGTGTAAAAGATAAGGAGAACTAAGAAAACATATCTACTTGTCTTTACAAAAAGGAACTCAGGATAAACTAGGAAAACACTGAAATTAGTTAACAAGAATGATTGAAAAGGGGAGGGAAAGATACAGTAGAAGGAATATGGGGAGGAGTGACACTTAGAAAAGAGTATACTTCCTGTATATTTTTGACTTCTGAAAAAATGTTAATGCCCTAAATATTCAAATATTTAATCAATAAGATTGGAAAGAGGAAAAATAATCTAAAACTGAAAGCAATCTGAGATAAATTAACCTTGCTGTATTGTCACAAAACTGGTTCCACCAGGGGCTAGTCCTGCCCCAGCACCATCCTGGAAGGACCTCTTGTGTGTCAGGTGACCTCCAGGCTCTTGACTTGTGCAGAAAAGATCCCAAGGACAAGTTGGAGTGAGAATGAAAGCAAGTTTTATTCAGGTAGAGACAGAGAGGCCAGGGTGCAGGTGCCGCTGTGAAAGAAGCTAAAGTACGCATCCGAATGGACACTGCCGACCCGCTAGTAAATTGCGCACGTGGTCAGTCAGTTCTTGGGATTTTGTGTGTTTCCAAAGGTGGGTTGTTTCTAAGCTTTGTGGCACCAAATTCTGACTCCCCCTTCTGGTTGGGAGCGGGGTCTTGTTCCCACACAAACATGGTCTGTTCCAGAAGTGTCATGGCATTTGTCCCTCTCAAGGGTCCCCCGTTCTATTTGTGGTGTCATTTCTCATTATGACAGTATAATGAGCTTTGAGGTTTGTCTCCGGTCAGTTTTTCCACCATCTTGAATTGATATGGTTTTAACAAGTCCTTGTTGTTTACTTCTGTGAACACCGTAGGGTTTTCCTGCCATAAACTGTTTCTCTTTGTTTGTGCAAGGAGGTGGGGGCTCTGGTGAGAGAATGACCTAGGGGCTTATTGGCCTGTGACGTCAGCTCCTACTTCCTCACCACCTGTCGGGGATTTTCCCTAACTTCTTTCTATCTTGTCTCAGTATTTCAAATAAGTAGCCTAATCACACTGAAGGCAGGGAGGTGGGAGGGAAAATGTAATCCAAGTAATTTATAGACACATAAGATACTTATGACTGTATACCCTCAGTTGTGGTGGAAGTTGGGGAACACTGCAAACAAATCCTAACTCATTTTCTAGGTTTGTTTTGTGTAGTGATATGGATAAGCAATTTCTGGGACTTTTAGGTGGATTATCGTGTGAACAAAAAAGTAATTAATGTGTTGGCATTTGTTAGAAGCCATGTTTCTCATTATAGAAGTGAGATGTGAACATGGAATGGAAGAAGGTAAGGAAGACCCAATGGCAGTGAATTGGAATTAGGGGGACTTGTTTGGACTTACATATGTAGGTATATACATTATATATATTACAAGCATGTATTTTCTAGTTCTCTTCTGGGGGGGGGTTAGAAGCAGTGACATCCTAGTATCAGTGAACACATATAGCTTGATTTCTAAAACATTCTTCACTAAAAGGAATCATGCTTTCCTCAGAGAAATCGCTGATTTAAGGATTGGTGCAGGGAAAGTATGAGATGAGTATGGAACTTCATGTGTTGATGGGAAATAAGAAAGTGCTAATAAAAAAGATACAGGCATTTCATAAAGGACTAGCTTGAAGGCACTCTTATTGGCCAAATCTGGACAATTTGAGTGCCAGATGATTAAGGAAGGTAATAAATTATAAGCCATTGGGGAAAAAATTGAGACCCGTGGTATCTCAAATTGATAATACGTGGATAAAGAAAGAAATGGAAGAGAGGGGAGGGCATGTCAGCACCAAGACTGATAAATAATGGAAACTATGTTGGAGTTGGGAACTTTACTGTATAATCATATTCACAGTGAAGATTGGTTAAGGGAAGAATCATCAAGTCTAGATGTAAATTCAGGTGAAGAACATTTGCATGGTTTAAAGTGACTGTCTGCAGATTACTTTTGAATTGCAAGGAAATAATAATTGTATAGTGGAGAAATGGGACAGTACCTTGACTGGATGATCAAAACCACATCACCAGTAAGGGGAAGATGGAGATTGACTGCTTTGAGATGTGATTCTCTGAAGGATCCAGCATCACTTACGGATACTGTTTGGTCCAAGAATGCATAATCTGCATCTAATGAGGAAACAGATAAACCCCAAATTAACATTCTGTTTTAAAAAGAGCTAAAACACACACACAATTGTGGGAGTATATTAAAAGGACACAGGAGCCAACTGAGAGATTTTTCAGTGGCCAACATTGGAACAATTTGAGCAGCAAAATAATGTTGGACATCTTTGAGTCTATAATGATATAAATAAATGATTGAATGTATTGGAGAGAAGAACAAATCTCCCATGCACAAGAACTCCAACCCTACTCTGTCAAGTGGAGTGTAACTCCCACTCCATAATTGTGACTCCCTTCCTAAGAGTAGTGTGCAGAGTAGGGGATATGACTGATTTCACAGAGCAGAAACCTGACAAACATTCCCTTCACCAGGTGAACACATGGTTAATGGGTATAAATCATATTGATAATACATACTCTTGAAAACAGCATTCTACCTCTCTGGTCTTCCAAAACTGCATAACTCCAGTTTAATTATAAGAAAAACATCTAATAAATCCCAACTGAGGGACTTTTTACAAAATAACTCAATTGGGATTTCACCTCAAAACTGTCAAGGTCAGTTTTAAAAAAAAGCGTTTTCAGAAACTCACATCCAAAGGGAATCTAGAAGCATAACTACTAAATGTAATATGCTATCCTTGATGGGATCCAAGAACAGGAAAAGGACATTAGATAAAACTTAGGAAATTGATTATACAAATATTGACAGAATTATTCATAATAGGCAAAAAGTGGGATCAATTGAAATGTCTATCAAATAACAAATGGATAAGCAAAACAAGGGTATGTCCACACAATGGAATATGTCTCAGCCATAAAAATGGAGTTCCGATACATGCTACAACATGGATAAAGCTTGAAAACATTCTAAGAAGCCAGAAACAAAAGACCACATACTGTATAATTCTATTTATATGAAATATCCAGATAGGTAAATCAATGAAATAGAAATATAGTTTAGTAGTTGCCAGGGGTCAGGGGTGGGAGAAATGGGGGAGTATAGAGGTATGGACCTCTAAAGGCACTGCATGATCCTTTAGTGGATCCTGTATGGTGGTGGGAAAAGGTTATAAAAGACATTATTCAATCAATTGACAAAATTATAGTAAGTATAGTAGGTTAGATTAAAAGTATTTGATGGGCCCTGGCCAGTGTGGCTCAGTTGGTTGGGCGTCATCCCATAAAGTGAAAGGTCACCAGTTCCTTTCTGGTCAGGGCATATTCCTAGGCTGCATGTTCAGTCCCAGGCCAGCAGGTACACCCAATAGATGCTTCTCTTTGATATCAATGTTTTCCTTCTTCTCTTCCTTCCTTCTCCCCTCTCTAAAAATAAATTTTTTAAAAAAGTATTTGAGGCATTGCCAATCCCCCTCTCGGCTGTGGCCCCGGGCTAGAGTCCCCTGGTCCCTGCCCCCTGGAATGTGGTTCATGCTGAAGCCTTGCGTGGCTGAAAAGACACCATGGTCGCTGGATGACCATGGTGTCGCTGGATGACCATGGTGTCGCAGCACGGAGGCGATGAATAGCAGCTCTTCAAGTCTGCAATAAAAATTTGCCTCCAATAAAACTACATTGCAAAACATGGGAAAGAAACAGAATGGAAAGAGTAAAAGAGTTGAAGAGGCAGAGCCTGAAGAATTTGTAGTAGAAAAAGTTTTGGACCAATGCATAGTGAGTGAGAAGGCAGAACGTTTCCTGAAGTGGAAGGGATTCAGGTGGTGACAATACTTAGGAACCTGAAGAAAATTGAGATTGTCCAGAGTTAATTGAAGCATTTCTTAATTTTCAAAAAGCTGGTAAAGAAAAGGATGGTACAAAAAGGAAGTCTTTATCTGACAGTGATTCTGATGATAGCAAATCAAAGAAAAGAAATGCTGCTGATAAATGAAAAGGCTTTTGTCAAAGGCCTTGAGCCTGAACGAATAATAAGTGCCACAGACAGCACTGGAGAATTAATGTTTCTCATGGAACGGATTCAGATGAGGCAGATTTGGTGCTGGCAAAAGAGGCAAGTATGAAGCGTCCTCAAATTGTAATTGCTTTTTGTGAAGAGAGACTAACTTGGCATTCATGTCCAGAAGACAAAGTCCAATAAATGTTTGCGTTGCTTTTTGTGTATACGTATTCATATTTATATATCTATAAAACCTGGGTCATGGGTTTTTTTATTAGCATGAAATAACTACATTCTAACAAAAATCAAGTTTCATATGTTTGTTTTGAAGTGTTGTAGGGAGTTCCTATAGCACCAGTTACTTTGGAACAAAAGCTTTCTGTAGTTGCTTCCTTTATCAGAAAAGAACATTTGATACTATGGTGTAGTCTTTCCTCTGCATTAGAGAACAGCTTTTCTAAATGTTGGGGAAAATCTCCATTGTCATTAGTCAGAATCTGTATTTAAGTCAAAAAATGCCAAAGGATCATTGTGGGGGTTTTGTTTATTTGGTGGGGGGTTATGCAAATTCATTGCTCCACTTGCTCAGTCATTTTAAATGCAGCAGCCACACAGTACACATGCTCAGTGAATGGCATCTACCGCCCCCACTGACTAGTACAGTGAAGTCATCACTGTTCACACATGCACATTCTAGTCCATGCTCCATGGCTGTCAGGTTACATCAATGTCATGCAAACTGTTCTCGTTTTATTAACAGTGGCTGGACTTTCCAGACAAACCCCATATATTGTTTACTTTATTGTAAATACTGGTAAACAGTCAATAAATAGTTTTATATTGGTTTAAAAAATGTATTTAATCAGTGTTAAATTTACTTTGCATAAAAAAAATTCCTCATTTTAGGAAATAACACGCTATATTTGGGGGGAAATATATGGGGGGACTATATGGGGGGAAAGGA
This sequence comes from Desmodus rotundus, assembly GCF_022682495.2. Lineage (NCBI taxonomy): Eukaryota > Metazoa > Chordata > Mammalia > Chiroptera > Phyllostomidae > Desmodus > Desmodus rotundus. The sequence goes on from NC_071388.1 coordinate 126,482,931, forward strand.
CATGATGTATGCAACTTGTTCTCAAATTGTCCAGAGAAGAATGGATGTGTGTATATATTTGTTGAAGAGAAAACCATGGGCCCAAAATGCCATCACTTGTGTTAAAAAAAAAAAAAAGCCAATGATACCAAACCAAGATTTCATAACTGACCTAATTGTAGTTTCAACCTCTCCCAGAAATATAATCCTAATCAACCAGTCTGGAATTTTCTTGTCAAGCACCAATAAGGTAATCCGTCACCTGCCTCTCTCCATCCCCCGCCTCTCTCCATCCCCCATAGAAACAAGAGTCAATATGCATGATAAAAACTGTATTTTTGAAATCAGAAAAATAAAACAATTTCCATTTTGGAAAAAAACAATAAACTAAAACACCCAAACCAAACCAAAAATATTAGTGGAGGGTCACTAGAAATGTTTAGAAATGTTAAGTGAGAAAAACAGGTCACAAAACAGTATTTTACATACCGAATATTAGTGAATTTAATATATTATGTGTGTTTGATGTCTTGAAAAATCCTGGAATGAAAATGTTCCACCATTAACAATTTCTATCCCTAGGTAGTACAGTTTACAGATTTTTAAAACATTTTCTTTGTATTTTCCTAGTTTGCATGCATTACATTTGGAAGTGAGGCTGAGGGAGAAAAGTGGGGAATGTGAAAATATTCACCTTTATTAGAGGTGGAGGTACTTAGTAGTTTTCAGTAACATTATTCTTATCTTTGGGAATAGTAGCTGCTTACCCAGATGAGTAAGGTTGGTACTAGGAGAAGAGAGCTCTCTACTCTCGTTACAGATGTGAGTTCAATGGTCCAGAGGAGAGATTTTCAACTGGTGTGCTGCAAGAGTGTTTAAAACATGCAATACCTGACTATTTAGTCAGGGGCACTGACCTGTTTTCCATTAGACTGTCAAGTAAAAAAAATGACAACAGCCAATGCAACAATTACCATCCAGTGTGAATGAATCAAAGTTACATGTATTTTTTGTCAGATTAGCAAAATATACAATTCTTGGTGTGTCACAGAATTTTAGTAATTAGTTTGTGTGTATCATGAGATGAAAAAGGTTGAAAATTGCTAGTCCAGAGGATATTTTGCTTTCGTAAATGCTGCTGTTTTCTTTGACAATTGCATCGATCATTTACCTAACTTTGTGTCTCTTGCAGGTGCTGCACTACCTGGCAGTACAGAAACCTGCAGACCTTGCCCGGCACCTGTTACCGTGTGTGATTCACGCAGCTGTACTCAAGGTAAAGGAAGAAGGTAAATGTCTTACTTGATTAGTAATTAGTTCATTCTAAAATGAAAGTGTATTTTGTCAAACTTATTTAATAATGGCTTTGGTCTTTTTAAAAACAGAGAATCTGGAAAACATTTCTTCAGTTAAGAAGATTATAAAACAAATAATATCCCATTCCAGTAAAGTTTTGCATTTTCCTAACCCAGAAGACAAGAAATTAGAAGTAAGTTTCGTGTAGTGTCAGAATCTTGCCAGATGCTCTCCCCAGTTGGCAACAATTACTTTCAAGATACATTTTTAAAAAGCTTTGCTTTTTTTTTTTCCTCTGTTTTCCAATGTATGGCTTTTCCTTTTCTATTGTTAGGAAATCATCCATCAAATTACTAACGTGGAAGCCCTAATTGCTAGAGCCCGCTCACTGAAAGCCAAGTTTGGAACTGAGAAATGTGAACAAGAAGAGGAAAAGGAAGATCTTGAAAGGTAATTGATATTCGACTAACTCATTTTTGTCTGCAACAGGAAAAGCCACCACTCTCTTTAGGAAATTTTAATGAAATATGGAGATTCTTGTGTGATATTCCTATATTGTTTATAACAGGCATTGGCTAGAGAAAGAGAAATACTTCATTATCATATGATTTGACCTCTTCGATGTTTCTCAGTATTTGCTAGGTGTTTCTATCCCTCCCACTTTCAGGAACAAGTCTACCAGGTCTCTCTCTCTCAGTGACCATGTTTGCTCTTGGAGATGTGGGGCCTGCAGTTTCCTGAGGAGAAGCTGTTTACTCTTTGTTACTGGAAGTGCCCCAGAGCTTTGCTTTCAGCTCTCACTGTTCCTTAACCATAGTATGAAGTGTTCTACAACTCTATTTCTGCTCAATATTCATTTAATTTTTTAAAAGATTGATAATAGCAAAGGTGTATTTACCATGCACCTTGCAAATATATTTTGAAAGTGACCAGGTGGCCTCTCTGGGGTGAGGCAAATGCCTCGGTCAGTCTTTTCCTCCTACTGAGACAGCACCATTTCCAAGGCAGCCTTTCAACATGAACCGACTGTTTTTGCCCATTGAATGGACAGTGTTGTTTAAATGTGTGATAAAGTATTTCCAAATTAGCTACTTCAGTAGCTTGAATTTGTTACGTAAACATTTTCATTAGCCTTTCCACAAGGAATGGCATTATTGGTGCTAAATAATTAATAGTACATGGCAAGGCATTTGCTATAGCTTTTAATAAGTTTTTTAAAAAATTTTATTTATTTATTTTTAGGGGAAGGGAGGGAGAGAGGGAGAGAAACACCAATGTGTGGTTGCCTCTCACATCCCCCACTGAGGACCTGGCCTACAACCCAGGCATGTGCCCTGACTGGGAATCGAACCAGTGACCCTTTGCTTTGTAGGCTACCACTCAATCCACTGAGCCACACCAGCCAGGGCATATAGCTTTTAATAAGTTTTTGTTTGAATTTTCTATCTTTTGTTGAGTGAAATTTTCTTCTAGCTCTCTTTGCTCTTGACAATGCCTTCCTTTTAAATGAGAAGAGTAAGCTCTAATCAAATGAATTATTTCTAAAATAGCAGTATGAATTAGTGAGTAGGTGGCACATGCTTGGCGACTCTGTGCCTTTGACTTTGTTGGATCTCCTATACGTTATCTGTGGTAGAGTTGCAAGTACAGTATTTCCAGCACAAAATGGCACAGTTTACAATTGAGACTTTGCCCAGCAAAACATGTGTGTTGTGTACATGTGCATGTATGCCACACACATGCACTTACATACCTCCAAAGAAAACAAGAAATAGGGGTCATTGCTTTGCCGTATAGATGAAACTTGGTTTTTGCTGTCCAAAAAAAATTTGTTTTTATCTTTTACTGAATATTTCTTCTTACTCTTTGACAGAGATAGGCTTTTCACAAATTTTATGAAAACAGCTGAAAGGCAGTGAGATTGTCATTTGAGTAGATTTTAATTCCAAATGTCAGTGTTATCCTGTTACAAAATCTTGTTTAGTCAGTATCAGTTTGTGGGTTTGCCCACAGAGTTGATCTGGGAGGATTGATGTCATGGGAACTGAGCAGCTTGCCTTCTCTTCTTTCTACCCTAGGTTTGTGAGCTGCCTCCTAGAGCAGCCAGAAGTGGTAGTGGCCGGTGCAGGAAAGGGACATGCTGGCAGAATCATTCACAAGCTGTTTGTGAATGCACAGAGGGTACGTGAGATTCCTGATTGACTGTAACGTGGATTCTCCAGACCTTTACTCAGTAGGATGCCATTTTGATTCCTACACACGGCTGCTTGTACAGCTGCTAGCTGACTGTGAGTCTGGGCGTGGAGGTGAAGAAACAGTGACTTCTGAGTTTTTCAAATCCATTTGCTTTCTTAAATGTTTAAGTAAAATGATGTGTATTTTAGAACCTAAAATTCAGAAATTAGAAAGATGTGAAATCCATTGTTGCAGAATCTTACAGGGACCCAGTTAACAATGGCCAGTGCTATGCTGTAGGAAAAAAAAGTGTTTACTACTTTCAAATTCAAAGAGAGTTCACTTTTACCATTTAAACTCCCATACACCAACTGATTTCACAACTTCGCTTATGAAATTATTAAATCTGTTTTTACATTGATGAAAAGGTCCAGCTTTAGAGGTTTTCCTAGGAAAGAAGAGCAAGGTTTCAGATTTTTAAGACTGTAGAAACTCAGACTTCAACATGGAAAGAGCCTAATTTGAAAAATAATCTTTATCATTACTGCTAATAATGAAAGTAAGGGTGCAAAAATGATGGCATATAGTACCTCCTGATATTCTAAAGCTGTTAGAATTCGGGTTTTTATGAAGATGATACAATACTAGATGTACCGGGTACTCTCTGCATTGTTCTTGTCCGCTGGTTAAGAGGTGCTGCCGTCCCACAGATGATCTCCTGTCAGGGCTCATCCACATTAAAGGGCCTGGTAAAAATGTTGCAGAGTGCACTACGTACGGGGTGCCCTTAGTTGACGCTGTGATGACACTAGAGTGACCCAGTTTTGAAGGTGTAATTCTCAGAATCAAATAAGAAAGCCTTTTAATGGGTTTACACATGGAGTAAAAACCTTTGAGTTGATCCGGAGTACATCTGTTTAACGTGCCAAAATCACAGCCATATATACTGATCTGAATTTTTAGGAACAACTGAAACCTGAAATTATTTATGGGGGGTAGCTCCTTAAATTTAAAAATTTCGAGTGAAAGCTAAGTATTTACTTCCTTATAAATTAGAGTTCTAGAAGGCATTAGATAATTACTTGGATTTATTTTGTTTTTGTCTCTGGCATGAAACTGAGAGCCAGGTTCATTTTCACACCCTTTAAAATCTTCTCCAGCTTACCCACCAGAAGCTTTTAAGCACATTTCCTTGTTATCACCAATGCGAATTTTCCTTATATTGCAAAAACTTTCCTCTCTCCTCAGTTTTTAAAATCTATATGTTAAAGGGATTTAACATCTAAAGTGTTTATATATTTAATGCTGAGAGTGTTACTTGCATAGTTAAGCAAAATTGTTTTCCCCAAAATGGAAATAGCCTTTTCTACACCCCCCCCCCCAACTATAAGTAAAGGTTCATTGTAAAAATTTGGGCAATATAGAAAATTATAAAGGAAAAAAAATGATAACATTCGAAGTTAATCACATTAATCTCACTATCCACTGATGATCATTGTCAGTATTTAACATGTAGTATATACGAATATATGTATATTTTACAAAAATAGGATTATAACCCTGGCCAGTGTGGCTAAGTTGGTTGGAGCATCATCCCGTAACCTAAACATTGCGGGTTTGACTCCTGGTCCAGGGGTATCTGAGAGGCAACCAATCAGTGCTTCTCTCTCGCATTAGTGTTTCTCTCTCACCCTTCCTTTCTCTCTAAAAACAGTGGGAAAAAATGTCCTCAATGAGAATAAACAGAAAATAGGATTATGTTATATAATATACTTTATTATTTTTGTTTTCCATTCAATATAATTATCTTTCTACATCAATAAATACAGGAGTGTATCATCATTTCAGCGGCCTCATCACACAGCCAGTCTGAAATTGTGTGTTCACCCTGCATTATGTGTTTTTAAAAGAGTTCAAACTTTCACACCTTTGGTGAATGTTTTTTGGGAATTGGCAAGCTTAATCCATATGAAAAGCACTTGGTACATTTTTAAGCCCAGTCCTTAAATGTCTGGCTAATGTAAATCATCCAAGTTTGTTCATGTAGCTTTTCATAGCTACTGACACTGTATATCAGTTTTACTAATATAAACATACAGTAATTTTACATACTTAGAACTTTTTTTAATATCATACATTTTAATTAACCTCATGGTTACATGTTTCAGTGGTATATACATATTTAAGTGTAATTCAGCAGATATAAACCACTGATTGGATTTTGCCTTCAGTCTTGCTAAATTGAGTAACTCTGAGACACCTGTTACTAAATCCACTGGATTATCTGTTTTTCCAGCCATGAGCACCTTTTTTTTTTTTTTTACCATCTTGGTTTTTCAGTTAAGGAGCTAGATTTTCGTTAAGTCATTTCCCCCTTTAAATGACACTGTTCGTCACCTTGTGAGCCATCAGAGGCGTGACCAGTGGGTATGTCTGTGCTGTGTGGTAACTGGGTATATCGTATGTGGTGTATGTTTGACCCGATAATTTTTTTGATAGAGTCATGTTCCTTAATATAGTGCATGCTTTCTGAAATAATCTTGAAATTTCTTGTCTAGCTTTTTTTAAACCCATCTTGCTTGATTCCCTTTCATCACTGTTTCTTTTCTCACCTTTCTCAAGCTGACTGAATCTTCTGATGAGGTAACGAAATAGCCTTTGTCCCTCATAGTTCCTTGTTCCTCCCCCTCCCTCTAACTTCATAAGGTCATTAAGACTAACCACCTCTTTAACAGTTTGGATTTGACATGTTTCTTGCTGATGTTTACATAACATAATTTCCTATCTCCATTGCCAAAAGAATTATTTTTTCCAATCAGTGGTATTCTGAGAGATATATAGTGACCAGGGAAATGAAGCAAGTATAGTAATCAGAGTGAAAATGAAGACCAATTGAATATGTATTTTATGCAATTTTAATGAAAAAATAGATTCTTTGACACTGAGATCTTCTCTTTTTGGCCATTGCTACATGACATAGACCTCACTACTACCTCACACCAGCTGCCCAGCAAACAAAACCAATGTCCCCAGTTTTAGCTCATCCAGTGAACCTTAAAAAAAATTGGAAACTGGGGTAAAAATCATTTTTCTAGACTCTGGAGAGAACAAACGCCTTCCTGGATTGAGGATATCAGACGTGGCCTGGGGTCGTTGCTAGAAGAAACATATGAAAACCACATTTTCCCTCTTCATTATAGGTCTGAATATGGCCCCCACTTTTCAGAGTGGATTTCCTGGCAGTCATTACCCCTTCTGTGTCTCTCACCGATTTACTGTACTTCGGCCGCTCATGCAGTGTTTCAGCTTCTCGTATTTTCTGTGTTGTGTTTTGAGTAATCAGGACACACTTGACAGCATTACCTAATACTGTGGAACATTTTTATGTATTTATCATGTTTATTCATCTGTCCTTCATAATGATCTAAGTTTAGCATCAACTTGATCTTGAATTTAGCATTTGATTCTATTCAAGGCTGCAACCATGTCTCCACCGGAGGAGGAGCTGAAGAGAATGGGCTCCCCAGAAGAGAGGAGGCAGAACTCCGCATCAGACTTCCCACCCCCTGCTGGCCGGGAGCTCATTCTGCGCACCACTGTGCCCCGTCCAGCCCCCTACTCCCGAGCTCTGCCTCAGCGCATGTACAGTGTTCTCACCAAAGAGGATTTCAGACTGGCGGGTGCCTTTTCGTCAGATACCTCCTTCTTCTAATTCTTCTAGAACTGCTCCACTTGTGGCTTCAGAGACAGAGCTGACCCCTTCTGTGGGAAGGAGGTTGTGCCATCAGAACCCCCAGAGCCCAGGAAGAGGGTCTGTCTGGTTGAATGAGCAAGCATCATACCAGCATCTGAAAGACTTTCTGTTGCCAAGCTTGGGCTGTGCTGTAGCTTTGTGGGATCAGAGGTGATGTCTTGAGCTGGTGAAAGATTCTTCCTCAAAGTGATGACCCTTGTTTGGGGTGAGGTGAGGGACCAAAAAACCAGGAGCTCTCTGCACTTAACTCTGGCAAGATTGTTATTTTCTGTGACTATCTCTTAGGGTATTGCCTTGCATTCATAGTCTGTGTAAACACTTCTTATTTTATTAGTATCAAGTATGCAAAATAAAGTATCTGTTAACTCAGATTTCTGGATCTTTTGAGGGTGGATTATATTCCCAGAGTCTGTATTTTTAAAATGTTAAATGACATTCTGTTTATTCAATTACCTGATAGCCATCTTTATTGTACTAATTTACTTTTGATGAGCATTTTGAATATTCTAGGAGAAAGCCTAGAGTTTCTGTGTTTTCCAGGTAATTGACCTAAATGTAATCCTCTGATAAAACTGTATTAAATGTCACTGCAAATTAGTTTGCTATCTATCTCGTAAGGCTTGTTCCCCTTGCTTTGTTTCGGGTGCCGTGTAAAAAGCTGTCAGCCTGCACTAAGCTGTTTCCTCCTTCTCTCGCTGTACAGTGTGCATTCCTTTTGTGGGGTTGCTGGCTGGGACTGTACTTAATGAAGCAGAGATGGACACACGCTAAAAGTAGAGGCTTGGTGCATAGATCATCGTGCAGTTAGTATAATTTGGTGTATGTGCTAATGTAGTGAATAGAAGGTTATTTCAGTGAACTATTTTACTTCTGTATTCCAGCTAAAATGAAAATAATTGATGGGGATATGTAGTAGCACTGAGCATAAGGATAACAGCAACATACTTCTAGTTATCTGATGATCAAGATTTATTAAGTCTGTATTTCTGTATGCCTTTGTTCAGTGATCTTACATCTATTTTTAGGCCTAAAATTCCCACTATAATCCAAAGTTTAAAAAAATGGTTACTGAAGCATAGACTTTGCTAAGAAACGTTAAAGAATTAATATCTGTGTAAACCTGTTACATTATTTTTGTAAAACAAAAAACCGTGTGTACGTATATGTGTGTGTGTGTGTGTGTGTGTGTGTGCGCGCGCGTATGAAGAGGGGAGGCCCGGTTGATTACCTCCCGCCTGTCACAGCACTTTCCCTGAGATGCTGGACTTGATTGCGGGCACCGCACAGACGCAGTGAGGACCGAGTTTGCTTCCTAATGAGGATGTTCATAACTAAGAATCATGTTACAAAGAGAGGTTGGGCTTTGAAAAGGCATTGTGAATCTAATAAAAAGGAAAGTGCTGCTTTCTCTGGCTACTTTTCTTCCCTTTGGTGTTTTATTCTTATTTTAGTTGAGTTTATGCTATCTCAGATCTTTTTAAATTTACCTACAGCCTGCTGGGTCTTGCAGGTGTTTCAAGAATACTCTTTATGTCTTTTTTTAATGGAAAGTACCCCATTTATATTTCTTATAGTTATGTGTTTATTCCACAGGTATTTCTAAGAACCTACTTCAAGTAAGGAACTGTACTAGGCAATGAAAATAAAACAGAAACCAAAACTCACTCCCTCCTTCCGGTGGTCTTCCCATCAGGTAGGGAAGGCTGATACCGCATTGCCATAAAATGGAGAGCACAGTCAACAGGCTGTATGAATTGGAGGTCCTACATGTAATGTATAAATTCATTCATTCATTCATTCATTCATTCATTGGTATAGAGAGTAGTAATACATGCAATAATTGTGAACATTAGGTATTATGGGAAAGGTTTTTCACTCAGTCTTTAGGGTTCAGGAGAATCTTTCTGCAGGTGATTTCTAGATTAAGAGGATGAGTAGGAGCTGACAAAGAGGTGGGAGAGTAAATTGCTTGCAAAGAACTACAATAATTCCCCCATCCCTATATGTTTGCCACTAATTTATTGTGATTTTACAACTGTTCCCAGGAAGTGGAATTCATTTCTGCACTCCTTCAGCCTGGACTTAGCCATGTCTTTCTTTCCTCAGTGGAGTATTAGCAAGTGTGAGAATAGGCAGAGACTGGATTGAAAAGTACTGGCACATTGGGGCTTACCTTCTCTTCCTGCTGGAACCCTGAGACGCTACATAGCATGTGCTGAAGGAAGAAAGAGGTGGGAAGGTTTGTTATGCAGAAAAAGTTAACTGATACAGGAAAGGATAGAAGGAGTATATCACATAGAGAAAACAGAATGAGCCAAAACTCAGAAACAAAAGAAAATGTATCTTTGGAAAACAACCAGCATTTCAATTTGGCTGGAGTGTGGAACCCAGAGTAGAATGATGCAGGAGATGAAGATGGTAAGGTAAACTGAGGTGAGATCAAGAAGTTCTCCATGAGCCCCAGCAAGAAGGTTGGGCTTTATCTCAGGGCAGTGGTGAGTGGTCAAAGAGTTTTAAGGAAGGGTGTGATGTGGTGGGTTTAAGTCATAATATAGCAGGACAAATGGAGAGTCTGGGAAAGTGCATACCTGTCCTAGATCTTGTACTAACCTGGAAAGTAGCAATTATATTGTCAGTGTCTTCCCCCCCCCCCCCCATCTTTTGTGCTTTGTAATGTGCTGCAAAGAGCCTGGCAAATGCTCATGGAACCAACATGAAGTGTCCTCCACTCTGGGCCTCTCTGCCCCCCACACCTATATATTCCTATACCACCATGATGATTAAAATTTTTCTTAAGAACTTTTTAAATTTCGGTAAACATTCATATTTATTTTCCATTAGTCCAGCAATTGTTTGTTGAGTGCCAACTATGTGCCATGTGCTGTTCTGGGCAATGAGGATACAGCAAAGGAGGATAGATAAAAAGACCGGCCGGGTAGCTCGGTTGGAGCATCATCCCGATACACCAAGGTGTTGTGGGTTTGATACCCCGTCAGGACACATAGGAGAATCAACCAATGATGCATAAATGAGTGGGACAACAAACTGATATTTCTCTCTCCCCCTTCCCTTCTCTAAAATCAAATTTTTTTAAAAAAGTCATGGAGGTTATAGTGAAGGACAACAAGTCTAAACAAATTATCTAAGAGAAGGAAAGAGTGCTTTTTAAGACAAGTGATAAGGGAAAGCCTGTGAGGTGGTGACATCTGCGCGGAGATCTGAACGCAGTGAGTCAGGGATGCTGCTTTGGGAGTGTTTGCAAGGTGATTCTGGACAGGGCTGGCAAATGCAGAGCCCCAGGGTGGGAGTCCACAGGATCTGGAGGCACAGACAAAAAAGGGCCAGTGTGGTTAGGGTAGAGTCCGTGAAGGAAAGCGTGCGAAGGAAAGAAAGTTGGACAGATGGGCAGAGACCAGGTTACACAGGGGACCTTTGTAAATCTTGACTCTGACTGCTGTGTGGAGAACGTACTGCAGAGGCAGGGGTACAAGCGGGAAGAGGAGGATTGCTAGAGGAGCCGCTGAGGTAGAAGGTAGAAATAGAAATGCGATGTCTAGGAGCCAAGAAAAAAACTAGTTGAAGAAGGTGGGAGTTTATCACTTCTGTCACATGCCATTAAGATGTCAAGTAAGAAGAGGACTAAGGACTGGCTGTTGCACACCCGTGTATGCAGAGTAACAAATACATTCAGAGAGGTAGTGAAATTCCTACTGGGAAAGAACAGAAGTACCGTGGAGGGCGTATTGGGACCCCTAGCATCTGTGAATGCACTTCACATTGTACTTCTGCCCTGAGCCAGAGGGGGGTGGCTCAGGGCAGAAGTACAATGGGGGGTTGGTACTGTTCCTTACCAGGTACTGGAGAGCAGAGTATTGAAAGAGCAAGAGCATGAAGCCACTGTCTAGTCATTTCCAAGCCAAAAGTAGCCCTAGTTCCCTGCCCACTCGCTGCCCGCTCCTGGGCAGGCAGGATAATGGAGAGGGCTTGGCATTCAACAAATGCTGAATGGGTGGTTGAATAAACAAATGCCTGTTGGTGGCAAAAGAGGCCCCATTGTTGTGCTTGAATCTTCTGGACTCTTACTTTCAGCCATTGGGCACCATGAAACCAGAATATTGCTCCTGAAAGCTGGAGGACTGCTGCCACCATTTCTCCAGCTCAGAGAGGGCTTGGTATCAGCCTGTGAGTGTGGGCCTGACGAACTCTAGAGATGCAAAATAAAGCTACTTCATAGTAGCACAACTTTTCCAGCAGATTTTCCCTGGCCACTTGTGATGTCTTGTCAGACCACCCCCACTCCTCCACCCCCCAAGTCTCACCTACTGCAGGGAGCTTTCCTGAGCTGAGCTTATCAGTCAAGGAAGGAGCTGAACAGAAGGCCCATACTTGGCTCTACTGGGAGATGACAGGAACACAGGCCAGGCTCTGAGTCTCTGAGGAGGTGCTCCTGCTGTCCCACCACCAGGCCAGCCACTGCCGTGCGAGGCCTTGGACAGCGATCAACAGGCACCCTGTCCCTGCTGCTTTATAGCTGAATGGGTGTCTCTTAGAAAGTTGTGTTTCTTTCCCTACCAGATTGAAAAAAAAGCTGGATATTTTTGCCATACAAAAACCATGATAGAATATCTGGGGTTTTTTTTTTTATTGTTCAGTTACAGTTGTCTGCATTTTCTCCCCCCACCTTCACCCTCCCCCTTGATTTTGTCCATGTGTCCTTTATAGTAGCTCCTGTAAACCCCTCTCCCCACTGTCCCCTCCCCACTCCCCTCTGGCTATTCTTAGATTGTTCTTAACTTCAATGTCTCTGGTTATATTTTGTTTGCTTTTTTCTTTTGTCGATTATGTTCCAGTTAAAGGTGAGTTTTTGTATTACGTTTGCACGTTTGTCTTCATCTTTGACGCAGAATCAGGTGGGCAGGCGGCTGAGGCAGACGGGCAGGCTGGGCGGCCCCATGCTGGATGAGCTGCTGGCTGGGCTCAAAGCTGGTGGGCTATCTGTAGTATGTAGGCCTGTGATAACAGGTGTTTCCCAGGAGAGAAAAAAAGAACTAGTCACTTTATTGGTGACTAATAAATTATTAGTAGTTATACAACTACTAATAATTACTATAAATTATAAGTAGTTTTATAATTATTATTATAAAATATTCTGGAGGCTCCAGCCTGAAAGCAAGGTGCTGCAAGGGCAGCGCTGCTTCTGAAACCTGGAGGTGGATCCCTCCTTCCCTTTTTATAGCTGCTGTGGTCGTGGGCCTCTGGGCAACCCTTGGCTTGCGGCTGCATCAGCAGCTTTTAGTCTCCTTTGTCATCACATGGCCATTCTCCCCCGTGTGTCTGTGTCTCGTCCTCCTCTTATGACACCAGCCACCCTGCTTCAGCATGACCTCCTCCGAACTGATCCCGTCTGCAATGATCCTATTTTCAAACGAGGTCACATTCTGAGGAACTGGGGTGAGGACCTCACCATAGCTTTCTTTGTTGAAAGGGGGTGGAGTTACAATTCAACCCACAACAGCATTATTCACAAGCCATCCCTGACTAGTGGGTGGTGGGCCACGGGAGCCTGACGTATAAAAACAGGCCCAGCTCCAGAGAGAGAGGTTTCAAATCCCGGCCTTCTTACCTGCCATGAGACCCTGGGCTGGTACCCAACCTCTTCCTTTGCAAAGTGGGGTCACACATGAATACCAACCAGGTCATTACAAACACATCTGCTGAGCCAGCTTTCATAGCAACGACTGCCCAAATGCCCATAATGACAAGGGTGACTTTGAAATCTACCATCTCTTCTTTTCCTTTTACCCCTTTTCCCCTCCATGCAGGAAGTTACACTTCAAGGCTGAGTGGACTGTGGTGAGGCAAAACCCTTCGGTGGGAAGTCAGCAGTGCGTTGCAGGCTGAGGGACTTAACCACAGCGCCCCTCAGACTCCACATCATTGTGGCCGGAGTGTGGAGTGAGGAGAGTGAGGAGCAAGGCTGCTGCAGAAGCAACAGCCAGGTCAAGAGCCTCACTTGTCTGTTGAGGAGCGTGGACCTTGTTGAGTGAACGCTCAGAGGCTCTGAAAGGTCTTCGGTGGAGGAACAGAGGAGCAAGACTAAAGGCCAGCCCGCTAGGAACTGCAGTGATCACTGCAGTGAGCCCCGCAAGAGGTGGCTGCAGTGGCTCCCGTGGTGGCAGTGGGGTGACATTCAGCAAGTGACATTGGCAGGACTTGCCCAGTGCTGGATGCCCAGAGGGGCCAGCTGCTCTGTCCTGAGAGGGAAGCACCTGGCCCAGGATTGGTGGCACCTAACCAGCCCCGGCACAGTCCCCTGCCCCCACAGCAGCCCCCCAGCAAAATAGGGCCCTGTCTGTAGGCCAGTGTGTCCCCTACTCTTCCTGGTAGATGATACACGATGGGACAATGTTTCATGAGGAAACGCCCCTGACTTCTGGCTGGTGGCAGAAGGAAGGAGACTCCAGCAGCACAGTGACAATCCTCGTTCTGGGAGGAGGAAATGGGGGCATCATATCATTATCTGTTTGGATATCTGCCTTCATCACCAGGCAGCCAGCGCCTGTGGTTGAGATGGTGTCTTTATTCACAGCCCAGGGAGATACACACCTCCGTTCTTAAACTCAGGTGTGATGGGCTCATAGCTTCTTCATTTTTTCTGGGGATTAATTTGTATTTTGAGGACACTTAGTCTTGGTTAATGCAGGAATCTTGTCCTCTTTCCCTGGAACACACGAGTGTGGCAGGTGTGGCTTTGTAGGGTGTGGGGCAGGGTCAGGCCCAGGCCTCAGGGGCTCCTTTGGTCCACTCCAATCAACATCCCACATCCCTGAGAAACCCTAGCCAGCCAGGCCAACCCTAGGACATCTGCTCCACAGGCTGTAGTCTCCCATCCACAGTCCTCTCTGCTTGGATACTGACCTGCTTCTTCCCCCCTCACAAGCTCAAGGATCATTCTATGTTTCCTGATGGAGAACCCAACCCCCTTCCCTCACCCCCACCACAACCCCAGGACTGACTGGATGAGGTCTCTATAGTTTCCCATCACCACCAGGTATGCAGGGGTCAGCCCGGAGCTCCCACGCCAGGCTGGGCCACTGGGATTTCTGGGGAGCTCAGTACACGGCCCCACCCTCCACCTGGGCAGGGGAGCTGTCCGGCCCTTCTGGCTTTCTCGTTGCCATGTAGTGTCTGGGGCTCTGTCATCCCCTCCCCATGGCTCCCTCACTGCGGGGCTGTGAGAGGCCAGCACAGGCCCCTTCTCAATGACCTGCCAGTGTCTAGGGGTGTCTTCAAGGGAGCCATTAAAATAAGGGCACATGGACTGGGGAGGACAGGACAGCAAAGAGCTGGTGGAGTAACAGATGGGGCCCCAGGGCCCCGAGAGGGGCTGGGATGGAGCACTGGTGCCAGTGTAGGCGGTGGCATCAGAAGAAACAGATGTGAGGGAGGAGCTGTGACAAGATAGCTGCCATTGGTGGCTTGATGGGGTACAGGCTTTCTGGGGCATTTGCTTGGGGATAGAACAGCACCTGGTGAGTCCACGAAGACTCCAGACCCCCAGGTCCCTTATCCCCAGCTGTCAGGCTCATGGAGTCCTAGGAAAATTCATTCAGTAACATGTGGGAGGGTGTGGGTTTGCTCCTTTCCATGTCAGGTTTCCTGAGTTTGGGGTCCAGTGCTAGGAAACTTCCACCATTGTCCTGGGAAGTCTCCTTGAGGTCCTTCTCAAGATCTAGCGAGCAGGGGATGTTACTGCGTGAGTGATGAGTGACCGCACAGAGGGATTTCCTTCCTGACTGTGGTCACCAGTCCTTCTCCTGGGCCAGGACAGGGCACCAGGGAGGACAGGGGCAGGTGTGGGGGCTGTGCCCAGCTCATTGTGTCCTAGCACCCAGTGCTGGGAGGACTCAGCTCTCTGAGCTCTTGCTTCTGGAGCAATACTCTCTGCTGCCCTTGTTGCCTTGGCCCCCCTTGGCTAGGGATGCCCAGGAACACCCGGGCTGTCCCTGTTCATTCCAGGAGATTCCTGAGCCCAGACATCTTCCGGGCACCCAAGCTCTGGGACCAGCTGAGCCCCTTGACTGTCCCATGGAGGGGCTTTCTGGGAGAGGGTGGATGTGCCCAGGAAGGAGGGGCCACTCCAGAGTACCAGCCAGCCCAGGTCTCAGGCAGCCTTCTTGGGCAGCAAGTGGGCCAGGATGCAGCCCCAGCCCAGGTGACTCAGGCTGTAGAGAGGACATGCTCTGGCTCTGGCCCAGGCAGTGCCTTCCACAGTCTCCATCAAGACCTCGGTTTGCTGATCCCTACACTGCACACAGTTGTGCTGCAGGCAGGCCCTCCAGGTCACTCTCTCTAGAATTCTCTGCTCCTGACGTCACAAAGACACACCCTGAGGGAACAGAGGCTGACATCTGAGATTATAAACCCCACACTTGGGTCAGCCTCTCATTCTGTTCATTGGCAGCGATGAAGAAGAAACGCATCTCTTTTGCTCCTCTCCCCAGACCACGCTCTCCCACTCTTCCCTCTGCCTCTTCCCTCTCACGGAATCCCCACTCCCCCTGCCCTCCACAGGCCCCCCCTTCTGGGCCTCAGCCTGTCCCTCCCCCTGCCCCCCCACCTCGCCAAACCAAGTTCCCATCTGTCGTCAGCAGGGCCGCTCCTCTCCTGCCAGCCCGCAAGGCCAGCAGCCTCCGCAGGTCCTCTGGGATCCCTGGCATCTCCTACCCTGTCAACCCCCCTTCCTCTCCTTCCCTCCCCCAAGTGGTCTCCCACACAGCTAGTCAGTGTCCTGTCCTCCCGAATCCCCCTCCTAGTCCTTTTCTGGCCTGTGGCCCCCTGAGCAGAGGGTCACCACTTCCCGCCACCATCTCCCCTCCCTTGGGCCGTCCTGCAAGCTGTCGCAGGGGCCAGGAGTCCCTGCCACAGGGAACTGCTCAAAGATTCAGGTGCCAGACACCTGCTGTGTACAGGGAGCAGAATGCAGCGGGAAGCATCCACAGGTAATTCTGGTGGGACCCCCAGGAAGCCCCCTATCCCCTGCTGTCTCCACAGTGAGATCTCGGGCATGTGGGTGTCTAGCCTGTGTCACGGAGTGTATGCCCCTCCTGGGCATTGGTGGAGGAGCGATGGTGCCCTGTGCCTGGTATATACCCCACTCCCCAAACCAGCCTTCCTGGGAGAGAGTGACTAGGGTCCCTCTGGTAGAGCAAAGAATGTCTGGGCTGGGGGTGGGGAGACTGTAGCACTGGAAAGAGAGGTGAAGCCCCGCTGTGAGGTATTGGGGCCTGGAGGCTGGGGGAAGTCGGGGACCCGACTGGGGCAAAGCACCCTGTTCACTCTGGTCTTGGGCACTCAGAGGGCAGTTGCTGAGCTCTGCAGTTGAGCCGGCCCTCAGCTTCGCTGAGTCAGGGCCCTGTTCCTGCAGCCTCCCTTGGGGTAGCCGTAGGCCTCTGGGGGGGTGGGGGGTGAGAGAAAGTTGCACCTGGAGGTGAAGGCCATCTGCAGGGGCCACTCTGAAACCTCGGGGGACCCCCCCACACCATCCTCCCCTCCCTTCCCTGCAGGGCCCAGGACGGCCAGAGCTACTCTCATTTCCCATCTCTGACACGAGCGAGGACAGCCCTGACTGGCCGGACATTGGGGAACCCACATTCCAACTCTTCTGTTGGCACAACTGACCCAAGCAGCTTGAGATTGGACAGCCAAAAATTGGCATATTTACCCCATGTCCCTAGGAAGGTGAGTCTGGGGAGTGCTGAGTGTGGAGGAGGGAGACCCCTGGACACTCAGAAACCACACAGGTTGCCCCTCAAAGTGGGCCCACCTGGGCTGGCTGTCCTGACCACAGCCTGCTGTGCTCAGGGTCCACAATGATGCTTTCTTTTGGCCCCTGTAGCCCCCTCAGTTTTGATCACCGTGTACAGGCGGGGTGAAGTCATGTGCTGAAGACACACCCTGCGACTGGCGCCCCCTCACCAGGAAGCACAGCGTTTGCAGGCCAGGGGAGCCGGACCCCTCCGCCCGTGGCCTCCAGTTTGCAAAAGATCATCAGGTGAACGCGGCCTGCCAGGACCCCAACCTCGGGGTCTGCTTTCTAATGCCCAGAGCAGGTGGGGAGCCAGGCCGAGTTTGAGGACCTCTTCCACAAGACCCTTCCTGCATGGTAGCCCCTTCTCTCTGTCCATCTGCTGGAGGGGTAGTCTTACCCCAAATGGAGCCTCTATGGGGTCCTGGTCCAGGCACAGGCCAAAAGCCAAGTAAGAACCCACTGCTGGAGGCTCCAGCATCCCCAGGCCCGGCACGGCAGACCAGAGGGTGGGAGGACTGGCTGCCTCTGGAGCTGCCTCCCAGCTGCAACCCGTGTGCTGTACAGTCAGGGGAAGAGTCCTGGCCTGATCCTGCTTCCAGAAGAATGACAAATTCTCCTACTCCTTCACCTGACCCCCAAATTCTTCTTGTCCATTGTCTCTCCCAACACACACACAGCAGTCCTCCAGATCAGATATGGGTCACCTTGGTCCATGTGAGACCACACACTGCTCTGCATACCTGGTCCCTCCCCATTCTTGATGGGGTAAATGGGCATATTTGGGGCTGTGTTACTGCCAGAGACCCACAGACTCGTGTGCTTTGGGGTCGAGAAGCCCTTTGGTATCCTGCTCAGTGACGAGGAGACACCACTAGGAATGCCCATGGAACCAGAAGTACGAGGTCCAGACTCCTGCAGCCTGGGGGAGGGAGCCAGGCAGCCTGAAGGATACACACTGTCCTTTCAGGACCACAGAGGTGGACAGCTTCTATGAACACCTCCCCGGACCACACCCACCCTATTGGGTTTGGAAACTCCTCTGGAAAATATCTGGGGCTCCAAATAGCCCCACCCCTGAGGCCCCTGACTTTGGTCCATGACCTGAGCTTCCCCCAGACACCAGCATTTCAGACAAGATGCACCAAGGACAGAGCTGTGCCATATCTACACAAGAAACCCGTGACCCAGCCCCTTGGGGCCATGGGACAGGAGCCTTATCCCCAGAGCTCCTCAGCCCCCTGCCCAAGGCAAAGGAAAGGCTGGGTCCTCAAAGGTTCAGTCCAGGTCTCAGAGATGCAGGGAAATGGAGAAACCTGAGGAAGAAGCTTGTGAGAAGGGTATGTATGTGGTTGGCTAGTCTCCTCGCTCTCCATCTTGCAAACTTGCCCTCTCAAGAGATGCATCCCACATCCAAGTGGGGAGGTGGGAGCCATGTTGTAGCCAACTTTCCTTTCCAAGTGCTACTTGGGGGCAACATTTTATGGGCTGTCAGAAAGACCAGGCTCTTCTGCCAACAATGGAAGATGTTTAACCAACACTTGGAACAGATGCTGCTGGAGTCAGCGTTTCCCATAAACACGGGATCAGACTTGGAGGCTTTATTTCTTCCCACCCAGAAGGACTTCCTGCAATTTCCTGAGGGAAATGAAAAGGAGGCAAGGTCATGAGACCTCACGGAGAGCTCCAGGCTGCCCCAGGGCTGAGGAGGGAGGGGGGTGGTACCAGGGCCCAGAGACCCTGCTGCTAGGGGTCCCAGAGACTTCCATATTTCCCAGAGCTGGTAGAATGGAGCCTAAAGAGGGCCAGCAACCTCCCCTGACTCTCCTCCTCACTCCAGGCTCCCAGCACCGGTCAGCCTCCCCTTGTCTTTCCTCGAAGTAACAGAAAATAGTTGTTAAAACCATTTCACAGAAGCACAGGCAGAAGGCCAGGGTATGTGGGGTTAGCTGAATCATTTTTTGGTAACCTGGTTACAGAAAGATAATTTTGATTGTTGTTCTTAATGTGTTTTATAATGAATAAACGTTGTTAAATAGTCTTTTGTAAAGAAAATTGATTCCGTCTGAAGCCCACCCTGACAGCTTCACTTCCTCAGGCGGCAGCTCAGAAGGCCCTGGGCTGAGCTTTCACACGACCCACCCGACCATCGGTATGAGGATGACTGACCAAGTTTTAGAGCGCTCCCACGTCTAGTGCTCCCTGGTACATTTTCTCTAGTCTATTTGGTGATCCAACAGCATCTGTGCTGCCTGGTGTACAGATTCTGAGAAATTAGCATTAATGTTCTTCTAGATGAGAACTGTGTCACGTGATTGTGTTTTTTGAATGAACTAGAGCAAGACTTTCTTCAGTGGCTTCCATTTTGACTCAGAATCCACAAAACAGTTAGTTGCTAGTTATTACATACTATATTTTTATGTAATGTTAAGTCATAAGGCCCAAACTAAGACCAGGGCCATCTTATTCAAGGAAACCAATTAAAAATTTGTTAAATTCATGTTTAATTTGTTATTACATGTTTTAAAATGTATCAATAAACTTAGGAGACTAGGGAGACAAAAACAAGACTAGGGCAACATTTTCCAGCTCAGTTTGGACTCGAGTCGCAACTTCTATCCTCTACTTGGAAGCTAAGAAGAATCATCATAAATATTGTCTCCTTGCCACATAGCCTCCAGCCAGACCACCAGTAAGACCCTGATATTCACCAGCACTTGTTTTCTGTGTGTTTGATTATGACCATCCTAGTGTGTTGGAAGTGGTCAAAGCATACCCTTTGGACACAAGCTTGAAATGTCCCGTCAACTGCTCTGATGTCACCCTTTGGTCTCATGAGGTCACCTAAGGCTTCCATTCTCCTGTAAATCAGGTGAGCCTGTGCTATCTTACAGCTAAGTTGGTGATCCAGGGACTCACACCTCTAGGAGAGGGATCCTGGTGTCCACTAAGCATGAGGTGAGCTGAATGTTTGCAAAGCAAAGGACCGAACAAACAAAAACTCAAAGAAACTGACTTTTCCAGCATATGGCCCACTCACAATGTACTTGGGAGTACAGGAAAACAGACATGATATTAACGTGGGGGAAGGGTGTGAAATACTTGAGACAGGTGACCTTTAGGACTTTGTTAAGCTCCACTATGTGTGTGGTGAGGGTGACCTGGCCCAGGCCAGGATCCCAGGCCTCCTGAGAAAACCACATCTGTGGGGGAATCATCCTTCCAGGACCAGCCCCACCAGGGAAAATTTTCAGCCAGCACTTGTTGTTTAGGGTCTTAGTGGCATAGAGACCAAACCCTGGGGCTGGGGACCCCAGTGTCAGACCCTGAGACTCACGAGGGTGAGAATGACCACTCCCTGTACCGGAAAGAGACTCAGAGGAAATGCCAGTTTCCACAATGGCCAAGAATCAAATCAGATTCTTTCTCCATCCCTTTCCTTCAAGCCCCCCACAACCTCCTGTAAAAACCAAGGCACCAACCACGGAACTTACATGGGGAGGTCCAAGGTAATTTTCCTTACAGCTGGTGGATGATGTTCGTTATGGTTATTTTTCATGCTTGGCAGCCAAGTAGAGGTCAGTAGCATTCATTCAATAATCTAGGTTTTCTCTTGTGTTAGCCTCACACCATGTAAAGTACCACCTAACTTTGGAAGTGGAGAATTCTACCTGGTGGATCAGGGGAGGCTAAACAGATGAGGGGGCATTTTGGAGGGACCTGCCTTAAAGGGTGGATGGCACTGAGATGGAAGAGGATGGGGCAGGGAGGTAAAGGTGTGTCCCATGTGCACGTATGGACGGCTGAGCCGGGAAACCAAAGGTGAGTGTCCCAGAGTACAATGGACTTCTGGGATTAAATTGTAAATCCAAAATGTACCCCAAATTTTATGTCAAAAGTCTACTGGCTAAATTTTAGAAGTCTGAGGTTTTGGAACAGAGATCATTATTTCTTGGTCCTGTTAATTGTGAGATTTCCTCCATAGTTACTCTGCTGAACATTTGCCAGACTAAGTTTTCTACTGAGGCCGGTGGATGTCTTTCTGTGAGGTAGGAACAGAAGGTTTTGGGGGCACCTGGGCTACCCAGGACCATCACATTTATCCTCCCCCCTAAACGTGTCCCAGTTTGGACAATGCATTGTAACTGTCACTCTAATTATCATGGGTTATCATTTATTTTTTTAATTGTAAAATTTGCCATTTTAACCAGGCGTACAGTTTGATGACATTAAATACATTCTCATTGTTGGACCACCGTCACTACCACCCGTCTCCAGAACTCTCTTCCTCGTGCAAAACTGACACTCTGTGCTCACTGGGTGTCAGCACCCCACCCCAGCCCCAGCTCCTGGCAGCCAGCACCCTGCTCTCTGTCTCCGACTGCTCTAGGTCTCTCATGTATCTGTGATCATCACACAGCCTTTGTCTTTTTCTTACTGGCTTATTTCATTTAGCACAATGTTTCTCAGATTCATTCACATTACAGCATGTGTCAGTTTCCTTCCTTTTTAAGGCTGGGTAATATTCTATTGTGTACATGTATAAATTCCATGTTGTTTATGCATCCATCTGTAGACAGACACTCAGGTGTTCCTACCTGTTGGCTATTGTGAACATTTGTTGTGTCTCTGCTTCCAATTCTTTTCAGTTCAAGAAGTGGAATTGCTGGATCATGTGGTAATTCTCTCTTTAATTCTTTGAGGAACTTCTATACTGTCTCTATTAGTGGCTACACCATTTCACATCCCCATCATAAGAGCATAAGAGTTCCAATTTCTCCACATGCTCTCCAGTACTTGCTTTAAAAAATAATAACAATAATAGTCACCTTCATGGGTGTGAAGTGGAATCTCACTGTGATTTGACTGCATTTTCCTAGTGATTATGACATTGAACATCTTTTCAGGTGCTTGTTGTCCATTTGTATCTCTTTGGAAAAATGTCTATTCAAGTCCTCTGCCCACTTTTTAATCAGATTGTTCATTTATTTTGTTTTTATTTTTTGTCTTAGTGTAACAGGGTGCAGCCAAGGTGGGGGGCCCAAATGGGGATTTGTAATGGGGTCCAGAACTCAGGGTGTCCAGGAAATATTAGAAAAAATATATATAGTATGCTTTCACCCCCACAAGTCTGAATGGGGATGGGGGGGAGGCAGGAAGAGACACATGGAGTAGGGCCATTGAGAGTTGTTTTGTACAGCAACAGCTGTACAGCTAACCTCTGGCTCGGTCATTTAACATATCTATAGCCTTTAACTGGTTTCATGGATATGTTAATGGCTGTGGCCATGCTTTGAGCCAGGGGGATAGAAGTGACACCCAAGATGTAACTGGGAGGCAACTCCCCCTGGTTACAGTGTCTGCGTGAGAGCTTGGAGATGATTGGCTCCATGCCATGGGGCCATGCCGGCCCAGACTTACAATGGCAGCCCAGTAAAGGTGAAAAAAATATGGGAATGCTGGCAGGTGTAATTGATTGTGGGAGGAGTGGGAAATGGGGCTGCAGAGGAAGACTGGCACTGGGATTTAAACCCAGGTGTGGCAGCCATGCCTGGTTGGGACTGTGTGGCTTTGGGGTGCTCCCTTTTGCCACATGGCTTAAGAAGCAGGAGAGACTTTGCCTGGAAGAAAAGGGGTGGAAGGACTCTTGCTGGTGGGCGTGAGAAGGTGCCACATGGCTTTGGATTAACTGGAGATTGTGGTGGTGACACAGCAGATGGTGCCGGGAGCCTGAATCACGGACTTCGCCTTCTTTTCCTGAGACATGATACCCCGGACTAGGCAGAGGGAGAAGGAAGGACTGTGTGTGTTTGTGGGAATTCTAAAGGACTTTAGTATTTTAATGAGACATTAAGTCATTACTCTAAGTCTGTATAACTTTTAAATAAATAATTCCTTTCCTTTTCACCAGTCTCTGGCATTGAAAGACGTCTTTTCCCTGGCAGTGGGAAAGGTGAATCTAGTACGGGGTGAGGGAGGACCCCCAGAGCAAAAGGGGGGGTCCTTTCGGTAACAGTGTATCGTTCGCCCCTCCCCCCGGTCTGTTCTGTAACATTAGGAGTTCTCTGTATTCTGGATATTAATCCCTTATCAAATATGTCATGGATTTTGTTTTACATGATTCTGGAACTTTTGTTCCTTGTAAGATACTGAGATATACAGAGTCCCCAAATTGGGCTTTTACTTAAATGGCTCAATTGAATTGTATCACTAAAAATTAGAGGCCGTCTGTCTTTCAGCCTTTCCGCTACCCCAGTAGTCATTTCCTTTCATCTCACCAGAGACCGTGGCTGTGGTGGTAGCTGCCTGCGGTGAATAATGTTCCCCCCAAATTCATGTTCACCCAGGGCCTCGCATTGTGACCTTATTTGGAAACAGGGCCTTTGCAGATGTAGTTGCTATGTCAACAAGGTCAAACTGCATTAGGGATATACAAAGTAAGAAGGCGGTAGGATGATGGAGAGATTGGCGAGAAGCAGCTACAAGCCGAGGATTGCCTGCCAACACCAGGAGCTGGGAAGAAGCGAGGAAGGATTCTTCCGTAAGCCCTTCAGAGAGAGCGTGGCCCTCCCACCTTCATTTTGAACTTCTAGCTTCCAAAACTGTGAGACAATAAACTTCTGTCATTCAAGCCTCACAGTTTGTAGTGCTACGTTACTGCAGCCGCGGGGAAACTGATCCAGTAGGTAATGGAGACGGGAAGTTCTTTAATGTCACCGTTACATCTCTGTGGGCCTGAGGCCCTGGACCTGACCTTCAGAAGCATTTGTGGCCTTTTTCTCCCCTTAGGTGAAACCAGAGGCCTGGAGGGGGCGGGGGCTGTCTCCTTGGCCTTCCCCCAGGGCAGATAAGGCTCTGGTGAAGTGTTTCCCTTGTGGCTGGGCTTTCAAAATGATTACCTTTCTGTTGAGCATATGTTAATATGGTGACTTTTCTCCTCTCCTTCCCTGAAACAAGAAGATTTTTTCCCCACCTGCCAGTGATAACCTGGTGGAGGTCCTGGAGATCACTCCAGGAAATCGCCAGCTGCCCTAAGACTAGAACCCCAGGATTTGTTAAATCTCAAGCCTGCAGCGATTGGTCAGACTGTTTGACTTCCTCCCCGCGGCCGCTCCAATGGCACTTCAGTTCCTGGTGCCTTGTGATTCTGTCTGCCTGTCCCTCCAGATTTCAGGGTGGTGGCTTGCCTTCTGACCTCAGGTCACCAATAGATCTAAGAAAAGTAGTTTTGCGATTCAATCTCCCTACTAATCCTTTTTTTTTTTCTTTTTAAAAGGCATTGTGTGTTCTATAATGGAGACTATGGGAAATGACAGGGAGTAACGAAAATGAGAGACATGGGAAAGCTACAAAAGCCCAGAATCTTATAAAATCTCAAAACATGACTTTCTGGTCTGTGATTCTGAGTTCCGTTCTAGACTTTCTTTAGGGCTCACTAGCATCTCCTGTATCTGACCTTGGCAGATGGTGGTCGCTCCTTCTTCTGTGCTGCCAGGCATTACTCACCTTGTCCTTCTCAAAACTGTTTCTTGTGTTTTCTTGTTTTGCTGTTACTTTGTAAACAATTTGAGCGTCTTCTCTGTTCTGAGAGCAGCCTGCTGTCTTGCACACAGCCGTCTGTGATGAGGACTCTGGGAAAAAGGACCAAGAGTTGAATTGGACTCTTCCCCCACTTCCTGTCGCACAAGGTCAGGCACGCGCCCGCGTGTCCATCCTGGCTCTGAAAGGGACAGACAAGCCCTCGGAAGAGCCTTTCTGAATCTGACGACTAGAAATTTGCCCAGACTATCAATGCATGTTCATTGTGGAAAACTTGGGAAATACAGGTAACTATGAATTGACTATTTTGGTACAATTCCTGTGGCCTTTTTACTAAGCAGTGCTAATGCTCAAGGGAGAGGAAAAAAGAGTTCTCTAAGAATCAACAGAATCGAGGGCTACTGTTGCTGCCCTTGTTGGGTACCTACACAAACAGAGGTGACACAGTGGTTTAGGAATGTGGCTGGGCAGGAACGTGGCCTTTGGGTCAAATGTGTCTGGGCTCTGATCTGTCACTTAACGGATGACCTTGGGCAAGTTGCTTCTCTGTGTGTCGGTTTCCTCATCTGAGACTAACAACGGCTTCTGGCTAGGGTGGTTGAGGGCACTAGCGACCTGGCGTACGAAACACTTAACCACAGCTCCAGGAGCAAAGTCCGTGGAGCAGTTGGAGGGAAAGGAGGAGAAGGAAGGGAGAGCATCTGGTACATGTGTTTGTTGTTGTACTTCCTGTGGAAGATCTGTTGCTGTTTTAAATAGGACAATTAAAATGACAGTTAAAAACAGGTTTCAACTTGTCTTCACAGAGGAATGCCAGCATATAAGTAAAAAAAGGACTGATAGAATTGGATAGTCACCATTTTTCAAAGACCCCTGCCCGCCCCTCCAAAATAACTGATTCAATCAATATCATCAACAGACGCTTAAGCCACGGCTGGAAGGATGTCGGTATAGGACGTTTGCACAGTATCATGCCCCACTTTGCACATAATGTATTAATTACGCTGGAGATATTTGTCAGGCATCGCAGTAACTAAGTGATCCAAATTCAATTCATAAATAATGGGACAAACTAACATTATATACAGTATTATCTCAGCAGTATTTTTACCAAAAAACAGTTAATCTAATCTACATCATGAGGAAATAATTACGCAAATAGAGATTTGAAGAGTCCATGAGACTCTAAACATGTCAATCATAAAAGACCAAAAAGGTGGAGGGACAGCTCTAGATAAAAATATGTTAAAGAGTTGAATACAATATGTGAACCTTGATTAGATGCAGGATAATAATTTTTACAAAAAGGATATAAAGACATTGTGGAGACAATTGGGGCAACTTGAGTAGGGCCTGTCCATTAGACAACATCACGTCTGTGTTAAATTTCTTTGGCGAGAAGACGGAATTGTTGTTACATAAGAGAATGCCCTTCTTTTCATAGATGCAGGCTAAATATTTAGGACTGAAAGTCACCTTTTATGTCTGCAACTTACTTTCAAATGGTTCAGCACAAAAGATTACATTTGGTAAAGGGTAAAAGGGTATTTAATTGTCAACTTTTCTGCAAGTTTGGTGTTTAAAACAATAAGGCATAAAACCCCATGAACGCATGCTAGGACAAGTCTTCCCACTGGTGTAAGCATTGGGACTCCCTCTTAAGGAGAATCAGAGAGGCTGTGGCTTAAAGACACCAGCATACTTTTTTCTGTCTGCATTTTACTGCATGTCTCCCTTTTGACATCTGGTCTACCAAGGAAGTGTAATCATTCTCTACCCTTGAATTGTGTTTGGTTTTGCTTTACATTCTAAGAAACTTTTCATTGAGCTGGTATTTGGTGACACTATGAATGTGCTGATAAATTTAGACACTGGCACTGTCTTGAATAAGCTCAAGAGAAAGTGCAGTGAGAAAGAGCCCGTGTTCAGGTTGTAGAAATTTCACAAGTACGTAAAGAAGTCTCTGTGAAAGTCACTTTCTTTCCAAAGAAACATCTAATCCATTGCCACATACACCATAACAAGAACTCAGACCTGTGTCACATCAAGGAAGTAGGAAGTTAAGGTCATTTCACTGGGCGAGCCCTGAAGAGATAACATGTACTCACGTACGAACACTGCAGTGTGGTTTGTGTCGTCTTAACCTGGGTAGTGCACAGTGAATTATTCTTTCCTTTGACATTCAAAGCAGATGGAGATCATCATTTCCTAGGAAGAATGAAGAAGTTGTGATTCCAGCTCTTGGTGACAGAGGAAATCACTGTCGCCCAGTAAACGTGTAAGAATAGTAGGGAGAGCTCAAACGATAAATCTGTCCCTAAATGGAACTGCGTCAGCGGGTAACACACACACTTCCTTTCACCTCCCAACCCCCGGTGTCTGACGTGACGCCTAGAGGGCCACGTTAGGAAAGACTGCTGGCTGGGGAGAAGGGGCGCAGCGGCCGAGAGTGCTGTCTCTGTGGAGGAGTGTAATGGCACGCACACCACATTTGCCATCTTGAATTTCCAGCACAAACTAAGTTGGATGTTTAAAAAACACTAAAGCTTTCTAAAAACCATTTATTAAAATAATGATCATAACAATAGCTTAATAGCCTTTGGGCCAGACATTAATCTAACACTGTATATGTATTAACTTATTTAATACAACAATTTGTTGAGGTAAATACTATTATTATCACCCCCATGTTACAAACAAGAAACTGAAGTCTTCTTCAGGTGTGTGTTCACCTTCTTGAGATGGCCTTTTCTGGCCATCTGTATTTTAGACTTCAGGCCTGTCCCTGCCACTCCCAGTCTCCCTTCCCTGCTTGAATTTTCTCCTGTCTCCCCCCCCACCAGAATGGAAGCTTCCGAAGGCAAAGATTTTTGTTTATTTTGTTTACTGCACTATTTCTAACAACTTCCCTACGTCTCTGCTTGGCACTGAAATGGCCCTCAATAAATCCTTGTGTATGTAATAATGAGGCTTAGGGTACGCCTCTGTTGGTTGGAGCGTCGTCCCATACACCAAAAGGTTGTGGGTTCAGTCCCTGGGTGGGGCACATATGGGAGGCAACCAATTGATGTTTCTCTCTCTCCTCTCTCTAAAAGCGATAAACACTTTTTTTTAGATGAGCTTAGAGGATTAAATACCTTCCCAAAGGTGACACAGCTACAGAGGAATCTCAGAGTTGTCTGTCTGTTGGGAAACTGAAAGGATGTCAAAGCCCCAGAAGCTACAGAGAATCCGAGGTTTACAGACTTCAAGAGCAAAATGGGAAAAGAGCAACTAGTCTTTAAGCCAGAGAATCTTCCAAAGTGACAGAGTAGGTGCAACTTGGGAAGGAGGTGCTGGGTCATTGTGGCTGCTGGTTTGGAGACAAGAGGACCACAGCCGACCTCCCAGAGGGGTCCAGAGCTACAGCCACACCCTTCTCTGCAAGGATTTTTTGCCTCAAGAACAAACAGGATGGGAGCTGTTGTCTGTGACACAAACGACCAAGAGCCAAGAGGCTTCTGCCAATGAGGTGGAAAGGAGGGAAATTAGACTTGCCTGCAAGCTAAGCTTTAAAATCAACAGATAATGGACCTTAAGAGAGTTAAACCAAGTCCCCTTCCAGAGACACAATGGCTTCCTGGCCAGAGCAAGGGCTTAGTTATTGGGAAAACACTAGAAAAGGACCGTCAGGGACCTAGTGCGACAGTCTGTTGGGGTGGGGGTGGGGGTGGGGGTGGGGAGGCGGGGGCTGGGGAACCAGTCCCGAGGACACATGCAGCCTGCCTGGTGCTGGGAACAGCTCTTGTTGACCTCACTGTGGGCCTGTGAAACATTCGAGTCACAGAACTTGCTCAGAACTTGCCTTCTGGGTATGGTTTGGCTTCCTGGTATTTTGGCTCAAGTGAGACAAATTCCTTTTGATCAGGAGCTAGCCGGCCACCAGCCTTGGGAGCTGTGGTTCTCAGAATGCTCTTGGCTAACGTGAGCTAACTCCAGGAGACACATCCATTGGATCTCTGAGCCTCCAAGACCTAAGACTGGCCTTGGGAATCCCCGAGGCCAGGCGGCTCCAGCAGACCTGGGGGACTGCAGCCCTCTCTCCCTCGTGGAATGTAGATTCATACTTATCACACTCACGGTCTGTGTATCCTGGATGTTTCCAGTCTCTACCGCATCCTGGCTGATCCTGCCTTTTCTTGCCCCATCACAATCCCAGTGGCCCAGGGTGTGCAAACTGTGCCCGGCTCCATCCCCCTGACAGCGTCTGGGAAGCTGTATTAGTTTCCTGTGGCTTCTGTAGCAAATGACCACATATTCAGTGGCTTAAAACAACATGGGTTTATTGTCTTGTAGTTCTGTAGGTTAGAGGTCCACCACCAGTCTCACTGGGCTAAAGTCAAGATGTTGGCAGGGATGCATTCCTCCTGCAGGTTCCTCCTGTTTCTGTGCCTTTTCCAGCTTCCAGAGGCTGCTCTGCCCACAGTCCTTGGCACACGGCCCCTTTCTTCATGTTCAAAGCGAGCAGCAGGGGGAGCCCCTTCTCACATTGTTTCCCTCTTTCTCTTCCACCTCCCTCTCGTTGCTCTTGTGATGGCTTTGGTTTCACCTGGATAATCCGGGACAATCTCCCTGTTTTTAGGGCAGCAGATTAGCAACCTTAATTCCACCTGTAACCTTAGTTCCCCTGGTCATGTAACTCAGAATATTTGCATAATCAATCCGGGAATTAATGTGCAGACAACCTTGAGGGAGCCATTGTCCTGCCCACCCGAAAGCCCCAAGGAACGTTGCAGGGGTTTTTCTCTCCTCTGGCCATCTCAGAAGTAGCCTCTCTGGGGTGCACATTGTCCCTGATCACTGCACCCCTACTTCACTGAGGCCCAGTTGAAACAGGCTGGGAGCATCATGGTGGAAACTGGCACCAGAAACCCTCATAGCCAGGGAAGCTTCCCAACAACAGTTAGTGAACAACAGTTAGGGGGGCATGTGGGACCTGAGTCACATGGGTGTCAGCATGAACTTGGACCACAACTCAGAGGCTTCAAGTGCTCATGGGAAGTAAGAGGAGAGGAGACAGAGAAGAGTTGGGCAAGCAGTGGGGTGAGAGGAGCCTGCCAGGAAGAAGCTGGTCCGTGGGGGGCCAGCCTGAGACTGTCCCCAGGGACAGGGGCCCATGGGCCATTTTAGCTATGGAGGTGTGACGAGAATCCTCTTGTCTCCTTGCACCCCCAAACTTCAAAATGCCCGGGACACTCATGACTGTCTGTGAGCAGGAGGTCTTGACGGAACTCTGGGAAGAAGCGGGCATGCGTGGTGGCCAGAGGGGGCCATGGAGTGTGTCTGCCTACCCTGCCCTGGAAGCTTGCAGAAAACTTGGGAGGGCTCTGGCTACTCTCAAACAATGGAACAGGACATCGAGGGCTGCCTTTGTCTTTCTCCAGCCCCTTGAGGTCCGGATGAACCAATCTCGACTAGAGTTCAAGGGTGGCGAGACTCTGGAGAGACTCCAGCTAATTTCTGGATCACCTAGCTAAGACCAGCCTGTATCTTTTAATTATATGTCACTAAAGGCTTGGGGATAACAGGAGGACATTCCAGCACAGAGAATACTCAAAGCAGTTGCCACATTCGCCGGTTCCAGGAGTATAAGCTACGACCCCCACTGCCAGGCTGTCCCCTGCCCCACTGCCCACTGGAGGATTAGCCTTTGACCATGTCATTTCTATCTGAAGTCCAGCAACTACCTCTCTCCCCAGTTTAATGTTCTCTGGGCCCAAAGAAAGGGAAAAAAGGATTCCTTCTAACTCTTATTCGCAGGATCCCAGGCAATTCCAAATTGCAACTGGCACAAAGTCTGTAGCTCCCCTTCCTCTGGGCCAAGAGTAGGCTTACATCTGAGGCTCTTGACCAGTGTTGCCAAACTGCCTTCTAGAAACTGCGTGAGGGTGTCCTTCTCCCTAGACTTGCGCCAGCACCACGAATTGCCACGTAATAAATCGCTGCCAATTCAATATGAAAAAAACTCTCATTTTCATTTGTGGTTCTTTGATTACATGGGAAGAAGATGTGTTTTTAAAATACGTACATTACCTCTTTTAAACGGGATGAGTAATAATGAAAAGCCTATTTCAAATGTCACTATGTCTCTGTGTAAATATGAGAAAATGTTAACTGGCATGAAGAAGGGGAGGTGTCATTACGTGGGCAACTTTTGTTAAGAGAGTGGAGGCTGGGGTGGTGGGGGAAGGAATGAAACCAAGAGATGAGCTAGGAAGGGGAAAAGAGAAGAGCAGAAGAAACAAAAACAGGGTAAAAGAGATTTTCAAAAATGTAGAATTGCTTTACATTTTCCCAGGGGCCTTGCCCGGGAGACAGGCTGTCGGTGATGGGCGGAAGGGCCACCCCCATGACCCTGCTCTCTGCCACATGCATCCAGGCCAGGGGGTCTCAGACTAAGTGACCTCAGGACCCCTTCACACTATTAAAAAATAGTGTGGCCCCAAAAAATGTTTACTGATGTAGTTAATATCTATCAGTAATTACTGTATTAGAGATTAAAGCAAAACTATAAATATTTGCGTAAATAATATTTTTATGAAAAATATATTTTCCAAAACCAAAAATAAAAACAGTGAAAAGAGAGGCATTATTGTTACAGATTTGCAAAACTCTGATTTCTGGTTAATACGAGATGGCTGGCCTTCCCGTTCTGCTTCTGCACTCGGTCGGTTGACACCACACCTCATCCAGCCTCTGGGAAACCCCACTCTGCACTCAGGAGAGGTGCTCATCATGTCATATGAGCTTTTTTATTATAAAGAGTTTTGACCTTGCGGCTTCTTTAAAGTATCCCAGGAACCCTTCAGGGGTACCTGGACCACACGTTGAGAACCCCTGATTTAGGCAGGGGGCATCGATGCAAGCCCTCACCCCTCGTCCGGGAAGGGGTACCTAACGATATGTCAAGGGCCATCAAAACCCTCATGCCCTTTGCCACGGTGACTCCCTTTTAGGGAATGTATTTTTAAAGACTAATCCCCAATAGATGGAAAACTTTTTAAGTGACCTACCATTAGGAAATGGTTAAAGAAACCCACTTAGATATTTTGCAGATTAAAATTAAAATTACGAAGGCTATGTACTAGCATGGAAAGAATATACATGGCCCTAAGTAAAAAATGTAAATTATAAGACAGACTCTCTACTGTACCTACCAATCTCAGAAGCCTGGCTGCCCACAGACAAAGCCTCAAGGGGGCGAGGGCAGGTTGGGTCTGTCCGATACAAGGGTGTAGGGTGATGGGAGTGGTTTTGTGTTTTTTGTTGGTGTTTTTATTTATTTATTTTTTTGGTCCA
The DNA here is from genome assembly GCF_022682495.2 of Desmodus rotundus. Classification (NCBI taxonomy): domain Eukaryota; kingdom Metazoa; phylum Chordata; class Mammalia; order Chiroptera; family Phyllostomidae; genus Desmodus; species Desmodus rotundus. The sequence continues at coordinate 126,514,820 of NC_071388.1, forward strand.
TGTTTATTTTGATGTTCGCTGTTCTCCTTCCTTTTATTTTCTTGCAATAAGTAAAAACAAAAATAAGGAAATAAGGGCTCTCTAAACTGTCTTGCTCCCCTAGGTCAGTGTGGTTTGGCGTGAGCAGAGAACAGAGTCACCTAGGGCCTAGAGGCGGGGAAGAAGGGGAGGGGAGTGTCAGGAGGGTGCTGGTCAGGGATGGGGACTTGATGCTCATTGTGTGGTGCCATTTCAGTGGTGACATGAGAGACCTTTGGCTAAACAGCTGTTATCAAAGTTATGCTGGGAGATGACAGGAGATCAGGCGTGGGGGGCAGTGCTTTACTGCAAAAAGAGGAGGAAGAAGCTGGTGAGGGCAACTGCAGAGACCAGTGTATCTGGAGAGAACCAAGGGCCAGGGCCACACCGTGGCTAAAGGAGCTAGGGGAGGACAGCTGAAAGGCTGCCAATGCTGGGTGGGTCTTGTCCCAGAGGGAGCTAGAACTGCAGCCCCAAGGGGGAGTTTATTGGACACCAGAGCTGCCTGGGCCAGAGAGCTGGGAGACAGAGACTCTGCGTGGGCAGGCCCAGAGCATGGTCTATATTCTGGGAAGCCCTCACTGGCAGCCACGTGCAGGCTGCATTAGACTTAGGGGGAGACTGTTGGGTTGAACACAGTGGGACTTAAAAGACAGCACTTCAAGTCCTCAAGTCCAGCAAGAGACTCAGTGTTAGTTGCAAATGAATAGGGAGGGCGAAATGCCTTCTATTCCCCAGAGTTGAATATACAACAACCTCCCTAATTACACCTGGCAACACAGCCACAACATTTTACGACTAAGCATGTGCACTTAGACTGTGTTCTTGCCCTTCAGTTTGGAGCAGGGTTAGCTGCCTTACATCTAAGGCGCAGCTGACTGAGGTTCAATGTTGGCTGCTTCAGCCCACCTCATGATTTCTATCTTTCTCTCACCCCTGTTAAGCTAATTTCCTACCACTGGTGTGCACACTAGTATTTTTCCATTTTCCTTTTATAGTCATAAAACAATAAGGACTAACTTTAGTAAAATGCCCCATGACCAACAGAAGAAGGTGCGCAAACAGCTGTTGGCTGCCAAGCAGACGCTCCAGGTGATAGTTCAAAATGTCAGTGTGTGAACTTCGGGCCAAGGTGTAGGTGTAGGTAGATACACTTTGCCTCCTGGCACAATCAAAAGGACAACAAATTTAAAACAAAAAATAACCAGAACTGCCAGAAAATCAAATTGTATGGAAGTCTGACAACCAAAGAGTTCAAGAAGAAACATTCATCCAGCCTGGTAGGCAGGGCAGAGACAGGCAGCTGGGGCAGAGAGGACACGTGGCAAGGTGGCAGCTAGAGGACCAGGTTGGGGAGGCAGTCACTGGTGGATCAGGTGGTCCCACATTTGTGTATGGATAAACCAGGAGGAACAACTGGGGAGAGACAGACCGCACAACCCAGGGTTCCAGCGTGGGAAAAGAAAGTCTCAGAACCTCTGGCTGTAAAATTCTGTGGGGGTTGTGGTGGTGGGAGAAACTCCCAGCCTCAGGAGAGTTCACTGGAGAGACCCACAGCGTCCTAGAATGTACACAAGCCCACCCACCCAGGAATCACCAGAAGGGACCAATTTGCCTATAGGTAGTGGGGGAAGTGACTGAAAGCCAGCCAAGAGCTGAACAAGGGGCATTGTTCCCTCTCAGACCCCTCCCCCACAGACAGTGCCAGAACGCAGTGAAATGGGCTGCCCTGCCCTGGCGAATACCTAAGACTCCACCCCTTACAACGTAATAGGTGTGCAGAGACAAAGAAATATAGTCCAAATGAAAGAACAGATCAAAGCTCCAAAAATAGAACTAAGCCACCAAGAGATAGCCAACCTATCAGATACAGAGTCCAAAACACTAGTAATCAGGATGTTCACAGAAATGGTTGAGTATGTTCCCAAAGTAGAGGAAAAAGTGAAGGCTTTGCAAAGTGAAAGTAAGCAAAATATATAGGCAACTAACACTGAAGGGAAGGGAACTGGGACTCAAATCAATGATTTGGAGCAGAAGGGAGAAATAAACATTCAGCCACAACAGAATGAAGAAACAAGAATTCAAGAAAATGAGGAGAGGTTTAGGAACCTCCCGGACAATTTTAAACATTCCAAAACCCAAATCATAGAGGTGCCAGAAGGAGAAGAGGAAGAGCAAGAAATTGAAAACTGATTTGAACAAATAATGAAGGAGAACTTCCCCAATCTGGCAAATGAAATAGACTTCCAGGAAGTCCAGGAAGCCCAGATAGTCCCTTCCCAAAGAAGTTGGACCCAAGGAGGAACACGCTAAGGCACATCATAATTACATTAGACAAGATTAAAGATAAGGAGAGAATCTTAAAAGCAGCAAGAGGAAAGGAGACAACTGCCTATAAAGGAGTTCCCATTAGTCTATTAGTTGATTTCTCAAAAGAAGCCTTACAGGCAAGAAGGGGCTGTAAAGAAGTATTCCAAGTCATGAAAGGCAAGGACCTACATCCAAGATTACGCTATCCAGCAAAGCTATCATTTAGAATGGAAGGGCAGGTAAAGTGCTTCCCAGATAAGGTCAAGTTAAAGGAGTTCATCATCACCAAGCCCTTGTTATATGAAATGTTAAAGGGACTTATCTAAGAAAAAGAAGATGATCAAAAATATGAACAGAAAAATGACAAAAACTCACATCTATCAACAACTGAACCTAAAAGGAAAAAAACAAAAACAAACTAGAACAGGAACTAAGCAAACAACTAGAACAGGAACAGAATCACAGAAATGGAGATCACACGGAGGGTTATCAGTGGGAAGGGGGAGGGGGCAGAATGGGGGAAAAGGTACAGGAAATAAGAAGCATAAATGGTAGGTAGAAAATAGACAGGAGGAGGTTAAGAACAGTATAGGAAATGGAGAAGTCAAAGAACTTACATGTATGACCCATGGACATGAACTAAGGGGGGGATGGGATTGGTTGGGGGGGTGCAGGGCAGAGGGGCATAAAGGGGAGGAAAAAATTGGGACTACTGTAACAGCATAATCAGTAAAATATACTTATAAGAAAAACAAAATGTCAGCTTGACAGCTAATGGATCTCTCTGGATTGGGCGTGTGAAAGAGTGAAGGGTGCCTGTCTGTTCTGTGGCCAAGCGCATGAGCTGTTGAAAAGTAGAATCCTCCAAAGTCCAACATGGGAAAGTTCACAATGGGTTAGGCTGAGCAAAGTGCAGTATGAATCTGTAATTCTTACTTACTTTTCAGGGTTCCACAGAATAGCATGTGACTGAGATGTTGTACTGTCCAGTTTGGAGCTTTATCTCAGAGAACCTCCACAAAGTCCTGTAAAACCCCACTAAGCTCCCACCTGCCCTGGTCCAGAGGACCCAGGAGGTCCCCCGCGGTGTGTGGCCAGGATGGGTAGGAACTCATCCTGCCCCACTGGGACCCCTGACCAGCTGCCACAATTGACTTCTGCCAACCCCCCTTCATGGATTTCTTCTCCACACCCACTCCCACTGACCTCGTGACATCTCAGCCTAATGACGCTGTGAGGTGCATCTCTTCTGTTCAGGACATCCGCTTTTCACTGCGGCCGCCACACCAACGTCACAGCTGACAGGCGTAAAAGTCTGCAATATCATCTACCACCCATCCATACTCGTGTCCCCAGTTGTCTCCAAGGTGTCCTTTTACAGCTGGGTAGTGGGCATTGAGTCAGGACCCAGAGGAAGACACACGTTGCATTCTCCAACAGCCTCCCCTTCTTTTCCTTTTCTCTTCCTGTCACTGGGTTGTTGAGGAAACAGTCCTTTGCACGTACATTCTAAATGCACAGCAAGTACTTGAAATCCTCTCCCAGCACTCCTTCTTTAAATATACTCTCTACCGAAGGCGGCTGCCTCCCTGCACTCACTGTCTTTCAGCCTCTTTCTCAAATCCCAGCCACCCCACCTCACCTCCCCCAGCTCAGTCTGGAGGGCTTTCTCCTCCCACCCCCACTCTCTATTTGTGCAGATCACCTTGGTCTTCTACAGTGTTCTCTCTGCTTAGCCCATGACCAGGATTTGCTAAGGCAAAGGAGAACCCAGCCTGAGGCCCCCTTCCCCTCAGCTGCTGGTGGCAGAAGAAATGAAGTTCCAGCAGAAGAGTGACCATCTTTTCTCCTGGTTCTCAGAGGAGGATATGGGGGCATCGTTATCTGTTTGGATATCTGCCTTCTTCACCAGGCAGCTGGCGCCTATGGCTGGCGTGACGGCAGGGTGTCGCACAGTGCCTGTCACTTGAGTGCATCAAGAAGGATTCCTTGTCGTGGGCCCTCTTGGTCCATGTCCTCAGTTTGCTAATGACAGGGACGGAGAGTGTGGCTACTTACCTCTCCTTAAACAGCGTCCCCCTCTACAGGATGCGTTTATGTTAAACGTGTGTCAGGAGATCGTCAGCACTCCCTCCGGGGAGTGATGGGGCACAGATCAGAACTTTGTTAAAGTTCTTCAGCTATTTGACAGTTTGAATAAATAATGACTTATCGAGGCTATTTATTCACATTCCTCTTTCTCAGCCCTATTTTTGGCCCAGAACACTCTTTATTTTTGTCTGCGTTACATAATGAGGGAACTGCATTCTTAGTAACCCCCTGTCACTCCTGTTATCTTGCCTGCAAGAGAAAAGGAAATATTTTTAGAGTGTGAATTTCCCAAACGTCGCCAGCTATTCTGGGACTGAAGCATAACGTCACAAGGGAGGATAACAGTGGGGACAGGGCCCAGGTTCTCTTGGGCTGAGGCTGAGCCCTGATCCTCAGAAGTTGGACTGGATCCCTCCCTCCCTGTCCTACCTGGCCAGGTGGTAGGAGGCTGCCCAGGGGTCTCTTTACATTTTCAGCAGCAGATTCAGGAATAATCTTAATTGCTGTTCCTCATTTGTGTTGTTTTGGGATATTCACAAGATTGGGGAAAAGGATGGCAAACAACAGGCCTCTCTTGTTAAACACTCTCCAGGGACAGGCTGGATCCCCTGCAGGGAGGGCAAAAGTGTTTTGAATAAGTTTAAAAGGCTCCTTCCCCAGCCATCCAGAGGCTTATGTGGTTCCACTGGGTTCGGTGTGAGGAGAAGGCAACGTCTCTGAAATGGGTGTGTGTGAAGGTAGCATAGCCCCAACGGGGCGTGTGTCTGGGCTGAGCCTTAGGTCTATAAAAATGAATCTGTCCAAAGAGCCCAGGATTTCAGGTCTTGCCATCTGGCTGGAGAGACGGACATGTCTCCTTTGTGTGTCTATGGGACTCTCCACGAGTGCCCTGGCTGAAAACTGCTTCTGGGAGCTGCTGTACAACCAACCAGCGAGGAAAGCGACCCTCCAGTCTCAGGGGTCTGTTGGGAGCAATCCAAGAAAGACCTAGCCAGGTCATAACGGGAGCATTCAACCCCTCAGTTTCTGTGAGCACAGGAGTCAGGGTCCAGGTGACCCCCATCACTGAAGATTTCATCTGAAACCTTTGCAAATAGCCAAATTATATATGATCTTAGAGCAGATAACTTTCACACAGGTAAATAAACTCATCCAGTTTCTCGAACGTGAATGATGGTGGTGCCTCTTAAAGGAAAGGCTTCTCTCAGACTCTGGCATTCTCCTTCGGCTCACTTAGCAGCGCCGGGAAAGTGATCTCAACTGTAAAGGTGGGCCCACCACCCTGCAGAGGAGCCAGAACACCTGAGAGTCATTATTTAATTAGAGGTCAGAGAACTCAAAGGCCCTGATGACTACATCCTCAGCCCCTGGGGCGGGAGGAAGGACAATGGAACCTGTCAGACATGGTAGAGAGCGATTTTCAAACTGAAACACAGCAAGGGACACAAAGGAAAGAATAGACAAATGGGACTACACCAAACTAAAAAGCTTCTGAATGGCTAAAGAAAATATTAGCAAAATGGAAAGGGAATCAACCTTTCCCTTTTGGGAAAATATATTTGCCAATGATATCTCAGACAAGGGTTTCATCTCAAAAATATATAAAGTACTCACATGACTCCATATCAGGAAGACAAACAACCCAATTAAAAAATGGGCGAAGGACCTGAACAGACACTTCTCCAAGGAGGACACACAGAGGACCCAGAGACATATGAAAGGATGCTCAGCATCACTAGCCATCAGAGAGATGCAAATTAAAACCACAATGAGATACCACTTCACACCAGTCAGAGTGACCATCATAAACAAACCAACAAACAACAAGTGCTGGTGAGATTGTGGAGAAAAGGGAACCCTAATGCAATGCTGGTGGGAATGCAGACTGGTGCAGCCACTGTGGAAAACAGTATGGAATTTCCTCAGAAAACTAAAAATGGAACTGTCTTTTCCCCAGCAATTCCAATGCTGGAATTATACCCTAAGAACCCTGAAACACCAATCCAAAAGAACCTATGCACCCCAATGTTCACAGCAGCACAATTTACAGTAGCCAAGTGCTGGAAGCAACCTAAGTGCCCTCAGTAAATGAGTGGATCAAAAAACTATGGTACATTTACACAATGGAATTCTATGCAGCAGAGAGAAAGAAGGAGCTCCTACCCTTTGCAACAGCATGGATGGAACTGGAGAGCATTATGCTAAGTGAAATAAGCCAGGCGGTGAAAGACAAACACCATGTGATCTCACCTGTAAGTGGAACCTAATCAATAAAACAAAGAAATGAGCAAAATAAGACCAGAGACATTGAAATAAAGAACAAACTGACAGTGACCAGAGGGGAGGAGAGAGGGCAATAATGGGGGAAAGTAGGGGAAGGGGTAAGCCAAGGAACTTGAATAGAGGACTCATGGGCATGGACAAAAGGGGGGATTAACTGTGGGAGTGGGGATGACAGGGTTGGGGTAAGCAATGGGGAAAAAGTCAGGACAACTGTAACTGAACAACAATAAATTTTTAAAAATTAAAAAATGATAAAAAAACATAATATGTGAACTTGTATAATACTCATGACTCTCTGAAAAGTAAACCACACCCAGCTGAAACTGCACACACCCACTCCAAGGGTGTACTGCACACAGGTGTCCCCTGCCTGTGAAGAAACGTGCCCGTGCCCACAGGGCAGGTGTTTGGTCTCTGTGGAGAGGACATTTCCAAGTTTGTGACCATTAGATATGCTCTGAGGAGCAGTGATGGGAAGAGCCAAGCAAGGTGGAAGCACAACTGGACTTCAAGAGCAGAAAACAGAAGGCTGGCCAAGTGCAGGGGAAGGTCATCAGTTCAGGTCAATTCCATGTCTCGGATGCAGCCTGTGCTAGCACGCTCATCCCCCCAGCATCTGCCTCTCTCTCTGTGTTCACACAGGTTCTACATAAAAACTTGGCCCTATCAAGAAAGCAACCTAGAGAGGAAAAGAGAGACTTAAAAAAAGGGATGATTGAACGTTTGCACTCCCCCTAAATTCCTGTGTGACGGTATTAGGAGGTATTTGGAGGCAGGGCCTGTGGGAGGTGATTGGGTCTCGAGAGTCTTGCCCTCAGGAGTGGATTAATGCTCCTATGAAAGAAACCACCGCAAAGCCCTCTCCTCTTTCCACCAAATGAGGGCACAGGGCAAGTCAGCCAGCCGTGGGCAGCCCAGAAGAGGTCCTTCACTAGAACCTGCCCATGCTGGCACCGTGATTTCAGATTTCCAGCCTCCAGATCCATGAGAAGTAGATTTCTGGTGTTGGGCCACCCAGTCTATGGTATTTTGTTACAGCAGCCTGAGCTTAGATAGGATGGCTTTAAATTAAAGAGTGGTTTTCAAAATTTTAGTTGGTGAGTGATGTAGTTTTATACAATGAATATAATGCATTTATATAATCAGAAGATATACAAATATAATTTGTATAAATATATATTGATTATATAACAGACAACATTATATATTATATAAAATATATTTTATATATTATATACATATATATTATATATTCATTATATTATGTATAATGAATGAATATAAAGCATTTAGTGGTGAACTTTATCAATGACTTTAGGCTTGTATTTACAAAATCATTAAAGGTCACACGTTTTTCAACTTTACAGGGCAAGTGATGGGTTAGAGGGATTCAGCTGGGTTCTTCAGATTGAAAGGGGTAAAGACGCACAAGTAAGGGTTCCTGGGGAGCGACGAGGGCGTTGAAATGCGCCTGAGCCGTCTCGGGGCTTGTCCGCGCAGAGTCGGCAGTCCGCAGGAGGACGTCGGATTTGGGTCCGCACGAGAGAGCCTGAGCTGCGGCAGTTCGTGGCTTTCTGCCCTCGTGTGTGTGATCATGCACGTGACTTGGCTCCGAGTGACTGTCTTTCTGTCCCAGTGCCACTGAGCGTCTTCTTCGGATTCACAGTTTGATTCCTCTGCACTCTCAGCTTGCTCAGGGTCCAGGGAGGCGTCTCGTCCCTGCTGCAATACCATCTCCTGTTGCTAAGTAGTTCGGCCTTTCACTTCCCTAGTTCCATAGCCAATTACCTGATCAGCCTAGTTCATCTTTTCATCCAGCCTGTTGGGCACGATCGTGAGCCACAGGTCAGCCAACGGAAAAGCTTCCTCGGGTTGTCCCTCCAACTGTGGCTGAGAAATGTTGGTGGATGTGACAGGTTTGTTGCCCTCTCGGGGGCGTTGTGAACAGGAAGGAGTTCTTTAGAAGGTATGGCAGCAACTCGAGTGTGGTCTGGTTCATGACTTTAGTTACTCCTGAAGGTTTCTATTTAACGTTTTGATCATTTCACACTTAGAAATTGCAAAAAAAAATAGTCCAAAAAGTTCTGTAAATCGTTTTCCCAGACTCACCATTGTCAATATTTTGTCATTTGGGTTTTCTAATACATCTGTGTTAAATGAAATTATGAATGCCTCCATCTCCCCTCTACCCACTTAGCTCTTCCCCCGCTATGTCTGATGGAGAGAGACGGCAAAAATGGCCTTGGGCTGGTTCTCTGGAAAGTCAGATGCAGCTGGAACAGGAGACATTTTCAAATCTGGACCCCGCATCTCAGACATGGTAGAGATCTATTGATATTTTCACTGCATATGACAAAATCAATGCAATTAAAATAAAGTTTAAGGGTAAAGAAAGTGGCATCCTCGATACTCTGAGAAACCATACCCATAGCAACTGAAATCCTAGATAAATACTAAATCATTTTAAAGGTATACTAGGCACATTTTAATTTAAATATATAATTTGCAATAGCAAAATATTATTAGCAGTAAATTTGACAAAAAATAAAACCCCATAAAACAGTGTTGAAGGAAAAATCCTAAACTGAGAGATGTGCTGTTGCTCTTACATCAAAAGGAGTCGGTATCGCACAGATGTGCACTCTCCCCACGGTGACAAGATCCCAAACGGATTTTACACATTCACTTGCTTGTTTTTGTGGGACTAGGAGAGGCGAGTCTGAAATGTGCCTCCTCTCCTCCCGCATCGGATGAGCGCTATGGCTGAGAGTCTTATGGTGGTGTCTTACACCCCCCCGCGCACATAAAACAGTAAATAAAGGATATTTATGGTTAGAACAGTAATTTTTTAAGTTCAGTTTTTTCATTTACATGGACATGTCTCATTCTCATTAGACATTTTGGAAGGTCATCTATGTTATAAAAAAACACTCTGTTGCCCTGGCTGGTGTGGCTCAGTGGATTGAGTGCCAGCTTGCAAACTGAGGGGTCACTGGTTTGATTCCCAGTCAGGGCACATGCCTGGGTTGCAGGCCAGGTCCCCAGTAGGGGGCACACGAGAGGCAACCACACATTGATGTTTCCCTCTCTTTCTCCCTCTTCCCCTCTCTCTAAAAATAAATAAATAAAATCTTTAAAAAACACTTTTAACAATTATGTTCCTAAAATAATAAGAGATGGTCAGTAAGCCATTCAACCACATAACAGAGGAGATTGAACTTAGCAATAAGACCTGCTTAATGGAATATCTTGCAGAAGGACCCTGACCATGTAATGCTGCCACCTCTCTTTAGTGAATTTTCAGCCTCTCTCAGTAATTATTTTGAGTAGATCATTAAGCAAGAGAAAACTGGCTGTCTCAAAACATCAGATGGCTCCAGGCAGGGAAGGGAAACAGCGTGGATGAGAAGCCTGCTGTGTCCTGCCCCCCTCCCACCATTCAGCCCCGTGTGCTGAGACGTGGCCACTGTGGAGCCCATGGTCCCACGGTATATTCCTGGCAGTCAGAAAAGACTTTCATATGGGAATGAACACGGATGGATGTAGCAAGAAACAGGTGCAAACCTGCATGAATTTTTTTTAACAACTTGAGGAAAGTGACTCTGGTTGGGGCCTCCTTCAGACTATCCCCTCAGACTCTCTGGGAGTAAACTGTCCTTTTTGCTCTGCTACCTGGGGTTCTTGGGTAGAAGAGTTTGCAAAACCATAAATGAGTCAGGGAGCGAGAGTTCCCTAAACTGTCCCCAGCAATTAGGGCATTTTAGGCCAACGGCCTGTGAGCGCCAGCGAGGAGGTGGTCCAGGGCCCCAGGCCTCTTCTGTCCCTCTCCCTGAATCACATCCAGGGCGAATCACATTATAATTCGTGTAAGTAGAAACTCTACTGACTCTCTTGGCTTTCTGCAAGTGAGGAATAAACCTTATTTGGTTAAGCTATTCGGAATTTTTTTCTGATGATGCTGTATTATGTTGGCAGATATTGAATATCCTAAGGTGATTAATAATGAACAAAGGAAGTGATCACATTGGTGTTTTTTAATGACCACGTGGGTGGCCATGTGGAGGGGGTTACAGGAGGGTGGGGCTGGGGGGCGGAGCTCTTGGGAGGATTTGGGGGATGGGGGGGCAGTCACCCTCCAGGTACTTGCATGCTACCTGTCTCAAAGGTAAGTAAGTGCCGCAAAAACATTATAGTGTTCCTGACTTGTTTCTCATGGAGAATATTAGATTGCTTATAGTTTAGATGAAAGCTGCCTAAATTAAGGGAGCTGAAGCCTCTTGGAGCTCAGGAAGGGTTGCCTTCCTCTCAGGATATGTCCATCTTTCAGGGACAGCATCCAGGGAAGTATTTGCACAGGACTGGGGTGGACCACCAGCCCTTGAGAAGGACTTAGCAAGTGCTCTCAGCAAAGACCTTCCCTCACAGCCCCTTGCCATGTCCTGAGGTCAGTCGGAGATGCTGTATCTGGGCTGTTGGCCCATCTCCATGTCTGAGAAAACTGGTCAGGCTGTCGCCAGCAGGAGGCTTCTCCTGGAAAAGGAGCAGGCTTCTCAAGGAAACTTCAGCCAGGCATCCTTTCACACATCGGAGTGTCCCATTTGACAGTCGGAAAATGGTAGTCACTTTCAGGAACACAGCCCTGGCTTTGGGGTCAGGGTGAGCAGAAGGGCTCCCAGATGAGTGAAAGGGACCCCATGAGGCAGCCCCGATCCTCCTTCTCTGCTGCAGCTCCCAGCTCCTACCAAATGGGAACATTCCAGGCAACGCCAAGGATTTGTTTGTTCAAATCATCCTAAAATTGAGCTTTGAGGACTGTTACCGATTTGGAGACAGGATGGGAATAGGCCCTGATGGTGCTGGCCTCCATTCTGAAGGTCGCCGTGTGCCTCACGGCTCATCCTCCTGGGCTGGGCTGCTGACCAAACGCCCGGTTCCAGCCGGGAGCCGGCTAGGTCACAGTGGGGCAGACAGCTTAGGACTCTTGGAGCATTTCAGCAGGAAGATAATTCCTTTGTTTTCCTTCTCTAAAAATAAATGGAAAATGTCAGTGGGTTCCCATGGAGAAAGACCATTCTCCTTTGGAAGAGTATCCAAGAAATGACACCAAAACAAATCTATTGGCAGGACACCATTTGATCAGCTGAAAGATATTTACACCTCTGCTGATAGTCTGGTGGCTTCTCCCGGAAAGGGAGCGGGGCTGGGAATCAGATGCTCCCTCCTCCCTCAGAGGGACAATTGGAAGACTCTTTGGGAAAACATCCTGAGTTGTTAAGTGGCTATTTATTATCCAACTGAAGTTTACTAGAAACAATTGTCTCCTCTCTAATGAAAACATTTATAAAAATGACAAAGGAAGACAGAAATCATGTCAATTAACTGTGACGATTCATTGGGCTGCTGTTGGTTCAGATCAATGAGACGGTTCATATAGCAGATGTCTTAGCGGGAACTTTATAAACTGCTTTGCTGAACACTGGAATTCCTACTTTGTTCTTCAGTTGTCTTCATAGCTTCCTTTCAAGGTCCATGTGCTCCTGAGCCTCTTCAGCAACACACCTACACATCAAGGTGTATCTGTGATGTGCAAGGCCTGGCCTGCAGCTGCGCAGTGTCAGTGACAGTCTGGGGAGGTAGGGATTAGGATGCCGGATGATGAAGTTCCCAATAAAATAACGTGCTCAGCTCCAAAGTGATGCCCCCAGTGGCCAGCAAGCCAGCGTTTCCCAAGGATTGGTCCGCTCTGCTCTGTAAACACCAGGACATACAACAGGCACACACCAAAGGGTGAACCCATGACGCTGCCCCGGGGTCCTTCCAAGCCGCCAAGTACTCCTGAACTGGGTAGCAGGAAAACGACCCAGTTCCAGTGGCAAAATGAGATGACGTCTGCCTTTTATTTGCTGTACAATTCCTAAGATTCAGGGCTGATTTTCAGTAACGGGTGAAGCATAATTTGAAATCCTGCTCATTGGGACTCCCGCCCACCTGTCTAGACTGGTCATCCAGTTTATCAACTGGTCAGGCCCACTCCTTATACACCTCCCTCTTGCAAGCCACCCCCAAATACACTTGCCCAACCCTTCACAGCCTCTGTGCTAGTTAATCTAATGAATTACTTCAGGTTAGCGCAGAGGAGGCCACGATGTTTTCATACATTGGGCAGCAGATAGGCAAGCTCTTTGGATCTGCTGTTCTGCCACTCTTGAAGGGCACCATTCCGTCTCTCTTTCATCCATCAAACCCTTGCACTATATACAACTATTAAATAAAAAAAGGGGGGAGGAAGGAAGAGTCAATATAAAAGTACATTCACTAATATTTCTTTTACTTAAGTTATATACCATTTTTATTACAAAATTTTCAGACTTCCAAATATGTGTATGATAGAAGGTACAAAGGATGGTAATGATTACCTGTGACTTGAAACCTGGCTTAGAAAGGGGACATTAGTGAACTTTTTTTTAAAAAAGATTTTATTTATTTATTTTTAGAGAGAGGGGAAAAGAGGGAGAAAGGGAGGGAGAGAAACATCAATGTGTGGTTGCCTCTCATGCATCCCCTACTGGGGACCTGGCCTGCAACCCAGGCATGTGCCCTGACTGGGAATTGAACCAGAGACCCTTTGGTGTGGAGGCCGGCATGCAATACACTGAGCCACACCAGCCATGGCTCAGTACTGAACTTTTAATAGCCCCTTCTTGATCACATGCCCCTTCCTCCACTCCCCCGAAATGTAACCACTCTGAGTTTTCTGTTAACCACTCATTCCCTTGCTTTTCTTTATACTCTTACCACATAGGAATATGCTCCTAAGTAACATGTTATCAAGTTTTGCATGTCTTTGACGATACAAATGAAATCATAGTATATGCAGTCTCCCTGACTTGCTTGGATTGTACTTTCTTTGATATCACTCATGCTGATGAATTTAATCTAGGTCTGTTAATTTCATACCTGTATAGTTTTTATTGTGGAATATATCTGCTTTATGCATTCTGTTAAGAATGTCTGGGTTGTCCAGACGTTTCACTACTACAAACAGTGCTCTGTGGACATCTCGGGGCTGAGTCCTCTTCCACGCACGGTTTTCCCGGTGTATGTACTTGGTGAGGGATCTGCACCTTCAACTTTATGCAACAATGGCAAATTGTTTCCAAAAGTGGTTGAAGTGATGAATTTACTCCCACTAGTTCTGGAGAAGAGTTCCCTATCCTTGCCAGCTCTTGACATTGACAAAGACACATTATTATTATTATTATTATTATTATTTTACTACTTTGGTGCATGTTAAATGATATATTATGGCTTTAACCTGCATTTGTGTTAGTTATCTTTTTTTTTAATCCTCACTCGAGGACATTTTTTTCCTTGCTTTTAGAGATGGAAGAAGGGAGACAGGGAGGGAGGGAGAGGGGAACATCGATCTATGTGAGAGAGAAGCATCATCGGTTGCCCCCTGTAGGCCCCCAGACCGGTGATCGTATGGGGTGTGTGTGTGACCAGACCAGGGTTGGGGGATGGGATCAAACCAGCAAGCTAGGCATGTTCCCTAACTGGGAATGAACCTGCAACCCTTCAGTTACAGGATGAAGCTCCAACCAACTGAGCCACATCGGCCAGGGCTGTGTTAGTATTCTTAAACTAAAAAATGCGTAAGTTCTCTTTGTCTTGCTCGTTCAACGACATTAAAAACAAATTTCCTTGAAGCAGCTGGCATTCCACCACAGGGACATTCGCAGCGTGATCCCCTCAAACAGAGTGGCACTTCTTCAGGGTCGTAAAATGGAACTGACGGTGCTGCTAGTGCTATTTTTCTATTCACAAGTGATATAGGCCCCTTGCTGGACTGAGTGTGAAAGGGTTGTTGCTTATAGCTGCTGCTATTCCTGTCCCTTCTGAACCTATGCCTGCAAGACACAACACTCATTCGTGTGCTGGGGGGTGGTCTCTAAGAGGACAACAGGGACTCCCTGTGGAGGCTTCGGTTTCAATAGCCACTTGCCAGCCTTCTACAGACTGTGTGCTTGCCTAACCAGGGCAGGGTCCAGCCTAATCCAGGGGGCATTTGGGAAAAGGAAGAAACAGAAAGCCCTTCAATAAAGAATAGAAGGTGCCCTGGCCAGGTGGTTCAGGTGATTGGAGCATCATCCTGTGCACCAAATGCTGTGGGTTCGATTCCGTTCAGTGCACGTATCTAGGTTGTGGGTTCGATCCCGAGTCATGGTGTGTAAGGGAGGCAACTGATAGAGGTTTCTTTCCAGCACTGATGCTTCTCTCTTTCTCTCTTCTCCCCACCCTCTCTCTAAAACCCATAAACATATCCTCAGCTGAAGATTAAAAAGAAAAAGAATAGAAAGTAAAAGCAAACCAAACTTATGTGTTCACCTCACACATCTTCTTTTTTCTGAGGTGGGTGTCTAGAGCTGTGCTGATGGATAGCACAGTGGCCGTGGCCATTGCTGTGCACAGCAGCTGCGCACTTGAAATGCGGCTACTGCAATGCAGGATATAAATTTTATTGTCAAATTTAATTAACTTGAATTTAAATTCTAAAACTGAACTAGTGTGATTTTTTTCTGTTATACACATTATTTTGGAAGTACTACATTTCACTTTAACTATTGAAATGTCACCATCTGAATCGATAAGTTTTGTAAGTAAAAAATACACACTTTTTAAACGAAACTTATTGTTAGTGATTAATGCCATTATATAAATTTCAGATCTATAACTTACAATTTGATAACTGTGTACTCTATTGTGTGCTAACCACCAAAAGTCTAGTTTCCTTCTGTTACCATATATTAGCACATCTGTAGCCAGATCGCCCTATTCCCACTCCCTTTCCCTCAGGTAACTGCCATTCTGTTGTCTCTCTATATCAGTTTGTTTTTGTTTTGTTAGTTCATTTATTACTGCATGGTCTTATATTCCACATATGAGTGAAAGTGTACAGTTTTTGTCCTTTTCTGTCTGACTTACTTCACTTAGTATAATGCTCCCAAGGTCCATCCATGTTGTTGCAAGAGGCAGTATCTCATTTTTTAATAGCCAAGTATTCCATTGCATGTACATACCAGGTTCTTTATCCATTCACTGTCGGTGAACACTTAAATTGTTTCCGTGTCTTAGCTATTATAAGTAATGCTGCAGTGAACATAGTGGTATATGTAATTTTATGAATTATTCTTTTCATGTTCTTCAGATAAATACCCAGAAGAGGAATTGCTGGATCACACGGCAGTTATGTTGTTAACTTTTTAAAGGAAACTCCTTCCTTGTTATTTTTGTGTTTTTGATAATAGCCATTGTAACAGGTGTGAGATGGTTTTGATTTGCATTTCCCTAATATAACAATTAGTAATGTTGAATAGCTTCTTACATGCATGTTGGCAATCTGTATGACCTTCTTGGAAAAATGTCTATTCAGATCCTCTGCCCATTTTTTAATGAGCTTGCTTTTGTTGTTGTTGTTGTTAAGTTGTATGAGTTCTTTACATGTTTTGGATATTAAGCCCTTATCAGACACGTCATTTGCAAATACCTTCTCCCATTCAGTTGGTTGCCTTTTTGTTTTGTTAGTGGTTTCTTCTGCTGTGCAGGCTTTTAGTTTGGGGCAGTCCCATTCATTTATTTTTGCCTTTGTTTCCCTTGTCTTTGGAGTCAAATTCACAAAAACATCTCTGAGACCAATGTCCAGAAGCTTAGTGACCGTTTTCTTCTACATATTTTATTGTTTCAGGTCTTGAATTCAAGACTTTAATCCATTTTGAGTTAATTTTTGTGTATGGTTTAATGGCTGAGTTTCCTTTTCTATATGGCTGCCCAGTTTTCCAACACCATTTGCTGAAGAGTATTACCTTTCTCCATTGTATATTCTTGGCTCTTTTTTCATAAATTAGTTGACCATATATGTGTGGATTTATTTCTGGGTTCTCAATTCTATTCCATTGGGATGTGTGTCTGTTTCTCTTCCAATACCATACTATTTTGATTACTATAGCTTTGGAGTATAGTTTAAAGTAGTTTAAAGTCAGGAAGTATGATACCTATGGCTGTGTTCTTTTTTCCTCAGGATTGCTTTGGCTATTCAAGGTCTTTGTGATTCCAAACAAATTTGAGGATTATTTGTTCCATTTTTGTGAAAAATGCCATTGGGGTTTTCATAGGCATTGCATCAAATCTGTAGATTGCTTTAGGTAATATGGACATTTTAACATGGTTCACTCTTCCAATCCACGGAAATGGAACATCTTTCCTTTTTTTTTTTTCTGTATCTTCTTCAATTTCTTTCAACAATGTCTTGCAGTTTTCAGTGTACAGGTCTTTCGCCTCCTATGTTAAGTTTACTATGTATATTATTCTTTTTGTTGCAATTGTAAATGGATTATTTTCTCCATTTCTCTTGATGATATACTGTTAGTATATAGAAATGTAACAGATTTTTGTATATTGATTTTATATCCTCCAAATTTACTGTATTCATATATATTCAAATAGAATTTTGGGGGGAGTCTTTGGTGTTTTGTATATATAAAATCATGTCATCCACAAATTAGTGAGAGTTTTATTTCTTTCTTCTCAACTTGGATGCTTTTTATTTCTTTTTCTTGCCTAATTGCTCTGGCTAGTACTTCCAGGACCAGGTGAATAACAGTAGCAAAAATGGGCATCCTTGTTTGTTATTGATCTTAGAGGAAAAGTATGAGGTAAGCTGAGTGTTTTTCATATATTCCTTTATTATGATGAGGTACTTTCTTTCTATACCCATTCTATTGAGAGGTTTTATCATAAAAGGATGTACATTGCCAAATGTTTTTTCTTTTTTTTAAATATATTTATTGATTATGCTATTACAGTTGTCCCATTCCCCCCCCCTCACTCCACTCCATCCTGCCCACCTCCTCCCTCCCACATTCCCCCCCTTTAGTTCATGTCCATGGGTCATACTTATAAGTTCTTTGGTTTCTACATTTCCTACACTATTTTTACCGTCCCCCTGTCTATTTTCTACCTATCACCTATGCTACTTATTCTCTGTACCTTCCTCTCCCCCTCCCACTCCCGTATTGACAACCCTCCATGTGATCTCCATCTCTATGGTTCTGTTCCTGTTCTAGTTGTTTGCCTAGTTTGCTCTTGTTTTTGTTTTAGGTGTGGTCGTTACTAACTGTGAGTTTGCTGTCATTTTTACTGTTCCTATTTTTGATCTTCTTTTTCTTAGGTAAGTCCCTTTAACATTTCATATAATAAGGGCTTGGTGATGATGAACTTCTTTCACTTGACCTTATCTGAGAAGCACTTTATCTACCCTTCCATTCTAAATGATAGCTTTGCTGGATACAGTAATCTTGGATGTAGGTCCTTGCGTTTAATCTTGGGTAACGTAATGATGATGTGCCTTGGTGTGTTCCTCCTTGGGTCCAGCTTCTTTGGGACTCTCTGAGCTTCCTGGACTTCCCAGAAGTCTATTTCCTTTGCCAGATTAGGGAAGTTCTCCTTCATTATTTGTTTGAATAAGTTTTCAATTTTTTGTTCTTCCTCTTTTCCTTCTGGCACCCCTATAATTCGGATGTTGGGACGTTTCAAGATGTCCTGGAGGTTCCTAACCCTCTCCTCATTTTTCTGAGTTCTTGTTTCTTCATTCTTTTCTGGTTGGATGTTTCTTTCTTCCTTCTGGTCCACACCATTGATTTGAGTCCCAGTTTCCTTCACATCACTATTGGTTCCTTGTACATTTTCCTTTGTTTCTCTTAGCATAGGCTTCATCTTTTCATCTGGTTTTTGAACAGATTCAACCAATTCTGTGAGCGTCTTAATAACCAGTGTTTTGAACTGTGCATCCGATAGGCTGGCTATCTCTTCGTCGCTTAGTTGTATTTTTTCTGGAGCTTTGAAGTGTTCTGTCATTTGGGCCATTTTTTTTTTTTGTCTTGGCGCATCTGTTACTTTAAGGGGCGGAGCCTTAGGTGTTCGCCAGGGCGGGGTAATGCTGGTGGCTGTGCTGTGATGCTGTACGTGGGGGAGGGGCCGAGAGGGAGCAATGGTGCCCGCTTCACTCTCCTCCAGATTTCAATCTTTCACTCCACTACCCACAATCAAACTGGGCCCCTCTGGTGCTGGTTCCCGAGTGGGTGGGCTTGTGCACACTCTAGGTTCCTGTGGGTCTCCCCAACGACCTCTCCTGTGAGGCTGGGAGTTTCTCCTGCTGCTGCCCCAACCCCCATGGGCGTTTTCAATCAGAGGTTTGAGGCTTTATTTTCCCCCGAGCTGGAGCCCTGGGTTGCACAGTCTGCCTCGCTCCTCTCTGTTTGTCTGGTTTATCTGTGCGCAAATGTGGGGCCGCAGGGTGCTACCCGCTGCTCTGCCTGCCCCGTCCTCCGCCACTCTGAGTCCGGTCCTCTTGGTTTATTTGTGCACAAATGTGGGGCTGCGGGGTCTGCTAGTAGTCAGACTGCCTGCCCCATTTGTCCCACAGTCCGCCAGTCTCTGTCCTGCCACGGCCACGCAAGTCCTCTCCACCCTGGTGCCCTTCTCCGCCCCTCCTACCGGTCTGGATGAATGTTTATTTTGTATTTCCTTGGTGTCAGACTTCCTTGCTGTTCGATTTTCTGTCAGTTCTGGTTGTGCGAGGAGGCACAGTGTGTCTACCCACACTACCATCTTGGTTCTCTGTTTTTTTCTGAATCTATTGAGATGATCCTATGATTTTATCTTTCATTTTGTTAATGTGATAAATGCTGAATCATTCTTGCAACTATGGAATGAATCCCACTTGATTGTGGTATATGATCCTTTTAATGTGTTCTTGTATTTGATTTGTTAGTGTTTTGTTTAGAATTTTTATATCTATGCTCATCAGAGATATTGGCCTAAAATTTTCTTTTTTGTGTGATGTCCTTCTCTGATTTTGGTATCAGAGTAATGTTGGCCTCATAAAATGAGTTAGGAAGTGTTCTCTCCTTTTCAATTTTTTGGAAGAGTTTGAGAAAGACAGGCATTAAATCTGTGAATATTGGATAGACTGCACCAGTGAAGCCATCTGGTTCTGTACTTTTTTTTTTTTGACAGGGAAATGAGGGGCAGGTTTTTTGATTACTGTTTCAATTTCCTTACTAGTGATTGGTCTATTCAGGTTTTCCCATTCTTCATGATTCTATCTAGTAAGGTTGTAGGCTTCTAAGAATGTGTCCATTTTTTCTATGTTGTCCAGTTTGGTGGTGGCATATAACCTTTCACAGTATTATTTTATAACCATTTATATTTCTGTGGTATCTGTTGTAACTTCTCCTTCATATCTGATTTTAGTTATTTGAGTCCTCTTTTTCCTTAATACGTTTGGTTTCTCTCTACCCCCTTAGTCCCTCCTTCCCGAAGGAGGTAGAGTGACTTAAGCCACTGGAAAATGTCAGAGAAGGCATAGAGGGTAAAGCACCTGCCAGTTCTTGTCTCTCTGATCAGCCTGTCTCCAAGACTGGGGCTTTCTGCTCTGCCACTTGTATGAGCTAAGGACACAAGCCCTGAAGATAGGCCTGGGTGGTCCTTCTCTCATTGACCCCAAGATGAGGCCATGTGGCTATGGGATGAGGTTTCACAGGGTAGATCAGCCTCCTGCTTTGCACAGCAGGGCTGCGAGGGTGCTGCCCTGGACCCGGGGGCCGCAAGTGTCAGCCTGACTGAGGAGCAGATCCATGCCGTGATCTCCCTACTTTATTAACCTCAAAATTGACATTCTGAATTTCATCTTTCTGACTCTCAGTCTAATTTCTCAAGTGCTTCCCAATTTGATGTGTGGAGAGCGGCATTAATAATTATCCTCCCCAATTCTCCTAATAGCAGCTTTCAAAAGAACAGTAGAACAATGGCATAGCAATGATTCATGTATGTCTGTTTAAATACTCATTTGATGAAAGCTGAGGCAAGACACAGCACTGAAAAGAAATGCTGTGTGGAAAGTGGGTAAACATTTTGCGGGATTGCACAGGTGGCTCTAAAGGTGAAGTGCAGCAATCGGGGCTTAGGACCAAGAATACTGCGCTGTGTGTTTGGCTGCCTCAACTATCTATGTAAACCAATGTGCTGAGAACTTGCTAGGGTCAGGCACTGTGACTATGTTTTTTTTAAACTCATTTTATAGGTTGTCAAAATTGTATTAAGATCTTTCTTTAGCCCTGGCCAGGTGGCTCAGTTGGTTGGAGCATTGCCCCATATACCTACCAAAAGGTTGCGGGTTCGATCCTGGTCAGGACACATACCTGGTTGCAGGTCAAACCCTTGCCCCACAGGGTGGGTGTGGGGAGGCAACCAATTGATGTTTCTCTTTCACATCAGTGTTTCTCTGTTTCCCTTCCTCTCTCTGTCAGATCAATGGATGTATCCTTGGGTGATGACTGAGAGAAAAAAAAGATCCTTCCTAAAAAAGACCTTAGCTACCACGTAGATACGGATATTTGGGGTTTCTGTAATAAGGTGAGCTCTGATGTGGGGAAGGCAAATGTGTAAGAGGAGAGAGACTATGAAATATGAACGTTTTAGGAAATGCAGAATAATTAACAATATATTTTTAAATATTTTATTTATTTTTTTAGAGAGAGTGGAAGGGAGAGAGAAAAGAGAGGGAGAGAAACATCAGTGTGTGGATGCCTCTCATGCGCCCCCTAATGGGGACTTGTCCTGCAACCCAGGTATGTGCCCTGACTGGGAATTGAACCAGGGAACCAGTGACCCTTGGGTTTGCAGGCCAGCACTCAATCCACTGAGCGACACCAGCCAGGGCTAATCAGTAATATTTTAAGGGTGTTCCTCTTGATAGTTTCTAGAAAAAAGAAACACCAGCATTTACTAATGAGATAGAGTAACTTAGTAATAGAGAGCTAGGAGAAAAGCTGTTAAAGCAGAACCCAGAATGCATTTCAATACTGGTGACCTTTCTCCATAGCAAATAGAAATACAACGAGGGTGGCAAAACACCCTCACCAATATAAAGCCACTGACAAACTTGAGGGATGGGACATTTTTCTAGGCGTTGGTCATTCAAATAGATCTGTGCAGTGAGTAGGAACTCACGATTTTCCAGTTTAAAAGGTAGAATGAGAGACAGGTTAATAATATGCGACACAAAGTGAGACAGTATTTCCACAGCCCATTTTTGATGTTTGATATTCACGGTTCTGTAGCCCTTAAGTAAACACAATTTTTCCATTTTGCTCTGAAGAGCTCAAGGATGTTGACTGCTTAGACATCTAATTTAAAGTGCTTCATGCTTTTATTTCCAGAGAAACTATATTTTAAATGTTTCACTGAAGAACTGGAAGATTTATTAGTAAGACATGCAGGCAGAAAATGTTTTTCCCCATCAACAGCTCAGAAAATATAAAACGGTACTTATTTGTCACAGGAAAATCTCCCCAAGAAATGTACTTTAGGCTGTGATTAATGCTGAGAGCGGGTTTCTTTAGGAACTCCAAATGAGATCTCCCCTACAGCTCCGGGGCTGCGAAGGGCAACTTTGCCGTTGCTCAGAGTTTCTGGAGATCACTGGCTCTCAGCGGCTGTGAACAGGAAGGCAGGCCAGGCTGACGCTGGGCATGCACGGTGTGGGTGCCTGAGCCTCCCAGCTCGCCCCCCCCCCCCCCCCCCCCCCCCCCCCCCCCGCCCAAACTGGCCCAAAGCCTGCGAGCGGGGACAAGGGCACAGGCTAGCTGACACGCACAACTGCATCTCTCAGCTCCGGCGTATTTTCACAGCTCCCGTATTGCAAACTGTCATTCCCCGACTCTTCATTTTCAGTTCTGTTCCCTGGAAACAGTCTTTCCTTTTCTAAGTCTAAACTGCATCTTATAACTTCTCTGAGGCTTTTCAGAGCTGGGCACCCCTCCTTTGTGCCACCGACCCCTCTTTGTTTTTCACTTTATCTCCATTTCCTGCGTGGCTGCAGTGGTTTTCTTCCTGGGGGAGGGGCACTGGGCACGTCTTTCTGCACACAGAGTCCGCTGCTTGCCCTGACCCCATCCGTGCCCTCTGTTGGAACTTCCCATTTGCAATCCATAGAGGGCAGCTTCTCTTTCACACCGTGAGGACGAAAAAGCAACCTCCCTAGAATGCCCCTGCAGTATTTATTTATCTTCTGAGGTCTGTGCTATTGTCTGTCTACCTTTATTTTCGGCCATGAATTCAGCCAGAATGCTTTGTCTCAGTGCGCCCCTCGAATAAAGTAGGTCAAAGAGGGGCTGGGAGGGGAGGCAGCAACAAAGCTCTGAGACAAGGCAGGGAGGGATGCGGATGGGCCAGTCAAGATCCTGTGTGGCAAATGCTCATTGTTCCTTAGGTGTTTTTCTGTCCAGCTTTATTGAGGTCTAATTGACAAGTAAAATTGTAAGGTGTTTACAGTGCACAATGTGATCATTTGATACAATGTGAAAATGACCACCATCCAGTTAATAACACATTCACCATCGCACATACTTCTATTTTTAGGGAGGGGAGAACATGCATGTTCTACTCTTAGCAAATTTTAATTATACAAAACATCAACTATAGTCACCATGTTATATATTAGATTGTCGGATCATATGCATCTCATAACTGAAAGTTTGCGCCTTTTTATTAAATTCTCCCTACTCCCCCACCTCCCAGTCCCTGGTAACTACTTTTTTCCTATTTTATGAGTTCGGCCTTTTTTTTTTTTTTACGATTCCCCCTGTAAGTGATGCTATGTAGCATTTGTCCTTTTTAATTTGCCTTATTTCACTTAGTGTAATGCCCTCCAGGTTCACGTTGTTGTAAGTTGCAGGATTTCCTTCTTTTTTCCAGCTGAAAAATATTACACTATATACAGCTACTGTGTTCTTTATCCATTCATCTGTTGACAAGACTCTTGTTTCTAGGCCTCAGCTATCGTGAATGCTGCTGCAATGAACATGGCAGTACAGATATCCCTTCAAGATCATTCTTTTGTTTTCCTACGGACAGATAGCGAGAAGTGGGACTGCTGGATCACACAATAGTTCTATTTTTAACTTCCTGAGGAACCACCATACTATTTTCCACAGTGGCCGCATCAATTTACATTCGCATCAACAGTGCACAAGGGACCCCTTTTCTCCGCATCCTCCCCAACATTCATTTTCTCTTGTCTTTTTGATAATGGTCATTGTAACAGGAATGAGATGATATCTCCTTGTGGGTTTTGATTTGAATTTCCACGATGATTAATGATTGTTTTTTTGCTACTGAGTTGTATGAGTTTCTCATCTAAATTGGATATTAACCTCTTCCTGGGTATGTGTTTTGCAAATACTTTCTCCCATTATGTAGATTTTTTTCATTTTGTTGACAATTTCCTTTGCTGTGCAAAAGCTTTTCAGTCTGATGTAGTCCCACTTGTTTATTTTTACTTTTGGGGTCACATTAAAAAAAAATCATAGCCAGGACAGAAGTCAAGGAGCTTGACCCTATGTTTTCTTCTAGGAGTTTCATGCTTTCAGGTTTAATGCTCAGCTCTTGAATTGTGTGTATGGTGTACAACAGGGGTCAGTTCTATTCTTTTGCATGTGGTTATCTAGTTTTCCCAACACTGTATTGAGGAAACTATCCCCTACCAATTGTATATTCTTGGTTCCTTTGCTGAACATTTGTTGAGTATATATGCATGGCTTTCTTTCTGGGCTCTATTCTGTTCCATTGATCTACGCATCATGCCAGTACCACAATGTTTTGATTACTACAACTCTGTAATATAGTTTGAAAGCAGACAGCAGGAGGTCTCCAGCTTTGTCCTTCTTTCTCAAGATTGCCTTGGCTATCAGAGGGTGTCTTATAGTTCCATACAAATTTTAGGATTTTTTCTATTTTTATAAAAAATTACATCATAATTTTGACAAGGATTGCATTAAATCAGTAGATTTATTTGGGTAATATAGCTACTTTAACAATATTAATTATTCAGATCCATGAACACAAAATGTCTTTCCATTCATTTGTGTCTTCTTCAATTTCTTTCATTAAAATCTATAGTGTACAGATCTTTTTACCTCTTTGGTTAAATTTATCCATATTTTATTCTTTTTGATGTTCTTACAGTGTTTTTAATTTGAACTTTTGAAATCTGGCCAAGAGTAGACCACCTTCATGGGTCATTTCACCCCAAACCAGCACACAGTTCCTACGTCTGAGAATGCGCTCCCTAGAATCACCACCTTAGTTTGCTCTACAGAGCAAGAGCCACTCACACCTGACCTACTTAGACCACAGTCTCACTTGCAAACACCCTATGCTGCAGGAACAGCAGTGTGAAGATTTCTTAGCTCTCAACTGTGAGGAATCCTAGGTTACCCTGGCAATGAGGCAGAAAACTTTAAAGAGCCTGACCAGCAAAACAGAAAAAAGGCCAAAGAAAGCCCAACCTAATTTGTAAAATAAACAATACTCTTTGACCTTATACAGTAAAAGTTATAAACTTAATAAAAACTCTAAAAGGAAATTTCATAAGTGTATAATCTTTCTAAAACAAGTCCTCTACATTGTAAAACATCAGATACTGATTAAAACTGGAAAGTCACGGGCAAGGTTGCATCCATACAGTATTTACAAACAGGTCTTTTGTGAACGTAATTCTTCCTTGAACCTGTATTTTGTGTAGTTCTGATTCTTTGCATTCACGATTCTGACATATTACAGGGTTGTGCTCTGGTTTTATTTCATCAGCACCCTTCTACTTTTTTATGTTGATTACATTTTATTTTTAAACACACATCTCAATCTGATCATGTTTTAATATAAAGTGTTTAATCATCATCACTTCTTTTGAAAGAGATACCAGGAATACACTTTTAATAAAACACAATTTTAAAAACAAAAAGCGATAACTAGGAAACAAAAGGTGCTTTGACAGCCAGCCTAGTTTTATGCATGAGAATGAACTAACTAATAATTGAAGTTTAAGTGGCATTTTATATTTTATGTTTTTAGTTTAAAAAATCTTAACAATTATTTTACCAAGTACCCCTGAATTGTCCACAAACAGCAGGGGGTCCAATTAGCTTATTTTCAAAAGCATCATTTCAATAAAGACAGCTGGCTAAGAAATACAGCAAAAAAGAAACACTCAAAATGTGTACCCCAAGCCCTTTTTGGAGGCATTTAGTGAACAAGGGTCTCTCTTGCATACTAAGCAGGCAGGTCACACTTTGCCCAGTTTTCGTGAATAATGATGACTCGCTTCCCAATTTTCCCTTATGGTTTTGCAATGTTCCATTTTCTATGCCCAGCAGTCCAGAACCAATCCTAATCCAGCAGCATTTGCAAGTAATTGAGACTGTATTTTTCAAAGACCATCTTTGCATAATACCATGATTAAGGTATAGTAGGGGGAAATGAGGGCTTAACCAAACCTTACTGAAACCTAACTGAGAGTCTGCATGAAATCAAGATCACAGAAATATTTAGTACCACATCTCAGGATTTCTGTTAACTACTTTAAAAAGGCAGTGAACACTAAAAGCACTTAATATGAAAAAGGAACTAACTTGAATTCTTGATTTTCTGAAAATTTTCACTCTTAAAATATTAGACAAACACGAAAAAACTTGAGTTACATTTCTCCACATGTAAACCATTTGTCATCCATCCAAGTTCTTTATACTTCATTTCTTCACCAAAAATCGTGTGATGTCGGATCCATGCTTTGCTGCTAGAGATTGTCTTCTCACCTGGCTCCTTTCCTTGGCTTGCCTGGCAGTTCTCTAAAAGGTAAAAATAGAAATGTGTTTGCATGTTGGGGAAAAAGTACTAGCTACAGAAAGTCAAAAACTCTTTCTATTCTGCTAGTCTGGAAAAAACTACATTATCACCACACCCACTTACCAGTGCTTTGCCATCGGTGGCGGGGGGGGGAACCAAACCACAAGCAGAGGACCCAAGTAGCTCCGCTAAGTGCCCTGACATCCTAGGTTCACTTAAGACCAGATGCTGAGGAGAAAACACATAGCTGTGGGGGATGTCTTGCTACCCAGTGAGATCTGTGAATCCCTCACTTGAAGACTAGGGGAGGAGGCTATAGTTCTCCTCATCCAAGTGGGAGGCTGTAAGGCTTCTTGGAATTTTCCAGAATGCAGTGCATACAAGGTTCACCTCCTTCTTCTCCTTTGGAATTCCCAACCCAACAGCCAAACCAATGCAGAAAAACAAGATGAGATAGAAAAGAACCGAATTCTGCCATTCCCACAAATAAAAATTTTCATGAGAACCTGGAAAGTGATTACAGAAAGGGTAGCATTTTATTTTGCTATTCTTAATTCTCTTACTGGTCTTAAATGTGCTAGTAATGTGAACAGGTAAGAAATCAGAAGACGCTTCCCCTGACTGGAGTCCTTGGACATTTGAAGTGATCCAGGTAGAAGGGTGAGGAAAGCAAAGTGTTCAAACTAAAAACAAACAAAACCCCTGACTGTATGACATAATCGTATTTATGTAAAAACTATGTTTCTGAAGAGAGGAGTCTAAAATATTAAAAGAAGGCTGAGAAAATGCTCATACAATAGGAACACTGGCAAAGGATCTGAACAGACCTCAAAACCGTAAATACAATTGAGCAGCATTTTAACAAACAGCAGGGGCTTTAGTAAACAAAATGCTGGTGGCCCTTCTTCTCCCACCACACGGGCACTAATTAGCGCCGTTGAACGAGCACTCTCTTTCACTGACGCCAGGGAGCGCCTGTAAACCTTTGGAAAACAGCTTGGAGATAAAAATACCAGCCTCAAAAATAACCAAACACTTGACTTAGTGATATTTTAGATCTGAGAATCTATCTTAAGGAATGACCTCAAAACATAAAAAAATGTGCTTGGCAACATTATGTATAAGAACGAAAAAGAATGTAAATAACTTTAATGCTCATCAGTATGGGAATGGCTAAAAAAACTGTGGTACAGATCTACTCAACAGAATAATGTGCAGCCATTTTAGACAATAAACATTATGAATGCTCATTATAGAAACATGGGAAAGTGCTTAAATCTGCCATAAGTGAAAAAAAAAGATGTTAGATACAAACTTGCATATTGAATATGTGCTTCTTTTTAAGACTATCTCAGTGGGCAGATACGACTTTCTTTTGCTGGGCTGGCTGTGAAAACTTCATCCTAGTTGATAAACAATACTATGTCATTTTAAAATAAAGATTTTATTTATTTTCAGAGAGAGGGGAAGGTAAGGAGAAAGGCAGAGAAACATCAACATGAGAGAGAAACATCAATAAGTTGCTTCCCTACCGCCCCCACCAAGGACCGAACCTGCAACCCAGGCATGTGCCCTGGCCAGGATTGAACGGGCAACCTTTCGCTTTTCTGGATGATGCCCAACCCACTGAGCTCGCTGGTCAGGGCTACTGTGTCATTTTTTCCCTCTTGTCCTAAGCAACAAGTAATTGTTCAAGGATGTGCCGAGGTTAACAGATTTCATACTTTGGCCAGGAATGCACTGTTTGTAATGTTGAATTGAGTTGGTCCTAGAGACAATTTATTAACATTCTTAGACATTTAAGGACATCCCTAGCTGCAAATGCAAACATATATTACTGCCCCAGTTCACCAAACTTCTAGTTTGATGGTCTGAGTCTTTTCAAGAAACCTACAAATTGTACACTATATTCATTTTCATCTGGGTGGTGGTGAAATTTCTTGGCTCTAGAATAAATTAGAAGGGAAGCAGCTTCTCTTCCATCTGTAACTGAGAAGTTAGGCCTTGTGAGGAAACACAAGTGTTAGGTGAAGAAAGAAAGAAAACACATTTTGGATCCCAAACCAGGGACACGGATACCGACAGCATCGCCCACACCTGTACGCACGGTGTGTACTTTATGTCCCAGGGCGGAGTCAAATGTGTCTGAGAGCTTCACTGACCTCTCTGTGGCAGACCGTGCAGAGAGTCTGCAGGTTGTCCAGGGAGCACTGTCCTCCGCCGCCGAACACGGGCTTGATGTGGTCCACCTGCCAGAAATGCCCTTCCCCTGGGTTTCTCATCATTTCATTAAGCTGCAATCAGAGCACAAGATCAGCACCTTTTTACATACAAGGTGGGAACTGTTGGTTTTGCATTGTGCAATCATGTTTATACAGCAAAATCATACAGGGAAAAATACATTAGAATGTCTTTTTATAGCTTTCTTTTTGTGAATAGGAAAAAGCCTTAGGTTAGCAATTTGAAAGCAATAAGATGTGTTTCTGAAAAAATTTTTCCCTTACCTAACCCGTTTTGAAAAATTACAAGCAAGTATGAAATACCAACACTCCTGACAGATTGGGAAAAATCAGTTGCTTCTGCACTTTGGAGATACTTTATATAGTCACTAAAACAAAACTGAGAAAAGAATAAGAACAGATTAGTAACTTAAAACTTCTGAATATTACTGACTCGAACAATCTGTAATTGTTGACCTAAATGCATTCGTTACTATGCCAATGGCAGTTTAATATTAATAGCTATCACCTGGAATTTTATGCTATTCACCTGGGAATCTCCCAAGTAACATAGACTGGTATAGTATTTCTAGAACAAACCTATATAAGTTGCATATTTGAATAAACAAAGATGTCCATTTAAAGCAGGCATGATTTAGGCCAGTCCACATATACACACTTTATATTTAACCAATGATGACCTACATTCAAATGGAAAGTATTTTAACATTTTACCTAAGGTAGTAAAACCAGCTCACAGCCTAGCTGTGCAGGTGTTTAAATGTCACAGGGATGAGTGTGAAGGTTGTTTTTATTTCTTCTTGGTCTTGCACAAGGAAGACATTATAACCAACTGCACAGCTGAGAGCCATGGGAACCTGTGTCGTAGTTCTGAAGCACTTCTAAGGAAACCTGTCAGACCCGTGACGGCACAGGGACGTGATAACGGCGCCCAGCCCGAGAGACGCCCCAAGTGGCAGCAGGCTGGAGCAGTAGACTGTCCAGCTGCGGTTGGCATTGCTAGAAGCAACTACAAATGGCAGTCTTATGCATCTAGCAAACGGCACATTCTGAGGAAAACATTTTGGTACTGCGTTTCATAACCAATTCTTTTGCTTTGAACAGTCTATTCTGACAGACTTTATGATCCAGAAGGTGTTCCTTTATTCTCCCTAGTAACTAACGAGTCTCCTGGGGCCAGTCTTCAACATCCTAAATTCACCTCTTGAGAGAGTCTCTCCCTCTCGGACGCCCCGTCCCACCTGAGCCCTGCGGCGCCCCCTACCCTGAGCCCTTTGTTTTAGATGTGTGTTACGTTACTTCTGCATTCCCGGACAGGCTGCTTCAGGATGTCCTCGCGTCCTTTCACTGCGTGTCTTCTGGAAGCCCCCACCGAGGCGGCAGGCAACAACTAGAGTCTGGGTGGCACCCCTGGGGTGGGTGCAGTATACCCCTCCACAATCAGACCAAAGGATGTTTCGGGAACTCTGGATACCATTTAAAATGTAGTGTATTTCCCGAGTCCTCAAAGTCATGCTGACTCATCTTTGCAGAAATGCTTATTAATTAATGCTGTCATAATCCGGAAATAAAAATATATGATCTGACTAACTGGCAGGAATTTATTCAACATTTTAGTGAGCAGAGAGTGGCCGAGGAGCGATTTAAAAAAAAATTAAGCTCACTATAAAATTACATTCTTGCTTCAGCGTGAAATTTAGAACTGACTAGATCACCATGTTAGAAATCCAGTTGAGTTCTGGGAATCAAGTGAATACTGATGAGTCTAAGAAAAACTGACAGTGACCAGAGGGGGGCGGGGAGGGGGTAACGGGGGAAAGAAGAGGAAGGGTCTAGTCACGGAACATGTATAAAGGACCCATGGAATGGACAACAGGGTGGGGACTCACCGAGGGAAGGGAGTGGGGGTTGGGTGGGCCAGGGAAGAGCAACGGGGGAAAAATTGGGACAACTGTAATTGAACAACAATAAAAAAATATTTTGTCATAAATTGCTTCACTAAAATTCTATTTTACAACAGATGAACATGTATGTTGCCTTCTCATTGCACTGAACTACATTTTTAGGGTTACCTCTTTGCCCTTTGTCACTCAATATTAACATCAAGAAAAGTGGAACAACTGGACCATAGGTGTTTTGGGGTTTTTTAAAGTTAAATTTATTGGGGCCCTGGCCAGGTGGCTCAGCTGGTTGGAGCATTTTCCCATACACCAAGAGGTTGCGGCTTTGATCCCCAGTTGGGGTGTGTGCAGGGGACAACCAATGTTTCTCTTTCACATTGATGTTTCTCTCCCCCTCCTCCCCCACCCTCCTCTCGCTAAAATCAGTCAAAAAGATATCCTTGGGTGAGGATTTAAAAAAATATTATTGGCTACATGGAGAAAAACGACCCCTTGTAAACTTCTGGTGGGAATGTAACTTGGTACAGCCACTGTGGAAACAGATGGGGGTCCTCACAGGTGCTTCTTGATGCCATGTGTCACCTGCTAAGGTCTCTTTCCCCAGTAATTGAATCAGAATCTAATTAAGCCTCTATATCTTATAACCATTATTCTGGAAATCCCGGGGATGGAGAAACATGTCAGATAATGCCATCAGCATACAGGGAGACAAACCCAGGGTGTGCAAAATCCTGCATGCGGACCGCCCAGTCTCTTCAACAATCCATGGTGTAAAAAAAGACTGGGGTGACATATGGGGGGGGACCCAAAAAGAAACCAGAATTATCTACTGGAGGGCAGGCCCCTTGTAGTACAGGCTTCTCCTGCTAGGTGAGTGTTCTAGAAATTCATGTGTATCAGTGTACCAGCTGGCATTGTTGTGAGAGGCTGTGTTTGGCTTTAGTGAATTTTTTTTTGAAGGCTCAATGCGTTTGCCCATTTCACGACAGGTGATTTACGAGCTTACACGCTCATATCCTCTGAGTGTTTGGCAGTTTTTGACCAAAACCTGTATGACTCCCCAATGTTCTCCCCTCTCTACATACCTGATCTCACCCCAAGCTACTTTTTTTTGTTTCCCTGGATGAAAAATGTCCTCAAAGGGAAACGTTTTGCTGATATGGAAGATGTAACATAAATGACAGAAGCACTAAAAGGCATCAAAACTGACAAGTTCAAAAACTGATTTGATCAGTGGAAAAAAAGTTTTGATAGGTGTATTGCATCAAATATAGAGTACTTTGAAGGTGACTGACATTTAAACATGTAAGAATAAATACATAATTTTTTATAAATAAATTCTGTTTTTTGGGGGGACCCCCTTGTATATTAAAGGGAGCATAAGGGGAACAATCACTAAATGCAATATGTGGGTCATATCTGGGTTCTAATTTGAAAAAGACAGCTACAAAAAGATATTTTTGAGACAATCTGGGAAACCAAATATGTATGCACTAAAATCAAGAAATTAAAATTGTGTTGGGTGTGATAATGGGTGCTGGAGGTAAGACAGAAAGAGGGAGGGAAGGAGAAAAGGAGAGAGGGAGAAGCTACATTTGTGAGAAATACACAATGAAAGCATTTGAAGGTGAAATGAAATGTCTAGAATTTGCTTTAAAGTTATTCCAAGGGAAAAAAAAAAGAATTGAGGGAAGGGATAGATGAAAATGAAGGCAAAATGTCAATAACTGTTCAAGTTGGGTGATGGGTATATGGGTTCATTATTCTCTACTTTTGTATATATTTGAACATTCCATATTAAAATGTTAAAAGGAAAGCGAGTCAATATTCATCATTGAGTACAATGCTGCCTATCTGTCAAGCGATTATAATTTACCTGTTCTAAAGGGAGCTTTGAGATCCAGGTAATATCCAGAAGACTCTTCCGCTGACTTTTAGGAGCATCTCTCAGACGTAAAAAGAGTTCTTGTGCATTCAGATTACATAGCTGACACACACCATGTTCAATTTCAAATACTTTGGCTCGTAGGTAACTATTATTAGAACGAATCCAAAACTCCTCCTGACATTTCAGAGAGCAAAACCGTGAGTCCCAAGCATTTACTTCACACTCTTGCTTAGTTTGGCAAGTGGGCTGCTGACAGAGAAGGCAAAGTGGCTTTCCTTCATTATCCACAGCTTGCAAATAGCCCTTGGAAGTAGAAGGCTTCACAGTGTGATCAGCTTGGGCTAGGCAGGGATTTACAAACGGGACACAGGCTCCATCTTCAAGAAAGTTTCTAGAATTGAACAAAACAGATAATAATACTTACACTAGTCTAAACAGGCATAACTTCATATAGAGTCTTCAAAATTTCTATGTTGATAAACAGTAAACATAGGACCCACAGATTCTGTGATTCTGTGTGGAAATGAAGTGGCTGCAGTCAGCACTCTATACTCCATGCCAAATAAAGGAAAGAATGGTGTGTTTAAAAAAATTAATTTAAATGCAAATATGCTGCCTCTTTTGAGCATTTAGATATCTTCAAGTTAAACAATCAGACTTTGAAACATCTGGAGAAGTTAGAAAATGCTTCTTCAGGCTGGAAAAGGACAGGCTAATGTGATATAAGCAAAGTTGGTGCTATCATGCGCTCCAAATGCCACACACCTCTTTAGGACAGAGAGGCCATTAGTGAGGCTCTCATGAACCCCGTCTTCCAGGCCCTGCTGGCCTACAGACACAGTGTCACATCCATAAAGTGCCAAAGTCAAGTAGCCAAAAAGTCTTGATAGAAATTAGGACTGAAGACTTGCTAAATATTGCCTCCTAAAGGTAAACTCAGAGTTTGACTGACTTAAAATTAGAAATAAAACACAACAGGACATGTACTCAATTTGTTAGAATAAAAGGAAATGGTATATTACTCAATTATGTTGAAAAGTCCTACACAGGAATCAAAGCTACTTTGGCTGTTTTCTATGGCTGCTCATTAGAAGTGTTAAAACAAAATCTTATGCAAGAAAGAGCTCTGAGCTCTTAGGGGGCAGAGCCTGTATTAGACCTCAGGTTTCCTAGCATCTTAGAGGCCTGTGGCAGGTCACTTAGTCACTTGGTCTTAGGTCCTAAAAATAACCTTCTGGTGTCTAATTTCTAAGGTGAGGACATCATGTGCCTCACAGGGTTGCTAGGAGGACTGAAGAGCTACCATATCGTGAAAGCTCTTTATAACCTGCAAGATGCCATACAAAGGTAAACTATTATTACAAAAACGAATACAAAGATTTAAAGGAGTAGTCTTAGTACTGCTGTGCCCTACTAGTAAATAAACCTTACTCTGTAGAAGTGTCTTGTGGCCCAGCCTCCTTTGTGATCAGACGGAGACGGCCCCCATCATTCTTCACCTTGTCCATTGAGGCTACAGCAACATCTTCTTTGGTTATGTATCTAAAATAAGGACATGTAAAGTGGATTTCCTCTCTCCTGTGAGAGTTTCTCTATTTCACAGTCACACTCCTTCTTCCAAAAGCAATAGGAGAGGCCCTGACCAGATAGCTCAGTTGGTTAGAGCATCATACCGATATGCTATAGTTGTGGGTTCAATCCCCAGTTGGGGAATGTAAAAGAATCAACCACTAAATACATAAACAACAAATTGATGTTTCTCTTTTCTCTCTTTCTCCCATCTTCTCTCTCTCCAAAATCAATAAAAAATTTTTGAAAAGCACTAGGAGAAATAGCAAGATGCCATCTATTTGGTGTGGTGATGCTAAAGTCAGAGAACAAGATTTTCTCCCTTTATGTTGGTCTCCGTGTGTGAGAAACACTCTTCCACATTAGTTTTCTCAGGATTTATTTTTCTAAGAATCTCAGGAGTCATTCAACATTCTATGGACCAATTTTCACTTAGAGGGAAAAAGGAGTTGGTGTAGGAATAAGAAATGCTCAAATATATGCACCCCTGGCAGCCTTAAATATACAGCTTAGCACGCTGTGCAGAAAATCTCTAATTGCATTTTTACCTCCCTCTTGGCCTTCTCTTCAAGGTTCCTCAGATCACCTTGATCAGCGATAATAGTGTGTGTCGGCATGCCAGGTAAAGTGATTCTCTTTTCAAACAGGTTCAATCACATCCTGTATAATCTCAAGGTTGTTTCCATTATTATAAGCCCATATGGGGCTTATGGAATCATCCACTAAAGTGAAGCCACTCTTGACATGGGATTCAAAACCTTATTACACAACACTCTCAACACCACACAATGGTTAGGGACTGGAAGTAAGAGGAAAGTTATTCCAATTAAAGGTGACAAGGGAATTTAAGTAGGTGAAATGCAATTACCCAATTAAGTCCTTGTAATTAGCATGACCCAGTTTCTCTGGTAGTTAACAGTGATTATAGTTTTTAAAAGAATCAGTTTAAACGTACATTTCTTCGTATTTCTGAGTACTTCATTTGGGAGCTTGACAATAAAATCAAAGTTAAATCACAATAGAATTGTTGTTGTGCAAGTGTAGGTAAAATTTTAGAAATTTTCTTTTATGTTACAGTAGATTTAATAATTAACAGATTTTCTTCTTATAAACTGTATTATTAACTTTTCAATTAGGTGATACATACTGCACATGTTTCAAAATTCAAAAGGCAAGTAATAGTATGTATAGTGAATAAGAATCCCTTCCATTCCATCCTTTTTACCTCCCACAAAGCTACCTCTGTTGCTAGTTTTTAAGTTATCCTTTTAGAAATAGTTTTTTCTCATACGTAGGTTATCCATTTTATTTGTTTATCTCTGTATTTTTTATTTTTTTAAGATTTTTAATTTATTGATTTTTAGATGGAGGGTTAGGGAGGGAGAAAAAGAGGAAGAGAAATATCAATGTGTGATTGCCTCTTGCACACCCCCTACTGGGGACCTGGCCCTCAACCCAGGCATGTGCCCTGACTGGGAATCGAACTGGCGACCTTTGGTTTGCAGGACAGCGCTCAATCCACTGAGCCACACCAGACAGGGCTTATCTCTGTATTTTTATTGACACATAACTCGTGCCACTAAGTTTAACATATTAAATTTTTACAATTCAGTGCATTTTAGTATATTCACAAGGTTGTACAACCATCACCACTACCTAATTCCAGAACATTTTTATCACCTCAAAAAGAAACCTGAACTCATTGGCAGACACTCCTCATTACACTCTTTACCTTTAAAAACAAATGGTAGCATCATATACACATTAATCTTCACTTTGATGTTTTTACCTAAACATCCACCTCAGAGATATCTAATATACATACTAGTATACAGAGTTGCCCTATTTCTCAAATCGTTGCAATATTCCCTTATTTGGATAAACCATATAATATATCTAATCAGCCTCTGATTAATGGGCATTTTGGTGGTTCCAGTCTCTGCTATCACAAACAATGCTGTCATAAATATCCCCATCCGTGATATTTTCTACACATGAAATATATGTAAGATAAATGCCCAGAAAAACTGCCAGGTCAAAAGTCCTGGGCACATTAAATTTGGATAGCTTTTGACACACTGCTCTCATGTGGGTTTGTACCAACACATAGGCCCCCAGCAATGAATGGAGTACCTGTTGCCTCACACTTTCACCAGCACAGGTACTTCAGTTAAAAACCTTTCTGCTAATGGTGATAGGTATCTCATTATAGCTTTAAATTTGCATTCGCCTGTTAAGGGTGATTGTCTTCTCATATATTAGCATTTCTACTGTGTGTCTTTCTTAAAGCAATAAAGGACCACAGTGAATTCTTTAAAATTGTCTAACTTGCCCTTTTAGTTCTTAAAATCCCCTGCCCCCAATTTCTTCAACCATTTTATTCCCTTGACAAAAGCACTTCAACTAAAGTATTTCGGTGGATTCTAAGTGGAATCAAAAGCTTCCTGGCTTTGAGGGGAAAGGGGATATTGAACCTTGCCTTAGGTATTATTCAATGTTTAAAAGCTTAGAAACCTAACTCAGTAACTTTAAAAGATGCTGAGAAATCTATTCAGAGATTTAAGAACTAAAAATAACCTTTCCTACAAGAGTTTTAAGCACAGATTTTTGGAAACCACAAGGAACAATCAACTCCAAATCAGGGTGGGGGTTGAAAACTTTTCAAACATAGTTGGGAGTTACCAATATTTAATTTTCCACTGAGGTTTGATAGGAAGTATGTCAATTCTCAAAAGGATTATGGTAAATCCCCATTTGACAAGTAGAAAAGGGAGAATGTTGTCTGCTAAGTAACTCCTGGGTGGGGTTGCGAGTAGAGGATGGCGGGTTTTGTAAGAAGAGAGGAGTGTGTGTTGGAAAGTGGCCCACCAGTGGAAACACTGCTGGCTCCAGGTTGCTGGCCTGCTTTGGAGAGGAGCTGTGGCTAGAAGATAAATAGTTTCATCTCAAAGCCAACAGGGCTCCCACTGAACCAGGCCTGCCTCTGAAAAATGGGAACTCACTTAGGAACCAAAACAATGGCTGGTGATCTTGCCTTCCATTCACATTCAAAAGGGAGCTACTCAAAAGCTGAGTGCGAGTCCTGAGCTTGGATGGGTCTGAAAACTGGTGGACGCCACTGGAGGATAATCCGGTTGGAGATTTAGCCATTG
This sequence comes from Desmodus rotundus, assembly GCF_022682495.2. Lineage (NCBI taxonomy): Eukaryota > Metazoa > Chordata > Mammalia > Chiroptera > Phyllostomidae > Desmodus > Desmodus rotundus. The sequence goes on from NC_071388.1 coordinate 126,552,015, forward strand.
ATTTTGGGGGTATTCCCAAAAATCAGTATCTATTTGTCTTCATTCTGAGGCTATTCCATTTTTTTCAGAGATGAATCTCCTAAACTTCTGCTTAGGAAACAAAATGTGGTTGCTGGTATTCTGGAAGTTGAGTGAAGACTATGGAAACTGTTCAGTTTCCCAATTAGGCCTCTTCCTTTATGTCCACTGAGCCTGGTGCTTCCAAGCCTGATGCCCCTTTGGTTCATTTTCTCTAGAAAGTAACATGGTAGGACAGTGGGGGAAAGACACCCAGTATCTAACCCTCCTCATGCAGACTTCCAATCAGTGCTGTTGTGCAGTCCCGTCCCTTACCACACCTGCTTCCAAAGAGACATGGTTATTCCAGTCTACTGAGACTTGGCTCCATGGCGAGAATCAGCATGCTTCCTCCAAGCACCGCCCCCAACAGGCACACAAATTTCACTGCCATGGCTCTGCTCAGTCAGCTTCCCTGGAGTCCTCCCTCTCTCTAATCAATGACCAAGGCTGGTCAGAGCTACCTTTTTAACACCTCTCCTCCTTTTCTTTTCTCCTTTCCCATTGCTAGTGCCTTAATGTAAGTCCTCATTGTTCCCCCACCCCCACGTTTACTACAACAGGCTTTTAACTTGTGTGGTAGACAGAATTTTCAAGACATCTCCCTAGGATTCCTGTCCCTGGTATTCAGTCATTCATCTAGATAATGCTGTGAAGGGACTTTGCAGATGTAATTAAGTTTACCAATCAGTAGAACTTAAGACAGGGAACAATTTCCAAGCACAAGGAGTTCATACAACTTTGCTGGCCCTGGGATAGAGGGGTCCTTGTGTTGGGAGTAGGAAGAAGCTTCTAGAAGCTCAGAGTGACCTTCAGCTGACAGCCAGCCAGGAAACCTAAGTCCTACAACTACAAGAAACTAAATTCTGGCAACAACCTGATTCAGCACAGCAATGGATTCTTCCAGACTATCAGTAAGAGCCCAGCTAGCCAACACCCTGATTCTAGCCTTATAGAATCCAAAACAGTGAAACTAGTAGAGCCAAGTCAGACTCCTGACTTTTAAAACCACGAGATAATAAATTGCTATTGTGTTAAGCTGCTAGGTTTGTGATAATTTGTTACAGTGGCAACAGAAAACTGACTCAACTTGTCTCCTCAATTCGAGTCCCGCCCTTCCAGTCTAATCTTCCAACTGCTGTCTGAGTGGGCCCTTAAAAATACAAGTCCAATTATTTACTCTTTTGCTTGTTAACACAAGTGTTATCTGTAAGATATCATCTACATATATTGTATAAATAACACAGTGTGTCTAACTTTGGTTTGTATCAATTTTATGGCTTGCTTTTGGCCTAATCAGGAGGTTCTTTAAGTGGCCATTCATGTCTGATGGAGGAGAAACAATGGGACTTGTCTAGAATGGCAATAAATTCAGTGAAGAAGGGTATTATGAACACGCAAAGAAAAGACCAACACTTCAAGTAAGACTGTGATTATACAAATGAGAAAATAGAGAGGACTGAAAGAAGTATTGAGAAAATTAAAATAGGCATCATGCTTTTTGTAACATGTATGCATATATGTGTATGAATACACACATACATTTTAAATGTATTTTTATATGAAGTAATATATGCTCGTGAGAAAAATTCAATCAGTACAGAAGGGTTAGGCATGAGTCCAAAACTGGCAGCTCATAAATAAATCCAACTCATCAAAGGGTTTTATTTGACTCATACAGTATTTTATTTTTAAATCTGAATTTAAATGATAGATGGGTTATGCACTTTCCAATTTGCTATAGTTCTACCTCCTACTCCATCTTTTTCTAGTTTTACACCTGAGCTCATTTGTTCATTTATGGTCCCTGCTTTGTTTTCCATCATGAGTTGGTGACTCTAACATAAAGTCTAAAGCCCCTCCCATCTCTAGCATAAAGCATAACCCCCCTAATGTTATGGTCTAGAGCAAGATTCCTCAATAGTGGCACTACTGACATTCTGAAACATAATTCTTTGCTGGGGAGTGCAGTCCTGTTCACTGCAAGATTTCAGCAATTTCCTCGGCCTCTAGCCACTAGATGTTGCCCTGCCGTAACCCCTAATTTTGACAAGCTAAAATGTCTCCTAATATTGCCACCCTGGGGGTAAAACTGCCCCCAGCTGCGAACCACCATCCTAGAGAAACCTCTGGTAAGATTTTCTAAGGTATCCTTCCAGACACTTTCCCTGTCAATAATAGCAATGACATATATTTGTGTCTCCATCCTTTTTTTATACTTATTTACCCTTAGCAATTTATCATAAGTATCATTTCTTGTTTTCCCATATTAATATGCCATAGGCTATATTTTGAAACAACTGAAGAGACTTTTCACTGTGTGGGGCTGTAATTTAATTAACCACATCCTCTCATATGCCACTAATGATTTTTTTTCACCTGTGGGCATGGAAAATGCTAGAGATCACAAAATGGTGGCATGTGGGGATGAAGAGAGATCATATTACATGAGACAGCCAGAGCTACAGGGGATTTTTCTGCCGTGTGGCTGTTAGTGTCTTGTGCTCTCTTCCAAAGCAAGAGCAGGGCAACAGGACAGCTGACTGTGCTTCCTGAGAATCAGCTGCATGCCGAGGAAAGGTCTCCAGAAAGTGGGGATCACACAAGGGGATACCTGGGTGAGGCAAAGATGCTTATGATGCCAAGAAAGGACACTAAGTGCACAGAAGTTAAAAAGGGACCTGTACTGATAAAGACAAAACAGCTACAAACACAAGACCCTTAACTGTTCCTTTTATTTCGTTTCCAACCACAGGCATAAGAGTCACCTCCCACCACGTGGATGGTGCTACGTCAACTAGAACCAGCTCCCCTGCAGCAGGGCACCCAAGATTCACACCCAGAAGCGCAGGGCAGATGGGGCCCAGGGGCGTGTTCTGTTGCTCTAACAGGGAAGTGCTTCCTGTTGTCAGCAAGTGTTCCAGGCCAGGCAGTTCACAGGTTGCACCACCCTGTGGCTCTGGCCTCTCTCCTGGTGAGCAAGAGCTATGGTGAGAAAGGTCCAGACGGCCTAGTCTTTCCAGCAGATTTGACCAAATTCACCAAATATCTAATTATATTGCTATAAAATAAGCTGTCATTTTATGTGTAATTTTCTCTTCACTCATCAGGACTTCATTAGAGGTTACATAAATACCTCAGACTGCCCACCCCCAGAAGTGACAATGACAAGTAATAAAATACAAAATAAAAAGAGAAAGACAACTCATACCTTTTTGTACTATTTTGTTTGGTCTGTTGCTTTGTGACCTCTTCGAAAGCAAGAACTGGGCTGCAGAACAGCCGCCCGCTTTTCCTGATGATCCTTTGCTTCATGGCAGTCAGACTACTCCATTCTCGAACAAACCGCAAAATCTGGCAGAAAAGGAGGCAAAGAGAAGAGTGTACGGTCCTCTTCCTTTGAAAGCGAGGCTACTCATAACATCGGAAAACTGATGTTCTACCATATCCCCCAAACAGGTTTTGAGTTTCCCAATTTCAGGCTTTCTTCAATTTGATGCAGATTTCATATCTTTCTTGTGAACCACCATGGCCAGTTCGGCAGAGTTCTCTTTCAGTCTGAAGACTCTCTGCAGGTCTGGTTCAGGGCCCCCAGCACACGTCCCTAACACACACGGGGACCAGCAGCAGCGATGTGCTCAGTGACATGGAAAGAGAGGCCTGGCTGTTGGAAGTTGTGGCAGAGGCAGAACTGGTCGTGGGGACAGCAGGCGTGGCAGTCACGACAGATTGACACTACAACATCTGAGAACCGCTTTGTGCCCAACGACTTATCACACAAAAATAGCCATCAACAAACCTGGGATATTTATATTAGAGTACCTTTAATCTTACTTATTCATCAATTATACATAATGCTATTTTCTGGGACTCTGAGAATCAGGATTAGATGACACTAAAGAAAATTACTCACTGCTACCTTTTCCTTTAAGGCAGGTGCAGCCGACCCATGGGCAATGTTTGATTCCCACTAACAGGCCAAAAGCATAATCATTGTTTTCCTGTAGACACTGGTACACTGCATGCTGGGTCAGCCCCTCCGCATGTTGACCCTTCTTAGCAATGAAGTGAAACCGGCCACAGATCAGAACTGAGGCGTCCCTGGCAGGGAGTTGGCCTGCGCTGTATGCTGGTGCTTCTGACAGAGTCGAGAGTCACCCAGCATGGTCTTACGGTCTTTTCATCGCTCTCAGAATTTGTCATTGTTAGAACTTAACCTTCAAAGATAAAATGCGATTCTGTCAGATACAACTATCGCAGTTGCTACTACTGTGAATGAAAAACTAAATGATGTGAGGATGATTCTATCCACAGAAACAGCAACCCTAGGTGTGATCACTCACCGAGGGAACGGATCTCACACATGTTCTTAGCGCCGGGTAATTCACAGGCACTGCCTGGACTGATTAAAATGCAGCCAGTGATGGGACGCTGCAGAGGCCACCAAGTACTCTGCTTTTATTAAACTCAAAATGGCTGTTAAAATTACTCACATTGTAATTCAAAACAAATTTACAGAACTATTCTTACCAGGGAGCGATTTTGTTTCAGTTCAAAGCTTGCAGGTAAATCTTCCCAAAGGTCTAATTTTATATCCAAAGGAATGAAATTACAGTTCATCTGGTTTCCATCCTGATTATAGATTAAGAGGCATTATTAATCCATTTTGTCTGTAGGCACTAGTAATTATTTTAAAGTAAAGAATGATATTGTGACATAATATGCCCCATCTCCTAAAAGATAAACTGAGGTGGCACATTCTAGACGAGATTCCACCCACACAGCTCCCCTGAAAGGACGGTGAGTGGAGGAGAGGAAGCTCCCCACTGCCCTTGGCGTGCCTCCAATTCACTCACCGTCACGGGGGAAAATACCATGCCGAGGGGTATGGTCAGGTAAAGGCAGATTTAAACATGAAGTACGTGTTTTATAAAGGGGAAGAAGAATCTCTGTATATGAAAATATACTATAGCAACAATATTTGAACCCACAGTATAATACTCCCAGCTGAAAAGAAATGCTACAGCTCCCACAGTTGCTTTGAAGAAAACACACAAAAGTAGTTATATACAGATTAAAAGTTTAGATATGTAATTGTTATTCTAAACTCAATTAGACTTGAGATTCTGGCTGAAATAAACAGTTCTTTAGAGTTATAATGTTAATATGACATTAATTGCTACATATCTGTTACTGTTGTCCTTTTAAGGGGTATTCTTTTAGGTAGTGAACTGGGTTTTTGTCCAAATTTCTACTTCAGTTCTAAGGTAAAAAGGAAATATTTCATCTCTACTGCAGCTGAGAAAAGACCTGTTAATGTTTCAAATACTTAGTGTTTAGAAATTAACTGGGTAATGTTTTATGGCAATAGGACATGCAACTATTTAGAATAGCCATAAAAATGCACTGGAAACTATTAAGAGAGATGTCAAGAACATGAGGCGGCCCCCGCTACACAGGCTGAGTGGCAGAGCCGGAAGACGGGTCCGGGAGGCTGGCACTGTACTCCATGGGAACACTGCCAGGAGTTTGCAGTTTCTCTCCCCTCTCCATCCACAGGGGGAAAAACACGAATCAGATGATTTAGGATGCAGAACTTTCACTGTGTAGAGTAAAAAGTTTAAGAGTTTAAGGGCTTCTGAATTCCTGTGGTATGCCCGGTCTGGTGCCTGACTTTTGGATTCTTGACCTTCAAGCCCACTGAGGGGGTCAGTTTTCTGTCTCTCATGCTACAGCGGGAGAAGCAGGCCTGGAGCTCTCTCCCCAGGGGGATGAGGGAGGCTCAGACACTTAGATCTGCCTTCAGGTGAGCAAAGGACTCCTTGGTGCCCCTCCCAAGTCTACACGTTCCATAAATGGTGGCCTGGGGCCCAGCCTTTAAGAGGAGTACGCTGACTGTCTGGATTCATTTTTGGTGTCCCTCTCTTGGCTGTGGTCCCACAACAGATGCTGTGGACCTAAAATGGAGGCTGTTTTTGTATTCACGATCCTCGTCACCTCCTAATCCTCTATCAATCTCTTCTAATCTGGCAAGAAGGGGCTGGAAAGAAGTATTCAAAGTCATGAACGGCAAGGACCTCCATCCAAGATTGCTCTATCCAGCAAAGCTATCATTTAGAATGGAAGGGCAGATAAAGTGCTTCCCAGATAAGGTCAAGTTAAAGGAGTTCATCATCACCAAGCCCTCATTATATGAAATGTTAAAGGAACTTATCTAAGAAAAAGAAGAAGACAAAAAATACAAACAGTAAAATGACAACAAACCCACAACTATCAATACCTTAACCTAAAATAAACAAAAACAAAAACAAACTAAGCAAATAACTACAACAGGAAAAGAATCACAGAAATGGAGATCACATGGAGGGTTATCAGCCGGGAGCAGGAGAAGGATGGGGGAAAAGGTACAGGGAATAAGAAGCATAAATGGTAGGTACAAAATAGAGAGGGGGAGGTTAAGAATAGTATAGGAAATGGGGAAGTCAAGGAACTTATATGTACAACCCGTGGACGTTAACTAAGGTAGGGGAATGGTGGTGGGAGGGGGGTGCAGGGTGGAGGTGAATAAAGGGAAGAAAAAAATGGAATAACTGTAATAGCATAATTAATAAAATATACTTTAAAAAGTTTCAAATATCACTTTACTATACTTATATAGATTAGAAATTTGAAAATATAGTCATAAGTATTTATAGTCTCAACAAGTTGTTTTTCCTCAAATATTTATACCAGTTTACTGAGGGCAAAGATTCTCACATGGCCCCTGAGACCCTTTCAGGGGATCCACAAATTCAAAAGTGTTTCTGTAATAATATTAAAACATTAGTTTCATTCTCATTCTGTCACAACTGTATTGTGGAGTTTTCCATGCACAGGCAGATATGAGAATCCCACTCTCTTCTATTGAGCCTTTAGCAAAAATCGCTAAAAATGTAAATATTCATTAAATATTGTGTTTGTTTTGGAAAATATAAATATTTTTCATGAAGATATGCTATTGATGTAAATATGTATATTTATATTATAACTACTCTTAAATAAAATAACAAATGAATATGTTTACGTGTTTCCATTTTAATTTTAGATATATATCAATAAATATAACCCACATAAACAACGTGGTCCTCAACAAACCTGAGGAGTGCAAACATATCGGAGGCGAAAAAGTTTAAGTTCCACTAACCTAGGCTATGGCAGGAATCTAAGAAACCTCATTATTAAATCTTCACAGAGTTTAGTGAACACGATGGGCAGGCTGAGGCTCCTGTAAAGATGCTGCTGTTGCTGCTGCTACAACTGGTCAGCGCAGGCGCTGCTATTTAATGAGAGTTCACTATGGCTAGGCACTGTGCTGAGTGCTTTGTAGGAATTAGCTCATTTTATCCTTGCCACAGTTCCTCTCCACATTTTACAGTGAGGAAACTGAGGCACGGGTTTGAGCCGAGGCACTCTGGCTCTGGAGTCTGTGCCGTTAACTACTGTGCGGTTTGCCTCTCTTTCATTTAACATCAGAATTTGGTGATTAGGCTTAAGAAGAAAAGGAAGTAGATGCCAATCTCTTTGTTAATAAAATTAAATATTTAGTTGAAACATGAACAAAAAAAGCAGCTTTTTGTAAGATTCAAGCAACAGAATTTGTGCGATGCTTACCTTGGTGTAGAGGTGAATCCGGTCAGTATTCCTACTTGCACAAAACATTAAGGTATCGTACACTGGCAGAGTATCAGAACTCTTCAACGGTTCTAATAAAGAAGATAAAAGAGTGGCTGAAGGCTTATCTACTGTCTACCAAAAATAGTTTCTTTTCATCTTCTGTGGGTTAGAATAGTGAAATATAGTTTTATCAAATATATGGACACATGTGACAAAGAACATGTATCTGGGCTTGAAATAAAGCTCATGGTGGGCCATGTCAGAGCATATGGTCTTACATGGGCACCAGCTGCGTTGCACTTTTGCTAGTGACCCAAAAAGAAAGAAACAGAATTAGTTCAGAAGTCACAAGGCAGGTATAAGGGAGAATTTCCTGCTCCCAAGAATTAAGGAGTCTACAAACTAGACTTGCTAGAGCCAATTTAAGTGGAGACTGAATGAGCACTGTTGTGATCATCAGCAGCGATCGAGCTACGTCGAGGGCCATGTAAGTGCCTGACTTCCTACGGCTTCGTGCCTCACATTCAAAAAGGAAGCAAGTAGACACGCATCTTTCCTCACAATCTCTTTTTGTTTATTCCTTTCTCAGTCCCACAGACCAATATATTCTGTAGGGAAGATAGGGTTATCAGCGCTGATCTAGATAGTAATTATAGTTGATACTTACCATGTAGTTACCATGTTCCAGGTACTGGTCTAAGACATACGTTAGCACCTCCCAGAAATAAGGAGTGAATTATACAGAGGAGGAAATTGAGGCACATTAACCTGCCCAAGGCCACACGATTACGAAGAGGACTTAAGCACAGGAATCTGGCTCCAGAGCCTGTGTTCTTCACCTTGGCCACAGTTCCTTAGTGACCTTTTAAAGTATTTTCCCAAATCTAGAAGCATGTGATTTGCCTGCCATACTACCTGGCAATATCATCATATTTTTATTTTTCTAATCAAGGCTTTGGTTACTTTATAAACTTGGTGTGTGAATTACTCCCATACTGCACAAATTCAGAAATACATATTTCCCCCATACTTTCACATCTCTGAAGTTGGCATGTCTCACACTCAACAACAGTGGCATTTTACAGTCATTGTTGGCCAGGTGGCAGCTGTAAAGTAGTTGGCACTGCCTGACCACTCAAGAGCTCAGTCAGACTGGAATACTCTCGTTCCTTCAACACGGCATTTGAGGTACGCACACTGTTGTTACTGTATGTGTTGATTTTAATTACCTTTAAAATGTGTTGAAAATGTCTATGACTTGGTATTAAAATGAAAAGTTATCATGTAAATCAAAAGAAACATTAGATACAGGGCAGGAGAGCACACGTTTTGATATTAAAAGAAGCAAATCTGTATCATTGAAGGAATAACCTTTTTTTTTTTTTTGCAAATGAATAACCAAGTGCCTCATGGGACCTAAGAAAAGGAGATCCCTGCAGACAGAGGAAGCTGTCTCACATTTGGATACTAAGATGTACAAAAGGGTTGCTTATTATTTGCCAAGCAAAGAAACTGAAAGCAGGAGAAACTGCTAAATCTCTCAGGACAAATGAAAGAAATGTGAAAGCAAGAGACAGGGGGTATGCCTTGGTCTGGGCTACCATTAGCATATTGTCATATTTTGCCCTGGCTGGTGTGGTTCAGTGGATTGAGTGCTGGACTACGAACCAAAAGGTCACCAGTTTGATTCCCAGTCAGGGCACATGCCTGGGTTGCAGGCCAGGTCCCCAGTTGGGAGCGTGTGAGAGCCAACCAACTGGCACATTGATGTTTCTCTCCCTCTCTTCCCCTCTTTCTAAAAATAAATAAAATCTTTCAAAAGAAAAGAAAAAGTGTCAAAGATCCTTGAAAAAAGATTGTCATATTTTAATTGGCAGAGCTTTTTCTTTCTTAATGTATATAAAATAAGTGCCTCTCATAATCACTATTTCTTTAAAGAACTATGGTTGAAGCACTGATGTGTAAAGATCAGACGTTATTCTTTGATAAAAAGCATTATAGGAACAATCCCAACTCTGTTGGCTTTCATTATTCCCATAAAGTATAATTTAATGGTTCGAGACTAGAGATGATGTCTTTTGAAGATACAGTCCCCTTCTGTAAGTCCAGAATTCTCAAACTGCAGTTCCAGGGTAGTATGCGCCACTCGAAGTCTAAGAGCAAATGTTCACAGAAAAGCATTTTAACGTAGCGTGCCTGCTCTGTCTGCGTTCTGTCTGTTTTCCATGGAAATCCATGTTAGCGGGGAGATGGGAAGCATACAGCTTGTATGGAATTCCCAGCCCTGTGATCGGAGAAGTCGAGATATAAAAGGAAGACGAGATATACAGGTACACAGGGAAAGGCTGGTATCGTTGGAGTGGATGAGGCCTATGCAAATTTCACTGACAGAATAGAATTTCCAGAAGTCTAGTGACCTTTGAAAAGTATGTGTCAGTAAAGCTAGTATATGTCCTGATGAAGGGACCAATTTACAACTAAGGAGCCAGGACTTCCCTGCCACAGATGAAGAGACTCATGGTCCCTAAGTGTCATGTTTAGTGCACCGAGGGCACACTGTCCTACAACAGCTTCATCGGAACTTGAGGGATTGTTGCAGCAGGAACAAGGAAACCAGAGACACAAAAGGTACACCCCACCTGAGCCTAAACTGTCTACATAAAGGCTGTGAAAATTAACAAACTTAAACAGGATCCATTCCAAGACATTCTTTGGGAAGACCTGGAGGAATTAGAGGAGAGGAAGGCTGAAGGAGGTAGAAAGGAGGATGTACTGAGCTGGGAAATTCTTAAATAAACATTTTATTTTAAAGTCACATATCCGACTCCAAATCCTATCTATGTTTTAAAGTGACTAATTTGAAAGGAAAACTTCAATGGTCCATCCCAACAATTTTTTGGTTGTTATAATGAGAACATCAGTCAGTGAGTTAGTATGGTCACTAACTGAATAACAAAGAAAATAGCCCCAAAGTACTCACAATCTCTTGCCAGCTGGCCCATAAAGATAGTGATGTATGACATATAGGCTGGTATTTGCCAACCATCACAGCTATAAATAATCAGTGGAATCAACAAAAAGTAAATAAATCTGAAACACTACATATATGGTTGGCTCCAAGTGCAGTAATGATTCATATAGTCTCTTTTTAAAGATTAAAATATAGTTATATACAACATTATATAGTCTGAGGTGTGCAACATAGTTATACAACATTTATGTATGTAATAAAGTGATCACTCGAATCATATAGCCTTGAAATTATGTTCCTTAAAAGCATTTTCTTTAATAAATACCCCAACCCTGAATTTAAAATATGCCAATTAATTGTAGACATTTAAAGCAAATTCATATGTAAAGAATTAATTATCTGCTAAGTGGCTGTTAATAATCTGTCAACCTTACTATTTGGCCCAAAGAAAGAGCCTCCCATATAACAAAACCTCCCCCTCACTGTGTGAGAGGTCGCGGCTTGGAGGAGTCTGGGCCACAGGCCTGGGGCAGCACGTGCAGCTGTGCATTGGCTCAGCTGTCTGTGTGATGTCTGAATGCCAACAGCTCTGCTCTTCCAGCCACCCGGTGTTTAAGTACATGGTTTGTATTTTTACTATAAATGAGAATACAAGGAACCTGGCACTGGGTAGTAATCACAAATCTACTAATTGTATTATGTGTCTAAGCACATGGTTGTTACTTGGACACTGGAAATGGGAGCAAGTCTTACCATCGCCTGGCTGGGGCATGCGTCCATCTTCCCTCTCGATTTTTGGTACTTCTTCCTTGCTCTTGGCCAACAGTTCAGGTTCTGGTGGTGCAAGAACTTGTTTTTCACATTCAGAATCAGTCCAAACTTTTCTGGACGTGCCTTTCTGAGAATCATCTTTCTCATTTTTGTTTTTATCCTGGGTATATTTGAGGCTATCTATTTGTAGAATTATAAAAACCAAATCAATGATTTACACATAAATTTAAAGTCATTATTTACTCTAAGCCAGTTTAAAAAGGAAAGTCATAGTAATTCTTATAGAAATAAACAAAGTCAACAATGTTTGTTCATTCTCTGGAAACATTTATTGGAAGTCACTAAATACCAAGTACTATTCTAGGTGCTGGAGAGGAAGCAAGGAACAAGAAGGTAGATTCCTAGAGATTCCATTCTAAGTGGTGGAGATATACGCTCAACATAAACAAGTGAACTAGGGTATTTTCAGTAAAGAAACTAAAACAGAGTTTTGTAAGTAAGGGGATGGGGGCGTGGGGCGTGGGGCAAAAGTCAGCAGGGCCAAGCTCTTGGAGGAGTCCCATTTGACCTGAGAGCTGTCCAAGAATCTACGAAGCTCAGCCCCTGAGCCTATATATTCTTGGATAAGATTCTAAATGTAAGTAGAAACCATTAGAGGTTTTAGGTAAAGTAATACATTGATACAAGTTTTTAAAGGATCACTCTGGCTGCTGTATAGAGAAGAGCCACAAGGGAGAACAACAGAGAGGCTACTAAGGTCTGGGAGGGAGAAAATGGTGGCTTCCAGTGAAATGGTAGCAATAAAGATAAACTGGCTAGGATCAAAATTAAATATATATATGTATATTTTAGAGGTTACACCAATAGAACTTGATGGATTAAGTGTGGGAGGAGAGAAAGGAACCAGGAATGCTGGCTAGGCTTTCAGCATGATGTAGGGAAGATAGGGGAAGAGAAGATTTGGATGCTGATGGTGAATCTAGAATTCCACTTTGGACATGTTAAGCTTGAGGTACCCACTGGACATCCAGGCGGAGATGTTACCTAGATAACTGGATATAGCCAGCCTCAATTCAAGTGAGAGATATAAAGTTGGGTGTATGAATGGTGAGATGTCAAGTATAACCTACAGATTTTAAGAACAAGGCATAAGTGTTACATATTGAGAAATATTAGTGTTCATTAGTATAGTATACAAAACTTTATCTAATATACTAGAGCCTGCATTAGCAACCTTTATAGGACTGTAATATCCTAATATTGCTCCTTTAATTTTTTGGATTCTACCATTTCCTCAAAGTGTTATGTAGCAGACAAGGACTTAAAAATTTAGGTGGATTAGAATTAATTCTTCAATACAATACTTTTGGGGTATATCCAAATCAAGACTGGAAGTCACTATGCCAAATTACAGTAATATTAATCTAATAACTTTTATATACAGTAATATCTGTTACTTAGAATATATATTTCTCTTTAATCACAGTTCCACGTTCACAAAAGGTGTTTTCTTTTTGTTTAGATTGCTTGAGAGTTTGCCTATTAAATCATGGGTCTAGAATCTTTCATTGTTACTCTTGGCATCGTTATAAAGAAAAATCAGAAATATATATGTAAAATCCTATTAAACTATAATTCTTGTTGCTAAACCACTCAACTTATATAATTAATGTGAACTGACATTATTTTGTCATCAAGAGATATTTTATTTTATTGCGTGTAGCAGTTGGAAATTGAATGAGATAATACAAATTGTGAGAGAGATTATATGGAATAAGCTTGTGGTTCCAATTAAGTTCACAGACAACAGGCATTCACGTAACAAATATAACCACCCAAAGGGCAGACTTGTCAGTTTTGGCAGGGAACACCCGGAACTGAAAGAGGAAAGACTCAGCTACTGATTACATTTTATTTCAAATCAAAACTAAGACAGAGGAAAGCAAGAAAGGCAAGAAGGAGCTGAGGTTTCAGAGCGTATATCTTAGTTAGGATCTCTGAGTCTTTGTTCATGTTAACACTCTGAAGAATTCATATATACTGGAAAAGTCAATGTAAACAATTATTACAATTGATAAAATAAAATGACTTCTTCCAGTCTCCAAAATGGTCAAGTTAGCATGTTGAGTGACCTCTAACGTTGATCTCTAAAATGATCTCTAACATTGGAGAATTGGAAAGAAACAGAATACTAATGACCTTTTTCCTAAGACAACCACAGGTATTAATAATCATTTCAAAAACAAAACATCAGAAAATGGCATCTTATGCTCTGAAAACCTAATCTGAGGTATGTTTATGATTTCTACTTTTAAAGTAGCATCAGCTATTTTAAAAAAGAATCATCTCATAAAACAGATATCAAATTGATTTTTAAAAGACCTACAGAGGAATTTTTATGATTGTCATTCAAGAAACACGGCACAGTGTGTATTTACTAGGCATAGAAGCTACATTGGATTATTTTGTTATTTTAACAAAAGTAATCTACAATTTCTTTAAAAACAAGTATCAGAGGGGAGGGGGTGCAGGGGGACTGGTAAAAGAAGCTGAAGGGGTTAACTAGAAACATACATACATAACACAGGCACAGACAATAGTGTGGTGACAGCCAGAGGGGAGGGGGCAGGGTCTGGAAGAAGGGGGGCAAAGGGGAGGAAATGGAGATATCTGTAATAGTGTCAACAATAAAAACAAGAGAAAGAAAAAACAAGTATTATCTACAGAGTAAAGAAAACAGCAGGTCCATGACTATAAGGCATTTTTGCTGCTATAGCAACACGGCTTCTATTCCTGCCCCCTGAATTCACAACTTGCTGGTATAATCAGAAATGTCCATTTGTGCCAATGAATGCCATGTCACAGATGCTGGGGGACACGCATTCTTGACAGAACTCGGAGCTTTTCACACTCCACAAGGGGATGAATTCACTTCACTCTGTGAAGTTGTCACTTGCTTAAAAGCTAGTCAGTGCTGAGTCACACTAACCTCTGGTAACAGCAGTCATCTCTAAAACTACAGGTTATCTGCAGACACCACTGCCAGCCCCGCAGTGTACTCACCAGCGCTGCCTGGGGGATGCCCACACATTTCACAGTAAGGTAACAATGAGTTATTGCTATAGGTGCAGAAACCACACTGCCAGTTGTTTCCAGGAAGGGGTGGGGTGGTTTGCTTGGGCCGGCATGGCTTCTCCTGGGAGGCGCTGCAGTGGTCACCAGTGGTGACTGACTTCAGTCTTTTAGCTTCAGGTTCAAAATTGTTTTCATAATCAATAAGATTTCTTGCAAATACTTTTCCAGGGGCTGTTGGCACTACAATACTTTTTTCATGGAATATCCTCGATTCATCACAGGAGGTCACCAATGGACTATTTTTAGGTTTTGGCAAAAAGAATGATCGAATATCATGCTGTTTTTCTTTTTCAAACTAGGAAAAACAAACAGTTATCAAATTAACAAGCAATCTAACATGTTTTTCCTAAATGTATCACACTGCTTTCATTAACTGTATCTTTTATCTTTTGAATACCTTGCTGGAAATGAATTCCATTTTGCTATGACTCATATATATGACTATATATGTGTGTGTGTGTGTATATATATATATACAGAATACCATTAACACATCCACATACTTCCTGTGTCTAGCATTTTTTTAGCACTTACACTGTGCCAAGCACTTCATGTATATTAACTCATTTAATCCTCAAGCCTGCTCTGTGAGGCAGGTACTATTATTCTTCCCACATTTCAGATGAGGGCACTAAAGCTTTAGAGAAGTTAGGGAAATTGGCCATAGAAGTTATGTAATTAAAATGTACCTCAGAAACCATCTGTTCCAGATGCGTATCAGGGAAAGGGTGCTGTGTGTGGTGGCACGGCTCAGTTGGTCGAGTGTCATACCGCAAAGCAAAAGGTCACTGATTCAGTTCCCAGTCAGGGCACATCCCTGGTTGGGGGCATGCGTGAGAGAGGCAACTGATCGATGTTTCTCTCCCTCACTTTCTCCCTCCCTTCCCCTAACTCTAAAAATAAATTAAATCTTAAAAAAAAAAAAAAGAACCTAGAAAAATGTTTTCATACCCAAACTATAAACACGATGTTCATAAACAATATGTTTTTCATATTAAAATGTTCTTTTTGACCAGGGAGAATTTTAAAAATAGCACTAAATTGAAACAGCTACTTTAACAGACATATTTTAATAATTATTTTGTTTTCAAAAAATATACTTTTCTTTTCTAAGAACTACATCATTATCTCATGTTTTCAATCTTTTCTATGTGCAAATCTCAACCTCCTAATTAGAGAAAGTAGGATAACTATGTTCACAACTGATTAGCTAGCAGTTAGGGTAATTTAAAAGAATTAATTTTGGAGAAGTCCTGCTAGGGCCAGAACTGGGTACGTGGTAAACACACACTGGAGCAGTTTGCATTTCCAAAGACGGTCACACCAATTTTTATCCCATTTCACAGGCTCTGGTCCCAATGTAACACTGACACACCTACATTTAGGGGTGGTGTCCGCACTCCTCTCACTTGAACCTGGGTGGACCTTTGTAACTGTCTCAATCAAAAGAGTGCAGTGAAAGTAACACTATGTGACTTTGGAGGCTAGGCTGTTGAAGGTAATATGGTCTCCATTTTGGCTGCTGGCATATTATCTCTCTTTCTTTTTATGTCTTGGGATGCTTGCCTTGGAAGCCTAGCCTCCATGTTGTGGAGAAGCCCAGGCCACAAGGAGAAACCATGTGCGGATGTTTAAGTTGACGATCCCAGATAGGTCCCCAGGTTACAGCCAGCATCACTTTCCAGACATGAGAGTGAATGAGACTTCAGAAGTTTCCAGGTCCCAGACTTGGGGTCTTCCAGCAAAGGCCCCAGGCACTGTGCAGCAGAGACATCTCCATCATACCCTGGTTGGATTCCTCACCCACAAAAGTCATCAGAAATAACACATGACTATTATTGTTTGAAGAAACTAAGTTTGGGGTAATCTGTTATGCAGCAATAAATAACAAGGACAGACACTACGGAAAATGACAGCGAAAACACAATATATTGTAAAGAGATATTTTTAAAATCTTATCTGTAATTCTTAACAGTGCTGCATAAAATATAAAGATTTAGCAAATTCATAGAGGCAAATTCACAGAGGCAAATTCATTAGTAGTTACTGGGGGCTGAGGGGAAGGGAAAGGGGGAGTTATTGCTAACTGGTTACAGAATCTCTGTTTGGGGTAATGAAACAAACTAAAAACAGTGATGGTTGTACAATATCGTTAATGTAATATTAAGTGGCATTACCACTAAATTCTATACTTAAAATGGTTAAAATGAAAAATTTTATGAATATATAGACATATATATTCATTTCCCTCCCCAAAGAAATGGAAGGAAGGGAGAGAGGGAAGGAGGAAGGAAAATTTAGGCTGTTCCCATATTAATAAAATTAAAACATAATATTATAGAAAAAGGCCCTTCTCCCAATAATGTACTACTTTTATATGGCTGTTATTGATATATTCTCATTTACTATAAAAAGTTATCTAATTAGTTGTGGGAGTTACAGAATTTAGATAAAAATATAAAGAATGAAATAATGATGAGACACGATTTTTAAAACAATGAACAAGTGAAATTCTAAGAAAAGCATAGAAATTAGCAGACTTCATAGACTTTAGGGTTTAAAAAAGTAAAAAAGAAACAAAGCTGAAAATGTAAAGAAAATGTTCTGTTCTATATAATAGGACTGCAAAGAGGGCTTGCAGGAATTTGAAAATATTAGCAAATATTCAGCAAACATGAACAGACACTATCAGCTATTTCTAGCTAAACAATGATGACTTTAAAATGGAGGTCAACTTTCTGAGTCTTTGCATGTCTGGAATTGAGCCAATTTTGCCTTAATCCTTAGTGGTAGCTTCACTGGGCATTCACTTCTTAAATATTCAAGGACACTGCTCTACTTCTTTCAACATTCAATGAAGCTAAGGATGTTCCTTCATAGATTGAAGTTTTTTCTTTGTTTTAGAGGCTTTCAGGGCCTTCTTTTTATCCCTGGTGTTCTAAAATTTCACAGTATCTAAACTATATACCCATATCTGTATTATCTATATCTATATCCCTTCTGCTCAGCACCCAGGATACCTGCATTTTGAATAGTATCATCTTTAGCTCTTGGACGTTCCTACTGTTTGTTAATGATCTCTTCCTCTTCCTAGTCTCTTTTTCTGGAATTCCTGTTAGCAAAATGTAGGACTTAGACATTTATGTCTTTTATTCTCACATTTTCCTTCTTTGGTATTTTTACCTTATAAACTCTTGGAATTTTCCTCTACTCTATCTTTCAACCTTTCCATAGAATTATTTTATTTTGTCAGTCATATTTTTAATTTCTAAAAGTTCCTTCTTGTTCCCTGTTCCTTTATCATAGTACTCTGATTTATTTATGTTTGCAATATCATCTCAAATCTGAGGCTACTAATTTAAAGTTTTGAAGTTATCCTTAGGATAAATTTTTGTATTGGTTTATATTTGTTCACATCTTTTTATGCTACAGATTTCCTCCTCAAATGTCCAATGACCTTTCTGTATAAGAATGAAGGAACAGAAGGGCTGTCTGGGAACTCAGGACACAGGAGGCTTACCACCAAGAACTGCTGAGAGGACATACTGATTAAATGCAGGGTGAGGAGGCTAGAAGGCCCAGAGTGATCCCCTGACACCTAAATTCATAATTTGTAACACTGTAGGGTATTTTCAGTTGTTGTAATAGGGAATACAGAAAGAGAAATGGGCTAATTAGCAGGCACAAAGAGAAGAGATAAGGAAATAAATTCACTTTTTGACATGTTTAAGAACTGGTGAGCAGTGGAATGTGAGGGGGCAGGAAAGGGGAAGTTTCAGGAAACAGGTGTGGAGTTCAAGAGAAAGAGCCAACTGGGTTTACCTGTCTGGGCGCCACTGACATATAGAGGTGGTTAAAGTTATAGGACTGCATGTCACAATACATGGTAGAGGAGGAAGCAAAAAAAGGTGCAAGTCAAGGGCAAAAAGCAGAGGAACAACGTTAAAGTTGGAATGAGGAAGAGATACTGAGAAGAAAACAGAAAAGGAACAGTCAAAAAGGTAGAAAAATCAGAACAGTTGTGGTTTAGTGTGTATTTTGGTTTTCCATTAATTATAGTAGGGGCTCAGTGGGCACTTTCAATCAGAAAAACTCATGTCCTTCAGTTCTGAGAAATTTTCTACTTTTTTCCCTTCATCTATTTTCTGTCTTCTCTTTTTGTAATTCCTATTAGGCAAAAAGCTTGTGAACTGATTGTTTGATTTTCTTTACTTTTTCTTACATTTTCCCATCTCTATTTGTTCTATTTTCCGTGTGATTTCCTCCTTATCTCCCTTTCCATCCTTGTTATTATTTTCGGATATATAGGTTCACTTTCTAAGAATTTTTCTTTGTTCTTGTTTCATGGGTGCAATACTTTCTTTTACTTCTCTGTGAATGTTAATGGTAGTCATGGTGTTTTTTTAAGTTTTCTTCAGCTCATTACCTTTTCTCTGTTTCTTTTGTATCTTTCTTGGCTTACCTGCTTGTTTTGGTGTCTGCGTTTTGTGTGAGAGGCTTTCTTCCATGCTACAATACTAGTGGAAGTTCCACGTGGGAAACTTTCCTGACGGGTCATCAGTGACTGGGTGTCCCTGTCAGTCTCCACTGTTTTTTCTTAGTCTAGTGCTTTCTCCAGAAAGGAGTCGTCCAATCTCCTGCCTGGAGGATACAATGCTGGCTACCAGTGACGTGGAGCTGATCAGAAGAAGGGCTAAGGATTTCACCATTAATTAAGGAGTCTCTCACTTAATATGCTTGTTTTCAATTTGCTACTGTCTTAAGCCACACCCTCAATGAGTTCTCTTCCTAGATATAATTTTAAAGACATTTTGTAAAGAGGAGCAAATAAAACAGCTAAATAAATAAATATAAAAATATATATAACAGGCCACTGTCACACTGAATAATGTTTAAATAAAAACAATCTTTTGTTCCATTCTACATTTTAAATAATTTGTTTCTTTAAAAACATTTTAATTTCTCCATCTCCCCACCAAAATATAAAACAAGACAAAATTTTTTCAGATTTATTTGTAAAAAGCAACCCTCCCCCCAATAATATAAAACAAAAAACTAAGAAATATTTTTTAAAAATTCTCAGGGCCTTAAAATATCAGCTTTTACAACTGATGTCTTTAATTAGGCTATTTTTAAAAGAACTTCTTTTACTTAAGCAATGACTAATTTTGAAAGTTAGCATTTTAGAAATTCTCATTCTGTGCCAGAGGCAGGTTGAAAGGAAAGGTTAGCAGTGATTGTCAGCAGTCAGAAATTGGTGCATACACAGGTTTGGTTACACTGCCCTGAAGTAATCAGTATAGGTACTATTTTGAAAGTACAGCTGCTTGGGTAACAATAAATAGAGACTTTAGCATGCAAAATCCAGAAAAGAAGTGGGTAGGTGGAAAGGGAATCATTTTATATTATTTCAGGAACCAGAGGATACACTTAGAATATAATTTTAGAAGAAAGAGAGGGTGAGATTAATCAGTAGCAATGACTTTAGCTAATGTTATGATGGCTAATTTGGACAATGATGAATGTAGTTAAAGGTAGCTAATGTTACAAGTTAGGGCGCTGGCTACCAGGCTGCCAGAAGCTGTGAGGAGTAACAGGAATAAAAACTTCTGAGATAATCAATTAGAAATCTGATCCATATCATCAGTTATGTTTTCTGATTGTAGCCTCTGAGCAATCAGGCAAGAAGTTAGCTGATGAGTTTTCTTTGACACTTAGCAGCTATGACATAAAAAAACAGGTGAGAAAATCTCTTCAACACATCCTAACAATAATTATACATGTTGGATGGGAACAGAGAAGAGTCACAGGTTTACTGAATACAAGTTCTTAACTCGAGATTTATGGGCCTCTCACAAGACCTTGGACGGCCTTCAGTGAGCGCGAGAAAGCCCTGGAATTGTCTACAAAATGTCATCTGCATTGTATGTGCATTTTTGGAGAGCAGTTCTTTACTCTCTCCATAGTCTCAAAGGGATTCAGGACCCAACAAAGGTTAAAAACCACTTGATTAGAATAAAATATCTGAACATGCACAGTTCAAGTGACTCCATTTCTTTCTTTAATTTTCTAGAGGTAAACAGCGATTGAGGGCTCACATGTGAATGTACACATGGGTGGTGAACTAATTTGTTTCATGGGGAAACAAATGCATAAATTCTCTTAAATACTTAATGAGCATCCCTCTGGCTGATCTCAAATAATAATTTAAAAAAACTGAATAATACCAGAACACAGTAACTTCTATGCAGGAATGAAGCATGCTTGCTTCGCTCATTTGTCTGTCACTCTAACTGGGCCCTAACAGCTTCTCATGAGAGAGCAAAAGACATACAGTCAAAAAGGGAAACTGAATGAGGTGGAGTTGAAGGAAGTGTGTGCATTGTAACGGCTAGGGAATTCTAGGAGACACTACCGTGCCGGCAGGACTCAACGTGTAACGTCGCGTAGGTCCACCTAAAACAAAACACACTGTCCTTGATGATTTGAGACAGGGACATATCACCACCAGCTCCTCTTAGAGATTCCATTTGGGACATGCCTTTAGAAGAGACATTATAGTAACAAAATATTGACAAATGTCCTAACTCATCATGAGTGTTCCTGTGAAGTAATAACTATATTAAGTGACCCTTTTAATGTGATACATAAGAAACTTACATGTAGGTGTTTCTAAATAGGAGGAGTGATCTGAGCTTCAGTAATTTTTATCAAAAGGCTTTGGGGAAAATACAGTTAAGTCAACACGCCTATGTCACAGGCAATGTGGAAAATGGAAGAACATATTCCTTTCTTCAGTTAAATTGCCGACACTCAGTTATTGTGTTCCTGTCCTTCATTTAACATTGTTTTTTGAAAAGCAAAAGAAAAAATATTGCTTTTGGTGAGAAGTGCTGGGAATAAAAACTGCAAAATGCTTAAGGTGGCAAAATGCGTGTTTTTATCTGAAAGGTTCAGGGACCTCATATATTTGCTCTGTTGTGAAGCATGGTAAACCCACAGCTCTCTAGAGACAAATCCCCTGGCCAAGATGACAGGATTAAAGTCAGTTATTAGAACTGAAGGAGGGGAAAAGAAAATCTGGTAAAATTCATAAAAAAACAATAAAACACCTCAAAACTTGGAGCTACCCCAGCTGCAGCACACACCCCTGACAGAAACACTGATGTGGGGTTTAATAGACTTTGATCAAATGGCATCTCTGGTAAAACCTATTACTGCCTCATGCCCTTTGTCTCCTGGTCCTAAAAGAATGAACAAAAATCGATGTGTTACAAATGGGGGACTGGGACATCTTGCTGGTCTGGACTGGAACTAAGAAGCCTTCACTACCATTTATAAATAAGTCAGAGGATATAGAGTGACAAAAGTAGGGTTTTAATTATCAAATTAAAAAAACTTAAATCTCCTAAAAAAGAAATGACTGAAATTTTCAGATATTGCAAAATGTTCATTTCCATGTAGTTAAATAAAATTTTGCCACTGATTCACTCTTAGGCACAACAAGTGTTTCTCTGTAGGCATAGAGAAAACAAAACAAAATAAAACTCTCTCATTAAAGAAAACAAAATGGTAAAAATGCAAATGTTGTTACTTATTTTTAAAGAAGACATGGAGAGCAGCGCAGGCAAATGTCCTTGGGAGTGGCTCGTTTCCAACAAGGACAGGTAGGTTTACAGAAAATATTACATAACACAACGCACAGACGGCTGGAATGGGACTGGGGGTAAGCTCTTCAGAGCCTAAGTGTCACAGTCTCTTCCTCCAGCTCTAGGCCTGGCCTCTAAATGCCTCCTGGATGTCAGCTGAGCGCTTCAGAGTCGCCTCAAACTCAACGGCCCAAATGACTCTTCACTCTGTCTGTAAGGCAGCTCCCCTCCCACCGTCACAATCTCTCAGCTCTCTGCTGCTTACCAAATTAAGTGTGCAGTCCTCTGCTATGGCTCCTCCAGTTGCAGACTAAACTGGATCACTTCTGATCGCTTCAGTTTGCCCTCCCCTTACCCACTAGTTAGGGAATCTCCCCTAAATGCCTTTTTCAACCCCCTGTACTCTTAATGAACATATGCTATTGGTTTGGGTTCTACATCTGAAATGTCTGAAATTTTTCTTTTCCACTCGATTTCCACTACCACTGTTAGGAGTTCAGGATGTTTAGTGCCCAAAACCCCACTTGGGAATCCATAACAAAGGAGACTTCTATATAGTAACAACCTTACTAGTGAAAAGGAACAGGCTTTATTAGTGCCTGATAAGCACCACAGTAAAATTTTAGTAAAAGGCGTATTAAAGAAACCAGCTGAAGGCCACAATGAGACGTCCCACTATTCACCCGAAATGCAGCAGTAGAGAAGACTACGGGGCCTGAGAGGACAGGTGCTTTTGCTCTGCTTACAGTAGAGACACAAGTGCAGGAGAAGCATGCCTCTGTGGAGGACAGCAACCCATTAACCTTGAACTGTGGCCCAACCAAGTTCTCAGGTTCTGAAAAATCAGATTAACAGCTCCTCTTCCAGGGGCAAGGGAGAAAGCCCTGAGAGGGATCGAAGGGACAGAAAATCCCTTCACCACAGGCTGAAAGTGACTGGGAGGGAGGGCAGAAAAATAATCAGTTCCCCAAAGACCACGACCTCCAAGAACTTCCTGTTTTTTCTTCCAATTGATTTCCTACACTGCCATTGGGATTATCTTTGGAAAATGGAAATCTGACACCCAAGACATTCATCTGTTTAAAAGGCTCTGATGACACTACACTGTTTCCAGGAAAAAGTCCAACTTTCTGGCTTGGCATGTGTGGGCTCCTCTCCATCTGATTGCAAAGTTTAGGGCTTTCTCTCCTTGACTCACTCCTCATGTGCCCTGTGCTTACACTCTCACATGGAATTCCCATTCCCAAAGTAACTGACAACTGTTTACATCACTGTGCTTTTGGTGCACCCTCTGCCGGAACTAGAACCCACTCTCTTTGAACTCATCCTTCAGAATCCATTTCCAAAGGAAAGTTTCCCACATGCCCTAGGCAGTTATTAATTCTGTCCTGTGTTCCTGGAGCCTGGCTTACATATCTCTATGTTTGCATTTATCATACTATGTTAAAGTGACTTGCTTACAATAGTCTCTCTCAATTAGAGGAAACCCCAAAGGAAAGTTAGCAACTTTCCTTACCTTTGCACCTGGCAGATAGTCTTCTATAAATAATAGCTTTATCGAGATAGTCTATTTATAAAATTCACTCTTTTAAAGTTCCATTCAGTGACTTTTTGGTATATTCAGAGTTATAAAGCTATCACCACTATTTAATTAGAAAACATTTTCTTCACGCTCAAAAAGAAACCCCATACCAATTAAGTAGTTATTCCCCTTCTCTCCCTTCCTCCAAGTCCTTGGCCACTACTAATCTACTTTATGTCTCTATGGATTTGCCTATCTGGCCCATTTATATAAATGGAACCTGACAATATGTGGCCTGTTGTGTCTGGCTTCTTTCACTTAGCATAATGTTTTCAGGGGTTCATCTATATCGTAGCATGTATCAACACTTCATTCCTTTTTATGGCTGAATAATATTCTGTCACATGGATATATAACATTTCATTTATCAATTCATCTACTGATAGATACTTGAACCGTTTTAACTTTTTAGCTATTATGAATCATGCTGCTGTAATATTCGAGTACGAGTTATTTTTGTGGAATGTTTTTAATGTCACTGTAAGTAAATATTTTAAGGAACTGCCAGACTGTTTTTCAAAATGGTTGCACCATTTTACATTCCTACCAGCAATGGATGAATGTTCAATTTCTGTATATCTTTGCCAATACTCATTATTTGTCTTTTTAATTTTAATCATCCTACTGGGTGTGAAGTGGTATCTTACTGTGGTTTTCATTTGCATTTCATATAATATTAATGTTTATATAGATGACAATTATATATGTGTGTGTGTATATTTAAAGTATGAATTATATACTTGAAAAGGACCTCAGAAGCCATCTAGCGATCTAGGGACTCAATGGCTGAAAAAATGATGCTGCTGATTACCCATTTAGGGCCAAAAGAGGACGGGGAAATCCCCAAGGAGGTTAAGGGAAGAACCCAAGTCTCCCAAAGCTATAGCCAAAGGCAGAAATATCCTTCAGAGAATGGTACCAAAAATGAAAATCAGAGAGAGGAGGAGGCTCTTGAATACTCCACTCAGTCTGTTTTATTCAGAAACAGCCTTTAATTACTTGGAAATGGCAATATAGACTAATATAATCCCTATTTCTCTCCTTCCATCTGGAGATGACCTACTTTATCATTTGGTGGAAGCCAATGTAGGAAAATCAAAACACTTCAAAACCAAGAGTACTTAGAAGTCACATACATCCAGATGTAGAAGAAATAAAGAAGCTTGAGAAAATGGATCAACATCTGAGGCAGTGACCCTGGTGATGGACTCCCAGGCAGGACTGACTTAAGAGACAGTCAACTGGGCTGTGCAAAGGTATCTTTGCTCATGGGGGTGGGAGGTTTACTTTTCACTTGAGTTGGACTATAATTTGAGTTTCTTTTTAAAAAAAAATATTTATTTATTTTCACAGAGAGAAGAAGGGAGGGAGAAAGAGAGGGAGAGAAACATCAATGTGTGGTCGCCTCTTGTGCGCCCTCCCCTACAGGGGACCTGGCCTGCAACCCAGGCATGTGCCCTGACAGGAACTGAACCAGCAACCCTTTGGTTCACAGACTGAGCCACACCAGTCAGGGCCAATTTGAGTTTCACTTGGGTTAATACATAATTTCTTTTTTAAAATTTATTGATTTGAGAGAGACACACACAGGAAGGAAGAGAAACACCAATTTATTGTTCTACTTATTTATGCATTCTTCAGTTGCTTCTTGCACGTGCCCTGACCAGAGATCGAACCTGCAAACTTGGCATACTGGGATGACACTCTAACCAACTGAGCCACCCAGCAGGGCCAATAAATAATTTCTTTAGACCACGTAAATACATCTAGGATGGGTAAAGAATTGTGACCCATACATTTGTGTGGATTAATTCCATGCAGGTGATTATTCAAACATTTAACAACAACTATAATAGGGGCATTAATCAGTATTGGCTTGAAGCAGAGTCCTAGAGGCCCCACGCTGTGCTGGATCATGGGGAGGTCCGTAAGACCCTAGTGGTGAGGGGAGGGAGTGAAATGAGGGAATTGAAGAAGTGGTTTTTTATCAACCATCACAAAATATTTAATATTTTAAGAATAAGTACACTTATCCCAGTATATACTGGTAGAATACCAGCCCTGGTTCTACATAGTATTTTTATCCTAAGAGCTGAATTATGTGACAGAAATAAGATTCTGGTTAAGAGAGGAGAGAGAAAAAGGTAATACCATTCTGAGGGGCAGTGAACACCAGGGGAGAAAAAAGGCAGGAAATACCAAAGCCAATAGAAATTTCTTTTCAATTCTCACCCAAGGACTGATTTTCAGAGAGAGGAAGGTAGAGAGAGCAAGAGAGAAACATTGATCAGTTGCCCTCCGTAAGCACCCCGACCAGGGAACAAACTCACAACCAGGGTGTGTGCCCGGACCAGGAATTGAACCCGCAGCCTTCTGGTGTACAGGATGACTCTCCAACCAATTGAGCAATATCAGCCAGGACAGAAAAATTTTATCCACAAAAATCTCTCGTTTTCCTCCTCCTCTTCTTCCTAACCACAGGTCTCCCTTCTACCAGGACCCATTATCATACTAACATTAGGCCCTAGGTCAATTCACTGAAGACCAGTTTGTCAAAGTGACCAAATTTATTGGTTTCCTAAAAATCATGTATATACTTCACAGTATTTTGAATGTGACGAGTTGGCAGGATTAAGAAGACTATGGGAAGCTAGGGATGCAGGGTACTTGAGGCTCCTGACTGTCTTCCTGCCCCCAGTTTATCCTCTCTTTGCCCTTCAGGCTCATTCTCTGTTCCTTGGTCTTCTCCCCTTTGAGCCTCTCAGTCTTCCCTTCTCTAAGGCTGACGGCCTGAGCTGAGTCATGCACTGACTAACAGACAGTCTGTTCTTCCGGCAGTGGAAGGTCCCTCTTCTTTGCCCCAGCTCTAGCCTCCAGCTGCAGCAGCAGGGCACTGGTGCAGAGATAAATGAACATTACTTAGAATGAATGCTGATACTACAGAAATAGTCACAAGCCATTAAAGGCCACCTAATTAGAACTGCTATAAACTTTTTAGTTAAACAAGTTTTTTTTATTGATAATTGGCAAATTTGGTTAATTTGGCAAAGTTTAGTTAAGTTATAAATAGCCTAAAGTGCTAAATGTAGGGAAAAAATTTAAAGGATTTTAGCAAGGATCAGAAAGAAATCAGTATAACTAGAAAAATTCCCATGGTAAATGCTGATTTTGGCCACATTCAGAAGAAAAATATGTTTCTCAGCAGACTAAATTTTTTAGGATCTTTCAACAAATTGAATATTTCTTAAAATGCATGAAGCTGGAAGACATAAAAAGAAAGTGGATATGTGGCATTCCCACCTAAAGTCTCTCCCACTCAGAGCACCTTTCACATGCTGGCCCAAAACAAACAATCCAAAGCAAAACAAGTGGTCTCTGTATTATAAGATTCTGATTTACAGTCACCCCTCCTTATCCATACAGAATACATTCCAAGATCCCAGTGGATGCCTAAAACCAAGGATAGTACCCAACGCTATATACACTATGTTTTCTTCTATACATATGCTTTCATTCCCAGAGGTGTCTAATCTGTGGCCCATGTGGGCATGAGGCCCAGCATGGCTATGAATTTGGCCCAACAAAATTTACAAAATTGTAAATTTACTTAAAACATTACTTCGTTTTATTACTTAGATATGTAAATTTTCTATACTAGTGATCACAATCTTGGGACCTGTTTGATGATTTAAAAGATTATTGGAAAGGGCCGTTGCATAATTAGGGTTAGTATGTGAGGAATTTTTGCTTATCTGTGGTGGCAGATATGAAAATCATGCACGGACCTTTTATTTGCTCAACAGTTTTCGTTAGTGTTTTTGTCTTTAATGTGTGGCCCAAGACAACTCTTCTTCTTCAAGTGTGGCCCAGAGATGCCAAAGGTTGGACACCCCGATCTGAAGCACCTTTCGATGCCTCTTTCGGCATACCTAAATTGCCAGCATCACTGCTCTTGTACTTGGGGGCCATTATTAAGTAAAAGAAGGGTGGCCCGAATACAAGCACTGAGATACTGGGACAGTTGATTTGATAATCCAGTCAGCTAAGTGACTAATGGGCAGGGTGCATGTGGCACATATACAACGTGGAGATGCTACAAAGGGATGATTCACATCGTGGGTGGAATGGAGCTGGATGGAGTGAGATTTCATCACACTACTCAGAATGGTGGCACAATTTAACACTTATCAATTGTCTACTTTGGGAATTTCTCATTTAACATTTTTGGACCACTTTGACTCACGGTTAACTGAAACAGTGGAAACCAAAACTGAGGATAAGTGGGGAGAACTCTCTATGAAGCCATATATGTATAAAGCCATGCACTGGAAAATCTGTGCAAAGTAACAGTAGACTATTAAGGTAAACACCTAACTCAGAAGAGTAAGACTTGGTCAGGGTGACTGGGGGATATCTTTAACTTTATACAAAGATATGTATTTTTTCTTTACACAAAGATATAAATAATAAACATGTATAAATTTGGGAAGATGTATTTCAGATTTCAAATTCTTAATACTTGTCTTAGAAATCAACTTTTAAATGTAGTTCAATAGTTAGGGAATTTCAGAGAAAAAACAACTATAAATAATGGTTATATTTTTATAGTTTGAGTTATATATATTTTAAATACCTAGAATACCTTGTTTTTAATTAATCAAAGTATAATGTAATAAACTCTACTAAAAGGAGTTTTTAGCTTAAAAAATTCTGAGAAAGTCCTTTTTTTGGTTTGTTTTTTTAGCAATACTTGACTAAAGGACATTCTAATATCCTAGAAAAAAAGTACTAGCCCTGCAAAGATACATAAAAAATTTAGGAAGATTACACATAAAATACAGGGTCCGGCAGAAGTAACACCTACTTGAGTGTGGCTGGGAGGGTACATGAATGTCTCGCATGAGATGGACAGCAATTTGAACATGTCACCTAAAATGTCATACGGTGTGCTTGAGTGTGATATTCTTATGCTACAGAATTACATGCTTATGATTTTGTAATAAAAAGGGGTGTTATTTGTGCTGGACCCTGTGTTATGTTTTTGTGGTACTAAACTGTATACTAATTTTTAATTGTATATTTTGAAAAAACAAGTATAGACTTTAATTTTATTCCTACAATTCCTGATCAATTCTTTCAAAAATTAAAACTGAATGCCCTATAACTCATACCATATTGCCCCAAAACGGCTAGGAAAAAGCAGATGGTGTGAATTACTCTAGGCTTCTCTAATATTTTATTTCTTATCCAGTTTATATGTGGCCTCCAAATAGCACTTGTTACTGCACAGAGAATATAACAAACATCACCCACCATTCACAATCTATAAATACTAACACTGTAGTATTTACTTCTAATCCTTTTTATAAATAAAATACTTCTGATGAAATTGTTATGACATTTTTACTCTTCCCTAGACCCATTCTCCTCCTCTCTGAGGCAACCAATAGTATAAATTTGGCATGTATTCTCCCAATCTATGTTTATAGATTTATTACATGTGTATGTATTCATAAATGTGTATTATTTAAGTGCATGTGTTTGTGTGTGTGCATGTGCACATGCGTGCTATGCATTTTACAAATAACATTGTTCCCAAAATCTGGTCATACATATAAGTCTATCATTCATGTTAACTTCCAGATAGTATCTTATGACAGTATATATAGCCATTTTCCTATTGATGGGCATTTTGGTTGCTTTCAATTTCTTGCACCACCAAAGTGATTCAATAAACATACTTGTGCAAGTATCCTTATACACATGTGTGAGAATGTATTTCTAGGAATGAAACTGTTTGGTTGAAGGGCATTTCCAACTTTACCAGATATTTCTTAATTGCTCTCCCAAGTAGTTACAATTTATACTCCCACCGAGCAGTATATGAGAGTATGTGAAATGTTCCTGAAAATTTTATATGTCAAATGTTTTCATTTTTGCCAATCCAGTGGTTATGAAGCAGGTATTTTGTTTTAATTTATTTTACTGAACACATACACATACACACACACTTTTTTGCAGAAAAGAAAATCTAGGAAAAGTTAAGACAGGAACTAATAAAAATGGCGACTTATGGGGGATAAATAGAAACAAAAATAGGGATGAGAGTCAGACTTCTCTGAATGTACTTTTTAATACAGTTTTGACTTTTGAGCTGTTTGTTTTAAATATTAAAAACTGTAAACTCTACAATTAAATCCACACAGAAACGAATCAGCCTATGCCTATCAAACTGATAAGATAGCCACATAGAAAAAAAACCAATTCAAATAATGTTTGGACAGAATGCCGTGACTATATATTTTTAGTAGAACTTACTTAAAACTTCTAAGAAATCTTGAATTTTACTTAGCTGTTGGTAATGGTATTAGTGTAGTAATTTAAAAAGTACTTACATGTATGAAAGGATAGAGCAAATGAGTAAATACGTTGATGATATGAGGAACCAGAGTTCTTACCGTTGGATAGGTAAATATAAATATTTATATTTGTATCAGATATATGGAGAAAGTGAAGAAGAACTAGGTGGTACTGGATTTAACAGAAGGTATTTTTATGAACTTATGACTTCATAATGCATACATATATACAGACATACATATACATACATGCAGTTTACCTATCCAAGCAAACCTATGTATTTGTATATAAATAGCTCTGTACATTGAAAATATGCCAGAAGCAATGACATCTCAGAGCAGTAAAAACCCCTAATTTCTAAATACTATTTGCCAGTAAAGGCAGTAAGGGCTCCTTAAAGAAATGTCCACTTCCAGATCTGGGACAGAAAATCCGTGGTGAATCCGGAGTACATTGTTTCTCAGAAAGCAAAAAGCACTCAGAGAATTATAGAAACTTCTTTTTTCTAAAAAAGGAGCTTTCACGAGTCGGACATTTTTTTTTTAAAGTGAAAGATTTAACACATTAAATAACTAATAGAATTCCTAAGTCGTTAGTGATTTTTAAAATGAGAAGTAGAGTCCTCTTTACAGAAAAATGTCAGCTAAAAAATACAGAAGCAATGATGGAATTAGAAAAACCACTACTGTAGTGAGGAAGAGCTGCTTTTCATGTTCATTGGCTATTTAGACATCTTCTGATGCTCACATTCTACACTAATTGTGTTTTATTAACTGAATTACATAAATTCTTTATATATTTTAGAGATTGTAATGCAAATATCTTTACTTGGTCTCTAACTTATTTATGCTACATTTTGTGGCAAAGTTTAATACATCTTTACCTACCCTCGGGGTCATAAAGATAGCCTCCTATGTTTTCTTCTGAGGTTGGATTCTATTTAGCTTGTTTTTCCAAGGAGCTAACAGTGAGGCACTGATATGTGACTGGTGGAAGATACAAGCCCTTGCCGCAGCTTCCTTCCATCAACGCTATCTTTTGGTTCTAAGAGGTTTTTCAGCATGAATAATTGAAGACTGCTATTTAAAGTAATGTAAAATAAAGTTATAGTTTCAGGATATTAAAAAAATAGAAAAGAGTAAGTTATGTAATCTTCTTACATGAGTGAACAAAATATCCTTCCTGAGCTCTTCAGAACTTTCATCTGGCGTCCAAGCTTTAGCAAACTGCAGGAAATCCCATTTTTGCTTATCACCTTCCTCAGTCTGAAGTTGTTCCTTCCTACCATTCAATGTGCTCCCAGTAACCTGAGTCTGTAGGATGGGAAAGCGTATGAATTTATAACATTCACTTCACAGCTGATATTTTCTAAGCAATAACTTGATTTTGCATTTGAATCACAAGTAATCCATTAAAGAAAATCATATTGTTTCAACATGTCATGGGCCGTAGTAATATAATTATTCATAATCACAGCCAAATTACCAAGTCAGTGATTTCTCATGAAGAAGAGGTCTTAACTAGAGAAATTATCCTATTTGTTTTTCTCATAAAAACTTTTACTCTAATATTTATAAACTTTGAAACTGAACCTACATATGATTGGCCATTTTGAATATCTATATTCAGTGCTTGAAAACGATCCTTTAATCCTTAGTCAAACCCTTTCCATAAACATCCCTCAAGGTTGGGAGAAGAGACGACTCAGGACACAGAGCAAGCAATGTCCCTTCTACCTCTTCTAGAGTCCGGGTACAGGGTGCCCTCTATCCAATATTAGCTCTGAATTCAAGAATCCTTCTGAGAAAGGGTTTATGTTTACTTAATGAAAAAGACTTGGTGCTTGAAAGCATTCTGGTTCCTTGTTAGCTAACCTCTCCTCTAGCCTGTAAAATGGTAGAAGGGCTTGAGAGACAATAGGAATGCATGTAAATTCATGCCTCTCTCCTATTACAGAGGAGAGCAGGTACAGTGCCACCAATTGAAACCTTTTCTGAACTTGGTCTCTATTAACATCAGTATCTTAATGTCCTTAAGTATCCTTTGCCTGAAAACACTAAAACTCTGCCTCTTAACTCATGTAGACTATGGATAATAATAAATTGGTAACCTGGCTTAAATTCAAGCTTTACCTTGCGATTCAACATCCCCCACATGAGGGTGTCTAGAGTCCCATTTGCAATGAGGTAGTGAATATTCACAGAACTGCACTGTCCAATTCGGTGAGCACGGTCTTCTGCTTGTTTTAAATGTCCGGGGTCCCAGTACAACTCAGCAAATACAACATGTGTTGCAGCAGTAAATGTCAAACCCTTAGCAAAATAAAGTGAAGAAATTGAGATGTAAATGAACTAAGAATATAACAGTCTTTCTGAACACATTAAGGAGACAAGAGGAGGCTGAAGGACATAGAAACAAATCAATCTTTCACAGTAAGCCAAATTATGAAAATTTAATTCATGAAAGGCACATGAAGACCACCTACTCCAAGATAGCCAGGTGAACTACAAAACATATTTAAGGTATATTTCAAAAGTCAGTTTGATGAATATTATACACAAAATCACTTTATCCTCTGATGAAGACTAGATTCACATTACTGCTGGAAAATCTAATAAAATACATTATAAATGAGAATATAATTTATAATATATGGTATCCATAGCAACTAGGCAAAGAGCAATGCCATCCTCTATTCATTTAATTCATATTGCTGTTCTATAAAGCAAGAAAATCATGTCTCCAGTCATACTGTTTTCTTCCTATGAAATTTCTTACATTACATTCCAAAGGCCCTGAAGTTTACTGTATCCCAATATACACAGCACAATTGCTTTTTACATCAGCTTGAAATAGTACAACATTAAAACTATTAACTAAGTCTTGTTTTACATGAAATAATCAAATCTCCTCAAAGTAAAATTATGTAAAAAATGCATGATGTTAAAGCTGGCAGGCTGAGTGAAATACGAACCATGCTTACGCTACTGCTATACATAGGGGCCGACAGAAATACCTACCATCCTTTGAGAGTACTCCAAGCTGTTGTTCACATACACTGGAAGTTCTGAGTGAGTGACTTTTGTGACTGCTGTGCTGTTTTTCATCATGTTATTTTAACTTAAAGGGTTTTATATCACATAACATGTCATACCAGCATTCATTAAATGGTGGCATTCAAACTGAAAATTCACTGAAGATCAATCACTTTGGAATAGAAGTTAGAAGTAATAGAAACAACCGCCATGCTACACTGTTCTGCTACTTAGGAAAAGAAATGCCACAAAATATTAGAGATAATGCCGAAAAATAAGGAGTATTTAAATAAGGACACCTTTAAGCATGTAAAAAGCATCTCACGACTATATAAGAATTAAGGGAAAATATGCTGGCAAGATCAACATCACTGAGATACTACTAAACTACAGTGGAAGATTCACATGCCTCAACAACAAAATTCTTTGTACTTTCCTTTCTTTCTATGAAGACACTAGTATTCAAGTATATGAGTTTTGAATTCTACAAGGTCGTTAGGAACATAGTCTTGAATAAAATATGAGTGCCCTGTGCAATTTTAATTTCAAAGTCTTTTATCAGGCCACTCCTAAACTCTCTTGCCTGGCATTTCCTGCATTTATTCTCCCATATTGTGAGTACTCCATTTGTAACTTTATGCTCTGTTCAATAATATGCTCTATGTCTGGAATATTCTAACAGATATAAAACTCAGATTACTGCAAGTTTAATCCAACATGAAGGAAATGTTGAGACAACCCTCCTTTTGGTTAGAATTCCTAGTGAGTTCTAGAACCAAGCAAAATTGTATGTATATGTCTGTAAATCCTCATGGAGTCTCTCTGTATATACAATTTGCTGGGTAAAGCAGATCTTTGGCTCTGGTTCATATTCGATTCCACAGGAGATGCCATATGCCAAGTTGGATGCACAGTGATATGTTCAATTATTTTTTCCCTATGTTAAATATCCTGGCTTAGACATTTACATCAAAATGTTTCAGAATATTAGAAAAAAAAAAGTCCAGAAGGATTCCCTCTTCCACAGTGTGGCAGAGACTGTTATTGCCTTCCCTAATATCTGTTCTTTTTTTCTATAATTTTGTATATACTTTTAATCATTTTTTATTGTTGTTGGAATAGAGTTGTCTCTATTTTCCCACCACCACTTTCCCCCACCCCACCCACCCCCACCTCCCACCCTCCATCCTACCTACCTTTGGCTTTGTCCATGGGTCCTTTATACACATTCCTTGACAACCCTTTCCCTTTTTCCCCCAGTTACTTCCCTCCTCCCTCCCCTTGGGTTACTGTCAGTTTGTTCTTTACCTCTGCATCTATTCTTAATCCTTTGCACTGTAACACCTGATTTTTAGCATCACTACCTGGAATAAATGCTACTTTTCCCAGCCTGTCTTGAAGTTAGTTGTGGCCATGGGACAGTGAGACACAGTGTGCCTTTCTCCAGCCAGCTGTCTGTATCGCAGACGTGCTGGAGGAAACCTAGCAGCCCTATTAGAAATGAGATACCTGCTAAGAGTGGAGCAGCAGAAAGCCAGAAGGAGCCTAGGCTGCAAGGGCCTTGTGGAACCACCATGTTAGACTTGGGCTATCTACAAGAGAGAATAAAACTCTATGTATTTAAGTCTATCTTAATTCGGGTTTTCATTTATTTGCAGGCAAATGTAATTCTAAGGAACAAAGCAGGGGGACTCCATAAAGAGTTCTCAGACAGAAAAGTTCTTATTCCCCAGGTCACTTGCCTCACAGACTCTGATGAAGACAGTCAAATAAGATAAGTGCTATAAGAAAGGGATGGGAAAATTCTATGCAAATTCAAAAGAAACAAAGAAAGTCTCAAGAAAGTATTACAGTCAGATGAACTATATTCTTCTAGGAAATTCTCTCTTTGAAAATGTAGGAAGATTTCAGTCAGAGGTGTGGAGGCCTCCTTCTATTATACTTTCTAGCACTCTCCAAGATAGAATGAATATTGATTATATCAGATATGAGATATAAAGTTATAATTACAGTTAACGGCATTTTTATTACCTCAAAGGCATTTTATTATCAACTTAAGACCTGAAATTTCTTACCTGACCAGCAGCCTGAATGCTTAGGATAGCAACACGAGTCTCAGGATCCTTTTGAAACTGATTAACCAGATGTATTCTTTCTGACGATGGAACACTTCCATCTATCCTAACATAACGAGTCTAGCATTAACAAAGGAAATGGCAAAATTAGGACAAGCCCCTATGTACCCATCTTATTTTATATACTTTATGGCTTATTTTTATGTTCACATAATAAAACAGAAACTAAGATGACAGGTTGGTAAATGTTACACAAGAAGAATCTTAACCAAATTTCTTAATAGCGTCTGATAACAATTTTATATCTTTTAATCTTTTAAGCTGCTTGAGGTTAGGATCTATGTCCAATTCATCTTCATACCATCATTGCGAAGCTCAATGTCTTATACATAACAGGAGCTCATGACTGAATTAAGCTAATGTTGCCTCAGTAGAATTCTATGTAAATTGATATGTCGAATTAATGCTGGATCAGAATAACTTTCAAGTTACAGAAGTACAATTCTATGTGAATTGATGTGCCAAATTAATGCTGGATCAGAGTACCTTTCAAGTTACAGAATCACTAACTCCAAAGTAAAAGTAAGAGCAGACATTGCAGGAAAGGAAAACGAGGAATCTGTCCACATATCAGAAATTCATGAAGGGTGGTATGTCTATTTCTGAAATATCCCAATATGAACTGGGAAAATATCTTTTTTAATGTACAATTTGAGTTCTCTTTTTTTCACATTATTAAACTTAAAAGAAAATGTGTTATGGTCATGTCTCTTGAGGCGGGGACCAAGACAACTACCCACATTTTTAAAAAGTAGGGAAACAATTAAGTGCTAAATTGGACAGTGCTGTCTTTTAAGAATGATTTGAGTTGAGAAAGGGAGCAATCAGCATGTGTTAGAGAAGCTGAAAAGAAGTTATTACTCAGCTTTGTAAAACAAGTATAAGCCCTGAATTTCAAATAATCTCATTTATATATGTACTTTTATGGAAAACATAGTCTTAAATAGTTGAAGACAGAAATATTCACTTATATAAGAAGACAGTCAAATTAAGCATTAAATAGAATGCCCCTTATTAACTTCTCTGTCATCACAAAACAGATAGAAATTGACCAGTGGCCCATTTAATATCCATTAAGGTAGATTATAAAATCTGAGGGTCTTTCTAAAGAAAACACATTGTTCGACTTCAGAGTATTTGAGAGAAATTCACCTCCAACATCATGACTACCCAACATTTGAAACTCTTAGTAATGTTAAATGGGATTCTAAATACGTCAATAAAGCAGAAGTGAGAGAGAGAGAGACTGTTACTCTTGAAATACATTCCCATTCTTCTAAGGTAGAGTAGAATCAGAATGAGAAAATATTATGGATCTAGTGTTATTGCTCAATCATCTAAAATGATTTCTAAGATTAACTCTCCTTCTGCGGGTGTTTTACAGACACTATAAGATAATCAGTGAGAAGGTACATTTCAATGTATAGGACTTTATTATATTGTCATAAATCTTTCAATAGAGAAAACACTAGTATTTTGGTTTTGGTAATGTCAATGAATCTATTAGCTAGTGCTTGAAAAGTCTATACTGTACAAACTGATAAAAAATATGGCTTTATT
The DNA here is from genome assembly GCF_022682495.2 of Desmodus rotundus. Lineage (NCBI taxonomy): Eukaryota > Metazoa > Chordata > Mammalia > Chiroptera > Phyllostomidae > Desmodus > Desmodus rotundus. The sequence goes on from NC_071388.1 coordinate 126,588,923, forward strand.
CCTCCATTAAAAAAAAATCTACCTACACCAGAAGGAGGTTCTGCTGTTACATGTATATTAAGCTCACATAATTTGTCAGGAAATTTCTTCTGGAAGATGCTATCATTGCCAGAGCTGCTGGGAAACAGGGTGGACCTAAGGAAATGCAGGAAGGCCAGCAGGCTTGTTGGAGCTTACCTGAGAGATTCCCTGGAGGATATGTTATAAATTCATTTACACTAAATCTTAATAACCCTATTCTAAAGAGTATATGGCCTGGAGTTTAAAAGGTAGGAATATAGCTGGGCACAAGAATCAGTTGAATTCATTCTTCCTTTCCCCTCGACATCACCCACATTCCAGGGGTGTCTTGCAAGTAAACAAAAAATTTAACTTTTAACTGCCTATGCAGATCTTAAATGGTATACCATTAACAAAAACCAAATTCACATCATTCCTATCAAGGCAGTAAATTTTAATCAATTCAGATTATTTGATTAGTGAAAAATTGTAACACTGGTATAAAAGGCAAACTTTAATAGGACACCATCAACACAATAATAATATAATATCAGTATAATTTTCAAGAAAAATATCTACAATTTATATGCCCCCATGAAAAGCAGGCAAAAATGCAATCATAAGACAACTGATGTTTGGTATATTAAAAATGTGCTCCCTAAAGTCCTTTATAGACAAGTGGTGACATACCTTGTTTTCTATGACTGCTTCTGTGCAAGCTTGGAGCATGATTAAATGGTGAGCAAAAACCAGAAATTTAAGTGAATCATTTTGAAGCATCATCTTAATATAATCCTTTACAGCACCTGCCTAAATATTAAATGTTAAAACTTATTAATATAATAAAAATGTTTATGACATATCATTTTACTTTCTTTTAATAAGTCAAGGAAAGCTCAAACATCAATACATTTTTGTGAACTTTTAACTGCTTTGTTTTCTAAGAAGCTACGGAAGTAGAACCACATATAATAGTAAGTGGGAGAAAAGGTACAAAAGAGGAAAAAACTGAGGAAACAAGAACAATATAAGAATTAGAATGAAAATACAAGAAAAGAGTTTCAATGGAAAGTAGGTACTCAAGTAGACTATGGCCAAGAAGAGGTTTTGTTTAGAAGGTAATTTTTTAAAAAGCTCATATATAAGACTAAGTGAAATGAAATTAAGAAGGAAATGAAAGGTAAAAAGTGAGATGAATAGCATTTTTACTTTATAAAAAGGGAAGACTAAAGAAGAATAAGAAAACTGGGACTAAAGCTTAATGATTAAGAAAAGTTGGTTTATTGATTTTTTTAAGCTAAAACATTTAAGTAGAATTACAAACAGGGCATTTGAAGGAGGAATGAAAAATAAGAAGGTTCAGTTTGTCTCCAGGATGGAGAAGGTCAGAGCAGAGGCTGGAGTGATGAGATTAAGAGGATAGAAGGGAGGTCTGAGAGAACAAGGAAACACAAAGAAACTGCAGTGAAGAAAAGGAAAAATCAAAAAAGTTCAGATTGAATAAGCTTTTCTTAGTTAACTTGAGGCCAAGTTACCTATTAAGAGTAAGAAATCAATATGAGATGAATCAAATATGTCAAATTTAAAGTGGGTAGCATGAATTGAATCTAAAACATGAATATAGCCTCTTAACTGTTAAAAATAAGTTACTTTGAAATTTTGGGAAAAGATAGTAGGCTGAACACATTTAACCTCCACTCTCAGTGCTATATTTATTTGCTTTTTCTTTATTGTTGTTCAAGTACAGTTGTCTCTATTTTCCCCTCACCCCCCCCCCCCCCCCAAGCTAGCCATCTCCACCTCCCACCCTTGATCCTAACCCCCTTTGGCTTTGTCCATGTGTCCTTTATACATGTTCCTTGACACCCTTCCCACTTCCCCCCCCCATTATCTCCTCCCACCTCCCCTCTGGTTACTGTCAGCTTGTTCTTAATTTCGATGTCTCTGTTTATATTTTGCTTGCTTGTTTCTTTTGTTGATTAGGTTCCACTTATAGGTGAGATCATATGGTGTTTGTCTTTCACCACCTGGCTTATTTCACTTAATATAATACTCTCCAGATCCATCCATGCTGTTGCAAAGGGTAGGAGCTCCTTCCTTCTTTCTGCTACATAGTATTCCATTGTGTAAATATACCATAGTTCTTTGATCCACTCATTTCCTGATGGGCTCTTAGGTTGCTTCAAGCACTTGGTTATTGTAAATTATGCTTCTATGAACATTGGGGTGCATAGGTTCTTCTGAATTGGTGTTTCAGGATTCTTAGGGTATAATCAATCCCAGCAATGGAACTGCCAGGTCAAAAGGCAGTTCCATTTTTAGTTTTCTGAGGAAATTCCATACTGTTTTCCACAGTGGCTGCACCAGTCTACATTCCCACCAACAGTGTATTAGGGTTCCCTTTTCTCCACAACCTTGTTGTCAGCTCAGTCCTATATTTAAATAATAGTAGTGAGTATGGGGAGAAAGAGAATTGAAGAGGGGCTGATAGCAATTAACACTTAAGAAGCTAAAAAGCAGACAGATGCTTGGTAACTGATTAGCCAACCTAACAGTCACTAAACTGTCAGTATGAAAAACTGAGAAGCACCTGGTTTACAATGAGTAATCTTAAAAAATTCAGGAAATAGCACCTCTCGAAGGAGGATGGAGATGTAGCTAAAACTGGAAGACTGGTTGAAAGAATGCTTAAGAAGTTGAATACTTGCAACACTCATCCATATCCCATCTCAACCCATTCCACACAATAAGTGATTTCCCAACACATCCTGGCAGAAAACTAGAGATTTATTTTCCAGAGAGGGTAAAACAGAGGGTATCTGGATGGAGGAATCCCACACTGATGGTAGGCTATACTATAAAAATCATGGGGATTAAATGAAAGATACGTAATAAATGCTGAGACATGTTCTTCTCCCTTAATCTTCTTACCGCACCCCCCTCCCCCCGCACCACCCACAACAGACAAACAGCCTTATACTCTCTAGGCAGGAGAACAGAATCATATAAAATAACTTTTCTGAAGAATCTGACCACTCAAAGAGAAAAGACTAAAGATATTGATATTGGAGGCTCCTCAGCTAGACATGGCAGGCAGATGACCCTTTACGGAAGGCCACCGTTTACAAGCCATATCCATCCGCAGAGTTTCCAGTTAGCATTGTGTCTTACTTGCAAATACAAGCAAACAAAGGTCACTAGGTATTTGTAGAAAACAACCTATATGAACACATCAACGATCCAGACACAAGAGAACTAGAAGGGATTACATTTATAAACCAAGAATAGTATGTCAGAAAAAAGGAGTAACTGGGGAGAAAGGGAAGCAGTGGTAAAAATATAATAACAGAAATATGCCTTGGCTGGTGTAGCTCAGTGGATTGAGCGCAGGCCTGTGAGCCAAGGGTTGTCGGTTCAAAAATATAATAACAGAAATAAAAAAAAGATCAGGGGCTATTAAGCTGAGGAAATCGTCCAGAAAGTAGATGAAAAATCTTCCAGAAAGTACATGGAAAATCATTAGAAATATATAAAATATAAGGAAATTAGAAGACCAAGCCATGAGGGTAACACATGAATAAAAAGTTCTAGAAAACAGTGTAGGTAGACATGCTTTGCCTCCTCGTGTAACCATAGAAAGAATTCAACCAGATCTCAAAACAAAAAACACCCAGAACCATCAGAAAATCAAGCTATATGGAAATCCTTAAATCCAAGGATTTAAAGAAGCCACATTCATCCAGACTGGTAGGAAGGGTGGAGTCACAGAGATAGGCAGAGAGGTGGTGTGACACAGAGAGGTGGTGGTTGTGGTGGCAGAACAGGCCCACATTTCCTTATGGTGGATAAAATTTGGGAGGGATACCTTGGGAGCAAGCGATCCCAGCCTCAGGCCAGATTGCACAGCCTAGGGCTCCAGCACCCGGAAGAGAAATCCCCATTACCTCTAGCTGTAAAAACCAGTGGGGGTTGAGGGGGTGGAAGAAACTGCCAGATTTTTCCCACTTAAAGGGCCTTCATGGACTTAGGACATACATAAACCCACCCACTCTGGGTTTTACCACCAGGGCAGCAGCTGGAAGGGCACCAGTTGCATACAGGAAGTGGGTGAAGTGACTAGAAATGCGGCAAGTGCTGGGCAAACCTCCAGAAGCCAGGCAGTAGCACAGCCCCCTCTCTGAGCCCTCCCCCTACACAAAGCCACAAAGTAGTGAAGTGGCTTGCCCTGCCTTTTCTACATAGGCCATGCTACTAAGACAGAGAGTAAAAGCAGCTCTACCTAATACACAGAAACAAACACAGGGAGACTCCGAAATTGAGGAGACGAAATATGGCCCAAATGAAAGATCAGATCAAAACTCCATAAAGAAATGAAGATAGCCAATCTATCATATACAGACTTCAAAACACTAGTTATCAGAATGCTCAGAGAACTCCTTGAGTACAGCAATAACATAAAGGAAGAAATGAAGGTTACACTAAATGAAATAAAGAAAAACCCACAGGGAACCAACAGTGAACGGTAGGAAGCTGATTCAAATTAATGATTTGGAACATAAGGAAGAAATAAACATTCAACCATAATAGAAAGAAACAAATTTAAAAAAATGAGGATAGGCTGAGGAACCTCTGGGACAACTTTACATGTACCAACATCTGAATCATAGGGGTGTCAGAATGAAAAGAGGAAGAGCAAGATATTGAAAACTTATTTTTTAAAGAGAAAACTTATTTGAAAAAATAATAAAAGAAAACTTCCCTAATTTCGTGAAGGAAATAGACATACAAGTCCAGGAAGCACAGAGAGTCCCATACAAGTTGGACCCAAAGTGGACCACACCAGGACACATCATAATTTAAATGCCAAGGGTTAAAGATCAAGAAAGAATCTTACAAGCAGCAAGAGAAACGAAGAGAGTTACCTACAAAAGAGTTCCCATAAGACTCTCAGCTGATTTCTCAAAAGAATCTTTGCAGGCAAGAAGGGATTGGCAAAAAGTATTCAAAATGATGAAAAGCAAGGACCTACCACCTAGATATCCAGCAAAGCTATCATTTAGAATTGAAGGGCAGATAAAGTGCTTCCCAAACAATGTAAAGTTAAAGGAGTTCATCATCACCAAGCCATTATTACATGAAATGTTAAAGGGACTTATTTAAGAAGAAGAAGATCAAAACCATGAACATGAAAAAGGCAATGAATTCACAATTATTAACAACTGAATCTAAAAAACAAAACAAAACAAAAAACAACTAAGCCAACAACCAGAACAGGAACAGAATCATAGGTATGGAGATCATTGGAAGACGGGGGAGATTGGTGGAGAAAAGGGGGGCACCAGGATGGAATAACTGTAATAACAAAGTCAATAAAATATACTTAAGAAAAGTTCTAGAAAACAATACAGAGGAAACAGAAGAAAGAAAATAATCAAAGAAATAAAAAATGCTTTATAGAACTAAGGAAATAACCCTGGCTGGTGTGGCTCTGTGAATTGAGCACTGGCCTGGGAACAGAAAGTTCACTGGCTCGATTTCCAGTCAGGGCATATACCTGGGTTGTGGGCCAGGTCCCCAAATGGAGGCGTGTGAGAAGCAACTGATGTTTCTCTTCCTCTCATACTCTTTCCCTTCCCCCCTCTCTAAAAATAAACAAATAAAATCTTAAAAGAAAACTTAAGGAAGTAAGTTTCCAAATGGAATATGAAAAAGGCCTGCTAAAGATTCTTTGTGATGAATGAAAATGTACCCAAAGTAAGGTCCATCACGAAATTCTGGAACACTGGGGATGAAGAAATAATTCTATGAGCTTCCAGAAAGGGGAGAAAATATTTCACAGAATCAAAATAGAATAAAAATTTTGAGTTGCATTGGATACCTCAATATCAACACTAAAAATTCTGAGAGAAAATAATTTCCAATTAAGAACTTACATCTAGCCCAACTGAAAATCAGATATAAAAATAGAATAAAAGCATTTTCAAATATGCAAGGATTCAAATAATACTTCCTGTACATTCTTTGGAAGCTACTGAAGAATGTGGTCCAGCAAAGCAAGGAAGTGAACAAATGAAAATAATAATATCAAATAAAGAGGTAATTCAGCACAAGATATAAATAAAGAAAATCCCCAGGATGAGAGCTCCGCAGCAGCTTGGAGCTGATCAAAGGCTGCAGGTAAAATTTCTTTACATAGATAAAATTAATACAATGCTAATGTTTAAAGATACTGAAAGTAAACTGAACCACTAGGGAAAAGTTTGAAGATAAATTATTGAAAATGAGTTGTAGAAGAAAGAAAACATATTCATAATATATTGCATGGTTCACCTGTAAATATTATAAACATGGTTCTAATAATATACATGACAGATATTAAGCCAAAATTTGTATAAATTACTATAAAATTAGTAAAAGTATAACTATATAGATCTATCCATCCATCCACCCATCTGCCTACTTACCTACCTACCTTCCTATCACTTTGTTGGGAGAATGGGAATACAGGAAAGATCTGGGTGTAAGGGCGGGGCAGTGAAAGAGCTAAAATTACAAAGCAAGCAGTAATACAAACCAAGAGGCAAGATAAATGTGTAGCTGAGGGATTTGGGTGAACACTAAAAAAGTCAGCAGCAGGAATAGGAAGTGGCTGCCTTTGGGGAATTAAGTTTAGGAGACTGTTATTTTTTGAAATAGTTATTTCTCCTCATGAAACTATGACCATATGTGGTGTTGGTAATAATAAAAAAAATTAAAAATAGGGGCATTTCAAAGTTGAAAAACATCTATTGAAAATTTGTGCATGACTATAAAGTCACAAGACCGATTTTGCAAGCTACGTTTTGTATGCCTAAATTTTCTAAATAATAGAAACTCATTATACAATGAGACTAGAGGCTGTTATGAACTTTAGCCTTGGATTTCAGTGCCTCAGAAAGTGGAAATGGAGGCCTCTGAAAATAAGGAGCTATACATTCTAGATACGTTGCCATGGTAACTGAACCACTTTAATAAATTTCATGTTTGCCTAAAGAGCTATATTTACTATGATAAGCCTTTCAAAAAATACATGTCAAGTTGGACTATTTTTAAGATACATTCATCTACCCTCTACTGCAGACTGTATAATCACTGTATCCCAATCTCAAATGTGTTCTGTGCCTCTTTATAAGAAAGTGATTTCTACCAGAATCCTCCACTGATATTGCCCCCTTCTTATTACAACCAGAAACTGCTGATGCCAAAGCTCAAGCCCCCTGCTCCTGACTCCTTCCAATCACTGGTTCAGAATAGTTTATGGTTACTATTAATATTATAAAGTTCAATTACATAATGGGCTAAACAGTCTCTTGGGACTAAACTAGTAACTTAATCATAATTATGATATAGGAGAAAATGTGTTTGGAGAGCCAAAATAACTATGTAACAAATACACTTTAGATTATTTTAGGGCCTTAGGTTGGGATTGCACAGGTTTGCATTCTAAAACATACAATACATGCATTTTAACTATTCTGATTTTATTGTTTAAAACTGTCACTGCGTTGTCTTATTTTCAGTTATCTGCGTAGAAAGTTGCTTTAGTGAATATTATATGGAATGAAGGTCCTATTAATAATAAGGTTTGCTGGTTCAGGTTTTATAGAAGTTGAAAAAAATGCATATATTCACAATTCTATTTTATTTTATTGAAATTGGTCTGTTAGTAATGTGTTTGTTAGTCAAAGATCTAATTTATATAATTAATGAAGACTATCCACTATATCCCATTTAAAGAAATGCAGAAATTAAGAGAATATGTTGTAAACTTTGTTTCTTAAATTTTTTTCAGTGAATACTCATCATAAATTTCTTTAATAATTTAATAGGTCTTTATAAAAAAGATATTATTTATTTATTTTAGATAGAGGGGAAGAGAGGGAGAAAGAGAGGGAAACAACAAAGTGTGGTTGCCTCTCGAGTGCCCCCTTCTCAGGACCTGGTCTGCAACCCAGGCACGTGCCCTGACTGGGAATCGAACTGGCAACCCTTTGGTTCTCAGGCTGGCACTCAATCCACTGAGCCACACCAGCCAGGGCTTAACTAATAGGTCTTTAATTGCATTCAAGACCTATTGAAAGTTACCTTATTTTAAATTGTCAGCTTTTAATCAAATAATAAAAGGGAGAAAGAAAAAAAAGACAGCAAACCTGAGCTATGACAAAGACTCCTTGACCAAACTGTAGTTAGGCTACTCTGAGCCCTCTTCTTGACTAGGCCTTAACCTTGGCCCTCAGAGTCTGTCCTGTCCTTGCCAGGCCTACTTATTACATTCTTAGCAAGGTTCTTGAGATATTGAGAATGCCCCCACTTTTTGTACCTGATCAATCCTTGGTATCTAACCAAGTTCTTCATTACTCACTGTAGATGTCTTAGTCCATGGCATTCTTTTAGCAAGAATCCTATTAGGTCAGTTTAACAAGAATTGTCCTATACTTGATGTCTCCTCTTAGTAATTTGCCATCCCCCAACCCCCTTATCTTGCTGACTAGCTATATCAATATCTCCACCTGCCCTTGCTGTATTCAGAGTTGAACGAGCTCTCTCCTCAATTGCAATAGAGTCAATTCCTATTGCAATGATCTTGATTAAAGTCTTTACCATTTTAACACATGTCAGAATAATTTTTCCTTTAATGGCTATAAATTCTAGCTAAGGGAATGTGAGCCCAAAAGAAGCTTCTCTAAGTTCTGAAGTCCTCAGGTCCCAGACCAAAAGGCAGTTTTGTTTAGATATCTGGTGGCCATGTAGTTTAACAAAAGCCCTTGAAGCCCTTCCCAATCAATAAGAGGTGAATTGTGACTAGTCTAAGCAAGCCTAGCACTTTCATGTCCCCTGCAGAGATTCTGACTAATAAGAAATGTGGAAAGTCTGCAGCGGGGTTAAAAAAAATCCTCATTAACAAAGGGACTTATAGAAAAGCTTTTCCTTGCTTTAGATATTATGGTTTGCATATGATGCAGAAATTGCAGCAGTCATCTTGGGGTTACTATGGATGCCACTGAGGACAAGTGGTGAACTAGGTCAGCCAAAGCAGAGAGACAGAAGAACCTGGGTTCTTAAAAAAAAACCAAAAAATCAAAGAATAACTTTATTGAGATATAATTCACAATGTATGAAATTCACCCATTTAAAGTGTATGATTCAATTTGGTTTTTAGTATATTCACCAAATTGTGTAACCATCATCACAATCAATTTTAGAATATTTTCATTAGCCTTAAAAATAAATCCTTCACCTCTTAGCCATCACCTCCCCACCCCAGGTCCCAGCATCACCCCTAGCTCTAAGTAAACATGAATCTACTTTGTAGCATGGACTATTTTGGACATTTTATTTAAAAGGGATCATTCAGTATGTGGTCTCCTGTGACTGGCTTCTTTATTAGCATAATGTTTGCAATCCATGTTGTAGAACGTATCAGTATTTAATTTCTTTTCTACTTTCAAGTAACATTCCATTGTACAGACATACCATGTGTTATTTGTTGTTAATGAGTTTGATATCCCCTTTGCCCTTTTTGTTTGTATTCATTTATCTAGCTCACCTTACACTATTTCTTATAAATTTATTTGTGAGAGTCAATTTGCCTTTTATCCTTTAAAATTAGCTAAAATAAAGAAAGGAAAGTACTGAAGTCAAAGAGAATATGCCCTGCTCATCCCCTCACCCAACTCTCCCCTCAGACCACCACGAAAGAAAGGCTAGGAATTTGTTTACTGCTGTCTCTTCCTCTCTGTTCACTGTTCTTAGTTTAGAAACCATTTCACCAACCCCCCAAAATATTTTCAAATCTGGCAGTCTTCAAGGAAAGACTGGTCATTCCCTACTATAATGTCAATGTTTTGGAAACTTCACAGAACCCCATGCCAAAATTTTCCCATAGAAAACAACAGTTTCTCTTCCAAAGGTGGTTTGGGTGAATTACTATAAATGTTATATTCTTATCTTTAGGCATGTTTATGACTGTATGTGTAAGTAGAAATCTAACACTTCTAATACATCCAATCTTTTGGCATTAACCAAGTTCCACAAACAGCCCACTTTACATCGAGAAGCAGAAGGTCTACAACACAGTGTGAAGACGACACCTCCAGTTTATACCTTAACCAACACAATTTTAAAAAAGAACCTGGGATCCTAAACCTCCCCATCAAACTTTCTGGAACAAACCTTAATAAAGCAATCATTCTATCTAGTTGTTCTATCTCATACAGAATGGATGAGAGAGAACATTCCCATAATGGCATACTCCATTGGGTTTACTCAAAGTTAGAGAAAGTTAGAAGGTAAAGCCAATAGTTATTATAGGCTTCTAAAAAATTGTTTTCATGCAAGTTGATTTCATGGAATTTTGGTCATAAAAGTCATTAATCAAAACAGCTAATCTAAGTCTTTTAAAACTGAATTCAACTTTATAACGGTCTCAATTTCTTTCCAAACTTCATCCACTGGTTATGTCAATAAGGAAATCAACTTTGTACTATTAAAGTATAGTTCTGAATAAACCTTTTTTGAGTGTTTAAAATTGTAACACATAGAACATACAGACTGAAAAATTCTGTATCTTCTCCATCCCTATGCAAGGATGCTGAAAAATCACTAATAGGGAAATAGGCACCACTTTAAATACACAGTCACTAACAACTATTAAATTTATTCAGCTAACCTATGGGAATGATAGCTAACTGCATGTACTCTGGAGCTAAACTGGGTTCAAATCTTACCTCCATCATTTACAATCTGAGAGTCCTCGAGCAAGACACTTCAATTGTGTTTTCATTTTCCTGTCTGTAAAAGAGGGTAGAGTACCTATACTCCACAGAATGGTGGTGAGAATTAAATGAGTTAGTGCATAAAATAAGCTTGGAATAGTGCCTACCACATGGTAAACACTGTAGAAGTGTTAGCTATTATTATCACTTTTTCTCCAGTAAATTGCAAAAACAACTTCAACCGTTACCACTTTCTTTGAAATCAGAACCTCTGCCTCTTGACTGTCAAACTTCCCACTGTCCAGAGGAAATAGAATTTATCATCTGAGAATTCCCTTTCCTTACCTTTACTCATCAAAACTTCCTTTCCTTTTGTAATAAGAGAGGTATTTCTTTTCTTCTCCAAGGCAAATCCCTCCACATGTGATTCCAAACTTAACCACTTCTACCACCTCAGAATCCTTACATCACTCTTTCTTCTCAAGTGGACATTTCAACTTCAATAGAGCCTTCCTCCATTCCACAGGACCACATAGCTAATATATTATCTTTTTCCTCCTCTAAAATAACATTATTGTTTTATTTGCACTCTAAAATAACATTATTTTTCTATTTTCACTTTATTATTATTGACCATCTCCTTACTAATTAACAGGAGGCAGACTGTGCCTGGTTCAGAGCCAGAGACCCTTAAACAGAAGAACTAGCTGAGGAAGAGCACACCAGGTCCCACACTATCCCAGTCCCTGTGCAGCAGAGACTACTGCTGTGGCCTCACGATATCTCACCGCACATTATGAATAGAATTCTACCTGTGCTAAGTTGATGAGGCAACACAGCAAAGAGGAAATGCATCTTGTACATAATGAAACTGTGTTTAAAGCAATTTACCTCTGAAAGAATTTTCAGGCACTAAGGAATGCTGCCATTCCCAGAATAACAGAAATTTAAATTATGGGTTGGTTTAATCCTACTAAAATAACTGACATTTCTCTTAAAGTGGTTTTCTCTGAAAATGAGATGTTGTAACATAACAGAAAATAGCTAAAAGTTGGCCAAATCCCATATATACCACTTATATCTATTTTTTTCCTAGGAGAGTAATATACTGATCCTAAGTGTAAATAATCTGTTTACTTGTCTCTATAGTATTCTCAATAAATATTAAAAACAATAAAAATAATGATAGAGGAAAAGTAATTTTAATTGTCTGACATTCCTAAGTGATTTTTTACCAGTAACATTGATTATTTTATGTTCATTTCCTTTGTTTAGTGTTTATCATAATTATTTACTACTTATTTTCATTTTTCAACTTGTTATCATTTAGAAATATCTGAAAAAGAGATTTCAATAATATAATAACAAAACTAAGGACATAATAACAAGTGTACTTAAAACTCATACAGCCTCTATCCTCCTAAGAAGTACGAGTACTTAATCTCAAAAGGCAGACCAGAATAAATGTTTACACAGCACATGGATGGCATATGTCCATACCACAACTGTATGGCACTACAGCACTGTATATGTTAACGATGATCAGATCAGTATGACCTAATTTGCTGACATGTCCTAATTTGAAGCACCGGTACTATATTCCTGTCTGCCTAGAAGACACTGTAGGATATGAGAAAAAGAAGAGAGAAGATTAGAGCAGAGAGAGAAAGCTGTCCTGGAGCTTTATAAAACTAGAACAGATGGAGACACATTTGTCTGGAAGGCTTTAGACATGGCTCTGCCTAGAGCAAAGGAAGAGGATAGATGACCCCCAGAGGTCCTTTTCAGCTCATTGTTCTCTAACCACAAATAATGAACAATGCTAACATAGTCATATAAATGGATGTGGGAAGTATTCACTTCCTCAGAAGAGCTGAGAAAAAGATTTTACACTTTATACATTATTAATTACATAGATATAGTCTTTTAAAAATTAAATACCACAAATAATAAAGATATATGCCTCCAAAATAGCATGTCCTATAAGTATATATATATTCACACAAATGAATTTACTTGAAAACTCATACTGTCTTTAAAAATCTTCTCACACTTATCAAGATTTTTCAAATTTAGATAGACTATTATTAGATAATTATAATTATCTTTAAATTTCTCAACATAATTGTTCAAATGATTCAATAAAGAGAAAAGTATTTCTAATGTGATGTTGCACAGTACAAAAAAATATTCTATTGTCTAACAGCTTGTGCCTTGCGGAGTTGGCACAGATCACAGTTAATGGGAGACCGGGCGTAACAGTGTATCTCGTTTTTCCCAGTTTCAATGAATGGCACAGACATCAACCTAGCTGGCCAAGCAAAAAATCTAGATTCTATTTTTCCCTCCCTCCATACTCAGTCAATCACCAATGTCCACTGGTTCACCATCTTAATAACTCTTGAATTCTTCCTTTGTTTCCAGTCAGGACGTGGTACAGGCACTGCCTCGATTTAGCTCACCCCCATGAGCCTGCTTTCCAGTGCTCATCCCCAGGGGATTTCCCTGCCTACGGGCTGTTTCTTCCAGTGCGTTCTCTGCACAGCTCTAGTTCTCTCTGGAAAGCACAAATCTGACCATTTTACTCTACTCCACTATATCAGATTCCTCAGAACCCTGAGGAGAAATGATAAACTATAAACTGTGACCTTCATGATATGGTTACTGCTCTCTACAATCTCCAGTGTAGTCTCTCTCAGAATTTCTTCCTGATACTATATTTTAGCCATGATGACCTACTTTTGGTTCCCCAACGATGCCACTTCTGGTTAACTTTGTGAGTTTGCAAAATCATTTCATCTGTCTGAAATATGTCGTATACTCACTCCATCAGCCCCATCCCCTTCCTATTTCACTCCCCTCATTTTTTGATGGCTAAGTCTTATGTCCCATTCCTTGGGATGTCTTTCCCAAACACTTTCCCCACCTCCTCATATCCTCCCCCCGCCCCTCTTCCAAGATTAGGCCAGGTGTCTTCTCCCCCGTATTTCCACAGTTTGGTTTGAAGTACTAAATATACTCTACTACAGTTGAACATTTATTTTTCTGTCTTCCCCAACAGACTCAGACTGTTTGAGAGGTAAATACTGTATCTTGTTCACTATGCCTCCCTGGCACCAAGCAATATCCTTGCCATATAGTAGGCTCTCAATAAGTATCCGTTGAATTAGTCAGGAAAACAGCTAAAGAAAGGAATCTTCAAAACAAATTTGCATATAACATAGTAGCCAATTTATAGTCTATGGTATTTCAAAAGTTCATTAACAAATTGGCTTGAGAAAATTCTAAACACATTTTCTCACAAAAACAATATTAAATGTAGTTGATAATTAGCTACCTTCCCCCAAATCTATTTTATTTACAATGTAGCTAAACTATATTACTTACAGTTATTATAAACTCTAACTACTGGATATAATAACGTTTCTGGGGGGAAATGTATGAAGAATTCCAATTTAGTAATGCCATGAACTAATTATTTCTAGCTGCAGCTCAAGAATAAAAATACATAGTTCCAATTTATGTAGGTGGTTGAGGACAGAGGTTCTAATAGAGAAGGAATGAAAAATAACTAAAAGCTAGGGAATTGGAGTGGCAAGGATTGGTCTTCTGCTGCCATTAATCTTTGGGAACATGACCAACCCGGAGATAAGTGACTTTTCATCTCTTTTCTATTCCTTCAAAAATCCTATGTGACAGGATAGTAAGAAGCTAGGAAAATTCCTGGGCAAGAGGAATGAGGAAACCGAGACAAGAAAATTAAACAAGGCCAAACAGTTTGAGCAACTTACAGCCAGCTAGTGAATCACGAGACCTTATCTCACCCTAACCAAGGACACTTGAGAATAAATGGTTTATACCTCTCCTCCCTAACCAAAGGACACATAGGTTAAATCTCCTTGGTCTGGGAAATAGAGAACAGAGACCCAATTAATGTCCTCTGTGCCAGCTAAACCCAAGGACAGATGAAGTCAGGGGAACAAACAACAAAACCCCCATTAAAAGGCAGACGGACCCAAGATAAAAGTAAAACAGTATAGCAGACCAAAAACATTCCCAACCACCCCTTTGCGCTCATTTTGATACATCAGCATATTTAAAATGCACCTGGAAAGCTGATGAATATTCTGCAGAAACTCTCCCACGAGATTCTCACCCACAGAAGAAAGATACAAAGCCCCCAGGACAAAGCCTCAATGTGGGCTAGAGCACGGCCATCGTGAACTTTTTACTTTCTCCTAAACTCTAAGGGTCCCCAGGAGACTTGCAGCCAGGGGTGCAGTGGATAGCAGGCAGCTCGACTCGGGCTTACTCCCTGATCTTGTCTCCAGGGCTCCCTTTTCTCTGACTTCCAGGTGAGCTAAAAGCAGCCCCACCTTGGCTCACTCCTTTCCTATAACTTTTCTAGGGAGCCAAAGCAGAGTACCACCTAGGCTCTTTACTGTTACTTCTTCTGCCCTAAGTCCTTCCTTTGTTTCACTGTCCCCAGATTTAATAAACATACTTGTAAAATCACCTGGACTTGTGTTGTGAAATCTTTCCTACACAAAGTCAAGAACTCACACACTATAGGCCAGACTGAGGCAGACCTGCTTCAGGCTGGCATCTGTAGGGTCACACTACGAATTAGGTACCAACTTCCTACTATCAATACTTCTGACTTCCAACAAGGGTTTTCTATCACAGACAGGAAATTATATAAAATGTTCTCAAATACATTCTCTTCCCTTAAACAAGCATTCTGTACTTAGTATGAAGGACAAAGAAAGTTAAGCAAGCAAAGCAAACAAAAAACAAGACAGTTATTAACTCTATGAAAAATAACTGTTGTCAAAAAAAAAAGAAATGTAATTACAGTCAACTGTGAAATGTTTAAAGGAGTCATTACACTAAAAACAATGAACACTGATCAAACCAGAAATTATGACAAGAGTTATGACATGGGAAAATGAAGCAGGGTGAATGTACTGTAAATACTTTCCTCTAATCTGTACTTTACATTTGCATTTTTATAACAGTGTCTTTTGTACATCATACTTTTTAAAGCACCATAAGTTTTAGTTTTGAGTCCTGTTTTTTACCTTTTTAAAGTATGTGCTTTTACAGCTGTTGAATTATGATGATGTACACATTAAATTTATATAATGTTATTAACTAATGTTATCTCATTAAGTTTAATAATAAAAAAGTATGTGTTTCTGTATCCTATCTAAAAAAACTGCTACCCAAAATTTGGGGATATTTTTATGTATGTGTGCTACTAAAATTTTGTAAATTAGCTTATATTTATGTCTTGGACCCGCTCATTTTTTTTTCCTTAAGGACATCCAATTGCCCTGATCCTGTTTGTTGAAAAACTATTGCTTCCCATTGATAGTTATTTCATCCCCTTTCCTAAAATCAATTGACAATCTATGTAAGGTCTATTTCTATACTCTTCTCGTTCATTAATATAAATGCCTCTCCTTTTGCCACTACCACAAGTCTTGATAACTGCGACTTTATAGTAAGTATTTATATCATGTAGTATGGGTCTTCCAGATTTGTTCAGAATTATTTTGGCTATAGTTAAGTCCTATGTTGCCTCATAAATTTTACATTCAGCTTGTCAA
Organism: Desmodus rotundus; assembly: GCF_022682495.2. Classification (NCBI taxonomy): domain Eukaryota; kingdom Metazoa; phylum Chordata; class Mammalia; order Chiroptera; family Phyllostomidae; genus Desmodus; species Desmodus rotundus. The sequence continues at coordinate 126,605,289 of NC_071388.1, forward strand.
TTTCAACAAAAAAAGACTACAGGAATTTTGATGAGCATTGTATTGAATATATAAATTAATTATTGAGAACTGGCATCTTAGCAATATTAAGTCTTCTGATCTGTGTACGAGATCTATCTTGTCATTTTTTTAAGTTTGCTTTACATTCTTTAAACAGAGTTTTGTAGTTTTCAGTGCATATATTTGTTGAATTTATCCTAAAGCAGTTCATGTTTATTGAGGCTATTGTAAACTGTATTCTTAAAATTTCAATTTCTAATTTTTCATTGTTAGTATATAGAACTACAAATGATTTTTGTATATTGAACTTAAATCCTGCAACCTTGATAATTTACTCACTAGTTCTAGTAGCTTGATTGCTCCTGGAGTTTCTATGTAGACCACCAGATCATTTTATTTATTCCTTTTCAATCTACATTCCTTTTGTTTCATTTTCTAGGCTTATCGCATAGTTTTAAGAAAATGTTGGCTCAAACAATGTTGAAAAAAGTGGTGAGAGCAGTCTCTCTTTTTCTTGATCTCAGGGAAATAGCATTCAGTCTTAGAGCATTAAGTGTGATATTAATTTTGTTTTTCATAAATGCTTTTTATTGGAATGAGGAAGTCCTTTTCTATCCTACTTTGTCAAGAGGTTTTATCATGAATGAATATAAAATTATGTCATATGATTGGGATAATCATATGGTTTTCCATTTTTACATCATTAATGTGGTAAATCACAGTTAATTCAATGTTAAATCTTATATTGCTGGTATACTTTTTCTACATATTGGTGAATTTGATACGCTAATATTTTGTTGAGGGTTTTCACATTCATGAAGGATATTGACCTGTAGTTTTCTCATGATGTGCCTGTTTTATCTTGGTATCAGGGTAATACTGGATTTACAAAATTATTTGGGATGTATGGGTCCACTTTCTGCTTTCTAAAAAAAGTTTTAGTGATTAGATTTAGTTATCTGTTATACACATTTTTAAAACTAACATCTGTAATTGATGAACTGACTCCTTCATCATTATGTAAATCTCCTCCTTTATTTGGTAATATTCTTTGTTCTGAAGTCTACATTAACTGATATTAATATAATTATTTTAGTTTTGTTTTGTTATTGTTTGCATGATATACCTTCTTTTAGCCATTTATTTTTAATCATTAGCCTTCATACTTAAAGTTATCTTCTTGTAGGTGTCATATAATTTATGCCATCTTAGGTCATTTACATTTAATATAATTACTGACATAACTGGATTTGAAGTTATCATCTTGTTAGCTGTTTTCTATTTGATCCAGTTGTTCTTTGTTCCTTTTTCTGCCTTCTTTTGGATTAACTTAGAATTTTTTCTGTCAATAGATTGCTTTATTGTATCCACTACATGTACATTTTTAAACTTTTTATTTTGAAATAATTTTAGACACATCAGGGGTTGCAAAAAATGGTGTCTAGGTTAAGGATGCTGTGTATCCTTAACCTAGATACCTCTAACAATAATTTCTTATATAACCATATTAAAATATCAACACCAGGAAAATTACATTGCTATAATATTATTTTCTATCATTGTAATTCTATTGTTTTGAAATGTTATAAAAAATAGTGTCAGGATCTATGTAAACTTTGAGACTGGCTTCTTTCACTAAGTAAGATGTTTTTGAGAATCATCCAATTCATTGTTTATCAATAGTTCAATCCTTTTCATTGAGTATTCCATTTTATTGATGGATGATAAGTATAAATCTAAGTTTTCATTTCTCTAGGATAAATATCCAGGACACTTATAATTTTTATGACTACATTTTATCTCTACTACTAGCTTATAAGCTGATTGAAAGAATTTTTTTCAGACTCTGTTTTTTTATTTGTAGCATTTTCATTTTATTGTCTTTATAGTTTCCATATTTCTTCTGAAATTCTCTGTCTTTTCATATCTGTTATTCTTCTACTACATCTTTTAAAATATTACTCATAGCTTTTAAAAAATTACTTTTGTAACAGTTCTATAGTCTGGGTCATCTGTCTGTTTGGTGTTATTAATGGTTTTATCTCTTAACAATGGATTTATTTTTAATTAATTTATTTTTTTATCATTTATCTTTCATTCTAGATATGTCTAGAAAAACAGGACTGACTGAGATAAAATGATACTTACACCCAGAAATGGGCATGTTTCTTTTTCTGTCAGGGTGACAGTATTAGGGTGACCCTAATACAATCTAATCAGTATTGAGTTGTATTTAGGTTCTCTTGTTACATTTTCCTTCAGTGCACCACAAACTTGAATTCCTCTAACAATGGGATGCTTTTACCTTGTGACAGTGTAGACTGGGGTTTTTTCTAAGTGTTGCAGCTGTATTATTAACTTTCATCAGTCCCTACATGTTTGCACTATACATAGGTGTCTCTCTCACTCAGTAGATTGATCTTGGTGATTTCTCAGTGTTAAGTTCATGGTACCAGAACACCTCTTGTGTCTTCTGGTACCAACTCAGTACCATAGTATAAGGCAGGCCCTTTGCTCCAGCTGAATCTTGAGGATGGGACTTTCCTACTGTTTTTGCCCTTTCCTCTGTGGCAATCAAACTATATCTTATAACTGTGAGTGTTCCAGGGCAGGAGAGATGTTCTTGCTTCTCTTCCTACAGTAACAAATCTCTGTCTTACATCAGTGAAAAGTCTTGATTTCAACAGTCTCCTGTCCATTTCCCAGTGGCAGATAGGTTTTGCTTCTACCCAGCTCCTGGAGGCAGCTGATCCTGAACTGGGCATTGGGAAGGGGGGCGGTTTGCTTTGCTCACAATGGCTTAAGGCTTTTGCTTAGTATGAGGAAAGAGTCCTGGAAATAAGCTGGGAATTATGCTTACATTCCACCAATGGGGGTGCTCTCTGATTCCTAGTCAGCACCAGGTAAAGGCCAGTGGAAATAAAGTTTGTGTGTGAGGGTGAATTCCCTGTGTCAGGACCCCTGATATATTGAGCTTCCATGACAATCCATGCTCAGCCTTTATAATTTTGTTAAATTTTAGCTGTTTTCTTCTCATCCACTTTTATGGAAGCCCCTTTCTTCCTAACTCAGATTTGACAAAGGAAAAAAAATTTTATATGTCTCATATCTCCTTTCAACAAATGAAGAAGAAAGTTTTCTCAATCTAAGAAAGGGCATCTATGAAAAACTTAAAGATAATATCATAATTAATAGTGAAAGACTGAATGCTTTCTAGCTAAGACTGGCAACAAAGCAGGCCTGTTCAATCCTATCACTTCTATTCAAAATGGCATTTGTGTTCCTACAATGTAAGAGGCAAGACAAATAAAAGACATATAGATTACTGGGAAGAAATATAAGTGTATTTATATGCAGACAAAATGATGCTCTATGTACAAAATCCCAGAGAATTTACAAAAAGGCACAGGAATTAATAAGTGAGTTTAGCAGGGTCACAGGATGAAAGGTCAATATACGAAAACCAACAATTCTATATTTAACAATAAAAAAGTAGAATTTAAATTTAAAAAATACACTATACAATAGCATAAAAGGATATGCAATACTTAGAAATAAGTCTAATAAAATATATTCAAGAAAAACTGAAAACATTATTGGGAGAAATTAAAGAAGACCTAAATTAAAAATGAGAGAGACCCTTGTCATGGACCAGGAAATTCAATACTATTAAGAAGTCAGTTCTTAATACCACCTCACACCTGTTAGAATAGCTATTATCAAAAAGACAAGAAATAACAAGAGTTGCTGAGGATGTACAGGAAGAGAACCTTTTTGAACTGTTGGTAGGAGTGAAAATTGGGGTAATCACTATGGAAAACAGTGTGGAGGGTCCTCAAAAAAATTAGAGCTAGAACTACCATATGGCCCAGTAATTTCACTTCTGAGTATTCATTAAAAGAAAATGAAAACAATAACTTGAAAAGATATATGTACACCATGTTCACTGCACCATTATTTACAGTAGTCAAGAAGTGGAAACAATCTAAGTGTTTATCAGTGGATGAGTGGTTAAAGAAAATGTGGTATATGCATATAATGGGATATTATTCAACCATAAAAAAAGAAGGAAATATTGCAATTTATGACAACATGGATGGACCCTGAGGTCATTATCCTAAGTGAAATAAGTCAGTCAGAGAAAGATAAATATTGTATGACCTCACTTTTATGTGGAATCTTAAAAAAATATTGAGCTCACAGATACAGAGAATACATTAGTGGTTGCCAGAGGTGGTGTTGAGGGGGTACAGAAATGGGTGAATGGGGGTCGAAAGGTATAAACTTCCAGTTACAACGTAAATGGGCCATGGGGATATAATATACAGCATGGTGACTATAGTTAATAATACTGTATTGCATGTTTGAAAGTTGCTAAGAGAGCAATCTTAAGAGTTCTCATAAGAAAAAAATTGTAAATATATATAGTGATGGGTGTTAAATATATTATTGTGTTGATAATTTTTCCATATACACAAATCATTATGTTGTATAGCTGAAACTAATATAATGTGTGTCAATGATACCTCAATTAAAAAGAAGTTAATTATTCCAAATTAATTTATAGATTCAAAACAATACCAATCAAAATTATATATACTTAACAAGCTAATTTTTAAACTCATAGAGGAAAGCAAAGGACCAAAAATAGGCAAAACAATTTTGAAAAATAATAAAGTAGGGATGAATACTACGTGATTTCAAGACTTACTATAACAATAATCCAGCCAGTCTAGTGTTCTATAAGGTTAGATGCACAGATCAATAGAACAGAATAAAGAGTTCAGAAACAGACGCACATATACATATAACCACTTGGTTTTTTAAAACAAAGTCACCAAGATAATTCACTGAGGGATAAGCAGTCTTTCCAACAAAGAGCACTGGAACAAATGAAAATCCATATACAAACAAAACTAAGCAAAAACAAACTTATGCTCCCCCTTTTACCACATAAAAAAAATTAAAATAGTGAATAGACTTACATATATAATCTAAAGCTACAGTACTTTTAGAAGAAAACATAGGAACAACAATGACATTGACCAGGAGAATGTGAGCAAACAGAGAGATCACTTACAAGAAACAATTTTCCATCCTATGGACTGTTCAATGGTCTGTGCTGGGCATACCTGACTGGCCAATATCAAGCCTCTACCGAATATGATAATTTCCAGACCACTTCTGCTGAGCACCAATTCGTATCTTAGAGGCGCAAGATGGCAGAGGAGTGAATGGAAGTCACAATAACCTCCTCCCAGGATCAATCTGGAATTACAACTAAATTATTGAGAAATCATCTGGAACAAACAACTGAACAATAGCAAGACAGAAGCCTTATAACCTCAGACAGACAGAAGAATCAGTTTCAGCACAACCTGACTGGTAGGCAGTGGGATGGAGACTCGAGAAGGCTGACTGGACACCCACAGGTAGCAGTGACAGAGGGATAATTAAACGGCCAGTTGGTTGCCCCTGAGAAGTGTGGGGTCTAAACCCTAAGCTGGGATCCCCAGCCTAGAATACAAGAGCCCAAAAAGTACACAGAAAACATTCAGCTGTGGAGTGTGGCAGGGCTGCTCTCTGCCAGAGACTGAAGGCTGGAAATGAAAATATCTGTTTAAAGGGCCAATGTGCAAATTTTCATTTACCCTGGGCTCTGGCAAAGGTGGGGACAGAGTAAGTTAGAGACACCTGAGGAGTAACTGGGGATGGAGGCTTTGGGGAGAGAACTGAGTAGATGCTGGGATCCCAGTGCTGAGTCATCACCCATATGGCAACATCCATCCTGCTCAGGCAGACCACTCCCCTGAGCAGTAGCGACCTGAAGGAAAACAAAAGCCCTAACACCATGAGAGATTTTACCCCATCCTATGGTGCTTAAGTCTGCCTGCTGAGTACAGAGTGACTAGATTAACAACTGAAGGGGACAGTCATAGAAAGTCGATCGCTGGAAATCTCGAACAGGCTGCCTAAGGTCAGATGGGGTCAACATTTAGCATCACCAGAGGTGGATCAAGAAAGAAAAAACAGTGTACCTACAAGAGTATACAAGACGTGATGGGTGGAATGATCCTCAGTCAACTAGCTGGAGGAAAGGACCCACCAAAGAATGACCCAACAACAATCAAAACCAAATTACATCCAGAGAGCCAACATAAACAACATAAATGTCATCCCAAGAGCATCAAGTTCAGGAGATCAAGGAGACTGAACCACTGAATCTCACAGGTCTCCTACCATAGAAGTTGACACCACAAAGTCAGGGAGTCAAAATACATCAATTTAAGAAGCAGAAGCAAACAAGAAGAGTCTTACAAATAACGGGATGACAGAGAAACAACCCCAACCGGAAGGAAAGGAGGAATCCTCAGAAAGAGTGCTAAATGGAATAGAGGCAAGTCAATTCTCAGATACTAGGTTCAAAACAATGGTTACAAGGAAGCTCAATGAGCCCAGTGAGAATTACAAAAAACTACAGGGAAGCTACAAGGAACTTAGTGCAAATTACATCAGCATGAAAAAGGACATAGAAACTATCAACAAGAGCCAAGAGGAAATAAAGAATACAAAGTCTGAATTGAAGACAGTAGAAAAAATCAAAGCAGGCTTAATAAAGCAGAGGACCAAATCAGCAGGCTGGAGGACAAGGTAGAAAAAAAACACCCAGAAAGAACAAGAAAAGGAAAAAAGACTCAAAAAGAACAAAGAGAGGGATTAAGGGAACTGCAGAACAACATGAAACATAATAATATCCGTGTAATAGGGATACCAGAAGGAGAAGAAGAGGAACAAGGGATAGGAAACCTGTTTGAAAAAGTAATGATGGAAAACTTCCCTAATTTGATGAGAGAAAAAGTCACACAAATCCAGGAAGCACAGAGGGTCCCAATCAAGAGGAACCTAAAGAGGCCCACTCCAAGACACATCATAATTAAAATGGCAAAATTCAAAGACAAAGAGAGAATCTTAAAGGCAGCAAGGGAGAAACAGGAAGTAACATACAAGGGAGCCCCGATAAAGCTAGCAGCTGACTTCTCGAGAGAAACATTACAAGGCAGAAGGAAATGGCAAGAAATATGGGCTTGATAAGAACAGACACTTTTCAAAAGAAAATGAGTGGTTGAAAAGCACATGAAAATATGTTCAATGACATTAGTCATTAAGAAAAGACAAATGAAAATAACAATGCAATATCACTACATCCTAGAATAGCTAAAACTAAAAAGAATGATAATAACAAGTGTTGACAAAAACGCTGGGACTGGAAATCTCATATATTTGTCTATAGGAATGTAAAATGGTATAGCCCATTGGAAAACAATTTGGCAGCTTTTTATAAAGATAAACTTATGTTTTTCTTATGACCCAGCAGTCCCATTTCCAGTTATTTACTCAAGGAAAATAAACAATGTCCATACAAAGATGTGTACATGAATGATTATAATGGGCTTATTCATAACAGCTCAACCTAAGAATACTCCCAATGGTCATTAATTGGTAAAGGAATTAAAAATTTTTTTAACCATACATTGGAATATTATTCAGCAATATAAGTACAAAAACTAATGACATACAAAAACATGGATCAATATTCAAAAGCTTTACATTAAGTGAGAGAAGCCAGAAATAAGGCTAAATACTATATGATTCCATTTTTGAGACATTCTGGGAAACGCAAACCTGTAGCAATAGAAGCAGATCTGTGACTGCCAAAGTCTAGAAGGGTGAGTGCAAGGGAAATGACTGCAAGGTGCATAAAAAACATTTTTTAGGGCAAGGAAAATATTCTTTAGCTTGATTGTAGTGAGTGTTGTTTACTTGACTATATTTGTCCAGCCTCATCAAATTATACATTTTAAAAGAACAAATTTCACTGTATGTAAATTATACCTCAATAAACCTCATTTAAAAATTATGTTATAAAATATTTCAGAACTGGAGAGAGATGACACTCATTAGGATGCTGAAGTACCACCATGCTGGTGAAAACGACATGTGATAAGTCTACTTGATAGGCACACTGAGATTTAAAAACTCTTAACACTTTTTAGACAAACAAATGAGCACATCTATCTCTATAGAAAACGAAAAACACAATACCAATTAAAAATAATCAACACCCCCTCTGAAACCTTCAGCATAATCTGGCTCACTGATGCTTTGGTGGAAGAATGTTCTTTCTGCCAAATATCAAGAGATGCTGAGCCCCACATTGAATTCCACATTGGCAAGAGCAGATATTATGCATGGTGTTTTCTAACACCAGTTAAATGCCATTTTTCTACATCAATTCTCTAGTTCTCTTAAACAAAAAGGTGTCCAAAAATTCAATTCAACTCTGTCACTAACTCTGAGAGTTAGCACAGATCACATAGTTTCAGGATTCAGTCCCACAAGATTATTCCTTTAAAAAAAATCAACAACCAAAAAAGATTATTTGTAGCAATTATGTAATAAAGCCATAGAAAAAGCTGATAATAAGGATGAATAAGAGAGAACCAAGATGGCGGTGTAGGTAGACACACTGCGCCTCCTCGCACAACCAGAACTGACAGAAAATCAAACGGCAAGGAAGTCCGACACCAAGGAAATAAAAAATAAAAATTCATCCAGACCGGTAGGAGGGGTGGAGACGGGCACCGGGGCAGAGAGGACTTGCGTGGCCCTGGCGGGACCGAGACTGGCGGAATGTGGGACAAACGGGGCAGGCAGTCCGACCACTAGCAGACACTGCGGCCCCACATTCGCGCAGATAAACCTGATGAACGGGGAGCGAAGCAGACCGCCCAACCCAGGGCTCCAGCTCGGGGAAATAAAGCCTCAAACCTCTGATTGAAAATATCCGTGGGGGTTGGGGCGGCAGCAGGAGAGAATCACAGCCTCACAGGAGAGGTCGTTAGAGAGACCCACAGGGGCCTAGAGTGTGCACAAGCCCTCCCACTTGGGAACCAGCACCAGAGGGGCCCAGTTTGATTGTGGGTAGTGGAGTGAAAGATTGAAGTCCGGTGGAGAGTGGAGCGGGCACCATTGCTCCCTCTCCACCCCTCTCCCACACACAGTGTCAAAGCGCAGCGACCAGCATTACCCCACCCCGGGGAATACCTAAGGCTCCCTCCCTTAAAGTAACAGACATGCCAAGACAAGAAAAAAAAAAATGGCCCAAATGACAGAACACTTCAAAGCTCCAGAAAAAATACAACTAAGCGAAGAAGAGATAGCCAACCTATCGGATGCACAGTTCAAAACACTGGTTATCAAGACGCTCACAGAATTGGTTGAATCTGTTCGAAAACCAGATGAAATAATGAAGCCTATGCTAAGAGAAACAAAGGAAAATGTACAGGGAACCAATAGTGATGCAAAGGAAACTGGGACTCAAATCAATGGTGTGGACCAGAAGGAAGAAAGAAACATCCAACCAGAAAAGAATGAAGAAAGAAGAATTCAGAAAAATGAGGAGAGGCTTAGGAACCTCCAGGACATCTCGAAACGTTCCAACATCCAAATTATAGGGGTGCCAGAAGGAGAAGAGGAAGAACAAAAAATTGAAAACTTATTTGAACAAATAATGAAGGAGAACTTCCCTACTCTGGCAAAGGAAATAGACTTCCAGGAAGTCCAGGAAGCTCAGAGAGTCCCAAGGAAGCTGGATCCAAGGAAGAACACACCAAGGTACATCATAATTCCATTATCCAAGATGAAACAGAAGGAGAGAATCTTAGAAGCAGCAAGAGAAAAGGAGACAGTTACCTACAAAGGAGTTCCCATAAGACTGTCAGCTGATTTCTCCAAAGAGACCTTACAGGCAAGAAGGGGCTGGAAAGAAGTATTCAATGTCATGAAAGGCAAGGACCTACATCCAAGATTGCTCTATCCAGCAAAGCTTTCATTTAGAATGGAAGGGAAGCTAAAGTGCTTTTCAGATAAGGTAAAGTTAAAGAAGTTCATCATCACCAAGCCCTTATTATATGAAATGTTAAAGGGACTTATCTAAGAAAAAGAAGATAAAAAATAGGAACAGTAAAAATGACAGCAAACTCACAGTTATTAACAACCACACCTAAAACCAAAACAAAAGAAAACTAAGCAAACAACTAGAACAGAAACAGAACCACAGAAATGGAGATCACATGGAGGGTTGTCAATAGGGGAGTCGGAGGGGGAGAGGGGGGGAAGGTACAGAGAATAAGTAGCATAGATGATAGGTGGAAAATAGACAGGGGGAGGGTAATAATAGTGTAGGAAATGTAGAAGCCAAAGAACTTATAAGTATGACCCATGGACACGAACTATAGGGGGGGAATTTGGGAGGGACGTGGTGGGCAGGATGGAGTGGAGTGGGGGGGTGGAATGGGACAACTGTAATAGCATAATCAATAAAAAAAAAGGATGAATACATGTATGTCCTTTAAAGTATAAAACACTATCAAAGTGTACTCTTGCATTGGAAAGGATCAATATATAAATGGGCATGAGAGTGTCCAGTATACTACTTTGTTTACTTTGAATATGCCTAAATATTTTAATTATAAAGAGTTAAAAGACATAATATGCAAATAACCTGCTTATGTAAAAACATTAAAATATGTTTAATAATTTGTATCAAGACAAACACATGATGGCCCAGCAATGAGTACCTTGGCAATAGCAGTTTGTTTAAACATGCGAGTAATCAACCCCATAATAGTCTCAGAGGCAACTGAATTTGAAGCTCTCATTAATTTTTCCCACTCTTCAAAGCTGGTATTCAATTCCTATGTGGGAGAAAATAACCATGTTTAGAAATGCAGCATAAACAACAGAACAATTAATGCAGTAATGAATCGTATCCTACCTTAATTTTTATACATAAACATATAAAAAGAAAATTCCTAAAGGTGCCAATATGTTGTTCATTTCATTTAAAAACATCAACATGGGGGCAGGTCAGTCACACGTTCGCACCAATGATAGAAACTAATGATAAGCTGTGGTTGAAAACCAAATCATTTGCTATCATAAATCAAACAATTGCAGCTACCTCTTAAGGGGAAACATTTTGTAAAGCATAAAAGTTTAAATCCATAAGAAAGCAGTGTAGTGAAAATGTGTATGGTAGCAAAGTATTTTAATAAAATACATGGTTTTGTTTAAATAAGCATAAAGACTGGGAGCATATTAGTAAAATAAAAATATAATATAAACATATATTCTCTTGTATTTTTCTCATGCTAAAATAGTGGATAAAGGGAATTGGATCATTATTTTTCCAATAACATTGCTCAATGTTTATGGAATGCGTATTCTAAAATTTCAAAATAAAACAATGCAATAAATAGTTGTTGCTAACAAAGTTATGTACAGACTTGAAGAAATTTCAGAGAATATATAAACATTGCACTACCCAAAGTGTAATTTGGTTTTCTGATATGTTTAACTTCACATTTTACATGATCACAGAGGTTGTTTTTTTTTAAATTTTTATTGTTATTCAATTAGAGTTGTATGCCTTTTCTCCCCATCCCTCTACCGCACCCCAGCTGAACCCACCTCCCTCTCCCACCTCCACCCTCCCCCTTGGTTTTGTCCATGTGTCCTTTATAGTAGTCCCTGAAAACCCCTCTCCCCTCTATCCCCTCCCCACTTCCCCCGGGCTATTCAGCAAATGAGTGGATCCAAAAACTATGGTATATTTACACAATGGAATTCTATGCAGCAGAGAGAAAGAAGGAGCTTATACCCTTTGCAACAGCATGGATGGAACTGGAGAGCATTATGCTAAGTGAAATAAGCCAGACGGTGAGGGACAAATACCATATGATCTCACCTTTAACTGGAACATAATCAACAAAAGAAAAAAGCAAACAAAATATAACCAGAGACATTGAAGTTAATAACGATCACAGAGTTTTAAGACTTCAAGAACAGGGCTGTATCTAAGTTATTCTAGAGGACAGCTATTTATACTTTCAAAAAAATCCTAAAGGAAGAAACACAACTTTCCTTGCTTCACACCCCACAGATACTTATAATTCTTAATACTAAACCTTTGTTGTAACTGAAGTAATTTTATTTCTACATTCAGGAGAAATATATTTTAATCACTAGGATACCAAATCTTTTCATATTATCTAATGACTAAAGTTAAAATTTTCCTGCTCACTTCTCAAAATAATACAAAGCCAATTCACGTGCTCTATTAATTAAAGCAATATTAAGAAAGCAGACTTTTCCTTCTGTAAAATATGAAATACATGCATCTTTCTTAGTATAATTTAAAATTATTTAAAATAAGACTTTCAATTAAACAAGGGTTCTCACCTTGGCTGCTGCTGATGGAAGATCAAAAGGGATACGCTGTCTGATTTTAGGGGGAAGCTGGGTTAAAACTTCATTCTTTAGCCTTCTAATCATTATGTCACTTAATAACCAATGAAGTTCATTAAGATTTGATGCTCCTCTACAATCCCACTGAGGCCTTTTACCAAAATATCTGTTAATATGAAGAATAAACATATAGCAAAGCTGAATGCTACAGTAAGAAAACAATTTACTCAATGCGTTCTTCCTCTTAATAAGAAGCCATAACACCGCTTTAACTGTTATTTTTGAATGCAAAGTAGTTTCAAAAAGCTCAGCTTGAGAAATAGTAATGTGTAAGATTATACATAACTCTCAGCTAAAGAAAATACTAGTGTCTAAACACAATGTTTACACTGAGTTCAGGCAAAGCTGGAATGAATGGTAACTCTGACAACCATTGGCATTTTGAGTGGGCTCACACATGGCAGGCAGCATGTTTAGCAGATCTAGTCCTAGCTAGGCACTACTAACTGCCAGTACACCAGCCAGTCAACGACCGAACCACCTAATTCATTTCCGTACCCTCTAGAAGAAGATATTATCTCACACCAATAGCAAAGGAAAATAAAAAACAAAAACAAAAAAAAACCCCAAACAACCACAACCCAATATGAAAGAGAGTGGGATAGGAAACACCAGAGGATAAAACATTTAGAAGTCAATGCGGACAGACAAGTGGTCACTGACTTGGTAAAAAGGAAGCTACAACTCAAAATGCTTGCAAAATGTAACTTATCCTCTACACCTCTAAGAAGATGAGGAGGTGGAAGGACCAAATACTGTTAAGACAGCAGGTGTTAAGACAAGGGTTCAAACCTAAATCTTTAGATTTAGTGGATCTACCAAACAGGACAGCTGGCTGAAAAACATCCCCCATCATTGTGACAAGCTAAACACTTCCCCACAAAATTCCCAACCATCTTCAAAGGGTACACTCTACTGAAAATTAGCTGTTAGAGAATTATTTAACAAAGGAAAAATTCTTGTTAGGTTGTATTATCATTATTAATATTAATAAGGAAATAACTATCATTTTAATGGGATTTTTGTGGTATTGTAGCACAAAGATGTGTCCATTTGAGAAAGTTAAAACATTTAACTTGCTAGTTAACTTTTTAACTTGCTAACATGAACTTTCATGTTAGCAAGTTAAAAATTACATGTATTTTGATAGCAAACATATAGGAATAGTACAGACAACATTAAAAACATGTACTTGCATGTAGAATCTATTAGAAAAGTATAATGAATGAATGGAATTAGAGTATGGTAAAACGACAGACACTATTCAGTTGTCATCAGTAAGAAATCTACTTGTTTAAAAAGAAACTAATTCTTTAATGCTTTATAGTCCTATGTTTATATTAAAAATTCAAACATTAATGAAAATGAAAAATATTTGCTAATACCCAATTCTGTCTCCTGTTTTACTATTTACAATCATATACTTAGGTACATTCTGACCTCATGGTAAAAAAAAAAAATCTAATGTTCAGAACTACCAATGATGGGGAAGAGACTGGGTTCGGTGGAGGGGAGGGTGGTTGAGAATGAAATGTTTGCCATTAAAATGGATTCTTGTTTTAAAATCCCCATTCGAGAATATGTCTACTGATTTTCAGATTGAGAGGAAAGGAGAGAAAGAGAGAGAAATCAGTGAGAGAGAGAAAACATTGATCAGTTGCCTCCCATATGCGCCCCAACCAGGGATGAAACCTGCAACCTAGTTATGTGCCCTAATTGGAGATTCAACATACGACCCCTTGGTGTACGGGATGATGCTCCAACCAACTGAGCCACTCAGCCAGGGCTACAACGGGTTATTAAGCACACTCTCCATCTATGTGACATATTCTGCAGGTGTACAACATGTTTGTCAAAGGTCTTAATGGCACAGCTGTTCCACACTGGCACAGACAGCACACAGGTCTCCCCACCATCGGCCTCACTTCTCTCCTGCAGAGCACCAGTAGCTGTGCTCCAGAAACACAGGTTTGTTTTGAAGTCAGAACAATCTAATTTAACATGCCAGCACCAGGCCTGTAACAATGAGGTTTCTTCACCCCTCCAGGAGAGAGTATACAGGAGAAGCTTTTGTTGCCTCCTAGGTGATTTACCACCTGGTTGACTGCAAGGCTATGCCTGGTATGAGCCATGGTTTAGAGAAATCCTTTCTCCCACCCCCACCCGCCTCTTTTGTAGTTTGAGTTAGATCACTAGAGGAGGGAATGACTCTAAAGAGTGTTTGTTGGCAACAGCACATGCTGCTGAACTCTCACCACTAGGTTTGGATCGCAAAAGGGACATGAGAAGGGGGGACGTTGGAAGAGGTGTCACCTGTAAACACTTGGTCTCTTGCCATTAACTTGATGGTTATTATACATATTTTTTTAAAATATCCTAATCTCTCATCTAACAGCTTTATTAAGATATAATTCATAATGCCATATAATTCATCCATTTACACTTCAGTGGTTTCTAATATATTTACAGATAGTGCAACCATCACCATGGTAAATACTAGAATGTTTTCCTCATTTCAAGAAGGAACTCCTTGGGGGTGGGGGTGAAATGGGGGAAGGTGGTCAAAGATACAAACTTCCACTTGTAAGATAAGTCTGGGGATGCAATGCGCAGCACAGGGACTAGAGTTAGCAATACTACATTATATATTTGAAAGTTGCAAAGAGAATGATTCTTAGATGTTTTTGTCACAAGAAAAATATTGTAACTATGTGGTGATGGATGTTAACTAAACTTACTGTGATATCATTTCACAACATATACATATATCAAATCATTATGTTGTACTCCTAAAATGTTATATGTCAATTATATCCCACTTTTTTTAAAAAAGGAACTCCTGTCTGTATCCTTTAACTATCATTCTCTTAAATGCTGTTCGGCCTTTTCAGCCCTAAGCAACCACTAATCTTTTTTTCTGTTTTTAAAGATTTCCCTATTCTGAACTTCCATAGATGTGGAATCATGTAATATATAGTCTTTTGTGACTGGCTTCTTTCATAATGTTTTCAAGGTTTATCCATGTCATAAGCATGTATCAATACTTTATCCCTTTTTAAGGCTCAAAAATATTCCATTGTATGCATATGGCACATTTTATCTATCCATTTATTTGTTGATAGATATTTGGATTGTTTCCAACTTTTGGTTTTTATAAATAATGCTGCTATGAACATTCATATACAAGTTTTTGTGCGCACACATATTTTCATTCCTCTTAGACATATACCAAAGAGTTGAATGGCCAGGTCATATGCCAATTCTATGTTTAATCATTTGAAGAAGTGCCAGATTGTTTTTCAAAGCAGCTGGACCTATTTACATTTCAACCATCAGTTTTCAAGGGGTTCCAACTTCTCTATGTCTTTGACAACACTTGTCAAACAACTTTTGATTCTAGCCATCTGAGTAGGTGTGAAGTGGTATCTCATTGAGGTTTTGATTTGCATTCCCCTGATGACTAATATGTCAAATATTTTTTCATTTGCTTGTTCACTATTTGTATATCCTTGTTGGAGAAATGTCAAGTAAGGAGCTTAGAAGTTGCCACTCCATCCTAACAAGTAAAAATCTAATCAAACTGAAAAATCTGTAACTCTTTTTAGATTTTTCAGATAAATGAGAGAAATGAGGTCACAGGGCAAACCACTGCTCAACCAAGTTGGAAAAAGTAGCAGCAATATGGTTTAGGGTGGAATTAATCATAAAGGAAATAATTTCTAACAACCTAAAATTAACAACAAAATTTCAAATGTCACTAAAGAAGTTATGAAATGTGAAACTTGAAAACTTCCTTTGAGATTAATATAGACTTTCTCATTCAGATTTACAAAGTAAAAATTCTTCTTTTCTAAATAATAATAAATGAAAGCTTCTTTTGTCTTCTTTTTTGAAAATATGAGCAACCTAAGTGCCATAAGTAAATGAGTGGATCAAAAAACTATGGTACATTTACACAATGGAATTCTGTGCAGCAGAGAGAAAGAAGGAGCTCCTACCCTTTGCAACAGCATGGATGGGACTGGACAGCATTATGCTAAGTGAAATAAGCCAGGTGGTGAGGAAAAAATACCATATGATCTCACCTTTAACTGGAACATAATCAACAAAAGAAAAAAGCAAACAAAGTATAACCAGAGATATGGAAGCTAAGAACAATCTAACAATAGCCAGAGGGGAGGGGGGAGGGGACAGGGGGAGAAGGGTTTTTAGAAACTATTAGAAAGGACACATGGACAAAACCAAGTGGGAGGGTGGAAACAAGGGAGGGAGGTGGGTCTGGCTGGTGTGGGGGGAAAATGCAGACAACTGTAATTGAATAACAATAAAGTAATTAAAAAAAAGAAAATATGTAATAAAAAGAGACATTTTTCAATAGGCACTTAATGTTAGCTTAGGATGATGAAACAGAAAGTTTATGGCTAAGAACATGCATGCTTATCTGTATTCATGAATGTAGACACACAGAGAGTTAACTCTGGACTTTGGAAATCACCTCATGAGTTTTTTTTTTAAGTTCCCTTGTGTAGCAAACTCTTCCTCCCACCTCCAGCTCCTGGGAAAAACTCATCTGTTTTCTGCCCCTATAGTTTTGTACATTCCAGAATAGTATATAAATAGACTCATAGTATATGAAGACTTAATCTGATTTCATTTACTCAGCATTTGAAATTCATCTATGTTGTTGGGTGTATTCGTAGTTCATCCTCTTTATTGCTCAGTAATATATTGCATGGATATATTACAATTGTTTGTGCATTCACCAGGTGAAGGACATCTGGATTGCTTCAAGGTATGGGGAACTATAAATAAAGCTGCTATAAACATTTCCATACAGATTTTTTGAGTGAACACATGTTTTCATTTATCTTGACTAAATACTCAAAAAGTGGGATTGCTAGTTTGTATGGTAAGAGTATGTTTAACTTTATAAGAAACTGGCATACTGGCTTCCAAAGTTCCTATACCATGCTGCATTCCCACCAGCAATATATGTGAGTTTCAATTGTTCAGCACTGTTGCCCTCATTTGGTATCATCGGTTTGTAAAAATTTTACCTATGCTAATGCATATGTACTGGTATTTCACTGTGGTTTTAACCAGCATTTCTATAATGACTAATGACATTGAGCATCCCTTCCAGTGCTTATTTGACCTCACATATCTTCTTAGGTGATGTCTCTCTTTCAACCATTAAACTTTTTTTTTCTTGTTTTATTTTTGAGTTCTGAGAGATTTCATGTATTTTTTATAAATTCCTTTTGTAGTTCCATCCATGCTGTCACAAAGGGTATAAGCTCCTTCTTTCTCTCTGCTGCGTAGAATTCTATTCTGTAAATGTACCATAGTTTTTGATTGGAACTGGAGAGCATTATGCTAAGTGAAATAAGCCAGGTGGTGAGGGACAATATGATCTCACCTTTAACTGGAACATAATCAACAGAAGAAAAAAGCAAACAAAATATACCCAGAGACATTGAAGTTAAGAACAATCTAACAATAGCCAAGTGGAGGGGGGAATGGACAGTGGGGAGAAGGGTTTTCAGGAACTACTATAAAGGACACATAGACAAAACCAAGGATGAGGGTGGAAGCAGAGGAGGGAGGTGGGTTTGGTTCGGGTGGGGTAGAGGGGTGGGGAGAAAATGCAGCAACTGTAATTAGGGTAGATGGGAGTACAGGTAAACCAAGCGTGGCCATATGTTAATAAATGTGGAAGCTCATGAAGAAGAGTACGTGGGGGGCTTATTATAGTATTCTGTCTTCTTTTGTACATATTAAACTTTTTAATATGTTACATTATAATGTAATACATTATAAAGTATTAAATAGAAGACCAAATAAACTAAAAAACAAAAACCATGGAATTCAGGAATTTGAAGATCTAATAGGGTAGAATGGCAAAAGAAAATGCAGGATGGCAACTCTGCACCATCCCTAATGTAAAACCAGCCCAGGCTGGAGTAGAATAGAAGGCTGTGTGATGGGAGGCCTCCAGGAAAAAGAAAAAAAGATTATTTTATGTGCCTATAAGAACTTTTGGAAGTTAACAGAAGTGCTGGGGTCTTTGAGTAAAAAAAGGAAGTGATGGCTAGGTAGATGAAGGGGGAGAAATAATTATAAGTTTAAAGTTGACCAAGAAACAGTCAACTACTTGTTCCACTAGAGAGTATTAATTTACTTAGTCCATATATTCTATTTATTTTAGCCACTCATACAAACATAGTCACTGAATTACCAAATAATTCAAACATTGGAAAGATGATGGAAGGCAAGGTGGGTTTAAATTATTGCTTTTTACCTTTTAGTTTTGTGATCAGGACAAGTTACTGAACCTTTCCAAATCTCAATTTATTCAAGATAATACATCTAAAATGGCAGAGGCTTCCAGCCAAGAAGACAGCATAGGTAGACATCGCTTACCTCTTCCCACAACCACATCAAAATTGCAACTAAAATATAGAACAACCATCAATCAGAAACACCAGAAATCAAGTTAAATGGAAATCTGACAACTACACAGTTAAAGAAACCACATCCATTGAGGTTGGTAGGAAGGCACAGATGTGGAACAGGCTGGTCTCTCACTCATGTGCGGTGTATAAAACTTTCGCAGGGATATCTTGGGAGTGAGGAGTCCCAGACCCATACTAGGTCCCCAGCCCAGGGTACCAGTGCCAGGGAGATAAATCCCCATAACTTTTGGATGCAAAAACCAGTGGGGATTGAGTCAGTGGAAGAAACTTCTGGAGTCCCAAGCAGTTCCTCTTAAAAAAAACCCCACACACTCGCCTACTGAGACTCACTCTCTCTGATATCCAGCACTGGGGTGGCACCAGTGGCATACTGGGAGAGGCTGAAGTGTCTGGCATCAGGGTGAGCAGAGGCCATTAACTCTTTTCTGAACCCTCCCCATTCAGAGCCACAGAGCTGGGAGGCTGGTGCCATATTGAGACTCCATCAACCTAGCTAACATTGTTGGACCCACCTTGGACATCCCCAGAGACTCTGCTCCACCCAACTTACGGGCCCACACAAGCAGCTTTTCCATATGAATGACTGTTCTTGGCTCTGCTTCACAGCTTCCTAAATCTGATCAAACAAACAACAGCTGGCTTCAGTGAGCTCCAGGCCCAGCACTAGCAGCAGCCAGATTAGTTTCACAGATTGCCTTAGCCTGTGATTTTCCAAGCCCACTATAAGTAGCAGCCTTCCTTGATTGCTTTAGAGCTCAGGAAGGGCAGACCTGGGCTATACACAGGTAAGGACTGACCTTGGCCTGCACCCCCCGGGAAACCCAGGGCCATTGGACCCTACAGGACACCTACTACATTAGGCCACACTACCAATACATGGAGTCAAGGCAGCTCTACCTAATAACATAAACGCAGGGAGGCTGCCAAAGTGAAGACACAAAGAAACATGGCTCAAATGAAAGAACAGATCAAAACTGCAGAGAAAGAGCT
This sequence comes from Desmodus rotundus, assembly GCF_022682495.2. NCBI lineage: Eukaryota > Metazoa > Chordata > Mammalia > Chiroptera > Phyllostomidae > Desmodus > Desmodus rotundus. The sequence goes on from NC_071388.1 coordinate 126,625,124, forward strand.
AAACGAAATGGAGATAAGCAATCTATCAGATGCAGAGTTCAAAACACTGGTTATAAGGATGCTCAAGGAACTTAGTGAGTACCTCAGAAGCATAAAAAAAACTCAGTCAGTAGTGAAGGATTCACTAATTGTAATATAGAACAATTTACAGGGAAACAACAGTAGAGTGGATCTAGCTGAGAATCAAATCAATGATTTGGAACATAAGGAAGCAAAAAACAACCAATCAGACAACAATAAGAGCCCTGGCTCGTGTGGGTCAGTGGATTGAGTACCACCCTGCGAATCAGAGGGTCACTGGTTGGACTCCCAGTCTAGGGCACATGACTGGGTTGCAGGCAGGTACCTAGCAGGGGGTACAGGAGAGGCAACAACACATTGACATTTCTCTCCCTGTCTTTCTCCTTCCCTTCCTGTCTCTAAAAATAAATGAATAAAATCTTTAAAAGAAAAAGACAAGAAAAAGAAAATCAAAAAAACGATGATAGCCTCTGGGAAAACTTCAAGAGGTCCAACATTCACATCATAGGGGTGCCAGAAGGAGTAGAGAAAGACCAAGAAATTGGAAATCTATTTGAAAAAAATAATGAAAGAAAACTTCCCTAATTTGGCAAAGGAAATAGACATGCAAGTCCAGGAAATACAGAGAGTCTCAATAAAGTTGGACCCAAAGACGACCACACCAAGGCACATCATAATTAAAATGCCAAGGGTTAAAGATAGAGACTTCCAGCCTATAGGAAGGCATAGGTAGATATACTTTGCCTCCTTGCACAACCAAAAGAAGGACAACAACAAATTTAAAAACAAAAAATAACTACAAGTGCCAGAAAATTGAATTGTTTGGAAGTCCAACAACCAAGGAGTTAAAGAAGAAACATTCATTCAGACTGCTAGGAGGAGCAGAGACAGACAGCTGGGACAGAGAAGACACACAGCAAGGTGGCAGCTGGAAGACTGGGTGGTCCCACATTTGTGTGCGGATAAGCCAGGAGAAACAACTGGGAAGAGAGACAGATGGCACAACCCAAGATTCCAGCACAGGGAAATCAAGCCTGAAAACCGCTGGCTGAAAAACCGGTGGGGGTTGCAGTGGAGGGAAAAATTCCCAGCCTCACAGGACAGTTCGTTGGAGAGACCCACAGGGTCTTAGAAAGTACACAAGCCCACCCACCCAGCAATCAGCACCAGAAGGGCCTAATTTGCTTGTGGGTAGCAGGAGAAGTGACTGAAAGCTGGCTGAAAGCCAAGGAAACAGCATCGTTCCCTCTTGGAACCCTCCTACTCATACAGTGTCACAACACAGTGAAATGGCTTGCCCCACTCTGGCGAATAGCTAAGGCTCCACCCCTTACAACATAATAGGTGCTCAGAGACAAAAAAACACGTCCCAAATGAAAGAACAGATCAAAACTCCAAAAATAGAACTAAGGAATCAAGAGATGGCCAACCTATCAGATGCAGAGTTCAAAACACTGGTAATCAGGACGCTCACAGAAATGGTTGAGGAAGGTCACAAAATAGAGGAAGAAGTGAAGGCTATGCAAAGTGAAATAAAGGAAAATATACCAGGAATCAACAGTGAAGAGAAGGAAACAAGTACTCAAATCAAAGATTTGCACCAGAAGGAAGAAATAAACATCCAACCAGAACAGAATGAAGAAACAAGAATTCAAAAAAATGAGTAGAAGTTTAGGAATCTCCGGGTCAACTTTAAATGTTCCAACATCTGAATCATAGGAGTGCCAGAAGTAGAAGAGGAAGAGCAAGAAGTTGAAAACTTATTTGAAAAAATAATGAAGGGGAACTTCCCTAATCTGGCAAAGGAATAGATTTCCAGGAAGTCCAGGAAGCTCAGAGAGTCCCAAAGAAGTTGGCCCCAAGGAAGCACACACCAGGCACATCATAATTACATTACCAAAGATTAAAGATAAGGAGAGGTTCTTTTTAAAAATAAATTTTAAAATTTATTTATTGTTAGAGAGAGGGGAAGGGAGGGAGAAAGAGAGGGAGAGATATGTGTGGTTGCCTCTCGCACACCCCCAACTGGGGACCTAGCCCGTAACCCAGGCATGTGCCCTGACTGGGAATCGAACCAGTGACTCTTTGGTTCGCAGGCTGGCACTCAATCCACTGAGCCACACTAGCCAGGGCAGGAGAGAATCTTAAAAGCAGCAACAGAAAAGGAGAGTGTTACCTACAAAGGAGTTCCCAGAAGACTACCAGCTGATTTTTCAAAATAAACCTTGCAGGCAAGAAGGGGCTGGAAAGAAGTATTCGAAGTCATGAAAGGCAAGGGCCTACATCCAAGATTACTCCCTCCAGCAAAACTTTCATTTAGAATGGAAGGGCAGATAAAGTGCTTCCCAGATGAGGTAAAGTTAAAGGAGTTCATCATCACCAAGCCCTTATTATATGACATGTTAAAGGGACTTATCTAAGAAAAAGAAGATCAAAACTATGAACAGTAAAATAACAACAAACTATTGACTACTGAACCTAAAATAAACAAAAACAAACTAAGCAAACAACTAGACCATGAACAGAATCACGGAAATGGAGATCACATAGAGGGTTATCAGCTGGGAGATGGGGCAGAATGGGAGAAAAGGCACAGGGAATAAGAAGCACAAATGGCCCTGTAGAAAATAGGAAATGGAGAGGCAAGAGAACATATGTACGACCCCTTCATGGACATGAACTAAGGATGGGAAATGTTGGTGGGATGTGGGGTGCAGGGCAGAGGGGAATAAATGAGAGAAAAAAATGGGACAACTGTAATAGCATAATCAATAAAATATACTTAAAAGATAAAGAGAGAACATTACAAGCAGCGTAGAAAAGCAGAGTCACCTACAAAGGAGTTCCTGTAAGATTATCAGCTGATTTCTCAAAAGAAACTTTGCAGGCAAGAGGGGGCTGGAAAGCAGTATTTAAAATGATGAAAAGCAAGGACCTACAGCCTAGATTACTCTATCCAGCAAAGCTATCATTTAGAATTGAAAGGCAGATAAAGTGCTTCCCAGACAAGGTAAAGCTAAAAGAATTCATCATCACCAAGCTATTATTACATGAAATGTTAAAGGGACTTAACTAAGAAAAAAGATGATCAAAACTATGAACATTAAAATGACAACAAACTCACAACTATCAACAAATTAACCTAAAATACAAAAACAAAAACAAACTAAGCAAACAACCAGGACAGGAACAGAATCATAGGTATGGGGATTATTTGGAGGGTTATCAGCTGGGAGGGGGAAGGGGAGAAAGGAGGAAATGGTGCAGGGATCAAGAAGCCTAATTGGTGCTTGGAATTGGTTTATTGGAACAAAATAAACAGGTGGATGTTAAGAATAGTATAGGAAATGGAGAAGCCAAAGAACTTATACACATGATCTATGGACATGAACTATGGGGGGGGGGGCGGTGTTTTGAGGGAAGTGGGTTACTGGGTGGATGGGGGCAAAGGGAAAATAATTGGTACAATTAACAGCATAATCAATAAAATATACTTAAATAGAATAGAAAAAATTAAAAAATGAAATACATGGCATAGTATCATACACAAAAGATAGTATCATGTAGCCAATGAAAATTATTTATTTTAGTTACCAGTTTAGAAGTTATCCTAAAAATAGTGCTTCACTAAAGAGTGTATTACAGAAGAGTATGTATAATATGGTTCTATTGAAATAAAATTGCCTATCATCTATTTATCTATCTATTTATCTATCTACCTACCTACCCTTACATACCTAAGCAGAGAAACTATCTAGAGAGAAAGTTACCAAAACAAATCACTAATGGTTATCCCTGGACAGTGTGATTTCAGTTGAATTTTTACTAATTAAAATATTTTCTCTTTGATTTATTAAAATAAGTATAAATCATTTTTCCAAAAGCAATAAACTTTCTGTAAATTAGTAAAAACAAAGGAAATAAAAATCTTATAAAGACAATTTTAAACCATGGGACAAGGTGATGCTAAGTGAAATTAGCAGATGATAATAGCATTACAATCAGAATCTATTAAAATTAAAAATTATTAGAACTATAGACAAGGTAGAAATAAAGAAAAAATGAAAATAATTTATGTGTTAGTGTAGGTAGATTATAGTATTTTTCTTTTCCACTTGTGTTATAGTGTTACTGTTATAGTGTTACATGTTTTATTGTCAAAAATACATATTGTTATAGTGTTACATGTTTTTATTGTTTTATTGTCAAAAATACATATATAACTGTATATTTTATAAGTTCTTACTCATATTATGCTAAAATCTACTCCTCTATTAAGTTTCACTACTTGATAATAGTTTGCCCTCTGAGGCCACAAAGACAAATGTCTAATTTTCCTTCAAAATGACAGGTCTTTAAATATTTAAATACTTGTTCCCTCTAGGTCTTCTCTTTTTCAAATTCCTATAGGCTTCATAAGATTGGACACTATGTCTTACTCATCTTTCTCTTGCCAGCAGCTCTGAAATAATGTCTTAAATATAGCAGGCAATCAATAATATCAGGCATTTGTGTAAGTGAATGTTGAAATCCCCTTATTATTTTGGTCACCCTTTCCAAGATACGTTTTCATTTGTTAACAAGCTTCTTAAAATAGGACTTTCAGTTTCTTCTCAATTTCTTGTATTCCTTGTCTCCAGTGACCTTGTAAAATCTACTCCAATCATTCACTCCACCCCCATGCCTATAAACGGTCCTGAAAAACAGTTCTATGTGATAAATTCAAACTGTCCCCATTATTCTAGCCCACTTGTTAATTTATACCCACTATTTCTTTACTATCTCATCAGTTCCTTTCTGTCAACTGAGTGCTCCACTTTCACTATATCCACAATATCCTTCTTGTCTTCACATCCATCCTCGCCATGTTTTCATCGCTGAGTCCATACATTAGCTTTGTGATTACCACTGCAGCATAATTTCCCTTGTCCCAAGGTCCATGCATCAAAAGCTCATGAAAAAACATCTTTGATGGCTCCAACTATAAGCCTTTTCCAAGCCTGTACCTACGCTGCTGGGTGCTGCTGGGGAAATCATACCTTAGGAAGACTGGCTCCTTTACAAACCTACAATTACTGATCTCAAATAGTTACTCAGTGCTGCTACCAATTCTAACACCAGTGGTGTTATCTCATGCTCCCATTAGGCAAAATTTCAAACCATGTCAACATTCATCAAGTTTTTTATTTTTTTAAATATTCATCAACTTTTAATCCTCCACTTTTCCATTTCTCTAAACACATGTCTCTCTTTTCCATTTCAAAACCAAAACAAATCATTATATGCAAACTCCCTCAACTTCCCACCACCTCAGAAACTATGATATATTTTTAACAATACCATGTATCCATAAAAAGGAGGAAATTATTTATGTATGTAAAAAAAAGAACAAATAAGGGAGGCACAAACATTTATGTTTATAATATACTGCCATTTACATAAAAGATATAAATATGCTGAAAATGCACATAATTTCTGTGGAAAGATTAAAAACTACATACAGAAAATAAAAAACTACATTGATACAGAGTCTGGCACAAATAATGCCCCTTTTATTACAAAATCTTTTATTACAAAACCATAAGCAGGTAATTCTGTAACATAACAATATCACACCATATGACATTTTAGGTGAAATGTTCAAATTGCTGTCCATCTCGTGTGAGACATTCATGTACCCTCCCAACCACACTCAAGCAAGCCTTACTTCTGGTGGACCCTATATTTGCCTAAAAGAAGGGAAAGTGAGGCAAAAGGGAGGTTTTTCAAAATATATACTCAGAACTATCAGTTTAGAATTTCTAACCATGTGAAAATATTGTCAAAAAAAAAAAGAAAACTAGTGAATAAAATCATGCACATCCCTTTCTTGCTTTAAAATCCCACAATCATGGGCTGGGTGGGAGGTAAATAGGGAGTTATTATTTATCAGACACAGAGTTTCAGTTTAGGAAGATGAGAGAGTTCTGGAGAAAGATGGTGGTGATGGTTGATGGTTGCACAACAATGTAAATATACATAATGTCACTGAACTCTACACCTAAAAATTGCTAAAATGGTAAATTTTCTTATGTGTACTTTATTGCAATAAATAACCCCTCAATGCTGATAACTAAAACACAAAACAAAACACTCTTATTGCTATTATGATAAAGAACAAGACTTTGACCAAGACTCCATTAGCTTAAGAATATTCAGCTGAACTAAACTTCTTTTAGCTTCTCAAAGGCGTAGCAGTCCCTTACTTTAGGTCTTAGCATCTAGATTTCTCTTCCTGGAATGCAGACAAATAACTATCATTTACAGGAAGCTTGCTTCTGTCCTCTGATACTTGATTAGTTCACTCGGCTAAACTCTGCCATAGCATCCTTTACTTCCCTTTTATGACACTCATCACAAATGTAACTATCTAGTTAGCTGAATTAAAAACTCACTGAAGGCTGGGACGACGTGAGTCTTATTCCCTAACACATATTCGATGCCTACCTAGCACATGGCATGGCATATAACAGGTACCCTATAAATATTTTTTTGAATGAATGGATTAATTCAAAATTAAAGCATACTCCAGATGTGCTCTAATCAATGAGTGGAGTAACACCAACCCTTCCTCTGGATGTTTCTTTGATTAATGTGTGCTAATATTACTTTAAACTATTTTTATCAGTTAAGACAGAGAATGGACTTCTATGTAGTGTAGGGAAATCTTTTTGAACTGAACTTCTGATAATAGGTAGTGTTTTCTCAAATCTTTTCTACACAAAGCAGACTTTCTAAGCCTAAGTGCAGTATTTATCCTATTAATTTTTATCTAATTCTCTTTCAAACTCATCTCTGCTATATAGTAGATTAACTATTTCTCTCAGATTTAAGCCATTTGAAAATGGAATAGACCTGATCTCTATTTAGCCATGGATGAGAATTAAATGCAACAGTGCTGGGGACAAAGTACCATACAATTTCACAAGAGACATTTCTTGCAGCTGACAATGACCTACTAATTAACATTTTTGGGGGGAAGGTTATAAATATATTTAATACGTATTACTACCCAGAATTTTCCTTTGCATAAAAATTTAAAACAACTATTTCTCCTATGAGGTTGAACCAGCACAAAGTAACAGTGATGAAGAACGACTAGAAAATTTGATATATTACTATAAAGATATTCTGGGATACTCGTAACCTTTAAGCATGACATCAGGGAGGGCAAGTATGTCTTTTCACAGCTTCTGAAGGTGGCTGTTGAAACAGGATGCTTGGCTGAATTATCTGTGCGATCTCTTTTTCTATGTAAAAGGACATTTATTAAAGTTAAGGACATTCCCTAAGTGTTTCTTACTTTCTTACTGAAAAAAAAGTAAGAGGAGGTCAGATACAGGGCCAGCCATTTAAGCTCGCCAGGTACCTACAAAATGACAGAGGGGAGCTGAGTGATCTGCACAGGCTTTCCTAGCTCTGCAGTGCTAAGGGTTGACAAGTGAATGTGCTGCCCTCTCCAAGTCATTTTCGTATTTATATCTTCCTCTAAATATAACCTAGTACAGTGAATAATGTAAGGGATTTTTGGATATGGGATGCTTTGACCAAGTAATGCTCTCTCTGTGCCTCTCAACTCAAAGGTGGTCACCAATACCCAGACTTCTCGTCTCCAAACCACATTCACATTAGTACACTTCTGTTTATCGTCACTTATGTAATAAACTTGATAAAGGCGAAGTTATATTTTTGCCCAAGCTTCACTTAACTTTATTTTGAATATGGTCATGACATTTCAAATATAAAATATGAGTCTAAAACTGAATAACTAACCATAATTTTCTTTCTGCAAAATTATAATGTGAAAATGACACCTTCATAGAATGAGAAGATTATGGAAAAAATTTAACATTCCACAGACTAACTTAGAATGCCAGGAAGTGCCTTGATCTGAACCAGAATCTATGAAATCATAGTGCTTTCAAAGTAAAGAAGTAAAGAAATAACATAAAACTTTTGAATTGGAATCTGGAAGAAAATAGCATTTAAAAAGCATGATAATTTTGAAATGGCTTTCTCTAGTAAACAGGAAATAGGACACAATCTCCCAATCATAAAGCACTTCATAAAGATACACTTTTCTTTGAAATAGTGTTTGTGTTAATAAGCAAGAAAGGAACAGCCATACACTTCTGCTGTCCTATGAAAACTTTTAATCCAGTTAATATGTTTCTCTTATGTAGGCAAACTTCGGCATTTAGTCCTCAGGAATGTGACTAAGAGCTTGCCAACAATATCTAGAATATTGCCTGTTTGGCATTATATCTTAAAATGAATTATTATTTATGTAGAGAAAGACTGAATATTTAATAGAAACTTTGGGCTAGGACACCTTAATGAATTCTTTTTTGTTTTGAACATTTTTTGGCCAATCTTCTTAGGTCTTCCAAAAGAATAATATCACTGGCAAATATTGATAATTTTGCCTTTTACTTTCCAATATTTACCTCATTTTACTTTTGAGTAACTGAACTGATTAGTGTCTCCGGAATAAAGGTAAACTATGGTGACGGGGAACATCCTGGCCTTCATTTTACTGTTTCATGTGATGGTGGCTTTGGACTTAAAGCCCACAAACACACACAAACATATATATTGTATATCTGTGTATATAGTTATAATCACACACATATATACATGTTAAATTTATTAAAGATTATACATAATCAAGGATGGATGCTAAATTCTATCAAATGTTTCTCAGCATATATGGAGATGATAAAGATTTTCCTTGTGGTATTAACATGGCTAATTATATTAATATATTACCTAATATTAAGCTATGCTTGCATTCCTCATAAGAATTCCATTTGTATATGGTTAATATATTAGGCCTTTTAATCAGTTTCTAGATTATACTAATACTGAAAATTTCTACATTTATAGTTTCAACTAGAAATGGTCCTTGTTTAGATTTCTACATTTACAGACTTAACTAGAAAAGGTCCTTGTTTAGATTTCTACATTTATAGTTGTTTTTTTTTAAAGATTTTATTTTTTTGTTTTTAGAGAGAGGGGAAGGGAAAAGAGAGGGAGAGATACATTGATGTGCAAGAGATACACAGATGGGTTGCCTCTCGTGCACCCCAAACTGAGGATCTGGCCGGCTATCTAGGCATGCGCCCTGACTGGTAATTGAAGAGGTGACCTTTCATTTCACAGGCTGACACTCAATCGACTGAGCTACACCAGCCAGGGCTACATTTATAGTCTTAAGTAGAAAAGGTCCTTGTGTTTTAGGGTTTTTTTGGTTGTACTATCTTGTCTGAGCATTTACCTCAGAAAGTTGATTTCTATATTATATAAAGATTTCCATTATATCAATAAGAAAAAAAGCTGATAAATTTAGTAGAATGAAGGGCAAAGAACATGAACAATTAACCAAAAAAAGCACAAATGACTTACATGTATGAAAAATGTTTGAGTGCATTTAATAACACAAGAAAACAAATGTGTATTAAAACTACTATCAGATCACATTAACAAGAATAAAATAATTTGTGTTAGAATATGTTGGCAAAGTGTGGGGAAAGAGACAATCTTACTGCTGGTGGGAATATCAATTTATATAACTTCTGTGTAGAATAATTTGTAAAAATCTATAAAATATAAAAATGCACATTCTACTTCTATAAATTTATCTTACAGATTTATTCCTGTATGTGATATGAAATATTAAAATAGCTAATAATTATTGAGTGCTCACTGTTTGCCAGTCACTGTTTAAGGCCTTTATAAATATTAGCTCATGTCAGTCTCATACTCGGTCTCAGAGGCAGAAATAATTATTCTCTGTTTTTAGAGCGGAAGAAACTAAGTATAGGGAGGTAAAGTTACTTTCCTAATATGAGACATCTGGTAAATACTGGATGTGAAAATAAAACACAGGTGGTATACATCTTGTCTTGCATGTTCTTTGCCACTATACTACCCTTCACTATGTGCAAAGATATTTATTGCTGCATTGTATGCAACAGTTAGATACCACAAACAAATGCCTATTAGCAATAGGCTAGATAAACAAATTATGGTGTGTCCAAACAGTGGATCAGATGCAGTATTTAAAAGGAATGCCAACTTCTGGTCAAGATGGTGATGTAGGTAAACGTGGTACTCTCATCCTCCCACAACCATATCAAAATTACAACTAAACTACAGAACAAATATCATTTGAAACAACCTGGAACCTAGTGGAATGGAAGTCCCACAGCTAGGGATTTAAAGAAAGGGCTGCTTAGAGACTGGTAGGAGGGGTGGAGATGCAGAGCAGGCTGGGCCCATACCCATATGCAGCAGATAAAAATTGGGTGTGATATCATAGCTGCAGAGGTCCACTCTGAAGAGCAAGGGGTCCCAGCCCCACACCAGGCCCTCCCAGCCCAGGGTTACAGTGCCAGGAAGGGAAGTCCCTATAACCTCTGGGTGTAAAACCCAGTGTGGATTGTGGGTGAGTGAGACAGACAGCTTCTAAAGTCCCAGGCAGTTCCTCTTAAAGGGCGTGTGCATGGACATACTCTGAGTCACTCCCTTTGAGCTCCACAGCAGCTTGAAAGGTATCAGGTACCTACTGGAATGAACAGAATTGTCTGGTATCAGGGCGACAGGTTGAGAAGGAAGCTTTCTACCACAGAAAAGTGCTAGCAGAAGTTATTGTTCCTTTTATGAGCTCTCCTTCAACAAAGCCAGCAGGCAGGCTGCATCAGCCTGGCTCACACCCATCGCCACCCCTGGGGGATTCCTTGAGACCTCGTTTCACCCATTTTGCAGGCCTACCCAGGCTGTTTCCAGTGGCTATCCCATATAAATGTCCTGTCTTGGCTCATGCTTCAGACTTTTGTAAAATCTCTTAAACAAGCAGCATCTGGCTTCAGTGTACCCTGTATCTCCCACTAAGCAGCCCCAGGCCTGGCACTAGCAGCAGCTGGCCTTGGTTCACAGCTTGGCCTCTCCTGGGCACCACCAAGCCCAGCACAAATAACAGCCATCTGAAGATCACTTTGTAGCTCATATTAGGTGGCCCCAAGCAGAACATAGGCAGTGGCTGACCTTGGCCTATAGTTCCTGTAAGGTTCCAGAGATATTGCACCTGGTGAATAGCTTCATTCCACAACAAAGTACTAACCAACCCAACCACCTCCACAAGTGACACACTCAGGGGCAGAATCAGTGAACCACAGCCCTCCACACCTGACCCTCCACAATGGTTGGTGGTTCTAGCCAGTCCTTACAGCTGTTCCGCCTGGGAATAAATCCCTCCCTTTGAGGTGCCAACAGCAATCAAGGCTTAACTACAACAGGAGGGTGTACACAGCCCACAATTGGGTGGCAGGTTGTACCCGGGGTGCCTAGGTGGGTGAATAGGGAGGCCATGCCACTGGGACCTACAGGACACCAACTATATGACATCACTCTACAAAGCCTGGGAGACATAGCAGCTTTAATTACATAGAAACCAACACAGGGAGACAGCCAAAATGAGGAGACAAAGAAACACGTCCCAAAGAAAGAACAGAACAAAATCAAGAAAAAGAACCAAACAAAATGGAGACAAACAATCTACTAGATACAGAATTCAAAACACTGCTTATCAGAATGCTCAATGAACTTAGGGAGAACTTCAACATCATAAAAAAGGACATGGAAACCATAAAAAGAGAACCAGTCAGAAATGAAGGATACACTAACTGAAATGAAGAATAATTTACTGGGAATCAACAGTAAAGTAGATGAAGCCAAGAATCAAATCAACAATATGGAATAAAAGAAGCAACAAAACAAAAAACAAAACAAAACAAAAACCCCTTCACCCAATCAGAACAGTAAAAAGAAAAAAGAATCCAAAAAAAAAGAAGATAGTGTAAAGAGCCTCTGGGGCAGCTTCAGACACAGCAACATTTGTATCACGGGAATGCTGGGAGAAGAAAAGAGAGAATAAGAAATTGAAACCTATTTGAAAATATAATTACAAAAAACTTCCCTAACCTAGTGAAGGAAATAGATATAGAAGTCCAGGAAGCACAGAGAGTCCCAAACAAGAAGAACCCAAAGAGGTCCACACCATGACACATCACAATTAAAATATAAAAGGTTAAAACCAAAGAGAGAATCTTAAAATCAGCAGGAGAACAGCAGTTAGTTACCTACAATGGAGTTCCCATGAGACTGTCAGCTGATTTCTCAACAGAAACTTTGCAGGCCAACAGGGATTGGCAAGAAATACTAAAGTAATGAAAAGCAAGGACCTACAGCCAACGTTATGCTACCCAGCAAAGCTAGCATTTAAGGACAGATAAAGAGCTTCCCAGACAAGAGAAAGCTAAAGGAGTGATGACACCACCAAACTCGTGTTACATGAAATGTTAAAGGGTCTTCTTTACGAAGAACAAAAATATGAACAATAAAATGGCCATAAATACATATCTATCAATGATTGAATCTAAGAAAACAAAATAAAGGGATAAGCAGAACAGAAACAGAATCATAGATAGAGAGAACTTTTTGATGGTTGCCAGATGTGAGGGGGGATGGATGAAAAAGGTAAAGGGATTAAGAAGTACAAACTGGTTGTTATAGAATGGTCATGGTGATGTAAAGTACATCATAGGAAGTGTAGCCAATAATCTAATAACTATGTATGGTGTCAGGTGGGTACAACATTTATCAGGATGTTCATTCAGTAAGCTATATAATGTGTAATCACTGGGGCATACACATGAAATTAATATAATGTTCCACATTATCTGTAACTGAAAAATTAAAAATGATTTAAACAAGGAAAAAATATCAAAAATTTTAAAATTAAAAAAAATAAAAAATAAATTTAAAATTTTTTAAAAATTTAAAAATTTAAAAACAACTCTTTCAGTTACTGATTGGAAGGATCTCCAATACAAATTTGGTGAACACAGCTGACTGCAGAATAGTGTATACATTACACTACCAAATATGTAGAAATAAAAACTAAGTATTATTATACATATATAAATCTATGTGATTTTTCATGCATGGAGTATCTATAGGAAATACACAAGAAACTGCCAGCAAAAAGGAAATGGTTGTCTGTCACTTTTCTACAATGTGTATGCTCATCTATTAAATAAAAATGAATCATTTCAAAAATAAAATAAATGGAAGGTAAAAAATAAAAAGAAAAACTGCCATTATCTATTTATTTAATACATTGGTCATCACATAAAAATTTACTTGAAAAAATTAATCCAGAGCCACCACAAATTTGCAAAATGCCAGAACAAGGAATTACTAATAAAACTTAATGTTCACAGTACATGTGAGGATTAAAGCTTATAGAAAAAAGTTTGTCATACCTGACATGTGCGTTACAGTATCTTTTGGCATAGTCAGTCCATGTTCCAAATTTTTGTGGAAAGAGAGCTTCAATCTGCATAAAAAGCTGAAACAATACAAGTGTTTTCAATGTGTTGTAACAGTCTTACTAAATTATTATTACAATGATAAATCCAGTTTAAAAAAATAGTAAAAAGTGAAAAAGGAAATCTACCTCTCCTTCCTCAGGGTCCCTCCTTCCCATGCATCACCCCAATCCTGTCATCCTATTCTTTAGGGATAATTGCCATCCTTTTCTTAAATACACATTTATGGATTTTCTATGCCTAGATAAGTTTACGTATATATTCTCTTTTATTCATATAAATAGGATCATGTTATACAATTAGAATTTGTCTCAAACATGTCTTAGACATCATTAAAGTACATATACATTTATTTTTACTCAGTTTTAAAAGTGATATAAGTAATGTATTACAATAATAAAGCACTATTTAAAGGCTACACAGCAACTCATTGTGTAGATAAAATGTAAAATTCTTAAACAGTCTCTTATTAATGGGTATATAGGCTGTTTCTAGCTTTTATGTGATTACAAAAATTAATAACTTAATGTAGGTCTATATGTGTATGTATATATGTTAATACATGTAGGTATAGTTATATATACTACATATACATCTATCTATCATCTGTCCATCCATCTGCATTTCTACTAGATAAGTTTGTAGGGTAAATTTTTAAAATTGAGCCCAGGCTGGTGTGGCTCAGTGTATTGAGCGCTGGGCTGCAAATCAAAGGGTTGCTGGTTCAATTCCCAGTTAGGGCACATGCCTGGGTTGTGGGCCAGGTCCCCAGTAGGGGGCATGCAAGAGGCAACCACACATTGATGTCTCTTCCTCTCTTTCTCCTTCTCTTTCCCTCTAAAAATAAATAAAATCATTAAACAAATAAAATAAAATAAAATAAAATTGAAATAGGTGGGTTTAAGGTAAATGCTTCGATAGACAGGACTTCCCCAGGTTACAGTGACCCTTACAGACTCATAAGAGTTTCACCCATTATTTCTTCTTCCCAATGCTTTAAGTACTCCTTACCCCACCTGCCTTTCAGAGTAGTAAAAGCTAAGTGGGGCATCTAATGCCTTATTCCTGCATTCTAAGCAGATAAAACCATTTGGTCTGCCCAGAATTTTCTACCTTCCCAAATGTGGATCTTAAAGTGAAAGAGAAACAGAGATTATGTAATACAGTATAAAATATATAAAGATATATCTTAATAAAAGACAAAAAATTGATTCAACTCCAATCCTAAGGAGCTTATGACGCAGGGAGAATGAAGATTAAGGCCATAGAACAACCAGAAGAACACAAATGTTATTTACAAATTTGTATCAGATATGAAAACCTTATAATAAAGGTAAAAACTTTTTTTAAAGCAGGTACTCACAAGTATGGCTAAGGTTCACATGTAAATAGATAAAAAGTCATAGTAAAATATATATTTAATCATTAAGAGCCATCTAGAAATTCCCAAAGTACTCTTCGGGTATTTGAGGCATCTAATTTAAAATTTCACAACAGATGTTTTATTCAATGTTCTGTTTGGTTTTTTTTTAAAGCCCAAAATACAGGGATTTTAATACCTCTTCAGGCCTTCCCAAAGCTGGAGTTCCTGTAAGAAGAATGGCTCGTTTGGCTTTCTGTACTATTGGCAATAAAATCTTGCTGCGACTTGCATTTCTGGACTTCATGTAGTGTGATTCATCCACTATCACTACGTTGAAGTTCTGGTTATTCAGTGTGTCTATCAAAGCCTTTGCATCTGTCGTTAAGAGACCATAGCCCAGAACTGTCACTTTGCTGGTCGATATTCTCCTAGAAAAGAAAATTCATGTAATTTAAAAAATATTTCAGTAATCATTTTATCATAAACAATAAAACTTTTTGGTACGAAATACAAAGAAAAGAAGAGGAAAAATAAGAGGAGATAGTACCACTAATGAAACCCAATTTCTCTTAAGACTTTATAGTCTTCAAATATAATAAACAAGGATCCAAAATTTAAAATTTGGTTTATTAGATCCAATTTTTTTATAAATGGTTTTTGGAAGATTTTGACATCCAGCAAGCCATATTTTAGTAGGATAAGAACATTATTTTCTGAGAATATTTGCTTCCATGCACCTATGATCATGAATAAAGTGGATACTCAAATATTCATTGACTATTCCATGAAGCCTTCCCACAAACAGGATAGCAGAGTTTTTAAAGCCAGGTGCTACTGGGATTTTGAGCAGGACAATACTTACTATTGCAGGGCTGTCCAGTACCCCCCAGGGCAATTCACAGTCCTGGCCCCTCCCATTCATGGACAGTAGAGTCCCTGTCACAATGGCAACAAAAATGCCCCTGGCCCCTGGATGCTGACGTGTGGGGAAAAGACGGAGTACCACCTCATGCAGAGAAACATTTGGCTAAAGTGACCCTGATCTTTTGAACTATCTCTGTAATTCATACATCTATACTATTCTTTATCATACTGTATTTCAATTATTAATTTACATATTTATTTTCATTACTATAGCATAATATCGGTGAGGGCAGGAGATGTGTCTTATTCATTTTTGTATGTACAGTGCTATGATCCCAATCAGTAAGTAGAATTACATAATTAGACAAGTAAATGCCTTAAAAATAAACCATGTCACTTTGCATTTTCTATATCACTAGTGAAAATAAAGGACAGAGTCAGTCTTCTGCAGTTCTCTACCCTTCAATAAAAACCGAAGGGCTCCTAAACAGCCAGTACTGACACAGCAATCATGTTTTTTGTTGTTGTTTTTCTTCATAACGACAAATGCATTTTAAGCCCTGGATATATCTACTTAATATAGAGACTTTTTTGGTATATACAAATGTTTGGCGCTTTTGTTCCCCAAAAGATTAAAAAGTTGTTCTTACCCAACATCAGTTTTATTCTGAATAACGCTGATTTCGTCTGGACCTAACTCTGGGATCCATTTCTCTATTTCTTCTGTCCAAGGGTACCTCAGAGATGAAGGGACCACTATTAAAAGAGGCCATTCCTCCTTATAGTAGTAAGCAATGGCAATTGCTTGGATTGTCTTTCCTAGACCCATCTAAAATAAAAATAAATAAGTAGGTAGATAAATATAAAGGCTAAAATATTTTTAAAGAAAATATCAAGTATTTTATTTAACAGTATTATTATTCAGATAATTTTCCAATGTAAAGTCAATTGAATTACACAGTTAATGTTCAAGATATGATGACCCTTAAAATTCATTGGAAAAATTATATTATTTTCAAACCATTTTTCATTGAACTTAAAGACAAAATGACCACTACTTTAAAATATTAACTATACTGGTTTCAAGCAACTTAATTTTATAAAAATTTATTTTACTGTTCATAATTTCTCCTCTTACAGAACAGAAGAGCAAATGCTTTACCTTTACACTACAAAATCATGTTATTTTAAAGGCAGAATAAGCTCTAAATCATGAACATTTTAGAGGAAAAGTAAGCACATGGTGGTTAAATTATCTGTTCAACTTAACACTTAACTGGTTGCAAAACTGGTATGATGTCTGAGGCCCAGGTGTCTGGTGTTCTTCCACCTGATCATTTCACACTTATGCTGTACTGCCCTATCTCTAGGTGGGACCCATTTAAAAAGTAGTTACCGCATGAATCTTTATAAAGGTCTCATCCTGTGCATGTGTTCAGGACATGGCCAAGTACTTGAGGGTAATGTGTACGTAGAGATTTTTGGTCTTCCCCTCAACTTCCTTCCTTCCTGAGATTTTTCTCTTCATGTCCCAATGGCACAATACATAGTTTGGGAGCTTGACAGAGAGGCAGTCTCTCATAGAAACAGATATAAGCAGCCTATTTCAACTATGTGGCTAACAGCTTTAAGAATTTAAGGAATTGGACATTCACTGAAGCATCTAGGCAGCTGAGTAAGAACAGAAAGCCAATTTTGCAAGCTATGAATGTACTAATTTATTAGGTTGGGAAAATTCTAAACTATTCCTAGTTATCTTATCACACTTTCCTAATATAAAAATTATGATCGCCTTTTTCTTACTATTCCCAGTTATCACACTTTCCTAGTAACATAAAAATTATGATTACCTTTAAGAACTAAACTAGTAAAATATTAAGTATCAACTAAAAAAAAAAAAGACAACATCTTAAATGGAAAGAATAATTCCCAAACCAAGAAGACTTGAGTTTAACTAATGGAAGGCTTAATCTACCTAAGGAGATAACATGTTGAATACATGAATAAACAACTGGGGGGAGAGAAGATGGCGGCAAGATAGGTGGGAGTGGAGCCCACTTCCTCCAGCAAACCGGTGAAACACCTACTCAATCTACTGAGGAACGAAGTGAACAGCCAACAGTACCCCAGTGTTTATGAAGATAGGAGACCAAAAAGTACAGAGGACACTGAAATAACAGACGGTAAGGGGATTACTTCAGGACAAAAAGGTCCCTGGGACCAGCGCAGGGACCAGGGCAACTGCAGCCCCAGGCCCACGCCTGCGGGGCCTGCTGCAAGACTCCTGGGAGAGAGCCAGGTTAACAGCTCCCTCCCCTGACAAACAAGGCTTGAGAAACACCACGAGAGATCTGGTTGCCTGAAGTCGCAGGGAGGGGAATAAGGACGAAGTGGTAAACTCACAGAGACCGTGGGTGATGGCTGGGGAGAGTTGAGAGTTGGGCCGTGTGGGACCCTGACCCAGACAGTCCCCCATCTAGCTGGGGAGGTGGGCTGTGTGAGAGGACAGGCCCTTCCTTGTAAGGAGGGAGCAGCAGGATTGAGCAGGAGGATTTTCCCAAAAAGAAAAAGACGGAGCACTTACAGCACAAGATCAGTAAGATTGGGAGATCAAGGAGACTGTACCACTGAATCTCACAGGTATTCTATCACAGAAGTTTACACCAAAACCCTGGGGGTCAAAACAGAGCAACTTAAGAAGCAGAGGCTAACAGGAAGAGTCTCACAAACAATGGGAAGACAAAAAAAACAATCCCCAAATGAAAGGAAAGAGGGAAGACTCAGAAACAATGCTAAATGAATGAGAGGCGAGTCAACTATCAGATAATGAGTTCAAAGAACTGGTTATAAGGAAGCTTAATGAGCTCACATAGAATTACCAAAAACTACAGGGAAACTACAATGAACTCACTGCAAATTATATCAACATGAAAAAGGAAATAGAAACCATCAACAAGTGCGAAGAGGAAATGAAGAATACAATTTCTGAACTGAAGAACACAGTAGAAGGAATCAAAAGCAGGCTCGATGAAGCAGAGGATCAGATCAGCAAACTGGATAACAAGGTAGAAAAAAACACCCATAATGAGCAAGAAAAGGAAAAGAGGCTCAGAAAGAGTGAAGAGGGGTTAAGGGAAATGCAGGACAACATGAAACGCAATAATATCTGTGTAACAGGAATACCAGAAGGAGAAGAGGAAGAACAAGGGATAGAAAACCTGTTTGAAAAACTAAAGACGGAAAATTTCCCTAATTTGATGAGAGAAAAAGTCACACAAATCCAGGAATAACGGAGAGTCCCAATCAAGAGGTACCCAAAGAGGCCCACTGCAAAACACATCATAATTAAAATGGCAAAATTCCAAGACAAAGAAAATATCTTAAAGGCAGCAAGGGAGAAACAGGAACTAACATACAAGGGGGCCCCAATAAAGTTATGACTTCTCAATAGAAATGCACCAACCCAGAAGAGAATGACAAAAAATATTGCAAGTAATGAGAACCAGAGGACTGCAACCAAGACTACTTTACCCAGCACGGCTCTCAATCAAGCTAGAAGGCCAAATAAGGAGTTTCCCAGACAAAAGAAGTCTAAAAGAATGTACCTCCACCAAACCAGCTCTGCAAGACATGCTAAAGGGGCTGCTATAAGGAAAGGAAGGAAAGGAGAGAGAAAAGAACACAGGTACAAAAAAATCGGCAATGAATAAGAACCTACCAATAATAACCTTAAATGTAAATGGATTAAGTGCTCCAATCGAAAGACATAGAATAGCTGAATGGATAAGAAAGCATGACCCACACATATGCTGCCTACAAGAGACACACCTCCGAACAAAAGACCTACACAGACCGAAAGTGAAGGGCTGGAAACAAATATTCCAAGCAAATGGACTGGAAAAAAAAAGCAGGGGTAGCAATACTCATATCAGATAAAACAGTTCAAAAAAAGGGCCATAAAGAGAGACCCAGAAGGGCACTTCATAATACTCAAAGGAAGACTCCACCAAGGGGACGTGAACATTGTAAAAATATATGCTCCCAACATAGGAGCACCCAAAAACATAAAGAAAATCTTGGAGGACTTCAAAAAAGATATTGATAGCAACACAATTATAGTAGGGGATTTTAACACCCCACTGTCAAAGATGGACAGATCTTCCAAACAAAATATCAACAAAGATATTGTGGCGTTGAACAATGCCCTAGATGAAATCAACTTAACTGATATATATAGAGCCTTTCATCCCAAAGAAGCAAAATACACATTCTTTTCAAATGATATGACACAAGGCAAGCCTCAAGAAGTTCAAGGAAATTGAAATCATATCAAGCATTTTCTCTGACCATAAGGGACTGAAAGTAGAAACAAACCTCAAGGAAAAAACCCCAAAACACTCAAAACATGGAGATTGAATACCATGCTATTAAACAATGAATGGGTCAAGAATGATATTAGGGAAGAAATCCAAAAGTTTCTGGAAACAAACGAAAATGAACTCACAACAATCCAAAACTTATGGGACACAGCAAAGGCAGTCCTGAGAGGGAAGTTCATAGCAATACAGGCCTACCTAAAAAGAATAGAAACATCTCAAATAAACAACCTAACCCTACACCTACAAGAACTCGAGAAACAACAACAAAGACAGCCCAGAGCAAGTAGAAGGAAGGAAATAACCAAGATCAGAGCAGAATTAAATGACATAGAGACTAACAGCACAATTGTAAGGATCAATGAATCCAGGAGCTGTTTTTTTTAAAAGATAAACAAAATTGACAAGCCCTTAAGCAGGCTCATCAAGAAAAAAAATGCAGACAATTGTAACTGAATAAAAATAAATTAATTAATTAAAAGAAAAAAAAGAAAAAACGAGAGAAGACCGAAATAAACACAATCAGAAACAAAAGAGGAGCGACTACAACTGATACCACCAAAATACACAGGATTCTAAGAAATTACTACGAAGGACTATACGCCAAGAAGTGTGAAAACCTAGATAAAATGGACAAATTTCTAGAAAAATATAACCTTCCAAAACTCAGTGAAGAAGCAGAAAGCCTGAACAGACCAGTAACACCTGAATGAAATTGAAACAGTAATTAAAAAGCCTCTGACACACAAAAGCCCTGGACCAGAAGGTTTCACAGGAGAATTCTACAGAGCGTTTAAGGGACAGCTAACCCCCATCCTCCACAGATTATTTCAAAATATTGAAGAAGATGGAAGACTCCCAAAGTCATTTTATGAAGTCAACATCATCCAAATCCCAAAACCAAGTAAAGACATAACAAAGAAAGAAAACTTCAGGCCAATAACACTGATGAACATAGATGCTAAAATCCTCAACAAAATATTGGCAAACCACATCCAGCAATACATTAAAAAGATCATACACCATGATCAAGTGGGATTCATCCTAGGGTTGCAAGGATGGTACAATATTCGCATATCAATAAACATAATATACCACATAAACAAAAGCAAAGACAAAAATCACATGATCATATCAACAGATGTGGAAAAAGCATTTGATAAGGTACAGCACCCGTTTATGATAAAAACACTCAGCAAAGTGGGAATAGAGGAGCATTCCTCAACATAATAAAGGCCATATATGAGAGACCTACAGCCAACATCATATTCAATGGACAAAAACTTAGAGGTTTCCCACTAAGATCAGGAGCAAGACAAGGATGCCCTCTCTCACCACTCCTATTCAACACAGTATTGGAAGTCCTAGCCACAGCAATGAGACAAGAAAAAGAAATAAAAGGCATCCAAATTGGAAAAGAGGAAATGAAACTCACTGTTTGCAGATGACATGATAGTGGACATGGAAAATCCTATAGACTCCACCAAAAAACTACTCAACCTAATAAATGAATTTGGCAAAACAGCCGGATACAAAGTCAATGCTCAGAAATGAAAGGTATTCCTGTATACCAACAATGAAACTGCAGAAACAGAAATAAGGAAAAAAAATCCCATTTGATATAGCAACAAGAAAAAGAAAGTACCTAGGAATAAACCTAACCAAGGAGGTAAAAGACCTGTACTCAGAAATCTACATAACACTGAAGAAAGAAATTAAGGAAGACACAAACAAATGGAAGCATGTACCATGCTCATGGATTGGAAGAATTAACATCATCAAAATGGGCATACTAACCAAAACAATTTATAGATTCCATGCAATCCCTATTAGAATACCCATGACATACTTCACAGATATAGAACAAACATTTCAGAAATTCATATGGAACCATAAACGAACCCGAACAGCTGCAACAATTTTGAGAAAGAAGAACAAAGCTGGAGGGATCACAATACCTGATTTCAAACTGTACTACAAGGCCACTGTAATGAAAACAGCCTGGTACTGGCATAAAAACAGGTACATAGACCAATGGAACAGAACAGAGAGCCCAGAAATGAACCCAAGTCTCTACGGTCAATTAATATTGGACAAAGGAGGCAGGAGCACAAAATGGAGCAAAAATAGCCTCTTCGACAAATGGTGTTGGGTGATCTGGACAGCTACATGTAAAAAAATGAAACTTGATCACCAACTTACACCATACACAGAAATAAATTCAAGGTGGATAAAAGACTTAAATATAAGTCATAACACCATAAAAGCCTAGAGGAAACATTGGCAGGAACATCTCAGACATTTCACATAGCAACATCCTCACAGACATGTCCCCTAAAGCAAGGGGCATAAAGGAAAGAATAAACAAATGGGACCTCATCAAAATAAAAAGCTTCTGCATGGCTAAAGAAAACAGAACTAAACTAAAATAAAGAGGGAACCAACTGCATGGGAAAACATATTTGCCAATGATACCTCAGACAAGGGCCTGATCTCCAAAATATATAAAGAACTCACACGACTCCACTCCAGAAAGACAAACAACCCAATTAAAAAATGGACAAAGGACTTGAACAGACACTTCTCCAAGGAAGACATACAGAGGTCCCAGAGACATATGAAAAGATGCTCAGCATCACTAGGCATCAGAGAGATGCAAATTAAAACCACAGTGAGGTATCATCTCACACCAGTCAGAGTGGCCAACATAAACAAATCCACAAACAAATATTGGAGAGGATGCGGAGAAAAGGGAACCCTAGTGCACTGTTGGTGGGAATGCAGACTGGTGAGGCCACTGTGGAAAACAGTATGGAATTTCCTCAGAAAACTAAAAATGGAACTGCCCTTTGACTCAGCAATTCCGCTGCTGGGATTATACCCTAAGAACCCTGAAATACCAATCGAAAAGAACCTATGCACCTCAATGTTCATAGCAGCACAATTTACAATAGCCAAGTACTGAAAGCAACCTAACTGCCCATCAGCAAATGAGTGGATTAAAAAACTATGGTACATTTCTACAATGGAATTCTATGCAGCAGAGAGAAAGAAGGAGCTTATACCCTTTGCAACAGCATGGATGGAACTGGAGAGCATTATGCTAAGTGAAATAAGCCAGGCGGTGAGGGACAAATACCATATGATCTCACCTTTAACTGGAACATAATCAACAGAAGAAAAAAGCAAACAAAATATACCCAGAGACATTGAAGTTAAGAACAATCTAACAATAGTCAGAAGGGTGTGGGGAGGGGATAGTGGGGGAAGGATTTTCAGTAACTACTATAAAGGACACATGGATAAAATCAAGGCAGAGGGTGGAGGTGAGGGAGGGAAGTGGATTTGCCTGGGGTGGGGTGGAGGGGTGGGGAGAAAATGCAGACAACTGTAATTGAATTACAATAAATTTTTTTTTAAATGAACCAAATAGAAAAAAAATTAAAAAAAGGAAAAAAGAATAAACAATTGAAGCAAAGAAAAGGATGTAATAGTCTGACTCCATTTTTAATGTGTGAATCCTGACAGCACCATTAGACCCATTTACCTTTCTGCCCCACATATGGGGAATGTGATAAGAAAACATGGGTGCTACTTTCTTTGTCACCTGAGGGAAATTCAACCTGGTCCACATATGGAGAACCCTCATCTTAGACCTACTCCATAAATCCAAAAACAACCCAATATTGCTTCGGGCAAGGGAAACAAAAGAAAGAATAAACAAATGGAAGTACATCAAATTAAAAAGTTGTTGCATACCAAAGGAAACTATCAACAAAATAAAAGGACAGCCCACTAAATGGGAGAACACATTTCCTGATAAATCTGATAAGGGGTAAATATCCAAAATTTATAAGGCACTTATAATTCTCAACCTTCAAAAAATAACCCAGTTAAGAAATGGGCAAAGGCCTTGAAAAGACACTTCACCAAAGAGGACATACATATGGCCAACAGACATGTGAAAAGATGTTCAACATCACTAATCATCAGAAAAATGCAAATTAAAACCACAATAAGATATAACCTCATACCTGTCAGAATGGCTACCATCAATAAATCAACAAACAGCAGGTGTTGTTGAGGATGTAGAAAAAAGGGAACCTTCATGCACTGTTGGTGGGAATGCAGATTGGTGCAACCATTGTGGAAAGCAGTATGGATTTACCTCAAAAAATTAAAAATGGAACTGCCTTATGACCCAGCAATTCCACTTCTGGGAATATATCAAAAGAAACCTGAAACACTAATTTGAAAGAATATATCACTCCTATGTTCACTGTAGTGTTATTTACAATAGCCAAGATTTGGAAGCTGCCCAAGTGTCCATCAGTAGATGAGTAGATAAAAAAAAGCTATGGTACATTTATACAATGGAATACTACTCAGTTGTAAAAAAGACCTAACCCTTTGCCACAGCATAGATGGACCTGGAGAATATTATGCTAAGTGAAATAAGCCAGTCAGAGAGAAAGACAAGTACCATATGATTTCACTTATATATGGAATCTAAGGAACAAAATTCAAAGTGGAGACTGACAGACTCATACACACAGAGAACAGTCTGACAGCTGTCAGAGGGGAGGGGGTTGGAGGCTGGGTGAGAAGGGTAAAGGGATTAAGCAAAGAAAAAGACTCATGGACACAGATAACAGTAGGGTGATTGCCAGAGAGAAGGGGGGTGGGGGAGTTAGAAGAGTGTAAAGGGGGGATAAATGGTGAGGGAAGGAGACTCGACTTGGAGTGGGTAAACACACAACACAATATACCAATGATGTACTGTAGAACTGTGTATCTGAAACTTATACAATTTTATTAGCCAATGTCACATCAGTAAGTTCAATAAAAAATGTACTTAGATTTCAGTATTTTGCAAATAATTTTAAATAGCATAACATTCAACTATAAAAGCAAAAACATATGTCAAGTAATTTAGGTATAAATAACCATACTCAATAGGTGGTTCAAAGCTCTTGGCTAAAATTGCAATAGAATTTGTTAAAGTGGAACCATTAAGGCTAAATCACCTATTAAGAACCAAAGCCTTGACTATAATAGTACAACTGTCTAAGTACTATTGTACATAAGAAGAGTTAAATAGAATACATTAACTTTAAGGGTACACTTTATAAGTGTATTTCAAAATAATAAATAACTTTTACTTAGAAGAATAATTTTAGGTTTTCTTAATGAATTATTCTATAAAATTATTAAGAGCAATTAAATATCAATGATCCTAACTGACACATATGATTCCAGCTTCAATGGTTTTGAATATTAAATTAATTTATTGCTATAACACTGAACAGTAAGAAACCAAATATATCCAAAGTACTTGGCTGTTTTTCTAAAACTGAATTTATTGGGCCGATATTGGTTACTAATATTATATAAAGTTCAGGTATACAATTCTATAACACATCATCTGTATATTGTATTGTGTTTCCATCACTCCACATGAAGTCTTCCTTCCATCACCATTTATCATCCCTTCTATACCCTCTTCTCCCTCCCTCAACCCCCCTTTCCCTCTGGTAATCACTATACTATTGTCTGTGTCTATGAGGTTGTTGTTTTTTGTTGTTGTTGCTTGATAGCTTTTATGCAAGAACTGTACACCTAAGATACCTGCTGACTGAGAATTTTTTGAAACTGGAAATTTTTCCAGTTTTAAAAGCTATAAACTTGCTTGTACTTTTGGGGACAGACACATGGGGTTATCTTTAGAACATGTGGCCTCCTTTTTCTAGAAGAGACTCCCTTGGAAGACCCTTTGAGGTATGCAGATTTAAATGAATATTTAAATGCAGATTTAATGAACTAAATTAATTAAATAAACCACATAAAGTAATGCCAAGCTGAAATCCTATGTTCTATTATTTATAACTGTTAAGGAGGTATGTTTTAGAAAAACTATTTCCTTGTTCTTGTAGATTAAGTTATAATTTTCTTTCCTATAGGGAAGTTTAGATGGTATGTCTGAAAATTTTTGTTTGTGTTGTGTGTTAATTTATGAATTATTGGTTCATATGAAACAAGGAACAAGGAACAGGCCATAAAATTATGGACACACAAGCCTGATCTTTTCTTTATTCAAAACTGAAGAGGCAAGGGAACAGAATTTAGGATCTAAGATGGCAGCCGAGTAGGTGGAAGGCAGACTCACCTCCTTCCAAGAACAAACTCAGGATGTCCTGCGTCTCCCTGGGGGACAGAATCCCCACTGATTTTCACAGCAATGTGGGTGCCTCTTCCCAGCTCTGGTGCTATGGACTGTGTAGCCTGCCTTGAGGTTAAGACCCCCCACTTCTTAGGGGGGACCCCCACAGCTGAATTTCCATCCTGAACCTCAGCTGCAACCCACGGAAGTAGGGCCAGCCCTTTTCATGTCTCAGGCCTTCCTACCAGTCTCACTGTAGCTTCTCTTATAAATCTTTGGTGTCAGTGACTAAGCTGTGTAGCTTTGGAGCAGGGTACCTGCCCAGCCACCCATATTAGAGTCTGCTTGGAGAAGACAGAGGCAGAGCTGCAGGGACCTGCCTAGTCACACAGATTTGTGAGAGATGCTTTGAGCTGGGAATGCTGAGCTGCAGTCTTTGGCTTTTCTGAAAGAAGGTACCTCTGACTGGAGTATTCTGAAACTGGCCTGGTTTGGCAAAAGGAGGCAAGGCTATGTGTTTTGGGGTGGTTTTTAAATGGAGTGAGACTTAACAGCAGAAATCTGCCATTATTCTAAATATGTATAACCTTTAAATAAACAACCCCTTTCCTTTTTCATCAGACTCTCATATTGGGAGTCATGCTTCTTGCTGGTGGGCATTTGAACCCTACCAACTGTTCCAGAACAGCACTGTAACAAGAAGGACTGAAGGGAGAGCTTTCACACCCTACACTGATCTTGAAACACAACAGGAAGAACTTTTTGTTGGTAATAGCCCTCCCAACTTCCACTTCCCATCTATAAAAGTTTCTTCACTGTTTTAGCAGACTTGCACATGGATTGCTATGGTTACTTGTTTCAGATTCAATTCTTTCTAGTCCCAATAAACCCATTTGCTAGAGAAATATCTGCCTATTTGTTTAAAGTCAACAACACTCATACAATGAAATACTATATACTCATCTCTTTTATTATTTTTTTATTCAGTTACAATTGTCTGCACTTTCTCCCCATCCCTCCACCCCACCCCAGCCAATCCCACCTCCCTCCCCCACCTCTATCCTCCCCCTTGATTTTGTCCTTGTGTCCTTTATAGTAGCTCCTGTAGATATATATATATCTACAGGATATATATATATATCTTTTAAAAAATGAGCATATATCTATAGCTGATATGGAAAGATTGATAAGTCGCTGGCTGTAAAAAAGCATATTGAAAAGATAAATAGTATGGTGAGTATCAATAGTATGGTCAGTATTAGAGGGAGAACTGAAGAGGGAGCAAGAAAAGAAGAGGGAGAGGAAGAAAGAAGGGAAGGAGGTATAATGGAAGGAACTGTTAATAGTGTTACCACTGGAAGGGTGGACTGCAGGGATAGACAGGGAAGGAAAATAGACTTTAAACTTTTATTTACAGGGGGTCAGTAAAGGACAGAGAAAGAGAAACTTAAAAAAAAATTCAAGAGACTCTTTGAGATATAACAAATTTCTACTAAAATGTGGTTATCAACTGTGACCTTATTATAAAGTCGGTCTACTGATGTAGTCTGACATGGGAAAGGAGGGCTTGGAGTAGGGAGAGCAAGAGAAGGTAGGGAGAGAGGGATGAAGAGAGGGAGAGACAATTAGGCCAGGTGGCTTAGTTGGTTGGAGTGTCATCTCATACACCAAAAGGTTGCTGGTTCTATTCCCAGTCAGAGCACGTACCTAGGCTGTGGGTTTGATCCCCAGTTGGGGCATGTATGGGAGGCAACCAATTTATGTTTCTTTCTCACATAGATGTTTCTCTGTTTCTTTCTCTCTCCTTTCCTCTCTCTCTAAAAATCAATAAACATATACTTGAGTGAGGATTAAAAAACACTTATGTAGGTGTAAAATAAAAAAAGAAAAGTTTTTCACAAAAAAATTGGTCAAACCTTCATTTATACTGGAAGATAAATGAAGAAGCCATGGGTTGCATGATTTCTGTCTCTTGTTTCTGCTGATGATTATTAGGTCAAGACTCAGTGTAAGTCACTTTTCCTTAATGTACTTGGGTTTTCATTCTGTAACAATGTGGAGATTTTGCATTTTAGTACTCATTTCAAGGGAATAAGTAGGAAGATGTATAAGGAATAATTTGTGTTTGCTGGGGAAAAACAATTCCACCCAGTAAAAGAAAGAACAATCCCAATATTCTGAGTTTCAAAACAGAAAAAAGAACAATGAACAGACTACAATGTTTTAAAAAATTGTTAATTGATATCTCTAATGTGAAGAGCAATCTGTTTTTACCATATTGAAAATCTTTAGTGATGTTTACTAAATGGTCGCTTAATATGACAACCCAAAACATGCCTCCTTAGGATCAGGATTACTTTGAGCTGATTGTTTTTGAAAAACAGTATATGCGGAAAAACTTTGAAGATGGAGAAGTTACACTATTTTGTAAGAAAAACTTGAATTTATGAAGAAAATCTCTATTTGTAAGTGTCACTCTCTCTCTGTACCTGGAAAGGAGGATGGCTCAAAAACCACAAAAAACTCTTAGCAATGGATAAGGCCCAGAGTTAAATATGCCTAATAAGGCTTACTCTTGTTCACCTTGCTTTACCTGGCAACCTCCCATAATGGACCCCACATGGATCTTTCCCTTCTGTTTAGCTGAAGATGGTATTTGAGGTGATGGAAAAACTCTCTGGGACAACTCAGGGAGTTTACTTATTTTTTCTGAGTATCTCCCCATGTACATGAAGTATACAAGTTAATCAACTTCTATTTCTTTTTCTCTTGTTCATCTCAGCCAACAATTCTGAAGGATAAAGGGAAAATTACTTTTCTGCCTTTACATTCATATTTAATTTTAGAGTCACAAGATATAATAAAAATGAGATACTTAACTAAAATGTGAAATGCTCAGATGAATATGCATTATTCATTCAAATAGCACCACTACTAAGATAAAATATGAATAAATAAAAGATAATGGCAGAATAATGTAGATTGGTAATACTCAATAGTTCAGAATTAATTTTCCTTAAATTTTTGTGTCTTTTAAAATTTGCTTTATAAAATTAAATTCAGGTGAACAAACTATATTAAGGTTCTATTCATTTTCTCCATATGTATTATGGGATCAGTGCCTTGGGGATTTCGTGAAAATGAGAGCCCAATACAACATAAAGAACACAAATATACAAGTACTGAAGGGAAAAAGAAAGAAATGGTAAGGGGAAAAGACAAGTGGCCGAATGTCTTGGTTATGCCCTAAGTCCTTAAAATCAAATATATTTATGAACCATTGGGATACAAGTTAAAAATTCAGACTTCAGGACACCAACTCCACAAATTGTGATTCAGAAGAACTGGACTTTTTAAAATAAGAACACCTAAAGGGATTTTTATGTGGATAGCTCTCAGGGTGCATTTGAGAATAACTACTCTGAAGATTAAATCTTGAAGAAAAACAAAATCTTGGAGTGCTTTGTCTAAGTCTTGGCCATTTTCTCCTCAGGAGAAAAAAAAGTTGAAAGCAGAATTAACACTTTCAGGATTTTATTATTTAACTTCTTATTAATTTCTGGGGATTCTTGTTCCTCAATTATAATTCAAAGGCCGGATAAATACAGTGCTTTCTACTTTGCTATGCGGTATACAGAAGAGCCTTTATAAATCTAAACTGCCATCATGTTTTGTAATTGGGAGTCTTGGTCTCACCATTGTCAATAAAGAAAATTTTCAATAAATATGCATTACCTCTATGAAGCAGAAAAAAAAATGCACCAACTTGGCTTAAGCTTACTCTATTTAGATGAACTAACAATTTAATAGAAAAAGACTAATTTTAAAAGTTTAATAAAAGCACTTAAAGGGGATCTAATTTGTATATAGCTTTGATTATACGTTACTTTAGGCAATCAATTAAAGTACTATATTGAAGCAGCCATGATAAAAACTTAGCCATTTAACAGTTAGAAGAATAAATAATTTACATCACCAAAATTTCTAATAATGAACACAGAAATCAAACATATAATGCATTCTTAAAGGAAAGAAAAATATGAAAAGTATAAAATACTTCATGTTGTACAATAATACTATAAATGCACTGATCACAAATGTAAACAAAGTAGTCTTTCAGAAGTACATGAAAACAAGAACTAAAAAACAAAGAGTAAACAGTAAATATTTGCACTTGGCAAACTGATTATTGCCACTAACAATCAGAGATCAATTCAGTTAGAGATTTTTTGTAAAAGATAAGATGAATAAATCCCTTGCTTAGCGTTGTAAATAATTAGAGTGTGATGCCTTATATCCTTGTTTATGTGGCAACACTATGATTAATTTGAAGACATCAGACTTGAGAATAAAGAATCTTGTGTTAAAACCCAGATCAGTATATATAAATAAGACTTTCTTCAATTGCATAACACAAAAAACTGTGGTGGAAGTGAAGTAAATAAGTAAGGCCACCACTTATTTATGACAAAAGGAAAATTACTTCTGCTTTCAAAATAAGGAATGAAATGCAAACCAATCAAAGGCAAATCAATCAATAGCGAAGAGATAAAATTTCTGCAAGGTTATTAGAATGCTTTCAGTTGTATTAATCTGTCTGTTCATGTGGTGATACACAGCAATCACTTTAGAACCATTAGAAAACAACTTGAAATCTCAATCCAGTAATTTTTGAGAATGTTAATTAAGCAATGTTAGAGATTCATTGCTCAGGTTCAGAACTGAGACCTTTTTAAGATGTGTCTTACAAAGAAAGTAAAAAGGAAGTCTCATAAGAAAAGTTTTTTTAAAAAGTAAGAATTAACTCATTTTAAGTGCTTACATAAATTAAAAAAGTAACAAATAAGAATAAACAAAATGCTAACCACAGCTTTTTAAAAAAGTTTAATATTTATTGTATTTTTTTCTAACCACAACTTCTACCAGTGGCCAAAATGCCACTATTGACTAAATATGAAACCCTAATAAATTGGGTAGGTAGTTTTCAAAAGTTAAAAAGTAAAGAAAGGATGGCCACCAAAGCTAAGATTGGACTGGAGTATTATTGCTGAAACTGAAGGAAGTTCATGATTAAATAAGGCTGAAAAATCAATTGATCATTCTAAGAAAAAGATATGGCATGTTAACCAAAAATTAAAACTGCTGTTGAAATTTGCTTAGGTATGTTAAAGAAAAGCAGAAACCCAAAATGGTACCAATTTATCATAAAAGCCAATGATATCAAACCTAGATATAATACCTGATCTAATTGGCAGTTTCAGCCGCTCCCAGAAACATAATCTTAACCAACCAGTCTGGAATTTTTTTGCAGAGTACCAGCGTGGTAGTCTATCTCAGTGGCCCCTCTCCATCCTCCATAGAAAGAAGAGGCAATCTACATGATCAAAACCCTCTTTTCCCCCCGTAGAAAAGATGTCCAGGCCCCAAAATGATCCTTTCTTTTGTTAATACCTCCTTTATCATACACTTCTTCCTACAAAAACCTTCCATTTTGTACAACCTCTCAGAGCGCCCCTCTAGTTGCTGGATGGGATGCTCCCTGATTCATGAATTGCTTAATAAAGGCAAGTAGATCTTCAAATTTACTTGGTTGAAGTAAAAAACAAAAAACTCATTTTGTTTTTTAACAGGTGTAAAAAGTACAAAATACACACACAAACAGGACTACTAAGGAATAAGAAAGAGAAAACCATAGATTTTTAAAGAAAGTACTTATTACTTAAAAATTAAGTCTTATGCTTAGAGAATATTTACAGAGATAATTTTTATTTGGTCTAAAAAAACAACCATAAGATAGATTTGCCAGGGTCCAAACTATATAGTTTTCTTCTTAGAGCAGAAGTTCCTATATTAGACATAGTTACAGATACTTTCTCCTGTAATATAGAATGTTACATGAATACCAGGGAGGTATCAAGCGAGGTGAAATATATTTGGTTTCTGACATTTTTTATTGCATAGGGATGCCGCTTGTTTTCCCAATATAACTAAATATGGTACTGGATAATTTCTCTGTCATTTCTCTTCTTTTGTCTTCTACTATAGCACTAATAATGACTCCAAATTTTTTAAATCAATCTACGTACAGAAAAGGCTCAAAAGTATATAGCTCATCAATTATTACTTAAGGAATTCAATTTTAATCTATAAAAAGAAATAAGATATGTCAAAGTTACAATGGCATCATATACTAGTCACATTCCTCATTTATTAAATATTATCATGTAAAATTAAAAAATGACTGGTTTTGTGGAACCAGTTGACTAGAGAAAATGTAATATATCTCAACTTCAGAAAATTTAATGAAAATGTCATCTATGAAAATCTTCCTAAGAAATAAATTCAAATTGGGTTTAGAGTCAAAATAAATGTTATTTGCACAGTATTAATGACTATAACAATAAATAATAAATAACAGAAAGCAATTTTCATGAGGAAGATGCAATGTTAAGATTAAACCTGGGCTTGATTTTATTTCACTGAAGTATCAGTGACATTAGAAGCAGAGAAAATAATTCATTAAATTCATAGTTAACACTATGTCATAAACTAATGAGGTAAAGAAAAGTACAAAATATTGTGGAAATGTTGGAATAAAAAAGTAATCAATGTTAGGAAGTACTGTTAGAATTTATAAAGTAAGATAGACAACTCAATTGATGAATTAATGATATATTATGAAATAACTTAAAGTATGGGATTTTAATAAAAATGTACTGAAAAGTGACAAGAATATTCAGTCAACAGTATTTTTTTATCCTTTGTAATATCACTTATCATTAATAGTCTCAGTGTTAAAATTAATAAAAATAGAGTCATTTTTGTAAACTCACTTAGCACACAGACGAAAAAAGCCTTGGGGTAGCAGAAATGAAAAATAAGCAGCAGACACATAATTTAAAACAGTCTAAGAGATTTAAGGAAAGGACTTGTCTCAGTAGTTGATAACTCTGATTAACTGAAAAACGTTATATTGTGGGTAGTGTATAATGTTTAAACAAGGAGGAATATAAAGAGAGCATTTGAAAAATCTTCCCTTCAAAATTGTTATGGTAAACAAAATTTGGATGCTTGGTTGTCCTAAAAACTTTGACTCTTCAGAAATACCTCACTTCCTATAGGCTTAAATACATAAGATTTCAAATAGGGAAATATTATCATTAAAGAAATAAATTTCTAAATTAAGCTGTACAATTTTAGAACTTGAAAGAAGAAAATGATATCAAAACTTTCAGAAAATGCAAAAGATTGAATTATTCTACTAAAAATTTGGGTCATTGAGTAAAATTAGATACAGGTTAAGAAAGATACATACTTCACATCACTGTAATATACAAAAAGAAGGCATTAAGAATCTAGAAAAGCAGTTCTTAAATTTTAAAAAAGCAGTGTAAGCTTTTTTCAAAGAAAACATCACACAGAAACTCAACATTTATAAAGCCGAAAAAGCGAGGCAGCCCTGGCTGAAGTAAAGTAGGGTCCTCACATTCCCATACCCTCAGTCTAACCCCAGGTCTGTGAAATAGAATTCTGTGAAATACAACACACGAACTATGAAGTGTTCCCCAGTCAATAAATTCAATTCTTTTTTTTCAGTGCTGGTTTTCTACTTATTTCTTCTTGAAGCCCCACCTCAAATTTCCTTCCTTCACAAAGCCTCTGACTTAAGCTGGAATTAATGGTTTCTTCTATAAAAGTACCATAGAATTTATATTATAAACTTCATTTCCAACATTTCTAGTATCCTACCTTTTACATCGATCATACAGAGATATACACCCCTACCCTTCCACTCCCAGGTGGAAGCCTCTCAGAAAGTGGGCATGTTTTTTTAAACTATATTCCCAAGAACTTATCAAAGAGGAGAACTTCCATAATATTTGTTTGTTGAATATAGTAGTAAAAGGTCAATTAATCAATAGCTAAAGGAAAAATAGCTTTAAAATATTCTAATGTAAAGAAATAAGACCTGGACTGACACTGCGCTCTAAGTCTGCAGCCTTTATGTGCATTCATAATTGCTCAATTCCCAGTGCAGCGGTGGCTCCTTTGAGATTTTAAGCTTTGTGGAAATACAAGACCATTACTAAAAAGGAAAAGCAGATTATAGGCTGACAGTTAATTTTAACCACTCCTCCTGATTTTAAATAATTTCTATTCATGAAGAACAATCCATTTAATAAAGACTGGTGAGGCAGGAATGTTTGCAGCATCCTTCTTACAATACACTTGGAAGTGTTAGTGTATAATAACAGTGATTTAGAGTGAGATAATGGCAGCAATGCTTTGTGCCTTTCAAATACTTATGTGAATAGCAAACACTATATTCCAGGAAAATGCTTTGTGTCTGACTTTATCTGGGTAGGGTTTAACTCACCATTCCTTTCACCTCTGCTTTTCAATTGGAATTTTGTCCAAGACTATTGAGAGAACATTGTGATAACCTAGCTGTGCAAAACAGCAGGAGCAATAAACAAAATTACATCAGCCTCCAAAGAAACCAGAGTAAACTTCATTAAAATTGAAAATGTAATCAGTTGCATTTGTATGTTGCTACTGTTCAAGATAAAAAAATTGAGACTGAAAAATGACATGAAGGACAGCAAGAAAACTCTATAATACACATTTTAATAAAGTTTTTTTTTTTAAAAAGAACCCCATGCTCCAAAACTCACTTAAAAGAATCATTTCTCCATTACCTTTATGGTCTAAGGACAACTGAGGGTGGGTAGTATTGAGCTGTGTAACTAATTTAAAATACTTGTGAGTAGTAGACAAAATGTCCAAGTTCTTTCTTTTTCCCTCTCTTATTCATTCACTCAGAAGGCATTAATTGGAAATCTACTATTTCCCAGACACAGCTAGGTAGACATGGCTTGAGTCCTAGGAGTTTCAATTTATGGGAGAGAAGCATATACAGTAGAACATAATTCAAACTACAGTAGAAGTGAAAGCACAGAACAACCAAAAGGCACCAAGGACAGTGACACAGAGGAAGTCATAATTAAAGAAAATTTTGAATGATAATTTTATTAGATGGACTTCAGAAAGGACTGAATACAAATGGAAAGGAATTAATCAGAAAAAAGAACAGCCTATATACAGATATCAAAGCATAAAGATGGTGTTTGTGAATAGCAGAAAAGGGGAAAATGAAAAGCTGTATTTGTCCTATCCCTTACATAACTAATCTCATGAGAAAAGCATTATTATTCTCTACTTTACACAAGGAAACTGAGGCTCAGAGAGATTAATTAACCTGTCCAATATGACACTGGTATAAGTGGGAGATATTACAGTAAGTAGAAAGATGAAAATGTCACTAAGATTTATGCTGGAGAAGAGCTGAAGAAGAGAATGTAAGGAAGAGGTAGTGGCTGGCTTGTGACGTGCTTTACTCTATAGGAAACAGAAAAAATGGAGAATTTTAGGAATATAACTCTAGCGGCAAAAAACAGTGGCTGTTTTCATTTTATTCAACTTTGACCTTGGGAAACAAAAGGAAGACTTTCTAACTCATTCTCTGAGATCAGTATTACCCTAACACCAAAAACAGACAAAGCTATTACAAGAAAGGAAACTACAGACCAATACCTCTTATGAACACAGATGTAAAAGTCCTCAACAAAATATTAGCAAATCAAATCAACCAATATATAAGAAGAATTATATAACATGAAGAAGTAGAATTTATCCTAAGTACGTAAGACTGGTTCAGCATTTAAACATCAATTAAATGTAATCTACCACATCAATGGTCTAAACAAGGAAAAAATCATATGATCATATCAATTGATTCAGAAAAAGCATTTGATAAAATCCAACACCCATTCATGACAAAAGCTAACAGGACACTAGGAACACCAGGGAATTTCCTCAATTTAGTAAAGAGTATCTACAAACAAATCCTACAACCCTGGCTGAGTGGCTCAGTTGGTTGGAGCATTGTCCTGTACACCAAAAGGTTGCAGGTTCAATTCCTAGTCAGAGCACATACCTAAGTCACAGGTTCCATCCCTGGTGGGGAATGTGTACAGGAGGCAACAGATTGATGTTTCTTTCTCATATTGATGCTTCTCTCTCTCCCTCCCTCTCTCCTTTCCTCTATCTCTAAAATTAATAAACATATCCTCAGGTGAAGATTAAAAAACAAAACAAAAAAACCTACAGCTAACAGCTAACATCATATGTAATGCACAGAAAGGGGACTCTTTCACAATTACATAGGGAACAAGGCAAGGATTTCTTGCCTCACCATTCCTATTCAACATTATACTAAAAGAACTGTATACACAAGAAAAGGAAGTAAAAGATTGTAAACATGACATTATATATAAAAAACCTAAAAGACTCCATAAAAAAAAAACCCTTAGAACTAATAAACAAATTCAGGAAAGTTTCAGGACACAAAAACATTATTTAAAAAATCTGCCCTAGCTGGGTGTAGCTGGGTGGCTCAGTTGCTTGGAACATTATCCTGTACATGGAAAAGGTACATGGTTGATTCTGAGTCAGGATATGTACCTGGGTTGCAGGTTTGTCCTGGTTGTGGTACATACAGGAGGCAACGGATCAATGTTTCTCTCTCACACTAATATTTCTCTCTCTCTCTTTTTCTCCCTCCACTTCCTCTCTCTCTGGTATTAATAAATATATCCTTGGAATTAAGAAAAAATTTTAAATCTGTTGCACTTCTATACAGTAACAAGAAACTATCAAAAAGAGATATTAAACAAACAATCCCACTTATAATTACATCACAAACAATAAAATACCTAGAAATAAATTTAACCAAGAAGGTGAAAGATTTGTACACTGAAAAATTAAAACATTAATGAAAAAAATTGAAGGAGACTCAAATGAATGAAAAGATATTCTGTACTAATGAATTGGAAAAATTAATACTGTTAAAATGTCCATACTACCCAAAGCAATCTACACAATCACTGCAATCGCTATTGGAATTTCAATAGCAATTTCTGTTCAGTTTTTTCTGTAAAATAAAGACACATTTTTCATTGTCATAACTAACTTTATTGATTTGGATATTTTGAGTATGTCAGCTATCTCCAATATGGTAGAATGTTGATTATTCTCAATTAATGTCTTGATTTGATCATTATCAACTTCAACTGGTCTACTCAACTGTGGAGCATCGTCCAGCAAGAAATCTCCAGCATACACTTCACAAACCACTTTTGACATGTTTTATCAGTCACAGCACCTTCTCTGTACATTGCACAGATCTTTTTTTGTATTTCAGTTGCATTTTTACCTTTCTTGAAATAAAGCATAATATGCTGAAAATGTTATTTTCTTCTATCTTTGATATTAAAGTGGCTACATAAAAATTCACCAATTTTGATAAGTTTTTTTAAATGCAGGCTGATATGACAACTATTACAATATAATAGAAAATATTGTTTCGAATGAAGTTAAAGACAACTAAGAGCTACTACAGCCATCTTATGAAACAAACCAAATGAACTTTTTGGTCAACCCAGTAAAATGGAGAAGGAGAAGGGTTTTCAATAAATGGTGGACAGCCACATGCAAAAGAATAAAACTGGACTGCTGTCTTACACCATATACAAAAACTGAACTAAAGACTTAAATGTAAGACCTGAAACCACAGAGCTAGAAGAAAACATAGGTGGTATGCTTCTTGATATCTGTGTTGGTGATGATTTTTTAGATGTCACAGTAAAATCAAAGGCAATAAAGCAAAAATAAACAAGTGAGCCTATGTCAAACGAAAAAGGAAACCATCTCAAAATGAAAAAGCAACCTACCAAATGGGAGAAAAATATTTGCAAATCACTTATCTGGTAAGGAGCTAATATCCAAAATATATTAAAAATTTATAGAACTCAAAAGCAAAACCAAAACAAAACAAAAAACCCCCCAACCAATCTGATTAAAACATGGGTTCTAGTTCTGAACAGACATTTTTCCAAAGAAGACATACAGATATAAAAAGCTTCTTTTCCAAAGAGGCCAACTGGTACATAAAAGATGCTCAACATTACTAATCATCAGGGAAATGCAAATCAAAACCACAAAAATATATCATCTCATACCTATTAAAATGGCTAAACATCAAAAAGAAAAGAAATAACAAATGTTGGTGAGAATGTGGAGGAGAGGGAACCTGGTATACTGTTGGAGGGAAAGCAAATTGGTGTAGACACGATGTGGAAGTTCCTAAAAAATTAGAAATAGAACTACCTTAGGACCCACAATTTCACTTCTAGGTATTTATCCAAAGAAGATAAAACAAAAACACTTAATTCGAAAAGATATCTTCACCCCTATGTTCATTGTAGCACTATTCACAATAGCCAAGATATGGAAACAACCTAAGTCTCCACTGATGAATGAATGGATAAAGAAAACGTGGTATAAATTGATCCAAGATGGCAGAGGAGTAAGTGGAAGCTACAGTAACCTCCTCCCAGTATCAATCTGGAATTACTACTAAATGTAGAGAAATGATTCTGAATAACCAACTGAACACTAGCTGGAGAGAAGCCTTATAACCATGGACAGAGGAAACTACTTCACCACAACATGACTAGTAGGGAGTGCAGAGTAAGTGCTAGAGGGCTGGCTGGGCTACCACTGGCAGCAGCTGAAGTCCTGGAGGGATATTTCAGTGGTCGGGGGGTTCCGCTGAGAAGTGTGGGCTCCAAAACTGGGCTCCCCAGCCTACAGCACCTGAGCCAGAAAGGAACCTAGACATCATTGAGCTGTGAAAAACAGCAGGGTTTCTGTCTGTCAGGGAGAGACAGCTGGAGACACAGAGAGCTTCTTAAAGGGCCAAAGTACAAAATTTCATTTGCAGCCACTTACCCTGATCACATGATCAATCAATAGATGTAGAAAAAGCTTTTGATAAAATCCAGCACCCATTTATGATAAAAACTCTCAGCAAAGTGGGAATAGAGAGAACATAACTAAACATAATAAAAGCCACATACGACAAACCCACTGCCAGCATCATACACAATGGGCAAAAACTACAAGCATTTCCCTTAAGATGGAGAACAAGACAGAGATGTCTGCTTTCACCTCTCTTATTCAACATAGTACTGGAAGTTCTAGCCATAGAATCAGAAAAGAAAGCAATAAAAGGTATCCAAATTGCAAAGGAAGAAGTAAAACTGTCTTTTTTTGCAGATGACACGATAATGTACATGGAGAACCCCAAAGATTTCACCAAGAAACTACTAGATCTGATAATGAATGCAGCAAAGTAGCAGGATACAAAATTAATATCCAGAAGTCAGTTGCATTTTTATATGTCAGTAACAAACTAACAGAAAGGGAAATTAAGAAAACAACCCCATTGGCAATTGCTTCAAAAAGAATAAAGTACCTGGATATAATCTAACCAATGATGTAAAAGACCTGTACTTGGAAAATTATAAGACACTGAAGAAAGAAATAGAAGAAGGTACAAAGAAGTGGAAGCACATACCATGTTCATGGATAGGAGAAATTAACATCATAAAAATGCCCATACTTCCCAAAGCAATCTATAGATTCAACACAATTCCTATCAAGATTCCAATGTCATTAAAAAAAAAAGATTCCAATGTCATACTTCACAGAACTAGAAGAAATATTTCAAAAATTGCTATGGAACCACAAAACGCACTGCATAGGAACAACAATCCTGAGAAAGAAGAACAAAGTTGGATGAATCAAACTATTTAATATCAAGTTATACTACAAGGCCATAGTAATCAAAACAGCCTGGTACTGGCATGAAAACAGACATATAGATCAATGGAACAGGAGACAGAGCCCAGAAATAAATGCACACCTGTATAGTCATTTAATATTTTACAGAGGAAGTAAGCACATACAATGGGCTAAAGATAATTTATTGAATAAATGGTGCTGGGAAAATTGGACAGGTATGTGCAGAAAAAGGATACTAGACCAACTTTTTATACCACACATAAGAACAAATTCAAAATGGATCAAAGACTTAAATGTTAGACCAGAAACCATAAAAATCCTAGAAGAAAACATAGGCAGCGAAGTCTCAGACATGGCTTGTACAAATTTTTTATCAGATATATTTCCCTAAGGAAGAGAAACAAAAGCAAAAATAAACAAATGGGACATCAAATTAAAAACTTTTTGCACAGCGAAGGAAATCATCAATAAAATAAAAAGACAACCCACAGAATGGGAGAACATATTTGCTGAAGCATCTGATGAGGGGTCAATATCCAATTTATAAAGAACTTATAAAACTCAACACCAAAAAACAAACAACCCAATTTAAACATGAGCAAAGGACCTGAATAGATACTTCTTGAAAGAGGAAATACAAATGGTCAATAGGCATATAAAAAGATGTTCAATATCACTAATCATCAAAGAAATGCAAATTAAAACCACAATGACATATTATCCCACACAGAATGGCTATCATCAATAAATCAATGTGTTCTTTCTCCACATCCTGCTGTTTAGGATGTGGAGAAAGAGGAACACTTTTGCACTGTTGGTGGGAATGCACACTGGTGCAGCCACTGTAGAAAGCAGTGTAGAGATACCTCAAAAAATTAAAAATGGATCTGCCTTTTGACCCAGTGATCCCACTTCTGGGAATATAGCCGAAGAAAACCAAAACACTAATTTGAAACAACATAAGCACCCCTATGTTCATTGTAGTGTTTTTTACAATCACCAAGATATAAAAGCAGTGCAAGTGTCCATCAGTAGAGGAGTGGATAAAACAACTATGGGACATTTACATATTGGAATTCTACTTGGCCATAAAATAGAAGAAAATTTTACCCTTTTCAACAGGAAAGATGAACCTAGAGAACATTATGTTAAGTGAAATAAGTCAGTCAGAGAAAGACAAATGCCATATGATTTCACTCCTATGTGGAATCTAAGGAACAATCTGATTTAACAAGCAAAACAGAGATAGACTTATAGATGGAGAGCAGATGACAGCTACAGAAAGGTTGAAAGGGTGAAGGCATACAGCAAAAAGGAAAAAAAGACTCAGACATGGACAACAGTGTGGTGGCTACTAGGGGGAGAGGGGTATAAAGAGACTAAACGGTAATGGGAAAAAATACAATAAAGATTAAATTAAAAAATAAAAAAAACTTCCAGTCAAGATGGTAGCATAGGCAGACATGGCTCGCCTCTTCACACTACTACATTACAACTAAAATATAGAACAACCATCACTCAGAACCAGCAGAAATCAAGTTGAACAGAAGTCTGACAACTATGGAATTTAAAAAACCACATCCATCCAGACTGGTAGGTGTGGCACAGATGCAGAATGGGCTGGCCCCAAATCCACATGTGGTAGATAAAAAATTGGGAGGGATATTGTGGGAGCAAGGAGTCCCAGCCCCACACTAGGTGCTTCAGCCAAGGGTTCCAGTGCCCGGAGGATAAGTCCCCACAACTTCTGGCTGCAAAACCCAGCGGGGAATGAGTCAGTGGAAGAAACCTCTGAAGCCCCCAGCAGTTCCTCCTAAAGAACCCACAGACAGACTCAACTACTCAGACTCAATCCCTCTGGGCTCTGGTGCCAGGGAGGCAGCATGAGGGGCACCAGTGGCATGCAGGGGGAGGCTTAGGTGTCTGACATCAAGGCAAGCAGAGAACCTTTTCTGGGACCTCTCTGCATATAGCTGGCAGACTAGTTCCTAAGATTCCATCAACCTGGCTAACACTGTTTGACCTGCCTTGGAGATCCCCACAGACTCTGCCCCACCCAACTTATAGGCCCACCCAAGCCTCTTTTGCACATGAACAAACAAGCAACAGCTGGCCTCAATGAGCCCCAGACCCAGAACTGGCAGCCTAGATTCACAGTTTGGCTTCATCTGGAAATCTCCAACCCCAGTAAAAGTATGAGCCATCTCAGATTGCTTTATAGCTCAGGCAGGGTGGCACTGGGGAAAACACAGGTGGGGGCTTATGTCGGCCTGCACCATCTGGGAATCCCCATGGCCAGCACACCCAGTGGACTGGCTACAGACCATGTCAGACCACCATTACCCTGCCCCTGCACAGCTGATCCTCCATGGAGGGCAGAGGTTGGTGGTAAGTGTTCACAGCCAATCCTTGCAGCTGACTGTCCAGGGCAAATCCCTCCCATTTATTTACCAACAGCAACCAAAGCTCAGCTACATGAGGAGGGTATACTCAGCCCACATGAGGGGTTCACCTCAAGTACCCAGAATGGGTGATAGGGGAGGCTGTGCTACTGGACCCTACAGGACACCTATTACGTTAAGCCACACTACCAAGACCAGGAGACGTAGCAGCTCTACCTAATGCACAGAAACAAACACAGGGAGGCTGCCAAAAAGAGGAGATGAAGAAACATGGCCCAAATGAGAGAACTGATCAAAACTGCAGAAAAAGAGCTAAACGAAATGAAGATAAGCAATCTATCAGAGGCAGAGTTCAAAACACTGGGTATAAGGATGCTCAAGGAACTTATTGAGAACTTCAACAACATAAAAAAGATCCAGTTAGAAACAAAGGATTCACTAATTGAAATATACAACAATTTACAGGGAAACAACAGTAGAGTGGATCTAGCCAAGAATCAAATCGATGATTTGGAATGTAATGAAGCAAAATTCCATGAGTCAGAACAACAAGAAGAAAAGAGAATCCGAAAAAATTAGGATAGTGTAAGCAGCCCTGTGGGACAACTTTAAGTAATCCAACATTTGCTTCATAGGGTGGCCAGAAGAAGAGAAAGAGCAAGAAAATGGAAATATATTTGAAAAAATAATGAAAAAAAACTTTCCTAATTTGGTGAAGGAAATAGACATGCAAGTCCAGGAAGCACAGAGAGTACCAAACTAGGTGTATGCAAAGAGGCCTACTCCAAGACAGGTCATAATTAAAATGTCAATGGTTAAAGATAAAGAGATGGGAGAGGTATGGGGGAATAGATAAGAGGTGAGGGGATTAAGAAATACAAATAGGTAGTTACAGAATAGCCATGGGATGTAAAGTACAGTATAGGAAACAGAGTAGCCAAAGAACTTACATG
Source organism: Desmodus rotundus (assembly GCF_022682495.2). Classification (NCBI taxonomy): domain Eukaryota; kingdom Metazoa; phylum Chordata; class Mammalia; order Chiroptera; family Phyllostomidae; genus Desmodus; species Desmodus rotundus. The sequence continues at coordinate 126,668,400 of NC_071388.1, forward strand.
CATGACCTGTGGACATGAATAAGGGTGGGGGGATTGCCTGAGGGTGTGTGGCATGGTGGGTGGAGGGTAGCAAAGGGGGAAATACCAGGATAACTATAATAGCATAATCAATAAAATATAATAAGAAATAAAAACTCAAATAAAGAAATATAAAAAATAAACAGTAAGAACCATAAAAAAAAAGAAACAGAAAATGTGCTAAAAAGGCTATTATTCAGCCATAAAAAAAAATAAATCTTGCTGTTTGTGACAACATGGATGGACCCTGAGGGCACTGTGCTAAGCAAAAGAAGTCAGAGGAAGACAAGTACCATATGATTTCACTTACATTAAAATAAAAATAAAAACTGAGTTCACCAATACAGAGGACAGACTTGTGTTTGCCAGAAGTAGGGGACTGTGGGTGGGTGAAATGGGTGAAAGGGGTCAAAAGTACAAAATTCAGGCTATAAAATAAGTAAGTTATAGGGATGTAATGTACATCATGGTGAGTACAGTTAATAATACTCTACTATATATTTTAAAGTTGCTAAGAGAATAGATCTAAAAGTTCTCAACACAAGAAAATAAAATTTAGTTAACAAATAATGTGGTTATTTCAAACCATATACAAATATCAAATTATTATGTTGTATGACTGAAACTAATTTAATATGTCAATTATACCTTAGTAAAAAAAAAAGAAAGAAAATTACTAATGAAAAACCTCAAAGACATAAATAAATGGAGACATATTTTGTATTTGTGGACCAAAGTCTCAAGTTGTTAAGGTTTCTTCTCAACTTGATGTACTAATTCAAAGCAATCCCAATCAAAATCCCAGCAAACTGTTTTGTATAAAAGGAGAAACTGATTCTAAAATGTATAGGGAAAAGGTGAAGGGATTAAGTACAAATTGGTAGTTATGAAATAGTCACAGGGATGTAAGGTACGGCATAGGCGTAGTCAATAATATTACAAAAACTAAGTATGTTGCCAGGTGGGTACTTGACATATTGGGGGATCACTTTGTAAATTATATGATTGTCTAGTCACTATGCTGTATACCTAACACGAATATAAAATAATATTAATGTCAAGTGTAATTGAAAACTAAAAAATTTTTAAATGTACATGGGAAGGGAAAGAACCAAGAAGAGCCATCAGAAGAGTACTTCATAAGAGCAATGAAGAAGATGAAGATGGACAATTCAGACTGCTCAATTTTATGACTCAAAGTCATGAAAGGCAAGGACCTACATCCAAGATTACTCTATCCAGCAAAGCTATCATTTAGAATGGAAGGGCAGATAAAGTGCTTCCCAGATAAGCTAGAGTTAAAGGAGTTCATCACTACCAAGCCCTTATTATATAAAATGTTAAAGGGACTTATCTAAGAAACAGAAGAACACCAAAAACTATGAACAGTAAAATGACAACAAACTCACAACTATCAACAAATGAATCTAAAAAACAAAGACAAACTAAGCAAACTAGAACAGGAACAGAATCAGAAATGGAGATCACATGGAGGGTTAGCGGTGGGGAGTGAGAGGGGAAGAATGGGGGGAAAGGTGCAGGGAATAAGAAGCATAATTGGTAGGCATAAAATAGACCAGGGGAGGTTAAGAATAGTATAGGAAATGGAGAAGCCAAAGAATTTCTATGTATGATCCATGGACAGGAACTAAGGAGGGCGAATGCTTGTGGGAGTGGGGGTGCAGGGTGGAGGGGGATAAAGAGGAGGAAAAAATTGGGACAGCTGTAATAGCATAATGAATAAAATATACTTAAAAATAAAAAAATCTAAATACTAAGTTTCTACAAAGAATTATAATTGCTTTTAAATACTTATCAAATAAGGTAGGAAGTGTGTAAAATTAATATTTTTCCCTATTTGTATCCAACAAAATTACCTGGTTTGTGTTAACATGAAATTATTTTTCACATTTAAAATTTTAAAAAGTTGTAATGCTCACCTGAGGATGTTTTATAGAATTCCTTAGAGACAGAAGGAGAGAGACTGAAATATTTATGTGAGAGAGAAACATTGACTGGTTGCCTACTGTAGGCACCCCAGTTGAAAATCGAACCTACAATGTAGGTATTTGCCTGACTGGGGATCAAATCTGCAACATGTTGGTGTACAGGTGATGCTCCAACCAACCAAGACACCTGGCCAGGGCCATTTAGAATCTTTTTATGAATAACCACTTTCAATAATTTTCAACTGTAGAACACCAGAACAAGCACACAGTGGATCAAAAGTAATTAATGAAAAGCAATTAAGATAATAGTGCAATAGCTTGACTACAGACTGGTTTGAATTCCATTATTTATGGAATCCAAATTCACAAGAGTTTCTGTATATTCACTACAAATTTAATTGCATTAAAGCAAGAGAGGGAGAAAAGGAAGTAATTAAAAAAGTTTAAGCTACTTGCAAAGTTAATTTTATTCAAAATTACAGCTTTGTTGGTTACCCGAAGTATAGTTTTATAACTGAAATACGCAATGATCACACAATTGAACAATTAAACAAAACTTAAATCATCATTCCAGTTTAAAGTTCATGATTACCTCATGCACTGTAGATAGATTATATAATTTCACAAAGACTGAATACATTAGAAAAAGATAATAGTGGAAAAGTACTAGAGGAAGGATTGTAAAGCCAGTGAAGGAAGTCATTTGTTTCTAAAACATGGAAGGGAAGATCACAGCAGACAGCTAAATTACACAATATTCCAAGAGGGTATTCAAGCATCTGAAAAACAGAGATTCAATAACAGAATGTAAAATTGCTCTCCTAAGGCTTTTAGCTATTTGATGAGTTAAATATTCATCATGTCAAACAATATTTTTTAATTTGAAAATCAAAAGGTGGTTGAACTTCAGATTATAAACTGCATTTCCTTCTCTGACTTCACCACAACTTTGTTTTTTGTTTTTAACATTTTTTTATTGTTGTTCAAGTACAGTTTTCTGCCTTCTCCCCCCTCCGCCCCTCCCCACCACCCCAGCCTTCCCCACCTCCTTTCCCTGTGTCCACCCCCCTTGTTATTGTCCATGTGTCCTTTATCATTGTTCCTGTAAACCCTTCACCCTTTTCCTCCATTATCCCCTCCCCTCCCCACTCTGGTCACTGTCAGCCTGTACTCAGTTTCAGTGTCTTTAGTTATATTTGCTTGCTTGTTCGTTTTGTTAATTAGGTTCCAGTTAAAGGTGAGATCATATGGTATTTGTCTTTCACCGCCTGGCTTATTTCACTTAACATAATGCTCTCCAGTTCCATTCATGCTGTCACAAACGATAGAAGCTCCTTTCTATCTCCTTTCTTTCTGCTGTGTAGAACTTCAATGTGTAAATGTACCATAGTTTTTTGATCCATTCATTTACTGATGGGTTATTTCATCAGTAAATGAATGGATCAAAAAGCAACCTACTTAGGTTGCTTCCAGCACCTGGCTATTGCAAATTGTGCTGCTATGAACATTGGGGTGCATAGGTTCTTTTGGATTGGTGTTTCAGGGTTCTTAGGATATAATCCTAGCAGTGGAATTGCCTGGTCAAAAGGAAGTTCCATTTTTAGTTTTCTGAGGAAATTCCATAATATTTTCCTTAATGGTTGCACCAGTCTGCAATCCCACCAACAGTGAAGTAGGGTTCCCTTCTCCCCACAACCTCTCCAACACTTGTTGCTTGTTTCTTTGTTTATGATGGCCATTCTCAATGAAGTGAAGTGGTATCTCATTGCGGTTTTAATTTGCATCACTCTGATGGCTATCAATACTGAGCATCTTTTCATATGCCTCTGAGCCCTCTGTACGTCCTTCTTCAAGAAGTGTCTATTCAAGTCCTTTGCCCATTTTTTAACAGGATTGCTTGTCTTCCTGATATAGAGTCATGTAAATTCTTTACATATTTTGGAGATCAAACCCTTGTCTGAGGTATCATTGGCAAATATATTTTCCCATACTGTTGGTTCTCTTTTCATTTTAATGTTGTTTCGTTTGGCCATGCAGAAGCTTTTTATTTTGATGAGGTCCCATTTGTTTATTCTTTCCTTTATGTCCCTTGCTCTAGGGGACATATCAGTGAAAATATTGCTGTGTGGAATATCTGAGATGTTCCTGCCTATGTTTTCCTTTAAGACTTTAATGGTGTCATGACTTATATTTAAATCTTTTATCCACCTTGAATTTATTTTTGTATATAGTGTAAGTTGGTGCTCAAGCTTCATTTTTTTGTCCAGCTCTCCCAACACCATTTGTTGAAGAAGCTATATTTGCTCCATTTTATGCTGCTGCCCCTTTGTCGAATATTAATTGACCACAGAGACTTGGGTTTATCTCTCGACTCTTTATTCTGTTCCATCAGTCCATGTGTCTGTTCTTATGCCAGTACCAGGCTGTTTTGGTTACAGTGGCCTTGTAATACAGTTTGATATCAGGTATTGTGATCCCTCCTACTTTGCTCTTCTTTCTCAAAATTGCTGCAGCTATTTGGGGTCGTTTATGGTTCCATATAAATTTTTGAAGTGTTTGTTCTATATTGGTGAGATATGCCATTGGTACTTTAATAAGTATTGCATTGAATCTATAAATTGCTTTGGGTAGTATGGACATTTTGATGTTAATTCTTCCGATCCATGAGCACGGTATATGTTCCATTTGTTTGTGTCTTCCTCAATTTCTTTATTCAGTGTTGTGTAGTTTTCTGAGTACAGGTCTTTACCTCCTTGGTTAAGTTTATTCCTAGGTATTTTATTTTTCTTGTTGCTATATCAAATGGGATTTTTTTCCTGATTTCTGTTTCTGACGTTTCATTGTTGGTATACAAGAATGTCTTTGATTTCTGAGTATTGACTTTGTATCCTGCTGTTTTGCCAAATTCATTTATTAGGTCGAGTAGTTTTTTGGTGGAGTCTATAGGATTTTCTATGTACACTATCATGTTATCTGCAAATAATGACAGTTTTGTTTCCTCCTTTCCAATTTGGATGCCTTTTATTTCCTTTTCTTGTGTGATGGCTGTGGCTAGGGCTTCCAATGTGATGTTGAATAGAAGTGGTGAAAGTGGACAACCTTGTCTTGTTCCTGATCTTAGTGGGAAAGTTTTTAGTTGTTTCCCATTGAGTATGATGTTGGCTGTAAGTCTTTCGTATATGGCCTTTATTATGTTGAGGAATGATCCCTCTATTCCCACTGTGCTGAGTGTTTTTATCAGAAATGGTGCTATACCTTATCAATTGAATGATCACGTGAGGTTTGTCTTTCATTTTATTTATTTGATGTATTACATTTATTGGTTTGCAAATATTGTACCATCCTTGCATCCTTGGGATGAATCCCACTTAGTCACGGCGTATGATCTTTTTAATGTATTGCTGGATGCACTTTGCCAATATTTTGTTGAGGATTTTAGCATCTATGCTCATCAGCGATATTGACCTGAAGTTTTCTTTCTTTGTTGTGTCTTTATCTGGTTTTGGGATTAGGATGATGCTGGCTTCATAAAAAGAGTTTGCGAGTCTTCCATCAGTTTGGATTTTTTCGAATAGTCTGTGAAGGATATGGGTTATCTCTTCCTTAAATGCTTTGTAGAATTCTCCTGTGAAACTGTCTGGTCTAGAGCTTTTGTGTGTTGGGAGTTTTTTGATGACTGCTTCAATTTCATCAGCTGTTATTGGTCTGTTCAGGCTTTCTGCTTCTTCTTCATTCAGTTTTGGAAGGTTTTATTTTTCTAGAAATTTCTCCATTTCACCTGGTTTTCACATTTCTTGGCATATAGTTCTTTGTAGTAATTTTTTACAATCCTTTGTATTTCTGTGGTATCAGTTGTAATCTCTCCTCTTTCATTTCTGATTGTGTTTATTTGGGTCCTCTCTCTTTTTTTTCTGATGAGCCTGCTTAAAGGCTTGTTGATTTTGTTTATCTTTTCAAAGAACCAGCTCCTGGATTCGTTGATTGTTAGAATTGTGCTTTTAGTCTCTGTGTTGTTTAAGTCTGCTCTGATCTTGGTTATTTCCTTCATTCTACTTGCTCTGGGCTGTCTTTGTTGTTGTTCTTCAAGTTCTTGTAGGTGTAGGGTTAGGTTGTTTATTTGAAATGTTTCTATTTTTTCTAGGTAGACCTGTATTGCTATGAACTTCCCTCTCAGGACTGCCTTTGCTGTGTCCCATAGGTTTTGGGTTGTTGTGAGTTCATCTTCATTTGTTTCCAGAAACTTTTTGATTTCTCATTCTTGATCTCATTCTTCACCCATTCATTGTTTAATAGCATGCTATTGAATCTCCATGAGTTGAGTGTTTTTGAGTTTTTTCCTTGAAGTTGGTTTCTACAATTTTGTGGTAAGAGCAAAAGAAGGAGAAGAGTATTAGGAAATAGAATGAGGGTCAAACTAGAGTTCATATAATTTACATATATATAAGTTCTTTCCACTTCAATACTTTTAATTTACTAACTAACTTTTATCCACACTAGTTCAGTAAATATTCCATAAAAATGGCATTTTAACTCTACCACTAACAGAGGATATCAATGATTGTGACCTGTGATCTAGACTTATACTTTGTACTGTTTATTTCTATTAAACTGATTTATTCTTTCTAATGGGATCACCCAACTCCTTAGCTGTCATTCTGCTCTCCATCTATGACTCTGTCTCTAATTTGCTTGTTACTTAAGTTTGTTAATTAGATTCCACATGAGTGAAATCATATGGTATTTGTCTTTCTCTGACTGACTTATTTCACCTAGCACAGTATTCTCCAAGTCCATCCATAACGATGCAGAGGGTAAAATTTTCTTCTTTTTTATGGCCAAATGGTATTCCATTGTATAAATGTCTCACAATTGTTTTATCCACTCATCTACTGAGGGACACTTGTGCTGCTTCCCTATCTTGGCATTTGTAAATAATGCTGCAATGAACATAGAGGTGTTTATGTTTTTTTGAATTAGTGTTCTGGGTTCTTTGGATGTGTTCTGAAAAGTGGGATCACTGAATCAAAAGGCAGATCCATTTTACTTTTTGAGGTATCGCCATACTGCTTTCCACAGTAGCTGAACCAGTCTGTGTTCCCACCAACAGTGAAAAAGGTTGCCCTTTCTCTGCATCCTTGCCAGCATTTGTTGTTTGCTAATTTATTGAAGATAGCCATTTTCAGACAAGTGTGAGGTGATATCTCATTGTGGTTTTAATTTGCATTTCTCTGATACTTAGTGGTGTTGAGCACCTTTTCATATGTCTACTGGCCATCTACATGTCCTCTTTATGAAAGTGTCTATTGAGGTCCTTTGTCCATTTTTTAATTGGGTTGTCTGTTTTCTTGGTGTAGAGTTTTGTAAGTTCTTTATAAATTTTGGATACTAACCCCTAATCAGATGTACTGGCAAATATGTTCTCCCACTCTGTGGTTTTTCTTTTTATTTGTTGATGATTTCCTTTGCTATTCAAAAAATTTTTAGTTTGATGTAGTCTCATTTGTTTTTTTTTTCTTTTGTTTCCCCTGTTCTGGTGAGATATATCCAGTAAAATATTGCTACAAAAAATGTCTGAGGTTTTTCTGCCAAGGTTTTATTCTACAATTTTTATGGACTCAGGTCTAACATTTAAGCCTTCAATCCATTTTGAATATATTCTTATGTGTGTTATAAGAAGGTGGTCTCGTTTCATTTTTCTACACGTGTCTGTCCAATTTTCCCAATGCCATTTATTGAATAAATTGTTAGCCCATTGTATGTGCTTCCTTCCTCAGTCATATATTACTTGACTACAAAGGTGTGGATTTATATCTGGCCTCTCTATTCTGTTCCACTGATCTATGTGTCTGTTTTTATGCCAGTACCATGCTGTTTTGAATACTATGGCCTTATAGTATAGTTTCATATAAGGTAGCACGATTTCTCCAACTTTGTTTTCTTTTTCGGGATCACTGTTGCTATTCAGGACCTTTTGTGGTTCCATATAAATTTTTGAAATATTTGTTCTAGTTCTGTGAAATATGTCATTGGAATCTTTAAAAAAATGTTGTTCAATTATAGTTGTCCCAGGTTTTTTGGTATCTTGAGAGGAATTACATTGAATCTATAGATTGTTTTGGGAAGTATGGGCATTTTTATGATGTTAATTTCTCCTATCCATGAACATGGTATGTGTTTGCACTTATTTGTAGCTTGTTCCATTTCTTTCTTCAGTGTCTTATAATTTTCTGAGTAAAGGTCTTTTACATCCTTTGTTAGGTTTATTCCTAGGCATTTTATTCCTTTGTAGCAATTGTGAATGGGATTGTTTTCTTAATTTCCCTTTCTGTTAGTTTGTTACTGGCATATAAAAATGCAACCCATTTCTGGATATTAATTTTGTATCCTGCTACTTTGCTGAATTCACTTATTACTTGGTGGTAGTACTTTCTTGGAGGAATATTTGGGGTTCTCTAGGTACAGTATCATGTCATCTGCAAATAATGAGTTTTACTTCTTCCTTTCCAATTTGGATGCTGCTTATTTTTTCTTGTTGTCTGATTGCTGTGTCTAGGAATTCTAGTACTATGTTGAATAACAGAGGTGAAAGCAGATATCCCTGTCTTGTTCCTGATCTTAAAGGAAATGTTTGTAGTTTTTGCCCATTGAGTATGATGCTGGCAGTTGGTTTGTCATATATGGCCTTTTTTATGTTTAGGTATGTTCCCTCTAATCTCACTTTGCTGAGAGTTTTTATAAAAATGGGTGCTGGATTTTATCAAATGCTTTTTCTGCATTTATGGGTATGACTGTGTGATTTTTATCCTTTTTTTTTATGTGGTGGATCACATTTATTGATTTGTGAATGTTGTACCAATCTTGCATTCTGGGAATAAGCCCCACTTGATCATGGTGTTGATCTTTCTGATACATTGCTGTATTTGGTTTTCTAATATTTTGTTGAGGATCTTACCATCTATATTCATCAGGGATATTGGCACATAATATTCTCTCTTTGTAGTGTCTTTATCTGGTTTTGGAATTAGGATAATGTCGGCCTCATAAAAGGAGTTTGGGAGCCTTCCTTACTCTTGAATTTTATGAAACAGTTTGAAAGGAGAGGTGTTATTATTTCTTCTTGGAATGTTTGGTAAAATTCACCTGTGAAGACATCTTCTGGTCTAGGACTTTTGTTTATTGGGAGTTTTTTTTTATTACTTCTTCAATTTCACAAGGTGTAATCTGTCTATTCAGATTCTCTGATTCTTCCTGATTTGGTTTTGGAAGATTGTATATTTCTAGGAATTTATCCATTTCATCAAGGTTGTCCAGTTTGGTGGCATATAGTTGTTCATAATATTTTCTTACAACCCTCTGGATTTCGTTGATGTCAGTTGTTATTTCTCCTTTTTCATTTTTGATTTTATTTATTTGGGTCCTTTCTCTTTTTTTCTTGAATAGTGTGGTTAAAGGTTTGTCATTTTGCTTTGTCTTTTTAAAGCAGCAACTCTTGGACTTATTGATCTTTTGTGTCTTTTTTTTTTTTTAGATTCTATTTTGTTTATTTGGCTCTGATCTTTATTATTTCCTTCCTTTTACTCACTTTAGGCTTTGTTTGTTGTTCTTTTTCAAGTTCCTGTAAGTGTAAAGTTAGATTGTTTATTTGAGCTTTTTCTTATTTTTCAAAATAGTCCTGTAATGCTATGAATTTCCTTCTTAGGATTGCTTTCCCTGTGTCCCACTGACTTGGGATTGTTGTGTCTGCATTTTCATTTGTTTCAAGGTATCTTTTGATTTCTTCCTTGATCTTGTTGTTGACCCATTCATTGTTAAATAACATGTTCTTTAGCTTCCATGTCTTTGTGGGTTTTTCAGTGTTCTTCTTGTGATTGAATTTTAGTTTCATAGCATTGTAGTCAGAGAAGATGCTTGATATGATTTCAATTTTGTTAAATTTATTGAGACTTGTTTTGTGTCCTACCATGTGGTCTACCCTAGAAAACGTTCCATGTGCACTCAAAAAGTATGTATATTCTGCTGCTTTGGGATGAAATGCCCTGAAGATATCAATTAAATCCATTTGATCTAGTGTGTCATTTGAAGCCACTGTTTCCTTTTTGATTTTCTACCTGGAAGATCAATGGGGTGTTAAAATCCTCAAGTATGACTGTATTTTTGTCAATCTCTCCCTTTACGTCCATCAAGATTTGCTTTACATATTCAGGTGCTCTTTTGTTGAGTGCATAAATGTTTACTAGTGTGATATCCTCTTGCTGGATTGTTTCTTTTATCATTATGTAGTGTCCTTCTTTGTCTCTTACTATAGCCTTGGTTTTAAAGTCTATTTTGTCAGATATAAACACTGTTACTTCAGCTTTTTTCCTTTCCATTTGCACAAAATATCTTTTTATATCCCTTTACTTAACCTGTGTGTATCTTTTGATCTGGATGGGTCTCTTGGAAGCAGCACATATATGGGTCTTGTTTTCTTATCCATTCAGCTACCCTCTGTCTTTTGGTGGGAGCATTTAAGCCATTTACACTTAAGGTGATTATTGATAGATACGTATGTAGTATCATTTTATTGTTAGACTTTTTCTATTTTTTTTCTTTCTCTTTTTCTTCTTCTTCTTTTTAAAGCCAGTCCTTTAACATTTGTTGCAATACTGGTTTGGTGTTAACAAGCTCTGTTGGCTTTTTTTTTTTTTTTTTTTTTTGGTCTGGGAAGCTCCTTATTTCTCCTTGGATTTTAAATGATAGCCTTTCTGGGTAAAGTAGCCTTGGTTGCTGGTCCTTGCTTTTCATCACCTTTAATATTCCATGCCACTCCCTTAGGCCTGAAATGTTTCTGTTGAGAAATCAGTGACAGTCTAATTGGTGCTTGCTTGTACATAACTCCCTGCTTTTCTCTTGTGGCTTTTAGGGTTCTCTCCTTTGTCATTTCAATTGTGATGTGTCTCAGTGTAGGCTTCTTTGGGTCCAACTTGTTTGGGACTCCCTGATCTTCCTGGACTTGTGTGTCTTTTTTCCTTCACCAGATTAGGGAAGTTTTTGGCCATTATTTCTTCAAATAGGTTCTCGATCCCTTGCTCGCTCTCTTCTCCTTCTGGTATTCCCATGATGTGGATGTTGTTATGCTTCATGTTGTCCCAAATGTTTCTTAAAGTCTCCTCATTTTTTAAATTTCTTTTCTCTTTTTGCTCTCTGCCTGGGTATTTTTTTCTACCTTGTCTTCCAAACCACTGATTCCATCCTCTGCTTCATCTAACCTACTGTTTATTTCTTCCAATGTATTACTTATTTGAGATTATTGCATTCTTTATTTCTGACTGGTATTTTTTTAATGGTTCCTATGTCTTTTTTCATGCTGTTGAGGATCCTTATAGTCATTACTCTAAACTCTCTATCTGATAAATTGCGTGCCTGCATTTCATCTAGTTCTTCCTCTGGAGAATTTTCTTTATCTTTTGTTTGGGGTCTATTTGTTTGTCTTCCAATTTTGGCTGCTTCTTTGTTTTTTGCCAAAGAAACATTGGCAAAAATTTGCCACCTTAGTTGTTAAACTAATCTGCAATAGAGCCTTAAGGTGTAATAAGCAGCCAGGCTTAAGCACCACAGGGTGGGGCAGAGTAATTCCTGTGAGTGAGGCTTCCGTTCAGGCTGATACCACTTGGAGAAGAGTGCTCTGCCCAAGAAAAATGGCTTCTGCAGTATGGGGAATGACTGACTCAGCACAGGGATCCTGGTGGCTGTTACCTCAGTTCTCTCCCAAAAGCCACCAACCCCAGACTCTCTTCACTCGTCTCTAATCCATTCTGTCCTCCCTCTGCTGGTGAATAGAGTAAATGGCTGCAAATGAATTTTGTGCATTGTCCCTTTTAGAGGCTCTCAGCATCTCCAGGAGTCTCTCCCCAGCAGAATCTCTCTTGCTTTTCACAGCTGATTGTTATCTGGGGTCCTTTCTGGCTCTGATGCTATAGGCTGGGGATCCCAGCTTGGGGTTTAGAGCACACATTTGTTAGGAGACACCCTGCATCCCCCTGGCTACTGAAATATCCCTCCGGAACTTCAGCTGCTGCCTGTGGGAGCCCAGCTAGCCCTCTTGTACCTTCTCCAAACTCTGTACCAGTGTTGTTGTGGTGAAGTGGTTTCTTCTGTCTGTCATTGATTATAAGGCTTCTCTCCAGCTAGTATTCACTTGGTTATTCAGGAAGATTTCTTTTTTTTTTTCACATTTTATTTTTTTATTGTTGTTCAAGTATAGTTGTCTCCATTTTCCCCTCAGGAAGATTTCTTTACAATTTAGTTGTAATTCCAGATTGTTCTTGAGAGGAGGTTACTGTAGCTTCCACTTACTCCTGTGCCATCTTGGATCTCCCTATATTGTTTATTTTTGTAGCCTGTTTATGTACTCATTTGTAAAATTGAAGATTTTTTCTTAATTAACTTAACAGAATTTGATATAATAAGCCCTTAAAGTCAAATAGATATAAAAGAATGAGAGTCTTTAAAATGCTGGTGACAAGGGAGAATTATGATGGACAAAAAAGTGGTGAATTGTTTTCTTACATATTGAAGAAATATTAAATTGTTCTTTTAAATTTATTAAATTAAAAATAAGAATCGCTTTGAAGGAAGATCACAAATCCATGTTGTAAGTGCTACTTGACTGTAAATAACAGGTGCTGAGGAAAACCAATTGGTATAATGAAAAAACTCTAGCTAGGTAAGGATCATGAATTCTTCATAATCCTTAGTCTAATGTTAACTGAAGACAACAGGAGTTTGCTGGAAAATGGAAGAGTTAAGGCGCTGCTTAAATGTTTATTTCAATTCATGAATGATTTCATAGATTTAAGGCCTATTCAAATCTCTAAGACATCAAAATGAAGAACAAGGTAGCAATGATAAGCCATAGCTGCTAAGACATTCCCCATGAATTGCTTGTAAAGATTATGAACATGGTGTTACCTTTTAAAATATATTTTCTGTAAATAAAAAACTGGTCTGTTTATAAAATTCATTAATACACACATCCATACAATATCACACACATATATATTTTATAGATGTTCTATAAAATGGTTATGTCTAATTTTGAGATTTTTAAAAAAGATTTTATTTATTTACTTTTAGAGAAAGGGGAAAGGAGAGAAAAAGAGAAGGAGAGAAACATCAATGTGCAAGAGATTTCATTGCCTCTCACACATCCCCAACTGGGCACCTGGCCTGCAACCCAGGCATGTGCCCTGACTGGGAATCAAACCAGGGACCTCTCGGTTCACAGGCCAGCACTCAAATCCACTGAAGCCACAGCAGGCAGGGCTAATTTTGATATTTTGAGTGATGAATTTACATTCATATTTGGTGCAAACATATTCAGGGAGTAAAACATACACCCCTTTCAGTCATTTTGGGCTCTCAAATCTTTTATTAAGAGCCTTTTGGAGTTCATCCCATTCCAAACTAGAAATTTGTGTTGTTTCCCAAAGTCTATGTCCTATCTCTTCCATTATATTGTTGAAGTCCTTCACAGGTGATGATTATGTTTCTAACTAGTTTCTAACAAGTGTAAATAAACGCCTATACGAGTATAATAAGTGGTTCAAACTAAAAACTTAGGTAGCTAAATATCAGCATAAATCAAGCATGAACCTATATCAACCTTTTGCATAGCCATCATATTCATGCTATGCTCTATGCATCTTTTTTTCTAAACAAGAGACTATGGAGATAAACCATTGGTGATTCTATATGTAACCCAAACTGAAAGACAGTTAATTGACAGAATCTTTTATGGTTCCACTTATATATTTTTTTAATTCAGTATTCATTTTCTTTATTTCTAGTATATTTTTAAGGGTATATGTTTTGTCGTTATATGATTTAAAGGTGTCACGAAAACAGCAGCACATTTCTCAAACTGATGTTAAAATTAGAACTATTGATATATATTACTGTGAGAATGTATTTAAAGAGTATCATAGTTCATGTAACAAGAACTTCAATTTGAATGAGAAAACACAAATATACAAGTACATGCCACTGAAACGTATCAAATTATTCAGTGGTAATACAATACCATTTAAACATTAAGTTTTATAGGAAACAATTAACCTTTAGAGCAAATTCTTAAAAGTTTAACTTGTAAGCAAGAAGTATTATGACAAGCAGAAAAGAATTCATTTTCACTTGGGGTACATTTCAAAGCACATTCATGCTTGTTAGACCAACAATATAGAATGTTGGATCACTAATATTAATAACATGTTCCAAGTACATACCTTGCATACACATGCATGCACATACAAACATTTATTCTCATTCTTATTCTTGGTACACCGCTCCCCACCTTCCTCTCTCTTCTCCTCTCCTTCTTTCCATATATAGAAATATAGTCATATGGAAAGACAGAGAGTACATGGCAAACAGTAGACATTAAAAATAAATGACAAAAAAATCATAAAACACTTACTTCATCAGCCACCATGCACCTTAAAAAAAGAAAAAAAAACCAAATTAATGTCTTATCAAAATCAACCATTTTAAAAGTTCTGATTAAGTAGTTTGTCACAAAATAGTTTACAAATGTTAAAGTACTAAGCCAGAGAGAGGTGTTTGTAAGTGTACATAAGAACATGGACCAGTGTTGATTTATAACACTCTCCAGCTGCCAATGGCATATCGCTATGTGGGAGTGGTAGAGCTTCAGATGTGCTGTTCCCCACTGCCCACCCATGGAGATAGGTACGATGACCCTTCAAAAATGTAAAATGGGAAGTGATTGTACCAATGACTTCCCTCCTTACCATCAAACCTTAAAATTGGTCTTCCCCAGAGATTAGAAAAATGCTGTATTAAGTGCAAGAAAATAAATGTCAACTATATATCACTATGTTATACATATCATATATGCTGTACTATATATGCTACGACTATTTTCAAGCTGAATTTTAGTTTCTACTATCATTGTGCTAAATTTTCTCTACCCTTTTTTATTAGCCTATAGGAGTAAATTTTATCCACTGAAAATTGAGGTTAGGGGCATAAACTGAGGTCCTAAGTTAAAGAAAAAGCAAAGAGCAAAAAGAAAGAATAACAGATATGGTCAGGAACATGAGTGGTCCCTTAGAGGTAGTGAGTACACTACTGGGAAAAACCAGCCTCTTAACTGAGGGGATTTCTGGCCAACCTAAAAAATATTGAAATGTTATAAAAGTTTGAAAAGAATGAAGTCCCTATTTCTATTTTTTCTTCCTTTTTTACCCCACTGATCTTGACATTATATAATTTTATAAGTTTTCTTTTAATATAGAACACAAATTAAGAATTTGGTAATAAATATATTATCAAGGAATAAGTTACAGGTAAAATGGAACTTGTTCTTAAAAAGAAAAAAGATGTCAGGTTACCTAATAAGTATTTTTATGGGAAGATAAGATGCAAATAATTTAACTGAAATTTAAAGCATATGCAAGAGTAAAAAGTTTATTTCATTTTTTTCAATCATGCCTAAAAACTAGAAATAAAAAAGCAATACTTTGAGAAACATGATTTATTTTCAGGAAAATTCATGTGTTTGCCTACTTTTTCATTTTAAAATCCAACTAAAATTTAATAAACATGTCACTCGAAGTATATATTATTTATTATTTACTATGTACTTGGCACTGTTCTAAGTGCTAGGCATGTAGCAGTGAATTAAAGTCTTTCCCTCATAGAGGGTGACTAGGAGAAGACAATAAACAAGCACATGATTCCAGTGGTGATAACTGCTATTAAAAAAAAAAACTAAATCAGGGTAAAATAGAATAGGGAATGTAGAGGATAATCTATTTTATAATGTGGTCAGGAACATACTTTATGATAAGGCAATTTGAACAGATTTGAGCAAGACATAAATTTAATGAGAAAGGAATTATAAGAAAATCTGGAGAAACAGTATTCTCAACAAAGCGATCAGCAAGTCCAAGCACCCTGAGATAAGATAGTTATAATATACTTTAAAAGGGGCAAAAGAGTTAGTATGAGTGAAATGCAGTGAAACAAGGAATGGTGGTGATGATGATGATGATGATGATGATGTTGGAAGGCCATAAGGCTCCTGACTATGGAGAACCTTATAAGCAAGGGCACTGAATTTGGATTTTCTTTGCATCCTATGGAGGGAAGCAACATTTTATTTTTTTCAAAGTTTACTCTGGCTTATAGAGAATAAACTGTAGAAGGCAACAGCAGAAGCAGAGAAAGCAGTCAGGAGAGACAAGGAGAGAAACAACAATGTGTGGATGAGTGGTATAGGTGGAGGTAGTGAGAAGTCGTCAGTTCAGGTACTTTTAAAAAGTACAGCCAATAGAGTTTGATGATCAATTTGGACGTGAGTGTAAAAATAACAAAGAAATCAAAAATTAATCCGAAGATTTGGGCTCAAGCAATTAACTGTGAAAATGGTGGTGACGCCATTAACTAAGACAGGAAAGGCTGGGAGAGAAGTAGGTTTGGGACAACAATAAAAAGTTCAGTTTGGACATTAATCAGTGTGATATCCATCACAAATCCAAGTTTAACTGTTAAGTAGGATAGATGAGTCAGGGGAATGGTAGGGACTGGAGATACAACAAATTTGAGAGTCTCCAGAATGTAAATGGCATTAGAATGAGTGAGGGTACAGGGTATTCTGAACATGAAACAACTTGACTGTGGCTTGCTCCCATCTATGTCCAACTCCATGTTCCCTAACTTTTTAAAATTAAGCATCTGAGACCTGCAGTCTGCTGGATAGTGCTTACAGTAGGGTAATATCAGAGCCAACTGGTGTGTAGCTAATTTACCCTGTGAGTGCCTAGGGAACTGAAAAGCAGCATCATGGCCCTGGGCAAAAACTGAGGGCTGTGGATCACTGAAAGAGACTGGCTTTCAGGTATCTGAAGACCCCAGTGAAGATTACCTTCAATCCCTTTGAATATGCTGGATTTTCCTAAGTGAGATAGGTGGGTCTTCCTACTTTGGAAACTAGGAGAGTTCAAGTAGATTAGAGAGCATTAGGCTTCCTTCAGGTGTCTCTAGTGGGCTGATTCTCCTTACATTTTAGGCACCATTCCTATTCCAACCTATGGGGTTACGGCTGTTAAGGATAGCTCAGCAATCAGATCTGACTTCCAATGAGACATCAGAGAAAAATAACTGACCATGTGAAACATTTGAAAGAGCAAAGTAAGAGTGAATAATCAGGACACATATCTCTTGAAAGAGAAGTGTTAGAAAATAAAAACACCTGCACAAAAACTGAGCACTTAAGTAAATTCTAATGCAACACACACACACACACACATACCCCTAATGCTCAAAGCCTTGATTATCCGACTAAAAGGAGTAGATAATTTTTTAAAGAAAAGGATGATCATTATTGACATTTAATAAGTACATCAGAGGATGAAGCACAAGGATTGTCTTTCAAAGCACACGTGAAGGAAAAAACAAAAGACTTGAAGGATAGATCTTGAAAACTAATATGTGAAAAATAGGTGTTCAAAAGGAGAAAAGATATCATATGAAGGAAAGGTAACAATTAAGTAAATATTAAAAGAAAATCTCTCACCCTGACCGGTGTGTGGAGCTCACCTGGTAGGGCATTGCTCCGTTGAATTCCTGCTCAGGGCACATAGCTAGGCTGTGGGTTTGGTACCCAGTCAGTGCACGTGTGAGAGGCAACCGACTGATGTTTCTCTCACACCAGTGTTTCTTTCCCTCTCCTTTCCCCTCCCTTCCCTTCTCTCTATAAATAAATAAATAAAATCTTAAAAAAAGAAAAGAAAATTTCTCTGGACTGAAGAAATGCCTCTGGTAGATAACTGGAAAGGATAATCAAGTTTCAGATTGGATTGATATGCATGAATTTAATGGATAATGTCTATTAGAAATGAGAACTCTAGAAGCAGAAGGGGCACATTCTGAAAATGAATGTGTAAAACTGAAGGGTGCTAACAAAGAAGAGGGGTAAAGTAGTCCCCTTTTATCTGTGGGGGATATGTTCCAAGACCTGCAGGGATGCCTGAGACCTCAGCTAGTACTGAACCTATATATGATGATTTTTCCTATACATACCTATAAAAAAGTTTAATTTATAAATAAGGCATAGTAAGAGGTTAACAATAATAACTAACAAAATACAACAATTATAACAGTATACTGTAATAAAAATTATGTGAATGTGGTGCCTCTCTCTCTCTCTCTCCAATAATTTTTAGATTTTTCACTCTAAACCTATTACTGAAATTGGCATAACAATTTCTGTAGTAAATGGCTTTGTGTCACTTGTTTCAGGGGATCCCTTGCTGAAGTCTTCCCACAGGGTTAATGCTTTCTGGAGCAACATGTTGCTGTTAGTCAGAACACATCTTCTGTTCATGTCTGCCACCACTAATTTAATGCCTTTTCCATCTTAATGAAGCAGTTATGTACTGTGGCCATAAGTTTTGTAGTTTGAGGGGTGACAGCAAAACTAGTAAAAACTTCTTTTTCCTTCACAAGTTCATGGATAGAAGATTCATTCTGGGGGGAACTTAACTTTTGCTAAGATATCAAGAATAAAAATAGGAGGCCCATAAAAATAAGTCGTATTCTTGAAGTTGCTTAGATTCAAACTGAATACTTATTATTTTTTTGAAACAACATTCTAAATTAAAATTTATATATGTATGAAGTAGAAAAAAACATTCGTTTTTACCATAGATCTTAGTAACATCAGCATATAATTTCTTTTCTTTCCTTACTAAATCGAGAACTTCCATCTTTTCACTTAGAGGAAGTACTTTACAAAGGCTTCTCTTGGCATATCCAAATTGCCAGCATGACAACCCTTGTGCTTTGAAGCCACTACCAAGTAAAATAAGGGTGACTTAACACCAGCAGTGCGCTGCAACAATAGTTGATCAGTGACTAACAGGTAGCATGTACGCTGTGCGTGCACAGGTGGGATGGAGCAGGATGGCACAGATTTTATCTCACTACTCAGAACAGCGCACAATATAAAACTTATGAATTGTTCATTTTTGGAATTTTCTATTTAATATTTTTGGACTGCTTTTGACTGTTGGCAATTAAAACTATGGAAAGTAAAGCTTGGATAAGGGGTAGGGACTAATGTATTTATAGAAGTAAATGATAGGCTGAACTTGGCCCATGGAGAGTAATTTACAAATTCTTGTTTTAAACGAGTCACAATTCTCTTTGTTAATGCTGAGTTTTCACTTAGATTATAATCTAAAAATGAATACTATAAGAATATTCTGGATTATCTGAACAATACTTTAAAATGAGGTGTGTTTATATTTGGTACTCTCTTTTGCATTTAGGATTATATGAAGCATACATTCTCCCCTACACACCCACATCAAATACTTCTTACTGTGGAATGCTGAATGAATAAATATTTTTACAATAGTTAGAAAAGAGAAATGTGGAATACTCCTGAGGGAACTTCATTATCAGTAAATTATGAAATGAAGAATTTTACTCTTCCTGATGGCAATAAGGCCATATACCTGTTTGATACAGAGTTTAGTAATGCCTCAGAACTGAATTCATTATGTTATAGAGGTGGCTATAGTGTTTCCAAACCACTCTTCCTTACAACTGGCCTTATAATTTGTGGCAGAGCCTTACGTTGCTTTTCCTAAAACCTTTCTTCCCCTTTCCCTCACTAATACAACCCTGAGGGTGGGATCTATGTGACCAGCTAAAATGTTCCTTTTCCAAGCTCCATTTCAACTAGGAGAGGATATGTGACACAGTTTGTGGCCAATGAGACAGCAGAAGTCATTGGGTGGCGATTCTAAAAACACTTGTTAAAATAGGGTTGACTCAGTTGGCAAAGTGCCCTTTTGTCCTCTTCTTCTCTTCCTACATCAAACAATGATGCCAAACTGGGAACTATAACAGCTACCTTTTGACCTACCAGGAAGGAAAGGACAAGAAGATTGCAGAGGTATGGCTCTGACATCTTGGCTGCTGTCCCAGCATGGACTACCTTACTCTAAACTTCCTGTTTGGGGAAGGGGGCAGAACAGTCTACTCTATTTTAGCCATTACTGTTCGGTTTTCATTCTGTGTAGCTGGACTCAATTCCCTATCATTAAAAAGTAAATATCGGATATGGATACAGTTTAAATGCTAAATAGTCATGAAGCTATTTCTTTTCACCATAAAATCCAACAGGATCAATTTAGTTTCCACAAAATAACACCATCCATCATATTAAATTAATATTGTTGAAATGAATTGTCTTTATTGTGTGGCTTACTCTTAACTTTATAAATGTGCTTTCATTTTTTTTTCTTTTTTTTAAAATTTTTATTGTTATTCAATTACAGTTGTATGCCTTTTTCCCCATCAATGTGCTTTCATTTAAAAAAAAATATTTTCTAAAATCTATATGCATAAGGAATTTGTACCTAGTCTGGGATTTGTGCTCAATATCATTTTAAATAAACAACAGGGCTTTAAGGAAATTTTTCCCTTTGAAATGAGTTTGATGATTACTCAGGTATGAGGACCTGCCTGAGGGTGAGGAAGAAGCATTCATTCTGAATCCAGGCAATATTTTAATATTTCACCATGTCTTTCTCCCTGTAACCTTTACTGCACGTTTGGATAGATATGACTACTATCCTCTTCTGCCTTATAGTGTTTACCCTGACAGGACTTGTACCATAACATCGGTAACATTTAGTACACTTACTTGTTTATATGTTTGTCTCTTGCTCAGACTAAGGGCCTAGCACTATGCCTGGTGCTCAAAGTTATATTTGGTAAGTAACTAAATGAATGTTTACCTGATAGATATTGAAATTAAATATATACATATCCTGATTCACCTCTACATTTCCACAAGAGAGTATAATAGAATTGTGCAGGTTGTATTATCACATAATTCAACAAATCCAAAAACCAGGTGAAAAAGGAATTCATAAAGGATAGTGTCCTTTATGAATTTAGAGGATGTGATATATAATGTGATATATT
Source organism: Desmodus rotundus (assembly GCF_022682495.2). Lineage (NCBI taxonomy): Eukaryota > Metazoa > Chordata > Mammalia > Chiroptera > Phyllostomidae > Desmodus > Desmodus rotundus. The sequence continues at coordinate 126,689,369 of NC_071388.1, forward strand.
CTGAGAGGCTCTCAGTTTGTAATAAAACTGTTTAACTTAGTTCTCCATCTACCTATGAACATTCAAGTATCAATGATGCACATATGTTTATTATTAATTACTGTTATTTTTTACTACTTACTATTTTAAAAAAATGATTTACTTTTATTTATTTTTAGAGATAGGGGAAAGAAGAAAGAGGGAGAGAAACATCGATGTGTGAGAGAAACATCAATCTATTGCCTCTTTGCATGCTCCCTAACGGGGGTGGGGGTGGCTGGCCCACAACATAGGCAGGTGCCCTGACTGGGAATCAAACCTGCAGCCTTTCAGTTTGCAGGACAATGCCCAACCCACTGAGCCATACCAGTCAGGGCTATAAACTCACCTTACACTAGATCAAGCAGACCTGACTTACTTCTTAGTTTCTTTATATATAAACTATATTTTTGTTTGTAACTCCAAAATATTATAATGAATGTTACTGTCTAATTATGCCCTAAAAATTCTCTACTAATTGCAGAAGTAATCAATAATTTTGACCTGCAGCTTTATAAACAAGAATAAATAATTGTATTAAAGCTAATGTGATATAATGGCCCAGTGGAAATTATATATCCTGAAAACAATAATCCTCTCAAAACAGCTGAAATACATCTTTTTTAAAACCATCTTGGAGGATGCAGAGACTATTTCCTATTTTGATCTGTATTAGTAAAAGTTATAGGGTAATTCTGTGTTAATGAAGTCAGACTAATGCAGCACAATATTTTAAAGATAAAATCCTGCATCCAGGGACTAGTTCAAATATTTTTTTAAAAAGATTTTACTTATTTTTTTAGACAAGGGGAAAGGAGGGAGAAAGAGGAGAGAAACATCAAGGTGTGGTTGCATCTCGCACGTCCCCTACTGGGTACCTGGTCTGTAACCCAACCATGTGCCCTGACTGGGAATCCAACCAGTGACCCTTCGGTTCACAGGCCAGCACTCAATCCACTGAGCCACACCAGTCAGGACTGGATTAAATTTTTTTAAAGCTCATGAATAGAAAAGCAATTCTTTTTAAAACTTCGACTTGACTTCATACACAAAAATTTGTTTCTAAGACTCTGCCTCTCTTATATACTTTGAATTATCACAGGCTTTTATGTCCTTCCTGTATGTGACTGGTGTTTCATAATGGGTAAAAGAACTAAAATGAAACAAAACACTCAATGTTATTCCAACTTGTTTTTCAAAGTCATATGCAGCAAATGTGGGTTGCTTTACCTAAAAACTCTTTCTCCTGTTATTTCCCTATTACAGACTCTAGAATTCTTTGCTTATATCTTCCATGTGCTTCTGAACCTGCTGTCTGGAACTAATGATGATAAAGTAGAAAGATGACATGAGCAGGCTACCGAGTGAACCACCTTGGAACCATCCACTCCTGGATTTCTTGTTATGTATTATGTGATATATTAATTTTCTTTAGTGATTAAGCCATTTTGAGCTGAGTTTTTACTCTTGCACAGCATTCTAACAGAATCAGTGTTTATAAAACCAGTTATTAAAGTCAATCACATTTCCTTCCATTTATAATGGCTAAGTTGGAAGCTACTGTCCTCTGTAACTCCCCTATATCCACTGCCAGTTTTTACTTACTGACAGTAAACATAGTTATTTGGTTCTTATTGAACAGAATGTATCTTTACCATTGTAACAATGATAAAATTTTTATAATATATTTCCATTTACAAAGTACTATTTTACCTCATTTAATCACAGTTCATCTTACTTGGCTTAGCTTAGTCATTTCATAAAACAGATGAGACTAAGAATCTGGATATAGATAGAAGTCTAGGATATTTTAAATTTCATGTTTGCAAAAGATAACTAGAGACATTGAAGTTGAGAACAATCTAACAATAGCCGGGGGTGGGGACAGTGGGAAGAGGGGATTACAGGAACTACTATGGAGGACACATGGACAAAACCAAGGGGGAAGGTGGAGGTGGGGGAGGGAGGTGGGTTCAGTTGGGGTGGGGTGGAGGGATGGGGAGAAAAGGCATACAACTGTACTTGAATAACAATGAAAATTAAAAAAAAATTTCATGTTTGCAAGTAAGAGCAGCATGTTCAACTTTTACAGAAATGCAGCAGACAGATATGATGTGCAACCAAAATAAATAGTGTTGTTTTTTAAATTTTTATTTTAACAGAAATTTCTGACCCAAGGGCCCATGTGTCCATTAGTAGATGAGTGGATAAAACAACTATGGGACATTTATACAATGAAATACTACTTGGCAGTAAACAAGAAGAAAATTTTACTCTCTGTGACAGCATGGATAGACCTGGAGAACATTGTGCTAAGTGAAATAAGCCAGTCAGAGAATAACAAATGCCATATGATTTCAGTCCTATGTGGAATCTAATGAATAAGCTGAACTAACAAGCAAAATAGCGACAGATACATAGATAGAGAGCAGGTTGACAGTTCTTGGGGGGTTTAAAGGGTGGAGGGATCAAGCAGAAAGGAAAAAGGACTCATGGACATGGACAAGGGTGTGGTGATTGCGGAAGGGGACAAGGGTATAAGGGGGATAAATGGTAATGGAAAAAACACAATTAAAACATCTTTAAAAAAAGAATCACAGACTCAAATCAATTGTTTAAATAGCCCCTTTAGAGATTTTTTTTTTGCATCTGTCTTAATTAGATTTAGTTTCAAATATCAACATGTAATGCATGCTGTAATAACTTCAGGATATCCAGAAAGAAATGTCCACAAGAGGTTTTAAATGTGGATCTGGAGCATATGCTGAAAGCCTTAGGTGCAGATTTAGGATATGTGTATGGGTGGTACTTGAAACTATGAGAGTGGATGAGAGCTTTAGAAATTTAGGTGGAAGATAAAGAGAAAACAACTAAAGACTGGACACTGTCTAGGTTTGGCAGAGGAGTGTGCACATGGAAGAGACAGAGATTAGAGCTAGGAGGAGAATCAGAAGCAGCTGGGAGGCCCAGGACAGCTTTTCCAGGAGGTGGTTGTTCTATCCCAGGCACTATGAAAAGGCCAGGCTACATGAGAGCTGAAGCTGAAGGTTTCCTAACCACATATACTTGTCATTTGCCAAAGCAATAAAAAAAACAAAGATTCTTAAAAATAATTTCAACCTCGACATTTTGCCCTTTTCTTTTTCACGTTACGTATTAGTATCATGTTACAATACTATATTGTAAATTTTGGGGATTATACACAGGATCACAAATGGTATAAATTACATGCTATTATTTGTAAAATATATAAACTTGTACTTACAGAGAATATTTCTGGAAGGCTACACAAGAAATTGGTAATTTTATTGCCTTCAGAACAGCCAATATCTGGGACATACTGAAGGAAGAGAGATTGGAGATTTTCCACTTTTGTACCTCTTGAATCATGTACATATGATGTATTCCCCAAAATAAATATTAAATAATATAATATTATTAATATAATATATAATCATATATGATACGATATATATTATATTATATATAGTTATTATATTATATAATATAATAATAGTTCCAAAAATAAATAATATTAAAGCTAAACAAATAAAGTAAAGGCCATTTTATCAAGTTGAATTTTTACAGTTATGGGGGAAAGTATTTTAAGACATTGCTGTGGTTGGAAAAAAATGTTTTGACTTCATGGTCCCTGAAGCTATGTCTGGAGGGAAGAGTGGGTAGAGTTTATTAAAGTAACGTTAAGTTAGCATTGGTCAAATACATCATACTAAAGAGTGGTATGGTGTCTAATATGATATAGTATGTAATGAACCATTTATATGCTAAATGATTGATTAGTGTTAATAGATTAAATAGGAACATCCAAAAGTTCAGTATTATCCTCTTGGTACTTAGCTCTCCTCTGGGGCTGAAACATGCAAGTGATAGATTAAGCAGATCCTGTTTTCAGGTACAAAGTGCTGAATCCTGTGCTTACATGTCAAAACACAAGTACAGTGTTTGTATTATATACATTCACCTCATTAAATTCTCAGTGTAATCAAAATATTTTCTTGGAGAGTTTTGATGTTTATTTTTTACAGATATGATTTACTCAAAAGAGATATGGGAATTAATTATAGAAAAGATGGTTTATTTAATGTAAAGAAATTAGAGAAAAGCTTTAGGTTGAGCACAAATTGTTCAGTTCTGAGAGTCTTGGATTAAAAATTTAGCTAGTCTGTAAAATGATTCTCAGACATGTATAATGCTCTTCAGTTTTCTCTTTTCTATCTGTATGAGAATTTGTTTTAAAAATAGTAAATATTCAGGGTCATTTATGGTTGCATGTAAATTTCTGAAATGTTTGTTCCATATCTGTGAAATATGTCATGGGTACTATGCAACAAGAACAGAGTTGAATAGTAGTGACAGAGACTGTACAGCATGCAAAGTCTTAAATACTTACTATTTGGCCCTTTATAGAAAAAGTTTGCCAATCTCTGTCTTATAATATATCCATGAACCACCTTTTAAGAATTAGTGAACTGAAGGAAGTTTCTGACACAGGGCCAAAGGGTTATGAGTTTGGTTTGGTATGTAAAATCTTTCTATTCAGATTGGAAGAAGAAACAAAATGTGGACTGAAAGAAGAGTGAACACACAGAGCCCATACCAATAGATGTAATTTTATAAGAATAAGTTCAAAGTACTACGCCTGAGAATAAAAACAGAATTGTTACAAACTCAGAATTAAGGAAATATAAAACTATTTCTTATAATATTATAATAATAGCTTTGTATTTCCTGTTAAATCAGATTCCACACACAGAAAGAACTACAATGTCAGAGACAGCCAATTAGAGACAAAGTGTCTCAAACTGATAGAATCTTATGTTTTAATCCCACTGCTCAAATACCAAAATTCTTCTTTCAAAAGCATATCATCAGCATTCTTTACAAAGAGTACTGAAATGACAACTCAGTTATAAGTAAACACAGAACATGAAGCAATGTAACATTTTTATAACATTTTGATATCATCATCTTTTAATTTAATGTGCCTTAAAAAATCTGCTTTCTAATCTTGTACACTTTTAAGAATACAAATTGAATGTCAATCAATTTATAGGGTTCAGTTTTCATAGTCAACCAACTACAGATTACATGTCCTCACCCTCATTTCTTCCTGTGTGTAGCTTAGTGAATAAGAACTATCTAAACCTTGAGTCTGTGGTCTTATTTCCTACAACATGGACATAGTTTAAATATCTGTCAATTTTAGTTTATGGCATATCTAATGTCACTTGTTGAATGTACCCTTTCAGATATAACATTTAAATCTTTAATCCATTTTTAGTTAATTTTTGTGTATGCTCTAAGATAAGAATCCAATTTTATTCTTTTGCATGTGGATATTTAGTGTTCCCAACAAACTGATTAAAAGTGTATAATACAATTAGACTCCCAGGTTCTCCAGTTTATACAGCGTCCTTTGGAGAGGGTGAAACAGTTTGTCAATAAACAGAGATAGATAGTCACTGGATATTTAAGAATAGCTAATAATATGAAAGATAATTCAAAACACAGATAAAGATTACAAGCTGAAGGAAAATAACTCAAGAAAAGTTGTCATTAATATCTTCACAGAAAACATCCCTACACCAAGCTAGAACAGAATACTAGTAAGAGCAAATACTCAGAGAACAAATAAAGAGCTCTTAGAAATTAAAAATACAATGGCAGAGATTAAAAGCTGAATAGAATAACTAGAAAGTAGAGTTGAGGAAAATTCTCACGAAACAAGGAAAAAAGAAAATGGATTTAAAAACAGGAAAAAAGAGATAATAGCATTAAATGGCCAATTCAAGGCATCTAATAACTAAATAATGTGGAAAAATAGAAAAAGAGAAAATATATAAATAATATTAATAATTATTTTTAAATTCCCCAACTAAAGGGAACGAGTTTCCATACTGGATTGGGCCAACCAGTAGCTAGCACAAAGTATGAATAGAACTCAATAGATAATGTCTAAAACTGAAAAAAAAAATTGCACCACAAGCACACTATTTATAGATATAGTATGAATAGCTAAAGACTTAAAGAGCTGAAAGTGATAGATTTGAGGAATTAAAAACTAGAGAAGAAGGCTGGGGGATACCCTGGAGATAGCTGGTTTTTTATAGGAGCCTTAATAGATGTTTTTTATAGGACACTTTAAACTACAAATACATAATACTGTGATAAAAATAAAAAGTCAAATTAAAAATAAAATCGAGACTTTTCCAGTGGGTAAAAACAAACCGGTTACAATTCAGCTGTTCAGAAGTACTCATTTCTTGATTAAAAGAACACTGATTTCTGGATGACTTGAATATCACAGGAACTATGCCTTTTCTCTGTTGAATTCAAGTAAGCTGCTTCAAGGACATTAATGAACAATTATTCTAGAAAGTTCAACTCAGTTCAACAAATATTTGCTGAGCTCCTAATATGTGATAACCTCTGAAGAAAACAAAAACATCTTAAGATGAAAAGGTCTAGAGGTTTAGTCCAAACTAAAATGTGTAAACATTTATTCAAATAGATGTAGGACTGTCATATAAAATATGAGGTAATGTTATTTTAAAGGGCATACATATGGCCAATTGGAAGAAGCTATAGATAGAAAAATCATTGCTCAATACTAGTTTTCCCATAATAAGAATAAACCAAATTTCAAGATTTACTGTAGGGGTACAGTAATCAAATCAATGTGGCATTTGTATAAGGATAAAAATATGTATCAATAGAACAGAATAAAGTTTAGAAATAAACCCACATATGCAAAGTATATTGACTTTAGACAAAGGTAGCAAGGTAATTTGATGGGGAAAGGACAGTGTTTTCAACAAATGGAGCTGGAATAACTGGACATGCATATGCAAAACAAAACCCTCAAACTATATCTCACACCATATATAAAAATTAAGTTCAATTGGATTATAGAACTATATGTAAAAAATAAAACTATTAAATCTGTGCAGTGAAAACAGGGAAAAAATATTTGTGACCTTGGATTAGGCTTTTTCTTAAATAAGCCAAGCAAAAGTACAAACTACTGAAAAAAAAATGATAAATGGAATTTCATCAAAATTAACATCTGTTCTTCAAAAGACAGTGCTGACACAAGACACAGGCTAGTAGAATATGTAAAAGATGATAAAGGACTTGTATCTAGAATATGTAAATAACTCATATTTCAATAATAAAAAGATAATCCAATTTTCTTAAATGGGCAAAAGATTTGAATACACACTTCAACAAAAATGTACAGATGGCCAGGAGGTACAAAAAAAGTGTTCAACATCGTTAGTCATCTGAGAATTGCAAATTAAAACCACAATAAAATACCATTACACACCTACTAGAATGGCTAAAATTAAAAAGGATTCATAATGCCAAATGTTGGCAAGTATGCAGAATGACTGGAATCTTCATATATTTGCTGGTAGAAATGAAAAATATATACCCATTTTAAATAACAACACAGTAGTCTTTTATAAAGTTAAACATACATTTACCGTATGTTCCAGTAATCCCAGTCCTAAGTATTTACACAAAAAATAAAAACACGTCCACACAAAGACCTGCATGTGACTATTTATAGTAGCATTATGCATAATCATGAAAAACTGTAAATAATATAAAATGTCCATTAACATGAGAATAGCTAGAAAAATTCTGGCACATCTATACAATGGAATATTACTCAATTAAAAGGACTGACACATTCAAGAAATGGATCAATCTCAAGAGTATTATGTCATAGAAAGAAGCCAGAGACAAAATATTACATATTGTATGATTCCATAGTTTAGAAAAAACACAACTATTGGGACAGAGTGTTGCCAATGGTCAAAAGTTAAGGGAGGGGATCGATTACAAAGGGGCACAAAGGAACTTCCTTCCTAGAGTGATGGAGTCTTCTCCCTCTGGATTTTGATGGTGGTTACATAGTTGCATAAGTTTGTCCAAACACATCAAACTGCACACTTTAAAAGGGTGAGTTTTACCATATATAAATTATACTTCAATAAACCTGTCTTTAAAATGTATTTTAATAAATAACCATTAGTGTACTAGCAATAAAAATGTCAGCAAGATTCAAATTACTGAGATCATGTACAAAGCTAATAAGTCAATATGTTGTATTTACTCAAGTAATTTTTAGAGAGATACTGTTCTTGCCTTAAGATTTTAAAAGTAACAGGAGGATGTTAGAATGAATAATTAAGAATCAGCAACTCAAGGATACAAAAATAACACATTTTCGCAGCTCTCGATTATATAACAGGGATTTTTTTTAGCTGTTAAAAAAAATCCCAAATAGACCATAAAAAATAAAATTCAAGTATTTCTAGAGAATTTTTTAAAAAATAAACATTCATTTAAATAAGTGAAACATTTATAAAAAATTGGGGATTTTCAGTGCTGTCAAGAAGTTGTAAAAATAACACTTTTTTTTTGCTCTAAAATTTTAAGTCATAATAAGCAATCAATATAAAAACTAAAAATCAGAGTAAAAGGATATTATACAAGAATGATCTTCTGACAATAGTAAGAAAGCACGGCTCTGAGGTTTGGTAAACTTTGCAGTGTTAAGAGGTAAAGGTAGCTAATAAGCTGAACTGATAACATGTATGGATGCCAGGTATTTTCACTGGTGGGCACTGAGGTAGATTTTAACCTTTAAACCAACCCTTCTTCCACTGTTTCCCTCCTCCAAGCTTCAGTTAACCCAAAGAGGAACACCTGAAAAATAGGAAAGTTTCATGTGAAATGCCTTAACCAAGAACACAAAGGAGCAAATTAAAAAGTGGAAAGTGGAGTTGAAGGGCTATACCTTCAATAAGAGGGCAATTTCCTGTTGCAGAGGCTGGCAAGAATGTTCTATACCATTGTTTCCAGTATATCAGGAGATGCTTCCTGATTGCAAATAGCCATAGCTATTTGGCATAAGGAGTTTTTGCCTCTGAAACAAACTCCTTATGAAAAATAAAGCCAAGCTAGACTGACATGCTTACTTCTCCCTGTTCCAAGGAGAAATCCTTGGGTGAAACAGTAGACTTCACATATATTACAGTTGGGGAGACCATATCAAGTGCCAGGGTTGGTGGTCTAACCCATGTAACCTGACTGGAATTCTGGCAGGTCTAGGTAAACTGAGGCAGATCACAGGGTATCCTATGTGGATAAGGAAGAAATAAATCTCCTGCAATATATGACTTTAAAATAAATCAGAGTTAAAGAAGCAGTTGATCAAAGATAGGATTCACAAATTTTCTCCTTTAAGGGACCACCCTGTGGTGGAAGCTTAAAATTCTCAGACTCAAATTAAAAACACCAGATCAATTTGACAATCAAAGACAATTTTGTTTGGAAAGCTGATTGAGGGCAACCTCAGTCAGGGCTGACCATGAGCAAACATATGTTAATACCCAAACACTGAAAAGTGAATTAAATCCCTCTCAGTTTATTACTCTGTAAAGAACAAAGTCAAATAGCTGCCCTCAAAATAAAATGGGAAGGTTATGAGTAAACAAAGAGAAAATGAAATGGTACGAAAACTAAAGAGGTAAATTAGAATATAAGTAGAATTAGAGAGCAAAGCCACAATTAGATGCCATGTCCTGAAATACTTGCTTGTGGGCAAGTGGAGAGGTAGTTTAGGAGCTACCTACAGGAACACAGGGTCTACCAACTAAAATGGTGCAGTAACACACCTAAAACACAGGGCTAGAAGTGAAGATAAAAAGGGCCAGAGTTTGCCTTACAGTTTGGATATCAAGATCAAAGGTGGTTACTCTACACCTTGATTATTATTCCCCAGGCTGCTGGGAAACTTGGGGAGACATAGGTTAACCTTTACATACCCTAAGTTTTACTATCACCAGTCCTGTTTGGCCATTTAATATCAAGTGTACTGACTTCTAGTCAAGATGGAGGCATAGGTAAACATGCCTTGCCTCCTCATACAATTACAACAAAAATCACCACTAGACTACAAAACAAATACCACTCACAATCATCAGGAAATCGAGCTGTTTGGAAGTCTGACAACCAAGGATTTAAAGAAGCCATCTTGATCCAGATAGGTAATGGAGCATAGTCACAGAGACGTGCGGAGAGGCACTGAAAGGTGGAGAAGCCCAGAGATGTGGGATGGGTGGTCTCACATCCGCATGTGGTAGACAGAAATACCTCAGGAGAAAGGGATCCCAGCCCAAGACCAGATCACCCAGTCCAGGATTCCAGTAACAGGAAGATAAGTCCCGATAATTTCTGGCTGTATAAACCAAGGGGGGTTGGGGCAGCGGAAGAAACTGCAGGATTCTGAGGAGATTCCTTTTAAAGGGCCTGCAATGGACTTAGGACTTATACAGACTCACTTCCTCTGGGATTCAGCACCAGAGCAACAGCTGGAAGGGCACCAGTGGCATATGGGGAGAAACTGAAGTGATTGACATCAGGGCAAGTGCCAGGAGACAGTTTTATCTGGGGCAAAACTCCAGAAAACAGGCAGTGGCATTGTCCCCTCTCTGAGCCCTCCCCCACACAGAGCCACAAAGCAGTGACACAGGTTGCCCCACCTTGGCAATTACTTAGGGCTACACCCAATACAACTGACAGTTGCACTTTGTTACAATAGGCCACACTACTAAGGGAGGGAGTCAAAACAACTCTACTCAATACACAGAAACAAACACAGGAAGGCTACCACAATGAGGAGACAATGAAACCTGGCCTAAATGAAAGAACAGAACAAAACTCCAGAAAAAGAACTAAATGAAATGGAGATAAGTAACCTATCAGATGCAGGGTTCAAAACACTGGTTATCAGGATGCTGAAGGAACTCATTGGGTACTTGAATAGCATAAAAAATACACAGGCAGAAATGAACATTACATTAAGCGAAATAAAAATCTACAGGGAACCAACAGTGGAGTGGATGACTCAAGAATCAATGATTTGGAACATAAGGAAGAAAAGAGCATTCAATCAGAACAGCAAGAAGAAAAAAGAATTTTAAAATATGAGGATAAGCTAGCAGCCTCTGGGACATCTTCAAACATACGAACGCCCGAATCACAGGAGTGCCAGAAGGAGAAAAGGAAGAGCAAAAATTGAAACCTTATTTGAAAAAATAATGAAGGGGAACTTCCCTAATTGGAGAAGGAAATAGACTTATAAGTCCAGGAAAACCAGAGAATCCCAAACAAGTTGGACCCAAAAAGGACCACACTAAAACATATCATACTTAAAATGCCAAAGGTTAAAGATAAAGAGAGGACATTACAAGCAGCAAGAGAAAAGCAGCGAGTTACCTACAAAGGAGTTCCTGTAAGACTGTCAGCTGATTTCTCAAAAGAAACTTTGCACACTAGAAGGGACTGGCAAGAAGTATTCAAAGTGATAAAAAGCAAGGACCTGTAACCTAGATTATTCTATCCAGCTAAGTTATCATTTGGAATGGAAGGGCAGATAAAGTGCTTCCCAGACAAGGTAAAGCTAAAGGAGTTCATCATCACCAAGCCCTTATTATATGAAATGTTTTAGGGATTATATAAGAAAAACAAGAAGATCAAAACTATGAACAATTAAAATGGAAATAAATTCACAACTATCAGCAATTGAACCTAAAAAACAAACTAAGCAAACAAGCAGAACAGAAACAAAATTATATAGAGAGAAATATTTGGAGGGTTATCAGTTGGGAGGGGAAAGGGGGAGGATGGGGTAAAAGGTACAGGGGTTAAGAAGTAGAAATTGGTAGGTACAAAATAGGCAGGGGGGTGGTAAGGACAGTATAGGAAATAGAGTAGCCAAAGAACTAATATGCATGACCAATGGACATGAACAAAGGTGAGAGACTGCTGGAGAAAACGGATACTGGGTAGAGGAGGGCAAAGGGGGGAAATTGGAACAACTGTAATAGCATAATTAATAAAATATATTTTAAAAATATCAAGTATACTACACAGACCCATCTACTAATTTGTAGAATCCAAATTAGTCCAAGCTTCGCTACCCGTAAAAAAAGCCTAATGATAGAGGGTTATGCTACATATGCATTCTTAAAACTCCACATCAGACTTTATAAATGAAAAGCTTATTTTATGCTTATTTTCCTAATTATTTAATATCTGATTGCAATGTGCTTGGCAATAGCTCCTAAATTTATTTTAGGCAACTGCACATGAATGTTCGTAGCAGGTCTCTTCATAATAGACTAAAACTGGAAACAACATAAATGCCTATCAACAGCAGAATGGTTAAATTGTGGCATATCCTTAAAACAGAATTCTACACAGCAATGAGAATGAGTAAACTACAACTATACAATACAAAAAAGATAAATTTCACAAACATAATATTTGGTGAAGGAAGCCAAAACAACTGATTGCAAAATATATGACTCCACTTACATAATGTTCAGATACAAAACAAAACAAAGCAAAACAAAAACAAAAACCTATCCAGTGGTTTTCAAAGTCAGAAATGTGGTTGGGGGAGGAGGACAATGACTGGAGACAGCACATCCTGGACTTTCTGAGTCTGGACAATATGTAGTTCTTGACCTGGATGCTAGTTATACTAGAGTGTTCGCTTTGTGAAAAATTCACAGAACTGGAATGTAATCAACAAAAGAAAAAAGGAAAGAAAATATAACGAGAGACATTGAAGTTAAGAACAATCTAACAATAGTCAGAGGGGAGCAGAGCGGGGAGGGGATAGTGGGAAGAGGGGTTTAGAGGAGGTTTACTATAAAGGACACATGGGCAAAATCAAGGGGGAGGGTGGGGGAGGGAGGTGGGTTTGGCTGGGGTAGGGTGGAGGGAACGGGAGAAAATGCAGACAACTGTAATTGAATAATAATAAAAATTTTTTTAAAAAAGAAAAATTCACAGAACTGTTCACTTACAATAAGGGCCCTTTCTTTACATATGTTATACTTTAGTAGAAAGTTTACTTTAACAATTCTGTAAGAAACTTCCTAGAAAGATCTTTAGGTTTAGAATGATTTTTAAATAAAACACAACATCCCAAATTATTGACTTTATAAATTTTGTTCTCATAAAGAATATTTTATCATTTCAAAATATAAGGGAATGATATTTTTCTATCCATTAATTTTTAATCAATGTAGTTCATGATCACATACTTTATTTTTAAAGATCACACAGTACAGAAGAGCACACAGTGCAGAGCAGTTGTCCCCACCTTCACTCCTTCTCATTCCCTAGCCCCAATACTGCTCCTGAAAGGCAACACTGGTAGTCTTAATTAATATGCTTATTTTGTGATTTTATTATTCATCAACTCCAGATATTATCTATTGACTTCTGTGGAAACAGAAAATCATAAACTCATATTCTTTAATTCTAGCCTGACCACACAGTATATCTGAGGTCCGAGCACTAGGCTCCAGTAAACAGTAGTTAATGAAGAATTTTAAAAAACAGAATACTAATTTTTGAGTGTACCAGGTGATCCTAAAGCACATTTAAGATTGATAAAGGCTGAAGTAATTAGAGAAGGGAAAGGCTGGAATACAGTTACATTCCCATTATTGTAAAATTTAAAACCATAATTATTTTGTACCTGGCATTCAGAAAGTTCAGGTTCTGCTAAGTAATTTGGTAAGAAAGACAAATGACTTTATTTAGATACTGAAAGTTTTATTTTGATGGTTTTAAAGATTATTAACACTTAATCTTGTGTCTAAAATATTTGGAACAGGAGACTATATTTATTGAAATGTCTTTAATAGAAAACTGTCTATTCACTAAAACAATGTAAATTATGTTTGCCATAGGAAGTAATGTATTCATAATGTATTCATAATGACCTCACTGATCTAGCTCTAATTAATTCAATCTATATGAAAACACAATACAGCTTCTCATAAACTTAGGAACACAACTAAAAGGGCATTTCTTCTTTGCAAATAAAGTAAAATGACTAACAGATTAACTTTGAAACAAAATGTAGAATTTGATCTGTCATATCCCACTAGTAAAATAGATTTGGTTTCTTACTAAGGAAAACTTGGCTTAGTACCAGTACCCTCCTACCTAACCTCCCCTTTTTTTCCAGTGAGCTAGTTATAAGAATTATTATACTATTGATCACATTTGTACCTTTATAGAATATTTCAGCTTTTAGTCTTGGTTCCATAAACTTCAGACCACTAGTTCCCAAATTTGACTGCACATTGAAATCAACTAGCAAACTTAACAACAAACTGATACCTAGGTCCCACCATCAAGGATTTTCATTTAATTGATATGATGCAGTTTGGGCCTCAACATTTTGAAAGTTTACCAGGTGACTTTAATATGCAACAGAGTTTGAGAATGGCTAGATGGCAAAAAGATTTGAATAGTAGCAGTCATACCTGTCCTTCCCAACTTCTGTCATATTATTTTTTCCATTTTTTAGGATGATAAAATATAGTTTGTATTCTATAATCATAATTAAGGCTTTCATAATTTGGGTAGAAATTTAATTCTTTTTTAAAAATAAAAATCAATAGACAGAGCAAGTACGATATTAGAGTTTATATGAATACTGCTCATGGTGGAACCAAGTATGTTCAGGCTATATTTCCTTCTCTATGCTACTTCAAAAGTACTTATACTCAATCAATTTCTCAAAACCATATTACTTTGAGTCTACCTAATACCTGGACATGAATTTTCTTACCTATTTTGTTTTTCCTGAACTTTCTGACCATCTTGCTCATTTTTATTGAGATGAGAAACATATCTATTTCAACAGCCCCAATATTATCTTGCCTGTTACTAACTCTAATTTATCAATTTTTACTCCATTCTTCTTAGAGACAATTGAATTCCTACTTTAACATGGTCTTGTTGCTTCTCTTGCCTGATGCACCAATGGCATCTGGACCTTCTGCTCACTGAACTTTAGGGTCAGTTTCACTGATTGTTGTATCCTCTCTTGGTTTTCTTTTCTTTTCTTCTTCTTCTTTTTTTTTTTTTTTTTTTTGGTAATTGTTGTTCTGCTTGTTCATTATTTTTTAGATTCGATTGTTGATAGATATGTATTTATTGCCATTTTATTGTTCATAGTTTTGGTTCTTTCCTTGTCTTCTTCTTATACCTTTTAAGATTTCATGTAATACTGGTTTGTGGTGATGAACTCCTTTAGCTTTTTCTTTTATGGGAAGTTCTTTATCTATCCTTTAATTCTAAATGATAGCTTTGCTGGGTAGAGTAATCCTGGTTGCAGGTCCTTGCTTTTCATCACTCTGAATAATTCCTGCCAATCCCTTCTGGCCTACAAAGTTTCTTTTGAGAAATCAGCGGACAGTCTTATGGGAGCTCCCTTGTAGTTCACTAACAGCTTTTTTCTTGCTGCTTTTAAGATTCTCTCTTCAGCCCTGTCTGGTGTACTTCAGAGACCTGGGCATCATTATGCAAACCAAAAGGTCACTGGTTCGATTCCCAGTTCGATTCCCTGCTACCCAGTCAGGGGACATGCCTGGGTAGCAGGCCAGATCCCTGGTTGGGAGCATGTAAGAGCAAGCAATTGATACTTGTCTTGCACATCAATGTTTCCCTCCGTCTCTTTCTCCCTCCCTCTAAAAATAAATAAATAAATAAAATTTAAAAGACTCTGTCTTTAACCTTTGGCATTTTAATTATGATGTGTCTTGATACGGGCCTCTTTGGGTTCATCTTGTTTGGGACCCTCTGTGTTTCCTGGATTTTGTATGTCTATTTTCTTCATGAGGTTACAGTAGTTTTTCATCATTTTTTAAAAATACATTTTCTTTTTTTTTATAATTTTAATTTTTTATTGTTATTCAATTACAGTTGTGTGCCTTTTCTCCCCAACCCTCCACCCCACCCCAGCTGAACCCCCCTCCCTCCCCCACCTCCACCCTCCCCCTTGATTTTGTCCATGTGTCCTTTATAGCAGTTCCTGTGATCCCCTCTCCTCATTGTCCCCTCCCCACTCCCCTGTGACCATTGTTAGATTGTTCTTAACTTCAATGTCTCTGGTTATATTTTGTTTCCTTTTTTCTTCTATTGATTATGTTCCAGTTAAAGGTGAGATCATATGGTATTTGTCCCTCACCTTCTGGCTTATTTCACTTAGCATAATGCTCTCCAGTTCCATCCATGCTGTTGCAAAGGGCACAGAGGCCACTGTGGAAAACAGTATGGAATTTCCTCAGAAAACTAAAAATGGAACTGCCCTTTGACCCAGCAATTCTGCTGCTGGGATTATACCCTAGAACCCTGAAACACCAATCCAAAAGAACCTGTGCACCCCAATGTTCATAGCAGCACAATTTACAATAGCCAAGTACTGGAAGCAACCTAAGTGCCCATCAGCAAACGAGTGGATCCAAAAACTATGGTATATTTACACAATGGAATTCTATGCAGCAGAGAGAAAGAAGTAGTTTATACCCTTTGAGACAGCATGGATGGAATCCTCTCCAAAATTTGTTTGTGGAATTGTTTATGTTGGCCACTCTGACTGGTGTGAGATGGTACCTCATTGTGGTTTTAATTTGCATCTCTCTGATGGTGTGATGCTGAGCATCTTTTCATATGTCTCTGGGCCCTCTGTATGTCTTCCTTGGAGAAGTGTCTGTTCAAGTCCTTTGCCCATTTTTTAATTGGGTTGTTTGTCTTCCTGGAGTGGAGTCGTGTGAGTTCTTTATATATTTTGGAGATCAGGCCCTTGTCTGAGGTATCATTGGCAAATCTGTTTTCCCATACTGTTGGTTCTCTTTTCATTTTAGTGCTGTTTTCTTTAGCCATGCAGAAGCTTTTTATTCTGATGAGGTCCCATTTGTTTGTTCTTTCCTTTATGTCCCTTGCTTTAGGGGACATGTCTGTGAGGATGTTGCTGCGTGGAATGTCTGAGATGTTCCTGCCAATGTTTTCCTCTAGGACTTTTATGGTGTTACGACTTATATTTAAGTCTTTTATCCATCTTGAATTTATTTTTGTGTATGGCGTAAGTTGGTGATCAAGTTTCATTTTTTTGCATGTAGCTGTCCAGATCTCCCAACACCATCTGTTGAAGAGGGTATTTTTGCTCCATTTTATGCTCCTGCCTCCTTTGTCAAATATTAATTGACCATAGAGACTTGGGTTCATTTCTGGGCTCTCTGTCCTATTCCACTTGTCTACGTGCCTGTTTTTATGCCAGTACCAGGTTGTTTTCATGACAGTGGCCTTGTAATACAGTTTGATATCAGGTATTGTGATCCCTCCTGCTTTGCTCTTCTTTCTCAAAATTGCTGCAGCTATTCGGGGTCGTTTATGGTTCCATATGAATTTCTGAAATGTTTGTTCTATATCTGTGAAATATGTCATGGGCACTCTAATAGGGATTGCATTGAATCTATAAATTGCTTTGGGTACTATGGACATTTTGATGATGTTAATTCTTCCAATCCATGAGCATGGTACATGCTTCCATTTGTTTGTGTCTTCCTTAATTTCTTTCTCCAGTGTTCTGTAATTTTCTGAGTACAGGTCTTTTACTTACTTGGTTAGGTTTATTCCTAGGTACTTTCTTTTTCTTGTTGCTATATCAAATGGGATTTTTTTCCTTATTTCTGTTTCTGCAGTTTCATTGTTGGTATACAGGAATGCCTTTGATTTCTGAGTATTGACTTAGTATCCAGCTGTTTTGCCAAATTCATTTATTAGGTCGAGTAGATTTTTGGTGGAGTCTATAGGATTTTCCATGTACACTACCATGTCATATGCAAACAGTGACAGTTTCATTTCCTCCTTTCCAATTTGGATGCCTTTTATTTCCTTTTCTTGTCTGATTGCTGTGGCTAGGACTTCCAATACTATGTTGAATAGAAGTGGTGAGAGAGGGCATCCTTGTCTTGCTCCTGATCATAGTGGGAAACCTCTAAGTTTTTGTCCATTGCGTATGATGTTGGTTGTAGGTCTCTCATATATGGCCTTTATTATGTTAGGAATGCTCCCTGTATTCCCACTTTGCTGAGTGTTTTTATCAGAAATGGGTGCTCTATCTTATCAAATGCTTTTTCCACATCTATTGATATGATCATGTGATTTTTGTCTTTGCTGTTGTTGATGTGATGTATTATGTTTATTGATTTGCGAATATTGTACCATCCTTGCATCCCTGGGATGAATCCCACTTGGTCACGGTGTATGATCTTTTTAATGTATTGCCGGATGCAGTTTGCCAATATTTTGTTGAGAATTTTAGCATCTATATTCATCAGCAATATTGGCCTGAAGTTTTCTTTCTTTGTAGGGTCTTCATCTGGTTTTGGGATTAGGATGATGCTGGCTTCATAAAAAGAGTTTGCCAGTCTTCCATCAATTTGGATTCTTTTTGAATAGTCTGTGAAGTATAGGGGTTATCTCTTCCTTAAATGCTTTGTAGAATTCTCCTGTGAGACCATCTGGTCTAGGGCTTTTGTGTGTTGGGAGTTTTTTGATGACTGCTTCAATTTCATCTGCTGTTATTGGTCTGTTCAGGTTTTCTGCTTCTTCTTCATTCAGTTTTGGAAGATTATATTTTTCTAGAAATGTGTCCATTTCACCTAGGTTTTCAAATTTCTTGGCATATAGTTCTTCGTAGTAATTTCTTATAATCCTTTGTATTTCTGTGGTATCAGTTGTAATCTCTCCTCTTTCATTTCTAATTGTGTTTATTTGGATCCTCTCTCTTTTTTTCTTGATGAGCCTACTTAAAGGCTTGTCAATTTTGTTTATCTTTTCAAAGAACAAGCTCCTGGATTCATTGATCCTTAGAATTGTGTTTTTAGTCTCTATGTCATTTAACTCTGCTCTGATCTTGGTTATTTCCTTCCTTCTGCTTGCTCTGGGCTGTCTTTGTTGTTGTTCCTCGAGTTCTTGTAGGCGTAGGGTTAGGTTGTTTGTTTGAAATGTTTCTATCTTTTTAAGGTAGGCCTGTATTGCTATGAACTTCCCTCTCAGGACTGCCTTTGCTGTGTCCCATAGGTTTTGGGTTGTTGTGCTTCTAACACTCTTTATCTTGCAAAACTGAAACTCTGTACCCATTAAACAACAATTGTCCATTTCTCCTCTACCTCAGCCCCTAGCCACCACCATTCTATTTTTTGTGTCTATGAATTTGACTATTCTAAAAACAGTAGTTTTTATCACCATGGGGCTGGCAGTGAAACCAGTATCTTTGCTACCAAAGGGTTTGGACTCAGAAGTGAAGGACATAAAACTCATGGCTTTGCCCTTTAAAAATGGTTGGCTTAACACTTTAAAGTTTGCCAAGTAACACAGGGAATATATAAAATAATATACCAGAATAACATTTTTAAAGTTTTTGCTGTATAACAAATATATTGAAATTATCATGTCAGCCTCAATAATACTTATGTAAGAACATGTTGGCTTTCTACCTTGAAAGTGTATTACCTTATTAAAAATACAAGTGAAAAAAATGCTAGACTTAAATTACAACGAACAGAGAAAATCTGCAGCTCCACTATACCCAAGGTTGTGATCTCAGCTGGGGATAAGCAGTGGACAAACCAGAAATAAATTGGGATATGCTGGAAATAAGAGAGTCATGAAAGGGCTGAAATAAGTTCTCTACGCAGTCCCTGGTTGACTCGAATACTACAGACACATACACAGGAGAGACTTCAGAGAGCCTGGTAAAAAGATAAACTAAGAACAGCTTGAGAAATGACTGCAATTTTGAATGAGAACCTCAACCCACATACAAATTGTTAGGCAGGAGGTGGAAGTTTCAAGGGCTCAAGGTTTTTACATAATCCCCACCCAAATCATTCGCTGATTACTACACGGTATAGACAGAGGGACAACACCTACGAATCTAGGCTAAAAAATAAAAATAAGAATAAAAACATTGAGCAGAGACATCATTGGCTTCACAACGTAGGGAACAAAGAATATAAAACAAAATTCAGATCTGCTATATCATGAAAACTGTAGAATTTTGAAACAAAAAATACTGGACATACAAATAAACAAGTAGAAAAAAAATCAGTTAATAAAAACTGAGTGGGTCCAGGGAGTTCTGGCCAAGATGGAGGCATAGGTAGAAACCCTTCTCTTCCTCCCACAACCAAAAGGAGGATAACAACCAATCTAAAATCAATAAATAACCAGAACTGCCAGAAAATCAAACTGCATGGGACTTTGACAACTACAGAGTTAAAGAAATAGTCAAACAGAACAACCAGACTGGTAAGGCTGCAGATGAAAACAAACCAATGTGAGGCAGCAGACCATGGGGATAGGGTTGGCTGTGGCAAGGCAGCAGGCTGTGAGGGAGGGGTTCACTTAAAGGGAAACTGAGACTCAGAGCTGGCTGTGAACTATGGTGGTTGCCACAATGGGAGAAACTCCCAGTCTTCTCACAGAAGAGGTCGTTGAAAAGTGGTCTAGAGATGAGCAGGGGAGCTGCCTTGTTCCCTCTCTGGCCCCTCCCCCACAAGCACTGCTGCAGCACAGCAAGGAGGGTTGCCCTGCGAGGGCGAATACCTAAGGCCCCGCCCCCATACAACGTAACAGAGGCCCCGAACAAAGATATAGGGTCAAAATGAAAGAACAGAGCAAAACTTCACAAAGTGATGAGGAGACAGCCAACCGATCTGATGGAGAATTTAAAGCCCTGGTAATCAAAATGCTCACAGAACTGATGAGCTTGGTCGAAAAATCAAAGAACAAATGAAAGATACCCAAAATGAAATAAAGCAAAATATTCACGGAACCAACAGTGACAGGAAGGAAACCAGGATTCAAAGCAATGATTTGGAACAAAAGGAAGAAATAAACATCCAACCAGAACAGAATGAAGAAACAAGAATTCAAAAAAGTGAAGAGATTCTTACAAACCTCTGGGACAACCTGAAACGTTCCAATATCCGAATTATAGGGGTGCCAGAAAGAGCAGAACAAAAGCAAGAAATTGAAAACTTATTTGAACAAATAATGAAGGGAAACTTGCCCAAGCTGGTGAAGGAAATAGACTTTCAGGAAGTCCAGGAAGCCCAGAGAGTACCAAAGAAATTGGACCCAAGGAAACACACACCAAGGCATTTCATCATTAAGTTACCCAAGATTAAAGACAAAGAGAGAATCTTAAAAGCAGCAAGAGGAAAGGAAAGAGTTACCTACAAAGGAGTTCCCATAATACTATCAGCTGATTTCTCAAAAGAAACCTTGCAGGCAAGAAGGGGCTGAAAAGAAGTATTCCAAGTCATGAAAGGCAAGGACCTATATCGAAGATTACTCTATCCAGAAAAACTATCATTTAGAATGGAAGGGCAAATAAAGTGCTTCCCAGATAAGGTCAAGTTAAAGGAGTTCATCATCACCAAGTCATTATTATATGAAGTGTTAAAGGGACTTATCTAAAAAAAAGGAAGATCAAAAACATGAACAGTAAAATGACAACAAACTCACAACTATCAACAAATGAACCTAAAAAAATAAAAGAAAGAAAAACAATGAAAAAAACCCCTAAGCAAACAACTAGAACAGCAACAGAATCAAAGAAATGGATGCCACATGGAGGGTTTTCAGTGGGGAGGGGGAAGGGAGGAATAGGGAGTAAAAGGTACAGGGAAGAAGAAGCATAATTGGTAGCCATTAAATAGATGGGGAGAGGTCAAAAATGGTATAGGAAACAGAGGACTCAAACAACTTATATGTACAACCCATGGACATGAACTAAGGTAGGGGGAATGCTGGAGGGCTGGAGGGTGCAATGTGAAGGGGGAATAAAGGGGGAAAAATTGGGAAAACTGTAATAGCATAATCAATAAAATATACTTAAAAAAAAAAATTGGGCCAAGATGGTGAATTTAGCAGATAAAGAAGTCAATGTAGCTATTATAAATATGTCCATAGAATTAAAGGAAAATATGATGACTATTTTTCAATTTGGATATCTTAATAAAAATATAGAAATTATAAAAAATACAATTGAAAACTCTAAAATCAGAAAGTACAATAATAACTAAAGTCCTTAAGGGGTTTGTGGCATGCAGAATTCTAAGATGGTTCCCTAAGATGTATACACCCTGCATGAACACAGAGGAGTGGTCAAAGGATTCCTAAATGATAGGAATGAGAAGGAATTGATGGCATTAGCCTCAAAAGATGGAATTTGCACTCTGATGAAAGACTAATGATTTATAGGTCTCAACTGGAAGCTAGAAGAATGTCAACACCACCTGCTGGCCATGAGGTACTTTAGATATGGACAAGAGCTTGCAGAAACAACATGGAAAGCTACAAAGTGTGTGTGTGGGGGGACCAAAAATTTATGTAAAATGTTTGCATATATATAAACATGCAACTGCATAATTACTAACTATGGCAGGTTGTATTGTCTAAAAATGACTGCACCAGTATCTCCCACTACACAGTGTTTTTTTTTGTAAAGTGACGTTGACACTCCTCTTCAAATTAGGTGGATCTATAACTACAGCCAAAGTAACACTAGGTGACTTCCAACCTTCTGCCTAATTCTGTTTAGATGCATATTCTTGGAATTCAGTCACCATGCTATGAGGAAGTGGAGACATCCCAATCAAGAGCCTGAATCAAGTGCTAGACATGTGACTACAAAACTCTTCAAAGTGACTACAGCCCTGCCACTGTCGGACTGCAACCACCTGACAGACCTCGAGTGAGAACTGCTTAGCTGAGACCACCCAAACCTCTGAACCTTAGAGATAATAAATCAGTAACTGTTATTTTAACCTACTAAGCTTTGTAGTAATTTCTTATGCAGCAGTAGATCATTGAAACAACAACAATCACTGAGCACCTAATCTGTGCCAGGCACTGTGCCAATTGTTTTACAATTATTGTTTTATATCAACCACACAACTATTTAAAGAGTAGGTGTTAGTATCCACTTTTTGTAATGAGCAAAATCAGATTAACAAAGGCTAAATAAGGCCACAATGGTGGTAGATCTGATACTGAAACAAAGATCTCCCTCACCCCAAAGTTGGGGGGGTTGCATTAGAAATTTTCTATGATAAAAGAAACTCATTGATTGTATTTGTCAGTTGCCTTCTGATACATTTCACATAACTGAATTCTTTTGATCCTCACAAATGCCCTATGATATAGGTAATATTGCTATTTTCCTTTTATAGATTACAAAATTGAGGCACAGAGAGCTAACTTGCTCCAAGTAACTTGCTCCAAATCAAATAGCTAGTAAGTAGGAGAGATACCATTGAAGTGAAGCAAAGCTTTAGAGCCTTCTCTTATTGCCTTTATATTATTCTTAAACTTACAGAAAGAGTTCCAGCAAAGATGGAGATTAAATTTTTCCTGCTACCTAAAACAACCCCCAAAAGTACTAAACAATGGCTTTTAAGACACTGGACATGAAGTAACAAAGGGCAGTGATCCCTGAAAGGCAGAAATCAAAGGATGTGAGCTCTAAAAGTGCCCAAGCTTACTACCCGGAGAAAGCCTCCAAGAGAAACCCAGGCAGAGCTTGGTAGTCTCCCAAGTCTCCTTGAGCTGATAAGACAGTACAAGAAGTCTGGGGAGACCAAAAAGATTAAATTTCATGGGTCAGAATACGTAGGAGGAAAGGGCTGACCAGAGAAAGCTCCAGAGATCTACAAAGGGACCCCTCCTTGGTCATGTACTAATCAGGGCATGCCTGTGAGCAAAATACCTGAATCTAAGGAAAGAATCACCTGAAAGGTTAGAGGGAATAATCTCCATACCAGGAATAGTTCTTGCTTATAATTCAGAACTAAGTAAGTGGTAAACAAAATGCCTGTAAATTAGGTTAGGTGACAAGTTATAATGAGAAATATAATCTGTATTAATACTATAGTAGATTATGTATTACAGTTCAGTACTACAAGCAAATATAGGTCTAAAACTATGAGCTTATAAACTGAAATTACTGTACTTACACTGACCAGACAACTCTCAATAGGCTTTTTGGCATAAAGACATTAGTTCTTATGTTAAACAAACTATTCTAATAACAGCTATGCCATTTTCTAGCTAAGAAACATCAAATTTGGTGAGCCCACTTTACTCCTTCCAAAACCTAGACAACAGTATACGTCTCAAAAGATTGCTAGAAGGATTAAATAACTTAAAGCATGTAAATCATTTAGCAGAATCTCTAGGCAAAGAATTCAAAAAACATTTCTAGCCTGGAAAAGAGTAAATTGGATGCAAATTCAGATGGAATTTTAAGTAAAATAAAAACATTAATTACATTATTTATTCAAGCTTCAGATGGATGCACTTATACATATATAGGAATAAACCATTGTGCCATGAATAAACATTGTAAGGACTGGATAAAACAAAGGAACCAATAGACATTTTCCATAACAAATCTACTAGTGTAGAAGTCTTCTTTATTTTGGTTGATCACAAGTACTACAAAGCACTTACTTTCCTATAAATGAGGCCACAAGGTCACTTTAAAAACTTGTTCCCAAAAGCTACATCCAGTTATAGAAATAATCTACAGCTACAATTTCATATAACTAAGATAAATACACACATACAAGTAGACATAGTATTTAAAAGCCTGTGTTTTGCTTTTAAAAAAATCTAGTTGGGAGTTAGGGCTTGAGGGATCTACTAGGTTTGGTAACTATCAAAGCTGGTGGGTACATTAAAATTCATTATATTATTATCCTTCTGTGTGTGTGTGTATGTGTGTATGTGTATGAAAAGATCTTAAACATTTAAAACAATGTCAAAGGAAGATGGCATACGTAACTAGAACATTTTATTAGATTATGTATAACATTCTTGTCTTTGCATAAAATACATTCGGTCTTACAAATGCCAATTATCCCATTGCTTTTTCTTTATTTTTCCACAAAAATGTATCAGAAAGTTTTCCTTGACTGACATAAGCATTGGCCACTGAACTGACTTTAGATTTACAAGCTTGGGACCTATATTTAATTCTGAGAAAATCAAGTACTTTGACCTTGGAGAAAAAGTTCCAAATCCATTCATCTATAAAGCCATAAGCTTCTTCTACATGTTAAAGTTTGCTGCATCCATGGAAGATGAAAATATCCACAACTCTCATAATTTTAGAAAAATATGCTATCATCAATTTCAATAGACTGGGAAGGTCAATTCTTGAAACCCAACTGAGCTGTTATCACTGACATAAACTTACTCAAAAAGAGTTTCTCAGAGTAAACTGTTTTTTATTTGTTAACACTTTTCCCCTTCAAAGAGTAGGAGAGCTGAGGTAACGCAACTTAGCCAAATAGGTTTCCACCTCCTTTTGTTCTTCTTCCTCCTTAACCGCCTCAAAGCCCTCAAGTGTCTTCAGAGCCAGAGTGAAAATGACAGCGATTGCAGGTGGGGCAATGTGGAGGTCCAGGGATCCATGTTACACTGTTCTTGTTAGAGCAGAGGTTGCAAACTGGCAGTCTGACTTACAAGAATATCTACTTCGACACAAGAGTGATTTTGTGAATTCACACTAGTTGCTAACATTTCACAGGACAGCAGAGGAAAATAGAACAGAAGAAGGTTAGAACTGGAGTAGTACTCCCCAGTTCCTGGTGAGTACGTAGTAGGGCTGTGGTAATGGTTCCTGCATGCATGCATGGATAAGTCTCTCCATTCTGCTGATGAAGAAAATTAACCCTAAGAAGACTTATCAAAGGACATCCATGCAAAATATTTAGATTCAAAAATCCTTAGTTCTCGTTGTGTTTTAAAGTTCATGGAAACATTGCCCCCTTAACTGGAGGGGGGTGTGAGGGGATGGAGGGATCAAGTAAAAAAGAAAAAGGACTCAAGGACATGGATAACAATGTGGTGATTGTGGGGGGAGGGAGGTGGGTGAAGGTAGAAGAGGGTATAAGGGGTATAAATGGTGATGGAAAAATACAATAAAAGAAAAAGTTTAAAAGACATTTATTTTCAACTTCATATATGTGTGTATGTGTGTGTGTGTATTCAGTTTCATGTTCTGCAAATTGATTCAATCCACCAAAAGAATAAAGAGAAATTCAGAAAAAATATGAAATGTCATCAATGCATTTGTTCACCAACTTCCCTCTGAACCAGCTAGTCTGTTTACATTCTGAGAATAATGATGAACTGTCACTTGACCTAAATTATTAGACTTTAAAAGGTTTTCATGAAATGATTCCTAAATGAAGCCCTGGCTGGTGTAGCTCAGCAGATTGAGCACTGGCCTGTGAACCAAAGGGTCACCGGTTCGATTCCCAGTCAGGGCACATGCCTGGGTTGCAAGCCAGATCCCCAGTAGGAGGTACACAAGAGGCAACCACACATTAATGTTTCTCTCCCTCTCATTCTCCCTCCCTTCCCCTCGGTGTAAAAGTAAAATAAATAAAATCTAAAAAAAAAAGATTCCTAAATGAAGCAAAAATTAAAGTTAAAATTGAAATTTAAAAAGAATACTCTGACATAATTTCCAAATAAGGTAAAATATAAATTAATAAGGAAACAACATATTCACTGAGAATATTTATTCTACCACATCATAAATATTTACTGAGTAGCAAAGTAAAGATCATGGTTTAACAGATATTTTGCAGACCAAGTAGCTGACAATCTATATTAGGTATTTGAAAAGAAATTTTAATTAAATGCTAACAACTCAGAAGAGAGTCATTAGGATAGTGAAGAAATGTGTTTAAAATGACCTTTTGGAATAATATGTGGATTCTTCTTCTATATGGTATTTGGCTAAACACTGTGTTTGATTTGCCTGAAATGATCCCATGAAGATTCCCACTGTCAGTTAATGCACATTTGTCCTTTAAACACACCTTCACATTAGTTTCCTGAGAAGCATTCTTAGATCACCTTTGTTCCACGCTTCCATCTTAATCAGTATGCCTCTGTACCTTGAACATCTTTCTATTGTGACACCTATCACACTGTAATAAAATTTCTTTATGAATGTTCTTCTACTAGACAGTGTATTTCTTGAAGATAAGATAATATCTTATTTATTCAGTATGCCAAGGGCCTTACTGTGCCCCAAACTAGCATTCAGTAGGTATTTATTTGAAATAACCTGGGGGGATGGAGGGGAACAAGGTACTTGAAACCTGATTTGAGGAATACCAGTTTAAGAAACCAAGTCCAGTTCTATGAAAATGTTATTCCAATTGGAAATTATTACTAGAAATTAGTTTTTACCTATAGGACTTACTTTTTACCATTAAGATAAAAAGACAAAATTTAACAATCTCATAGATCTGACAGACATGTTTACAAACAATCATTTTAGCGGAGAGAACTAGTGGAGATTACTAGTTAGGTTATTACTTTAGTGGAGATCAGTTGTCATAAACAGCTTAAATTCTATTTCTGATACTATGCAACACTGAGAAAAATCATCAAGAATTACCCACCTCAACATATCTTTCTCCATATTGTGGAAGTAATATCTAAGAGAATGTCAGAGAAATTAAAATGTATATGAAAAATAAAGATGCTACTAAATCCAAGCAATGATTATCACAGATACTAGTATGATTGACTACAATTTAAAATTAAAACTCTGAGGTCCCTGCTGATCAAATTAACTTTTCATTGACTATGAAAAGGCTCAGGAAGCATGGCAAATCAGTAGTTTTCTACATGTGACAAAGTCTAATTAAAATTTAATCTGATACACACACAAAGATAAACATACTGGGTTTAAAAAATATTCTAACATACTCCAAAAGGATGTGTGTTTTAGTTTCTTGATTTTAGCTAATTAAAAAACCCTGAAGCACAGGGAAGTGAATTACTTCAAATTCTGCACCAAACCTTTTGTGCTATGAACAATGATTTCTTTTTTAATGGTAAGAAAAATGTTACTTCACTTTTTTAACAGAAAGATATTCACCAAGGCAATGAAAGAAATTATAACATTTTTTTTTTAATGAATACAGCTCCATTAAGCAGCCTGCTGGAACATGGTGTAAAAAGAATCGGCACATATTGGCTTTTTCAAGTGTGGGTGTCCTGGTATTCTTGGGATTTTTCACCCACTCATATGAGTCAGTTTTATATAACACTGTAACATATAATTCCCCTCCCACTCACAAGCCAACACTTCAGAGATAACAGCTCAACATTAGTTATTTAAGGAATATGGTAACTAGGGACAGTTTAATATTTTATAAAATTTGCAAACAACCAAATTATTACTATGTCAGCAACAAGCTCCTTGGCTTCCAAAGAAGAATTCCAGTGTCTTTTAGTATTGGTTTGGGGGAATGTGTTAAGAAAATATGTAAATTGTTTCACAGTACCAAGTACCATAAATTTATTTAAAAATCTAGATGTTTTACAAAGTATTACTCATTTTTGTACATAGAGAATATCAAGTAATTAGGCAGTGATTTAGCAATTACATTCTTATTGAGGAATTACTTCTATGGCTACAAAATATAGTTTTTTTCCTCCAGAAAAGTAGGATTAATTTTGTTTTCTTCAAATATTCCATTTCTGAAGGGCAATATGTAAAATCAAATAACCACAAATATAAAGTAATGTCCAGATCATTTAATTGTTGATACTGAAGGTTTTTTTTCACTTATAGCATTACTAGAAAACAGTGATTCCATGAATAGTTTGAAAATCATTACTATCCTAAGACATTTTCTATTAAATTATTTATCATGATGAGGTAACTTTAATTTTCTTTCATTGGAAAGAAGTAGTCTCCAAAGGAAGCAATCAAAGCAGATAATAAAGGATGCAATTTAAAATACCAAATAGATATAAAAAATCAATCTCCTCCCTTAGAAACTCATAGTACTATGGAGAAGCACAACTGTACATCTAATAGAACACAAATTTAAAATTAAAAATATTGTAGTAGATGACCTCACAGAACATGAGTCATTTCCACATTACACAGTTTACTCAAATTTGACATGACTTCGTTTAAAGCCCACAGATGAAACACACAGCTTGGAGTTATTCAGGGTACTCACATTGCTGCTATAAGACTTTTTTTTTTCTGGTCTTGAATCATGGCCTGTCAGAATCTACAGTATAACTGAATGTCACGTCGACATTTCACTGTAACATGAAGCTGCAATATTCCCATGGAAGCCAGGGGTAGTAAAATAGAATACCTGCCTTAGAGTAGAGCAGCAATAAGTCCAAATCTCAACTACACCTTTTATTATCTTATAGGTTCTATGTGTCAGAAAAATTATCCTGAGAGTTAACTAAAATAAAGAGCTGTTGGTAAATTTGTTCTAATTGAACCTCTCTGAGCTTTAGTTTCTTAATGGGTAAAAGAAAGCTAGTAATAAGTACATAGCTCACAGAGATGTAACCTTATACATACAGACCTTCTAGCATATAATATGTTCTTTTGTAATATTGAATTTACAAACCTAATCATTCCCATGCCCTAAGAAAGTATACTATTCAATACTACTACTATAGCAATACATTTTTACTGTGTGTATATTACAAAAAATATTTCACTTTAATCATTTTTTTGTCTTGAACTACATATTTTTTTTCAATTTTTAAATGATTTTATTGTTGTTCAATTACAGTTGTATGCCTTTTCTCCCCATCCCTCCACCCGACCCCAGCCGAACCCACCTCCCTCCCCTGCTTCCACCCTTCTCCTTGGTTTTGTCCATCTGTCCTTTATAGTACTTCCTGAAACCCTTCTCCCCACTATTCCCTCACTCCTCCCCTCTGGCTATTGTTAGATTGTTCTTAACTTCAATGTCTCTGGTTATATTTTGTTTGCTTTTTTCTTCTGTTAATAATGTTTCAGTTAAAGGTGAGATCCTATGGTATTTGTCCCACACTGCCTGGCTTATTTCACTTAGCATAATGCTCTCCAGTTCCTTCCATGGTGCCTCAAAGAGTATGAGCTCCTTATTTCTGTTGTGTAGAATTCCATTGTGTAAATGTACCAGAGTTTTTGGATCCACTCATTTGCTGATAGGCACTTAGGTTGCTTCCAGTACTTGGCTATTGTAAATTGTGCTGCTATGAACATTGGGGTGCATAGGTTCTTTTGGATTGGTGTTTCAGGGCTCTTAGGGTATAATCCCAGCAGTGGAATTGCTGGGTCAAAAGGCAGTTCCATTTTTAGTTTTCTGAGGAAATTCCATACTGTTTTCCACAGTGCCCGCACCAATCTGCATTCCCACCAACAGTGCACTAGGCTTCCCTTTTCTCTGCATCCTCTCCAACATTTGTTTGTTGATTTGTTTATGTTGGCCACTCTGACTGGTGTGAGATGGTACCTCATTGTGGTTTTAATTTGCATCTCTCTGATGGCTAGTGATGCTGAGCATCTTTTCATATGTCTCTGGGACCTCTCTATGTCTTCCTTGGAGAAGTGTCTGTTCAAGACCTTTGCCCATTTTTTAATTGGGTTGTTTGTCTTTCTGGAGTGGAGTCGTGTGAATTCTTTATATATTTTGGAGATCAGGCCCTTGTCTGAGGTATCATTGGCAAATATGTTTTCCCATACTGTTGGTTCTCTTTTCATTTTAGTGCTGTTTTCTTTATCCCTGCAGAAGCTTTTTATTTTGATGAGGTCCCATTTGTTTATTCTTTCCTTTATGTCCCTTGCTTTAGGAGACATGTCTGTGGGGATGTTGCTGTGTGAAATGTCTGAGATGTGTCTGCCAATGCTTTCCTCTAGGACTTTTATGGTGTTATGACTTATATTTAAGTCTTTTATCCACCTTGAATTTATTTTTCTGTATGGTGTAAGTTGGTGATCAAGTTTCATTTTTTTTTTTTTGCATGTAGCTGTCCAGATCTCCCAACACCATCTGTTGAAGAGGCTATTTTTGCTCCATTTTATGCTCCTGCCTCCTTTGTCAAATATTAATTGACCATAGAGACTTGGGTTCATTTCTGGGCTCTCTGTTCTGTTCCATTGGTCTATGTACCTGTTTTTATGCCAGTCCAGGCTGTTTTGATTACAGTGGCCTTGTAATACAGTTTGATATCAGGTATTGTGATCCCTCCTGCTTTGCTCTTCTTTCTCAAAATTGCTGCAGCTATTCGGGGTCGTTTATGGTTCCATATGAATTTCTGAAATGTTTGTTCTATATCTGTGAAATATGTCATGGGTACTTTAATAGGGATTGCATTGAATCTATAAATTGCTTTGGGTAGTATGGCCATTTTGATAATGTTAATTCTTCCAATCCATGCGCATGGTACATACTTCCATTGGTTTGTGTCTTCCTTAATTTCTTTCTTCAGTGTTCTGTAGTTTTCTGAGTACAGGTGTTTTACCTCCTTGGTTAGGTTTATTCCTAGGTACTTTATTTTTCTTGTTGCTATATCAAATGGGATTTTTTTTCTGATTTCTGTTTCTGACGTTTCATTGTTGAAGTACAGGAATGCCTTTGATTTCTGAGTATTAACTTTGTATCTGGCTGTTTTCCCAAATTCATTTATTAGGTCGAGTAGATTTTTGGTGGAGTCTATAGGATTTTCCATGTACACGATCATGTTATCTGAAAACAATGACAGTTTCATGTCCTCCTTTCCAATTTGGATGCCTTTTATTTCTTTCTCTTGTCTGATTGCTGTGGCTGGGACTTCCAATACTATGTTGAATAGGAGTGCTGAGAGAGGGCATCCTTGTCTTCTTCCTGATCTTAGTGGGAAAGCTCTAAGTTTCTGTCCATTGAGAATGATGTTGGCTGTAGGTCTCTCATATATGGCCTTTATTATGTTGAGGAATGCTCCCTCTATTCCCACTGTGCTGAGTGTTTTTATCATATATGGGTGCTGTATCTTATCAAATGCTTTTTCTGCATCTATTGATATGATCATGTGATTTTTTGTCTTTGCTTTTGTTTATGTGGTGTATTATGTTTATTGATTTGCAAATATTGTACCATCCTTGCATCCCTGGGATGAATTCCACTTGATCATGATGTATGATCTTTTTAAGGTATTGCTGGATGCGATCTGCCAATATTTTGTTGAGGATTTTAGCATCTATGTTCATCAGTGTTATTGGCCTGAAGTTTTCTTTCTTTGTTATGTCTTTACCTGTTTTTGGGATTAGGATGATGTTGGCTTAATTAAACGACTTTGGGAGTCTTCCAACTTCTTGAATGTTTTGAAATAATCTGTGGAGGATGGGGGTTAGCTCTTCCTTAAATGCTTTGTAGAATTCTCTTGTGAAACCATCTGGTCCAGGGCTTTTGTGTGTCGGAAGCTTTTCGATTATTGTTTCAATTTCATCAGGTGTTATTGGTCTCTTCAGGCTTTCTGCTTCTTCTTCACTGAGTTTTGGAAGGTTATATTTTTCTATAAATTTGTCCATTTCATCTAGGTTTTCACATTTCTTGGCATATAGTTCTTTGTAGTAATTTCTTACAATCCTTTGTATTTTGGTGTTATCAGTTGTCGTCTCTCCTCTTTCATTTCTGATTGTGTTTATTTTGGTCTTCTCTCTTTTTTTCTTGATGAATGTGCTTAAGGGTTTGTCAATTTTGTTTATCTTTTCAAAAAACAGCTCCTGGATTCATTGATCCTTAAAATTGTGCTTTAGTCTTTATCACATTTAAATCTGCTCTGATCTTGGTTATTTCCTTCCTTCTACTTGCCCTGGGCTGTCTTTGTCATTGTTTCTCGAGTTCTTGTAGGTGTATGGTTAGGTTGTTTGTTTGAAAAGTTTCTATCTTTTTAAGGTAGGCCTGTATTGCTTTGAACTTCCCTCTCAAGACTGCCTTTGCTGTGTTCCATAGGTTTTGGATTGCTGGAAAGTTCATTTTCATTTGTTTCCAGAAACTTTTTGATTTCTTCCCTAATATCATTCTTGACCCATTCATTGTTTAATAGCATGCTATTCAATCTCCATGTTTTTGAGTGTTTCGGGGTTTTTCCCTTGAGGCTTTTTTCTAGTTTCAGTCCCTTGTGGTCAGAGAAAATGCTTGATATGATTTCAATTTTCTTGAATTTGTTGAGGCTTGCTTTGTGTCCTATCATGTGGTCTGTCTTTGAAAATGTTCCATGTCCATTTGAAAAGAATGTGTATTTTGCTTCTTTGGGATGAAAAGCTCTCTATATATCATTTAAGTCCATTTCATCTAGTGTATTGTTCAGTGACACAATATCTTTGTTGATATTTTGTTTGGAAGAGCTATTTTTGACAGTGAGGTATTAAAATCCCCTACCATAATTGTGTTGCTGTCAATATCTTTCTTGAAGTCCTCTAATATTTTCTTTATGTATTTGGGTGCTCCTATGTTGGGTGCATGTATATTTACAATGTTTATGTCTTCTTGGTGGATTCTTCCTTTGAGTATTATGAAGTGACCTTCTAGGTTTCTCTTTATGGCCCTTTCTTTGAAGTCTATTTTGTCTGATATGAGTATTGCTATCCCAGCTTTTTTTTTCCTGTCCGTTTGCTTGGAAAATTTGTTTCTAGCCCTTCACTTTCAGTCTGTGGAGGTCTTTTGTCCTGAGGTGTGTCTCTTGTAGGCAGCATATGTGTGGGTCATGTTTTCTTATCCATTCAGCTATTCTATGTCTTTTGATTGGAGCTTTTAATCCATTTATGTTTAAGGTTATTATCGATAGGTAGTTATTCATTGCCATTTTTTCATCCCTGTGTTCCTCTTTCTTTCAGTCTTTTCCTTCCTTTCTTAAAGCAGTCCCTTTAGCATCTCTTGCAGAGCTGGTTTGGTGGAGGTGTATTCTTTGAGACTTCTTTTGTCTGGGAAGCTCCTTATTTGGCCTTCTATCTTGATTGAGAGCCTTGCTGGGTAAAGTTGCCTTGGTTCAGGCCTCTGGTTCTCATTACTTGCAATATTTTTTGCCATTCTCCTCTGGCTTGGAGCATTTCCATTGAGAAGTCAGCTGCTAACCTTATCAGGGTGCCCTTGTATGTTACTTCCTGTTTCTCCCTTGCTGCCTTTAAGATTCTTTCTTTGTCTTGGCATTTTGCCATTTTAATTATGATGTGTCTTGAAGTAGGCCTCTTTGGGTTCTTCTTGCTTGGGACTCTCTGTGTTTCCTGGATTTGTGTGACTTTTTCTCTCATCAAATTAGGGAAATTTTCCATCATTACTTTTGCAAACAGGTTTTCTGTCCCTTGTTCTTCCTCTTCTCCTTCTGGTATCCCTATTATACACATATTATTACATTTCATGTTGTCCTGCATTTCCCTTAACCCCTCTTCATTCTTTCTGAGCCTCTTTTCCTTTTCTTGCTCTTTCTGGGTGTTTTTTTCTACATTGTCCTCCAGTTCTCTGATCTGATCCTCTGCTTCATCAATTCTGCTTTTGATTCCTTCTACTGTATTCTTCAGTTCAGAATTGTATTCATTTCCTCTTGGCTCTTTTTGATAGTTTCTATTTCCTTTTTCATGTTGATATAGTTTGCAGTGAGTTCATTGTAGTTTCCCTGTAGTTTTTGGTAATTCTCTCCATGTGTTTACCACACTTCGTCCTTCTTCCCCTCCCTGTGACCTCAAGCAACCAGGTCTCTCTTGGTCCTGCTCAAGCCTTGTTTGGCAGGGGAGGGAGCTGGTAACCCGGCTCTCTCCCAGGAGTCCTACAGCAGGCCCAGAGGGCACGGGTCCCTGCGCTGGTTCCGGGGACCTTTTTGTCCTGAAGCAATCCCCTTACCATCTGTTTTTTCAGTGTCCTCTATACTTTTTGGTCTCCTGTCTTCATAAACGCTGGGGTACTGTTGGCTGTTCGCTTTGTTCCTCAGTAGATCAGCTAGGTGTTTCACTGGTGTGCAGGGGGAAGTGGACTCTGCTCCCACCTATCTCACCACCATCTTAAGCCCTCCACTTTAATTATTTTAAGTGTACAATTTCAGTGGCATTAAGAACCTTCTCATTGTTGTATAACCATCACCACTATCCATCTTCTGTACTTCCTCATAATTTCAAACTGAAACTTTGCACAAAGTAAACAATAACTCTACATTACCTTCCTCCTCTCCCCAGTCCCTGGCACTTACTATTCTATGGGCAGAAATTCAATCTATAATCAGCCAAACAAGTAAGGATTATAACACTACAAAAGCAGTACAGTTAAACCTTGGTTCTCGAACATCTTGGTTCTCAAACAATTCAGTCTTAACCAAGTTGTTCACAGAAAAAATTTCTTCAGTTATCTAACAAGACTTCAGGTCTCAATTCTCTACCCGACAATCCTTTAATGCTATTACCTGTATGATTAGTCACACATCTCTCAGGCAACAAAAAAGAAAGGAGACTCTGTTTTGGAATAAATTGCTTTTTGAACAGTTTTCCAGAACAAATTAAGTCCAAGAACCAAGGTTCCATTGTATAGCTGAATGTGGAATATAACAGAAAATCTTTAGTTTTACAAGAGAAAACAAAACAATGAAAGATTTTAGGCTGTCATCAAGTGATACCTTTAAAGAATACAAATTCCCAGCCTCACAGGAGAGTTCATTGGAGAGACCCACAGCGTCCTGGAATGTACACAAACCTATCCCCCAAGGGCCTGATTTGCTTGTGGGTAGTGCAGGAAGTGACTGAAAGCCAGCTAAGAGCAGAGCAAGCGGCATTGTTCCCTCTCAGACCCCTCCCCCCCACACAGTGCAACAATGTAGAGACATGGGTTGCCCTGCCCTGGTGAATACCTAAGGCTCCGCCCCTTACTACATAACAGGCATGCCAAGATAAAAAATAATATGGCCCAAATGAAAGAACAGATTAAACCTCCCAAAATAGAACTAAACAATAAAGAGATAGCCAACCTATCAGATGCACAGTTTAAAACACAGGTAATCAAGATGCTCACAGAAATGGTTGAGTACGGTCACAAAATAAGGGAAGAAGTATGTATATTGTTAAATTTTGCTCTTGTAAAATCATCGCCTACTTAGCAAACAACTACCTGAGAAGCAAATATGCTTCTTCTTATCTAATTTTTGCTCTTGGATATAGCATGCACAGATGATTCTTGTTCAAAATGACTTTCCCCATGACAGTTCTAAAATGATGATTTATTATTGACATTTTGCTGTAAGGAAGAGCCTTTTCTTCTGCCCCTACAGTGAATCTCCCTGACCACTGTCTTTATCCATCCATCCATCCATCCATCCATCCATCCATCTATCCATCCTCAGGATAGACTCATGGATTCCTATTATATTCAGCAAGTTATAATTCTGTATTTTACCTGTTGGAACTTGTTACAAACAGGATTATGCAGAATATATGTGTCTGACTTCTCTTATTCAACATGTTTTTAGGATTCATATATGTTATTTTGAGCTCTGAATATACGACAATTTTGTTCATTCACTTAACTGATCTACATTGAGGGTGGTTCTAGTTTAGGAATCTAATGCACAAAGATGGTGTTAACATTCTTGGATAAGTCTTTTATGGAAATATTTTTAATTCTCCTGCTAGGTTTTAGGGTAGGTGTCTGGTTACCTTAGTAAGAAAACTGCCCAACTTTTTCCCATCTATTAGCAATATACAGTATGAGAATTGTAAATGCTCCAGGTCTTTGTGAACATTTGGTATTGTGAGGTTTTTCTTTTTAGTCATTCAAAATGAATTGATCTTCAAGGGGTAGTTCCTTGTATTATGATTTGTATTTTCCTAATGACTAATGATGTTGGCATCTTTCCCTATGCTTATTGGCCATATAAATATATATTAAATATACATAATATTTTATTATATATAATGTATATCAGTGTTGTGCTCATGCTTTAATTGTTGTTTTTTTACTATTGATTCGAAGGAATTCTTTTTATATTCTGCATACAAGACCTCTGCCAGATACATGTATTATGAATATTTTCTTCCAGTCCATAGCTTGCCTTTTAATTCTCCTTATGGTATCTTTTGATAACAGCAATTTTCAATTTTGATAGAATCTAATTGTCAAGTTTTTTATATGGTTAGTATCCTACACCAATATGGTATTCTATGTTTTGTACTGGAAGCTTTACAATTTTAGCTTTTATTTTTTTTATATAAAATTAATTTCAAATTAACTTTTGTGTATGGGGTGAGATAAGAGTTCTAGGTTCAGTTTTCTTTCATACTGATGTCCATTTATTCCACTGCTATATGTAAAAAAGTCTATTGTTTTCATAAATTACTTCATCATCCTTGTGAAACTGCAATTGACCATATATGTATACATCTATTTCCCTTTTGCTATACATCTCCTTCCCTATTGTCACCCCTTTTCCATTTTCACTTTTTTGTAACATTTTTAGGCTCAAGTTTTGTTTAGAATTCTCATTTCCACTGTTTACTTTGTGTAGATCTAAGACCTATTTCTATTAATCTGCTTTGCTGTTAAATCTTGAGTTTCCCTGTTGATAGTGTCTACAGGCACTTTCATTGTGTCCTGTGACTTTATTACTCGCATATCACTTTGGGTTTGACTTTCTCTTTTGTTTCTGCCCATTGTAAATTTTTCTTAGTTTTCTCCAGAACTTGCTGCATTTTAGAAGATAGTATTTTATCTCTTAGCATTTCTAGGTATTTGCAAAGGGGAGTGCTGTCAGAATATTTAAACCACTATAGTACTGAGAACAGAAATCTTACTGTTAAATCTTGATTCATTTGGGATTATACTCTTCATCATTATAAAATAACCTTATAAAATTACTTAATTCTTTACTTTTGTACTCTAAACTTAATCTTATATGATTACTATCCCAACAACTCTGACCATATTTTCCTATGATGCCTTTAAATGTCTTCTGTTTGCAACATTTTTGAGACACTCCCTTTAGATGAGTTAAGTTCCAAAGTTAGATTTCACTTTGTGTTTCACTTCGGTTTGTCTTTTCTTTTAAATAATATTAATCTCATTTTCATTCATTGATGTTAAAGCTATATTTGGTTTTAATTCTGTCATCATAGTATTTGTTATAGTTTCTGTTCCTAAAACCATGTTACTGTATAATCACTAGATGATCCACTAAATACAGGGTGGGGCAAAAGCAGCTTTACAGTTGTTCATATAGAAAATAATACAATAATAAGGAAATCGTAATTCAGTAATAATCTGTTTTGCATATTCACAACTGTAAACCTAGTCTTGCCTAACCCTGTACATGTCTGTGCAATTAAGTGTTCATGTTTAATATGCACTTTTAGTAATTTGAAGGGCTTGGAGTTTGAATCCACTCATAATCTTTATAATTTATAGCTTCATACAATATACTTAGTTCTCTATTTTATTAGGCTGTGTTTTCCTATTCCCAATTTTTTGTAGTAACCTTTGGTATATTGCCTTTTTCTCTCTTTCTGTCCCTCTTTCTCAGCATATCATATTAACTGGTTAATTTTTCTTGATGTTCATCTTTGTATCTTTTAAAAATACTTACAGTTCGTTCCTATAAAATATATTATTTTTTTACCAAATTTAAATGAATTTTGCTTTTTTGCCTCTTCACTCTAATTAGGTATGTAATTTCTGTGTCACTGCCTATAACCATTCTTTTCTGTACACTCATTATTTAAATAGCTAAATTATTTCACTGGTTCCCTTCAGTTTATTTTGTTTCAGCAGAGTGTTCTTTGTTTTCAGTTATCTTCTCAAAGTTTTTCTAGACAGTCCAATGGGAAGTCAGCTCCCAATTTCTTGCATTTTAAATATGTCTTTTCACTGAGTTTATACTAAATGACAAATTGACTAGGAAACTCCTCAGTCCCACTTTCTTTTCTCGTTGATGTTGTAGGCATTGCTCCACCCTTTGTTGTAGACAAGTCTGAGGGCTGCCTCATTTTTCTGTCCTTAAAGTTTATTCATTTATTTTGTTTTCATATCCATTTTGGGAATCAGTACTAGAATGTGCCTTGGTGTTGTTGCTTATATGTCTCTTTCCTGGATGTGCTATATTACTTTAATCTGTAGTTTACATTTTTCTTTTATTTCTGGAAACTTCTTGAATTACATTGAAAACAATTTTTCAGTTCCTTTATTTTGATTTTCTTCTTTGAAGATACCAAATATGCTTATGTTTGTTGATTCATCTTGGCCTGTCATCTATGTTATTTGTCTTTTCTGTCTTTTCCTTTCTGAATTTATTTTTTTCGAAAACTCTTTTGGCCTTTCTTTATTCCCTTTGAAAATTTCCTTTCAATCCTCTCCTATGTGTACTTTTCTATATTTTTAGCAGTGCCTGTTTCCTCTTCTGTTTCCATTTGGTCTTCAGTTCAGTGGTGTTTATTTTTCTTTTATTTCTCTCACTTGTCAGTTCACATTTAATTTCTTTGTTTCTTGCCATAGCTTCCAATATTTGTAGCATTGTTGTTCTTTTTAAATTGCTACTCATCATTCAAGGAGGAATGTTTCTTCCCGAGCCTACTTGCTATTGTGTTTATGACACTATTTTTTTTGTGTGATATATTTTGTTTGAAATAAACATAGCAGGATATCTAACTATGCAAAGTCTCTCACTCCTGCCCTGGCCTCCCTTTGCTTTCCAACCATTTGGGGTTTGTTACTAAGCTTTGCCTCTTTTACTTCTCCTAGTAGCTAGACTGGACCCTAAAATATTCTATCTGTCTACCTATCGTCTTGTCAATGCAAAGAAGGGAGTTTTGACTGGGCAATGCAAGTATCCCCTTCACTTTGGAACTGTGTTCTGCTGTTTTGTTTTGATTCCCTGAGATGTGTAGCCGAAGTATTCTTTCTGGTTACACTCCTTCTGTTGTTGTTATTGTTGCTGTTTTTAATATTTAACATTTTTGGTAAACCATCTATTTGTCTAGTTTTCAAAGATGATAAATAATCATGCTTTTAACTTGTGAATCTGTGCCTTACCTTGTTCAGTGTTAGATGCATTACTTAGGTATTTATTAAATTATTATTTATGTATCTATATCTGGATATATATGGTTAAAAATGAATGACACTTATTAATATAAAAATTTTTCAGTATACAGTTGAATAAGAAGCTTTGTCATGTCATTTACTTAATCACATCTGATGAGATGTAAGATGCTTGTCACTGAATGAATTATTAGGGTTAACATTGCACACTGTCATTGTTACATAGATGTATAGATGGTGTTCTATAAAATAAACTGTATTTCATTTCTTCTGGAAATTCTGGTAGAACAGTTTGTTTTAACTATGTGCTTGTATGAAGGAAGAGAATACACTGTGGTATTTTAGGCTTTTTCAAAAAATATGAGATGATTTTGTTTCTCCCAGTTAATCTGCCTCGCCTTGCCCCGGGTGGCCGCCCTGGTCTGCCAGCCTGCCCTGGTCCACCAGCTACTGCTGGTCCTCTCCCCTTGGCTGCCTGTCTCTGCCCCTCCTACCAGTCTGGATGAATGTTTCTTCTTCAACTCCTTGGTTGTCAGGCTTCCATACAGTTTGATTTTCTGGCATTTCTGGTTATTTTGTGTTTTTAAATTTGTTGTTGACCTTCTTTTGGTTGTGCGAGGAGGCAAAGTATATCTTACCTATACCTCCATCTTGGCCAAAAGTCCTACTGGTTGATTTTTCTATGTGCTCTTACCCGAGATTGAACCCACAACCTTACCTATTGGGACAGTGCTCCAACCAATTGAACTACCCAGCCTGGGCTAAAAATAATACTCTTTTCTGTAAGTTGAAATTATTTCCAAATAAAAGTTAAAAAAATAAAGAGAGTATCAAGTAACTATACATTCTGGTGATACATGTCAGATCAGTCATTGCCTAATTCAGGGGGATGGTGATGATTATAAAGAGGCCTATTCTGGGTAATGAAAGTGTACTATATCTTGTCTGAGGTGTTTTAAAACACAGGTGCATGCATATGTCAGAATCCACTGAACTATACACCTAAAACCTGCTCATTTTGTAAATTTAATTATACCTAATTTTGTAAAAAAGACAATAAAATAACTTAATGTTTAGCATGAGATAAAAATTAATAATCACAATTCATAATCATAAACTTACCTAAAAATGAATGTGGTTTTTTTATATATATATATTTATTGATTATGCTATTACAGTTGTCCCATTTCCACCCCTTCACTCAACTCCATCCTGCCTACCCCCTCCCTCGCGCCTTTCCCCCCTATAGTTCATGTCCATGGGTCATACTTATAAGTTCTTTAGCTTCTACATTTCCTACACTATTCTTACCCTCCCTCTGTCTATTTTCCACCTATCATTTATGCTACTTATTCTCTGTACCTTTCCTCCCTCTCTCCCCCTCCCAATCCCCTATTGATAACCCTCCATGTGATCTCCATTTCTGTGGTTCTGTTTCTGTTCTAGTTGTTTGCTTAGTTTTCTTTTGTTTTGGTTTTAGGTGTAGTTGTTAATAACTGTCAGTTTGCTGTCATTTTTACTGTTCATATTTTTTATCTTCTTTTTCTTAGGTAACTCCCTTTAACATTTCATATAATAAGGGCTTGGTGATGATGAACTCCTTTAACTTGACCTTATATGAGAAGCACTTTATCTTCCCTTCCACTCTAAATGATAGCTTTGCTCGATAGAGCAATCTTGGATGGAGGTCCTTGCCTTTCATGACTTCTAATACTTCTTTCCAGCCCCTTCTTGCCTGTAAGGTCTCTTTGGAGAAATCAGCTGACAGTCTTATGGGAAGACCTTTGTAGGTAATTGTCTCCTTTTCTCTTGCTGCTTCTAAGATTCTCTCCTTCTTTTTAATCTTGGCTAATGTAATTATGATGTGCCTTGGAGTGTTCCTCCTTGGGTCCAGCTTCTTTGGGACTCTCTGAGCTTCCTGGACTTCCTGGAAGTCTATTTCCTTTGCCAGACTGGGGAAGTTCTCCTTCATTATTTGTTCAAATAAGCTTTCAATTTTTTGTTCTTCCTCTTCTCCTTCTGGCACCCCTATAATTCGGATGTTGGAACATTTCAAGATGTCCTGGAGGTTCCTAAGCCTCTCCTCATTTTTCTGAATTCTTGTTGCTTCCTTCTTTTCTGGTTGGATGTTTCTTTCTTGCTTCTGGTCCACACTGTTGATGTGAGTTCCAGTTTCCTTCGCATCACTATTGGTTCCCTGTACATTTTCCTTTGTTTCTCTTGGCATAGGCTTCATTTTTTCATCTAGTTTTCGAACAAATTCAACCAATTCTGTGAGCGTCTTAATAACCAGTGTTTTGAACTGTGCATCCAATAGGTTGGCTATCTCTTCATTGCTTAGTTGTATTTTTTCTGGAGCTTTGAAGTGTTCTGTCATTTGGGCCATTTTTTTTTTTTTTTTTTTTTTTTTTTTGTATTGGCACGTCTGTTACTTAAAGGGGTGGAGCCTTAGGTGTTCACCAGGGTGGGGTAAGGCTGGTCGCTGGGCTGTGACGCTGTACGTGGAGGAGGGGCCGAGAGGGAGCAAGGGTGCCCGCTCCATTCTGCCAGCTCTCAGTCACTCCCTCTGCTACCCACAATCAAACTGGGCCCCTCTGGTGCTGGTTCCCGAGTGGGTGGGCTTGCGCCCACTCTAGGCCCCTGTGGGTCTCTCCAACGACCTCCCCCGTGAGGCTGGGAGTCTCTCCCGCTGCTGCCCCAACCCCCACGGGTGCCCCCAATCAGAGGTTTGAGGCTTTATTTCCCCGAGCTGGAGCCCTGGGTTACGCGGTCTGCTTGGTTCCCCGCTGTTCGTCCCAGTTTATCTGTGCAGGAGTGTGGGGCTGCGGGGTGCTACCCGCCGCTCTGCCTGCCCTGTTCTCTGCCACTCTGAGTCCGGCCCTCTCGGTTTATCTGTGCGGGAATGTGGGGCCCCAGGGTCTGCTAGTGGTCAGACTGCCTGCCCCTTTCGTTACCAGTCTGGGTCCTGCCACGGCCACGGGAATCCTCTCCACCCTGGTGCCTGTCTCCGCCCCTCCTACCGGTCTGGATGTATGTTTCTTTTTTATCTACTTGGTGTCGGACTTCCCTGCCTTTCGATTTTCTGTCAGTTCTGGTTGTGCGAGGAGGCGCAGTGTGTTTACCTACGCCGCCATCTTGGTTCCTATCGAATGTGAGGTTTTGAATTTAAACGCCTATGACCTGGAAAACACTAAACTAAGAACTTAATTTTGCAAATCCTCTCTAAAAGAATAACACGTTCTCTAGGTCTCTTCCAGATTTCCAGAGATTAAGACTACCTAAATATTAAAACTAAATTTTTAAAATTAGTTAATACATTGGGAAATGAACCATCATCATCAATAACAAAAAGTTTCCAAAGGACTTCAGATATGTAAAATAAGTATGTGTAAATATTTACAGAAATAAGAGATAGAGTAAAACATGGCAGGAAACAAGATACTATCTACATAACCAGGTAAATAGGAACTGTATATTCTAGAACTTA
Source organism: Desmodus rotundus (assembly GCF_022682495.2). Classification (NCBI taxonomy): domain Eukaryota; kingdom Metazoa; phylum Chordata; class Mammalia; order Chiroptera; family Phyllostomidae; genus Desmodus; species Desmodus rotundus. The sequence goes on from NC_071388.1 coordinate 126,732,677, forward strand.
ATAATACTCTATCTAACCAGGACAGATAATAAAATGTTCCCATTCCCAATTACAAGAAAGGAAAGGACTGACTGTTCTTTGACATTAGTTAGCTTATCCCTAAACTATACTGTGAAATTCAGCAAATCTGTAAACACTCCAACTTTTAAAAGTCTCTGGACCTCCCCAAAGCCTGATAGAATACCAACTCTTTGCTTTGCTTCAAGATCCTATATTTAACAAGCATAGTTCTCCCTTGCTTATTAAGTAATAAATTCAACTTTATTTCAGACCTACTGAATGGGTTTTAGTTTTAGGTATTTGCAGTGGTGGTGTCTTCCTTAAGGGAATTCAATAGGTTTATTTAACAGCAAATGAAAGGACCGGAATAAGAATATGGATAAAAAAAAATATCCACCTGAACCACAGAAATTTTAAAAATTAAGAAAAGAAGAAAAAGAGATAGTGGGACACCAAGAAAAGTTCCAACAACTGGAATTAAGGAAGAGAAAAAATGGGACAAACTAATTTTTTGAAAAGACAGTAATTAAGAATTTTCCAGAATGAATGAATGACACCTACTTGCAGATTAAGCTATAAATGCAAAGAAAACCACCCTAGGAATATCATAATAAAACTTTTGGATATGCAAACAAAGAGAAAAATCTTAAAATAATCATTCACATTCATGGATTAAAATACTCTATATTGTAAATATATCAATTCTATCCAAACTGATCTATAGATACGAAACAATCCCAGCAACTTTTTTGGTGAAAATTGATAAGTGATATCCATAATTCAGAGTCAATGCAAAGAGCCAACAATAATCAAGAAAAAAAATTTTTTAAATGAAGCTATATGCTACCTTATACCAAAATAGCTTTATAAATTTACAGTAATTTATAAGTATGGTACCAACAAAATGACTGGCAATCAGACAAATATTAATAAAACAAATTATCTATACCTACACTGTCCCATATGGTAGCCACTAGACACATCTGGCTATTTAAATTACATTAATTAAAATTAGCTAAAACTAAAAATTCAGAGGAGGGTAGAGGGGTGATAAATGGTGAGGGAAGAAGACTTGACTTGGGGTGGTGAACACACAGTACAATAATACAGATGATGTCTTATAGAATGGTATACCTAAAATTTACATAGTTTTATTAACCAATATCACTCCAATAAATTAAACAAAAATGAAAAAATTCAGTCTTTAGTTGCACTGGTCACATTTCAAGAACTCAGTAGCCATGTGTACCTAATAACTATGAAATTAAACAGTATATATACAAACATTTCTATCATGGCAGAAAGTTGCATTAGAGAGCACTTATCTAGAAAGATACACATAAGATAACTTGATTTATGACAAAACTCCCTAGTACAGTGGAGGAAGGTTGGTGTTTTCAATAAATTGTGATGGATCAATCAGACATCCATATACAAAATTAATTAAATAAATAATCAGTAATTAATCAAGCCTGCCCCTTAACTCATACCATGTGAAAAAATCAAATCCAGGTAGACTGTAGATCAAATTTGTAAAAAATACAATAGTAAAGTTGTTAGGACAAAACATAGTAAATTAAATTCACAACCTTGAGGTAGACAAATGTGTCTAAAATAGGATGCAAAAAATGTCAGGCATAAAAGAGAATACTGAAAAACAGTATTTAAGATGCTATTAAAATTGAGGACATCTGCTTACCAAGACATTATGAAAAAAGTGAAAAAGTCATAGCCTGAGAAAAAGTATTTGCAACATGTCTATCTGACAAAAGACTCAATAAAAATATAAATCTCACAAAGACTCCTAGAAAACAAGAATAGGGTAGACAGAAAACCCAGTAGGAAAATGGATAAGACATGAACAGGCACTTAACAAAAGAGAATGTCCAAATAGCTAATAAGTATATGAAAATGTGTTAAACTTCATTTGTTTTCAGAAAGCTGCAAATGAAAATCTCAATAAATATCACTACATAATTACCAGAATATCTAAAGTGAAATTAAATATGGACAGTATCAAGTGTTGGTAAGGATGTAGTATAACTAGAACTCTTAGACACTGTCAGTACAAGTACAAATTGGTACAAGCACTTAAAAAAAAAGTTTGGATGAGTTTAGGGGTTGAACTATGCCCCCCCAATTCCTATGTCGAAGTCCTAAAACCCAGTGCCTCAGAATGTGTCCTAATTTGGAGATAGGATTATTGCAGATGTAATTAGTTAAAACTAGGTCATTAGGGTGGGCTCTAATCCAATATAACTGGTATCCTTTTAAAAAGGAAAAATTTTGCCCTGGCAGGTATGGCTTGGTTTGTTGGAACATTGTCCCGTAACCTAAGGGCTGTTGTTTGATTCCTGTCAGGGTGCCTGCCTGGTTGCTGGTTCAATACCCTGTCCAGGAACGTGCAGGAAGCAACAAGTTGATGTTTCTCTCTCACATCGATGTTTCTCTCTCCTTCCCTCTACCTCTCTAAAAGCAATGGGAAAAAAAATGTCCTTGGTTGAGGATAAAAAATTTGTGAGGGGAAGATTCTGACATGAATAGAAGGAAAATAATGTGAAAAGCCATTGGAAAAAGACAGCCATCTACAAGTGAAGGAATAAGACTTAGAAGAGAACCTTTCCAAACAGCCTTGGAAAGAAACCAATCCCAGCAAATCTTAATTTTGGACTTCTAGCTTCTAGAACTGTGAGGCAATAAATTTCTGCTGTTTAAGCCATCTACTTGTGGTATTCCATTAAGATAGACCTGGCAAAATGTACTTAGTAGTATCTACTTAGTGGAATATATGAATATTTTATGACCCAACAATTTCTCTTCTTGGTATATGTACTAGAGAAATGTACTTACATTTACCAAAAGATTTGTATAAGAATGTTCATAGTATTGTTTTTATAAGAGCTCCAAACTAAAAACAACCCATATGCTCATCAACAGTAGAATCAATAAGTAACTCGTGGTATATTTACACAATGAAATTTTATAATAGATGGCAATGCGAACGAACCAACTACAACCAAATGCAACAATATGGAAGGATCTCACAATGATGATGAGTGAAAGAAGTCAGACACAAAAAAGTACATAAACATATACACATACATATATATAAACATGTGTGTGTGTGTGTGTGTGTATAATTACAATGATATAGTTGAACATGTAAAAGTAATTTATGGTGTTAGAAGTCAGGATAGTGGTGACCTCTGGAGAGGAGGAAGGTAGTAGTGATTGGGAGGGGGCAAGAGGAAGATTTCTGGGATGCTAGTAATATAATTCTATTTCTTGATCTGGCTGATGGATATTCTGTGAAAATTCTTCAGGTTATACACTTATGATCCTCACACTTTTCTTACAAGTTTTTTACAAGTTGAGTAGATGAGTTAAAGAGCAGAATCATGTACTATAAGAGGGATCTTTAAAAACAGACATAATGTAACACACACAGAAAATATAAGAAACACTAAATAGAAGAGAGTGAAAAGGTCAAGTATAAGCCTAATTAATTGCAGAAAATAATATAGAGAATGGGTAAGAATCAATATTTGAAGAAGCAATAGCTGATAATTTTCCAGAATCAACATGATACAACTCCCATATTAAAAGTGTACAATAATCCCAAACAGGATTTAAAAAATACTAAATAAATTATAGTGAAACTGTAGAACTCTAAAAACAAAGAGAAAAACCTTAAAATAACATACAGACAAGAGATCTAGAGAGCAATGAAAATTAGAGTGATTCCTTGGTGTTGGTTTGTTTTATTTTGGAAAATTTTCAAACTCACACGAACATCCCCCCAAAATCATACAACGAACACACTTATACCACTCACCAGATTCACTCTGTTAACCCTTTGGCTGACTCATTCAAAGTTTTTCTAAACATACACAGGTCCTTCCCTTTTGTGAAAATGTAGAAAGTAGGATGAAGATAGTAGGATTCCTCACCCCCTAATTCTTTATCATCCCAGAACAATAACATTCTTCTATTCAACTGCAATACCATTACCTCACCTAAGATAATCAACATTAATTCAGTAATATCACTATAATACAGTCCAGATAAAATTTTCCCAGTTATTCTAAAAAATGTCTTCTAAAGTTTATCTTTCTACTTATCCAGGACTTAATCAAAGTTTATGCTTTACTTTCAGATATTCGAGCTCTTAATTATCTCTCAATTTATAACATTCTCACCACTGTCCTAGGTTTTTCATGACATTGAATCATTTGAAGACTTCAGGTCAGTTGTCCTGAAAAAATGTTCCACATTCTGAACTGGTTTGACTGCTTCCTTATGATTATCAGCTCAAGTATCTCCAGAAAGAACACTGTTAAGGAATGTTGCATACGTCCCATGCACCACATTATGTCTGTAGGTGTCCTGCTACTGGCAATACTAATATTACTCATTTTGTAATTTTTTACATTGTAATAAGTCACCTGTAGAATAATATTTTGAGACTCAAGAGCGCATTGTTTCATGTCAACTGTGGAAACTAGAAGACAGCAGACTATAACTTCCAAACTGCTAAGAAAAAAAATAGCTATCAAAGTAGAGCTGTATGCCAACCAAAATATCACTCATGAATGAAGGCAAAATAAGTTATATCCTGAAATTATTATTTCATGATGCAGCAAAAAAAATCAATGGAAAACTATGTACACCCACATGAACCTTTGAACAGAGCTTTGTTTTTTATACATTTGCCAGGGATTTAACATTTTTAGCATGTCTTCAAAAAAGTACCTTACCTGCCATCTCTTCTAAGGGCAAAAGTGATGCCATCTTTCTGAAAAGGAAGCAGCTTTGCTCTTAGTTTGTCAGGCAAATAATCCAGCTGTTTATAAGATTCACTTGTCAAACAGGAAATCTGACATGGAAGAGGCTTTTTTATATTATGAAGTCTAGGCATGATGATCCTAAAAATCAAAGAAATCACAAAAGGGAAGGGGTTGGGGAAATAGATATTACTAAGTGTATTAGAGAGTTAAACATAAATAATAATATTAACATACTTATCACTATACTTAATAACCTATCTACATAGATATAAATTAAATCATGTTCCCAGAATAAGCTATTAAGAAAATTTAAGGCACTGAGTCCAAAAGCAATTACTTAATTCACTATCTAAAAACTCAGCATCCTCTATTTCATTTGTATTTCTAATTGACTCATAATATGGCCATAACCTTATTTTAATAAGCAATAAATACATTACTGAAAAGTTATAAATCAACTACATTTTTTACCAACTGAATAACTTAAAGGACAAATTTGCTATAAAAGAGGAATCTTTTCATAATTTATAGATGTACATTTTTATATCACACCATATTTTCTAAGATTGGAATAAAACTGCATTTTAAAAATTATAAAATACAGTCCTCGCTGGGTGGCTTGGTTGGAATATCAAAGAGATGTGAGTTCAATTCCTGGTCAGGGCACATTACCTAGGCTGTGGGTTCAATCCCCAGTCAGGGTGCCTTAGGGAGGCAACCAATTGATGTTTCTCCCTCTTCTCTCTCTAAAATCAATAAATGTATACTTGGGTGAGGATTAAAAAGAAAAAAGTTATAAAATACAAAGACATTAACTCCAAACTTACAACAATTAACATTATTAAATGAGACTGAGGTTAAATCAGTTGAATCAACAGTATAAACTCTGCCTCATCAGGACCTTCCTCACCTGTGGGTTTCCACATATAACTTTAATGTCCTACCACATAAAAATTTAATATCTATAAATTCTCAGATCTCTGCAAGAAAAAGCCCTATAAATCACTAAACTATAAAGCTTCTCAAATAATAATACTTTGTATTTAGATTGCACCTATTCACCTGTTTACATATAATCTCATTCCATCTTTTAAAATTTGCTTTTTTCTCAATTACTTGGAGAATTATAGACTTTAGTTCCCCTCCCCCTCAAAGAAGTAATCAACCTGTGTCCAATGTTTAAGAATCTTCAAATTCAACAAGTATTTATTAATTTAAAAATAGGCACTACAAGCCACAATCTAGAGAAGGAGCACGCCCTCACAGAGGGGAGACTAAAAATAAACAAGATGATTAATTACAGTGCAGTACAAATATTATGATAACACTTAAGGCAATGGCCACTTCAGTTAGGCTGACCAGGAAAAGCCTCTCTTAGGTCATGCTTCGTCTACAGTCTTAAAGATGGGACAGAGACAGCCAGGTTCAAAACTAAGAGCAGTGCCGATAGACAGCATCAGCAAAGGCTCTGAGTTAAGAAAGGGCTCAGTGTTTTCTAGCAACAGAAAGGAAGCCAGTGTGGCTGAACCAAGGGAAAGAACGGTATGAAATGAAGATATGCAAGAGTCAAGTCACAGAAGACCTTGATAAGGACTTTGGATTCTATTTTAAGAATGAAAGGCTGCTGAGGTTCCCAAGATAGCTGCAGAGTAGCTGGAAGCTCCATCTACTTGCTCCCAGCTCCGGACTGGTCTTGCAGCTAAACTGGAGAGCAATCAACTTGAAAATTCAGCTGAGTGTGAGAGCAGGAGTGACCATGTGTGCGGATGACTGTGTAGGTGTGTGAGTGTGCAAGTGCCTGCCCACCTGTGAGTACACTCAGGGGTTGGCGACCTGCGTTCTCCTGGCACAGCCGCTGCTGCCACTGGCAGGCCAGCACAGCATGTCTGCCTGTGCAGATTTGGAGCGGGAACCATTTTGTGGAAGTTACGATATCCTCCTCTGGAAGAATAAACCAGAGCAGCCGCACCTTGGCGCCCGGACTTGCCTCTGTGCCCTCCACCCTGGGCAGGGCCGTGCACCCTGCCTCCGCCAGGAGCCAGGGTCTGGGGCCTGTGGTACTTGCCGGGGGAGGGGCTGTTGCCTCCCTGGCCCCAGGCGCTGCTAGAACTGCAAAGGGGACAGAGTCCATCTGAGGAGCCAGGAGCACGAGGGGTGGAGAGAGGCAGCTGCGGCAGCGCTGGCTTCAGAGACCCTGGCTGGAGCATAGCAGTGAGAGCCAGAGGCTGAGACTCCCTGGAGGGAGTGGCATGAGAGCCCTGCCGCTGTCCATTGTTACAGTTTTGCTGCTAGAATCTTCCCTTCTTTCCCCTACCCCATGAGGATGATATAAGACTTGAATGAAGACAATGCATACAGGATATAAGCTATTGATTTGGGAGAGAAGGGGTGAGGCATTGGTGTGAGAGACAAGCCTGGATAGGTGGCCTCCTGTATGTGCCCTGACTGGGGACTCAACCCACACCTAGAAGCCCTCTCAAGGCAGAGGCAGTCATGGGAGGTGTGGAGCCCCTTAGTTAGCAAGATAGAGGAAGGTTCCCACCAAGGAACAGGCTAATAAAAATCAGGGCCAAATACAACAGGAGAGTCCAAAAAACCCACACAAGGGATATTTCTAGAGCATCCAGATCAGGAGATCAAGGAGTCTGCACCACGCATGCTCTCTGCTCTGGGAAGAGACAAAAACCTCTAGAGACAAAACTTACCAACTTTTCTGTTTTTCCTTAAAGGGGCAAAGCAAAGGTTTTGTGTTTGCACCTACCAAATTTGGGCCTGAGGAAGGGAGGGTGGTACAAACTGGAGTCAGGCGAGGAGAGTCTGGAGTGGGAAGCACTGGGGAGTCTTGGGGGAGTGGTTGTGGATTATCGGGGCCAGGATATACCTGGGCTCCATAGCAGCCATCTTTCTTGAGAAGAGCTAGCCCCTCCCAGGAAAAAACCAATTACCTTGCCCTGTGGGATACTACTGCCTCCACCCTCTGGAAATCCCCTCACCACAACCTCTGATATCCTGTTTGCTCCACTCAGCAAGTTTTCGTATTCTTTTTTCAGTTTTGCTCTGTCTTGATGTTCTGTTTTGTTTGGGTTTTCTTTCTTTTCTCCCATCCTGTTCTAACTCTTGCTGAGGAGACAGCAACATAAACAGACTCAGGGGTTGTCAGAGACTGGCGGCAGGATGCATCATACACTATCCCGAGAAACAGTCTGGTGTTCCCCCTCTCAGGAGAGCTAAGGAAACACCCTCCTGGCACCCCGCAAACAGAAAATCTGGGCTTTGGAAGCCTACTAGGGGACCGCCCTACAGAGTATAGGGAAATAATCCTGGGCCAACTCAGACTAGTGACTCAGAGGAGGGGGTACACACCTACCATCTTCCCTGAAGTCTAAAAGGTACCTGCTATGGGAGATCCAGGAAATCACTGCCACCTGTTTATACCAGAAACCCACTCAAATAGTGGGGTGTGCTATCTTAAGACTGATAGCAGGCCAGCAGGCAGAGACAGGCAGAGGTGGATTCTGTGGTGATTTGAAACATTTGCTGACACACTGCTGGGCCCAGTGCTAATAAAAGCCAGCTTTGTGAAGCAGTTTGGCCTACCCCAGAAGCTGCCAAGCCTGGAGGAATCAGCCACAAACTGTGGACCACCTGTACCTTTGAGAAGGCAGCCGAGGGCCACACCACCAGGCCTTGGCTTACACCAGACTCATACATCAGAGTGGTATCCAAAGGGAGAAAACAGAAGACAATATCTAAATTGTGCTGAGACAAATCTACTTGGTTATTTTTTCATTATCTTATTTTTTTCTTTTTCATAGCCTTTATTTATCTTCTTATCTGTTTTTCTTTTATATCTGGTGCTGTCATTTTTTTTTTCATATCACCTATTCTACTCTTATCTTTGATTACCCCTACTGTTTTCCTTCTTCTCTCCTTTTAGTATTTTTGTTGCCTTTTCTGTGTTCCATTTCCCTGTTTTCCTCTTCCAGTTCATTACAAGTAGTAGTTCCCTTCCCCTTTCTCCTCTCATGATCACTGTTCTTTCCTTTGATCTCATGTTCTTTTTCCTTTTCCCCTTTCTCTACTATTACATTTTGCTTTCTGCTGTTATTATCCGTTGCTCTCTTGTGGTTGATATTGCTGTGGTGGTCAGGAGGGTTCCTTGTTTTGGTGGTGTTTTTGTGATTTTTGCTTTGTTCTGCCAGCACCTATACAACAGCGTACAACATGTAGTAGGGGTTGAGCCTCTTAGCTAGCCAGTCAGAGGGGAGTTCCCACGAACAAACAGGACAAATACAGTAGGAAAGTCCACATAACCCACACAGAGGTCATTCCTACAGCATCCAGATCAGGAGATCAGAGTCTGCACCACTTGATCCCACAGGACTCCTAACATACAAGGCCACTGCACAAAACAGAGAGTCAAAGCAAATTGACCTAATACATAGAAACAAATACAGAAACAATTAAAATGGGAAGTCAAAAAACAACCCCATAACAAAAGAAAATGAGGAATCTCCAGAAAAAGAGCTAAGGGAAATCGAGGCCAGCAATTTATCAGATAGAGTTCAAAGTAATGGTTATAAAGATTTCCAAGTACCTTAGTTAGAACTGTAAAGAACTTAGTGAGACCTACAACAGCATGAAAAAGGACACAGAAACCCTGAATAAAAACTAGTTAGAAATCAAGAATGCAATGTATGATATGAAGAGTACACCAGAAAGAATTGAAAGCAGGCTAGATGAAGCAGAGGATCAAATCAGTGAGTTGAAAGACACAGTAGAAAAAAATACACAGAGCAAGAAAATGAAAAAAGACTCAAAAAGAACAATAGATTATGGGAACTTAGTACAACAAGAAACAATATTCACATCATAGGGATATCAGGAGAAGAAAAAAAGGAAGGGATAGAAAATCTGTTTGAAAAAATAATAACAGAAAATTCCCCTAACTTAGTGAGGGAAAATGTAATACAAGTCCAGGAACCACAGTGGGTCCCAATCAAGATGAACAACAACAACAAAAAGCCCATTCCAAGACACATTACAATCAAAATGGCAAAATTTAAGGACAAAGACAGAATCTTAAAGGCAGCAAGGGAGAAATAGCTAGTAACATAAATGGGAACTCTGATAAACTATCAGCTGATTTCTCAACATAAATACTACAAACCAAAAAGGCCTGGCACCAATATTCCAAGTAATGAAAACCAGTGGCCTCCAACCAAGACAATTCTATCCAAAGGGCTCTCATAAATAGAAGGAGAAATAAAGAGCTTCACAGAAAAAAAGATGGCTAAAAGAGTACATCTCTACCAAGCCAGCACTGCAGGAGGTGCTAAAGGGACTTCCTTAAGAAGGAATAGAGAGAGAGGAACACGGGTACACTGGGAAAAAATGGTAATGAATAAGTACCTCTCAATAATAACCTTAAATGTAAATGGATTAAATGCTTCAATCAAAAGACATAGGTTAGCTGAATAAATTAGAAAACATGACCTGAACATATTCTGTCTAAAAGAGACCCACCTCAAAACAAAAGATCTGAAAATGAAAGGATAGAAAAAAATATTCCAAGCAAACACACATGAAAAAAAGATGAGATAGCAATACTTATATCACACTAAATAGACTTCAAAACAAAGGCCATGACAAAGGACAAAGAAGGCCACTACATGATATTTAATAAAGCAGTCCAATAAGAGGATATAACTCTTAAAATACATGCACACCCAATATAGGTGCACCTAGAAATATAAAGAAAATATTGGAGGACTTTAAGAAAGAGGTAGACAGCAATAGAGTCATTATAAGGGATTTTAACACCCAACTGTCAAAAATGGATAGAACTTCCAAACAAAAAATCAACAAAAATACTGCAGATTTGAATGACACTTAAGATAAAAGGGACTTAACTGATATATATATAAAACATTTCACTAAAGAAGCAAAATACACATTCTTCTCAAACCCACATGGGTCATTCTCAAAGACAGATAAATGGTAGGACATAATATTAGCATCAACAAATTCAAGCAAATTGAAATCATATCAAGCATCTTCTCGGATCATAATGGCTTGAAACTAAAAATCAAACTCAAGAAAAAAACTCAAAAACATTTAAATACATAGAGGCTGAATAACGTGTTATTAAATAATGAATGGGCTAACAATGAGATAAAGAAAGAAATCAAAAAAATATCTGGAAACAAATAAAAATGAACACACAACAACCCAAAACCTATGGGGCATAGCAATAACAGGAGGGAAGTTCATAGCAATACAGACCTACCTAAATAAAACAGAAAAATCTCAAATAAACAACCTAACCTTACATCTGAAAGAACTAGAGGAACAACAACAAACAAAGCCCAGAACAAGCAGAAGGAAATAATCAAGATCACAGCAGAATTAAATGACATAGAGACTAAAAAAAAACAATACAAAGAATCAATGAATCAAGGGGCTGGTTCCTTGAAGAGACAATGGAATACTATGCAGCAGAAAGAAAGAAGGAACTCCTACCTTTTCTGACAGCATGGATGGAACTGCAAAGCATTATGCTAAGTGAAATAAGAAAGGCAGTGAAAGACAAATAGCATATGATCTAACCTATAGTTGGAACCTAATCAACAAAACAAACAGATTAACAAAACAGAACCAGAGATATGGAACTAAAGAACAAACCGACAATGACTTGATGGGAGCAGGGAGGGAAATCACGGGGGATGGCAAAGAAGGGAAAGGGGCAAGTAAAGAAACATGAATAGAGGACTCATGGGCTCAAACAATAGGGAGGGATTGACTGTGGCAGTTGGGGGAAGGGTCAGGGAAGAACAATGGGAAAAAAGATGCAACAACTGTAACTGAACAATTAAAAAAAAATTTGACAAAACGTTAACCAGCCTCATCAGGAAAAAAACGAGAGTGGACCCAAGTAAGTAAAATCAGAAATGAAAGAACACAAGCAACAACTGATACCACAGAAATATAAAGTATTGTAAGAAATTCCTATGAACAACTATATGTCAAGAAATTGGACAACCTTGGTGAAATGGATAAATTTCTATAAACAATCTTCAAAAACTGAACCAGGAAGAAGCAGAATACCTGGATGAGGTGATAACAACTAGAAAATTGTAACAGTAATCAAAAAATTACAGACACACAAAAGACCTGGACCAGATGGCTTCACAGACAAATTTTACCAAACATTCAAAGAAAACCTAATACCTATCCTCAAACTATTCCAAAAAATTCAAGAAGAGGGAAGACACCCCAACTGTTTTTATGAGGCTCGTATTATCCTAATCCCAAAACCAGGTAAAGACACAACTAAGAAAGAAAATTATAAGCCAATATCTCTGGTGAACACAGACACTACAACCCTCAAGAAAATACTAGCAAACCAGTTCCTACAATACATCAGAAAGATCATATACCATGATCAAGTGGGATTTATTCCAGGGATGCAAAGATGGTACAATATTTTCAAATCAATAAATTTGATACATCACGTAAACCAAATGGACAAAAACCACATGATCATATCAATACAATCAGAAAAAGCATTTGATAAAATCCAGCACCCATTTATGGTAAAAATTTTCAGCAAAGTGGGAACAGAGGGAGCATACCTCGACATAATAAAGGCCACACATGAGAAACCTAGAGTCAACATCATACTCAAAGGACAAAACCTAAAAGCTTTCCCCTTGAGATCAGAAATAAGTAAAGGGTGTTTGCTTTCACCACTGTTATTCAACATAGTACTGGAGGTCCTAGCCACATCAATCAGAAAAGGAGAACAAATAAAAGTCATCTAAACTGGAAGGGGAGATGTAAAACTGTCATTACTTGCAGATCACATGATAGTATAAACAGAAATCCCGATAAGCTCCACCTAAAGACTACTCGGCCTAATAAGAGAATTCAACAAAGTAGTCAATATTCAGAAATCAATGGCATTTTTGTACACCAACAATGAATTATCAGAAAGAGATAATTCACTGAGAAAAAAATTAGATTTACTACAGCAACAAAAAAATAAAGTATCTAGGAATAAACTTAACCGAGGAGGTAGAAGACCTGTACTTAGGAAACTATAGAACACTAAAGAAAGAAATTGAGAAAGATACAAATAAATGAAAGTATATACCCTGTTCACGGTTTGAAAGAATTAACATCACTAAAATGGCCATAATGCCCAAAGCAACTTATAAATTCAATGAAATCCCTATTAAAATATGAAAGACATATTTCACAGATATAGGACTAACATTTCAAAAATTTATGTGTAACCATACATGACCCCGAATAGCAGCAGCAGTTTTGAGAAAGAAGAACAAAGTAGGAGGGATCACAATACCTAAAATCAAACTGTATTACAAGGCCACTGTAACCAAAACAGCCTGGTACTGGCTTAAGAACAAACACAGATCAATGGCACAAAATAGAGAGCCCAGAAATAAACCCATGTCTCTATTTTCTTTTTAATTTTTATTGTTATTCAATTACAGTTGTATGCCTTCCTCCCCATCCCTCCACCCGACCCCAGCAGAACCCCCCTCCCTCCACCACCACCACCCTCCCACTTGATTTTGTCCATGTGCCCTTCATAGTAGTTCCTGTAATCCCCTCTCCTCACTGTCCCCTCCCCAATCCCCCTGGCTATTGTTAGATTGTTCTTAACTTCAATGTCTCTGGTTATATTTCGTTTCCTTTTTTCTTCTGTTGATTATGTTCCAGTTAAAGGTGATATCATATGGTATTTGTCCCTCACCGTCTGGCTTATTTCACTTAGAATAATGCTCTCCAGTTCCACCCATGCTGTTGCAAAGGGTATAAGCTCCTTCTTTATCTCTGCTGCATAGAATTCCATTGTGTAAATACACCAGAGTTTTTGGATCCACTCGTTTGCTGATGGGCACTTAGGTGGCTTCCAATACTTGGCTATTGTAAATTCTGCTGCTATGAACATCGGGGTGCATAGGCTCTTTTGGATTGGTGTTTCAGGGTATAATCCCAGCAGCAAAATTGCTGGGTTAAAGGACAGTTCCATTTTTAGTTTTCTGAGGAAATTACATACTGTTTTCCACAGTGGCCTCACCAGTCAGCATTTCCACCAACAATGTACTCGGGTTCCCTTTTCTCCGCATCCTCTCCAAAATTTGTTTGTGGAATTGTTTATGTTGGCCACTCTGACTGGTGTGAGATGGTACCTCATTGTGGTTTTAATTTGCATCTCTCTGATGGTGTGATGCTGAGCATCTTTTCATATGTCTCTGGGCCCTCTCTATGTCTTCCTTGGAGAAGTGTCTGTTCAAGTCCTTTGCCCATTTTTTAATTGGGTTGTTTGTCTTCCTGGAGTGGAGTCGTGTGAGTTCTTTATATATTTTGGAGATCAGGCCCTTGTCTGAGGTATCATTGGCAAATATGTTTTCCCATACTGTTGGTTCTCTTTGTATTTTAAAGCTGCTTTCTTTAACCATGCAGAAGCTTTTTATTTTGATGAGGTCCCATTTGTTTATTCTTTCCTTTATGTCCCTTGCTTTAGTGGACATGTCTGTGAGGATGTTGCTGCGTGGAATGTCTGCGATGTTCTTGCCAAAGTTTTCCTCTAGGACTTTTATGGTGTTATGACTTATATTTAAGTCTTTTATCCACCTTGAATTTATTTTTCTGTATGGTGTAAGTTCGTGATCAAGTTTCATTTTTTTGCATGTAGCTGTCCAGATCACCCAACACCATTTGTTGAAGAGGCTATTTTTGCTCCATTTTATGCTCCTGCCTCCTTTGTCAAATATTAATTGACCGTAGAGACTTGGGTTCATTTCTGGGCTCTCTGTCCTATTCCACTGGTCTACGTGCCTGTTTATATGCCAGTACCAGGTTGTTTTCATTACAGTGGCCTTGTAATACAGTTTGATATCAGGTATTGTGATCCCACCAGCTTTTTCTTTTCTCAAAATTGCTGCAGCTTTCAGGGTCGTTTATGGTTCCATATGAATTTCTGCAATGTTTGTTCTGTATCTGTGAAATATGTCATGGGTATTCTAATACGGATTGCGTTGAATCTATAAATTGCTTTGGGTAGTATGGCCATTTTGATGATGTTAATTCTTCCAATCCATGAGCATGGGACATACTTCCATTGGTTTGTGTCTTCCTTAATTTCTTTCTTCAGTGTTCTGTAATTTTCTGAGTACAGGTCTTTTACCTCCTTGGTTAGGTTTAATCCTAGGTACTTTATTTTTCTTGTTGCTATATCAAATGGGATTTTTTTTCTGATTTCTGTTTCTGACGTTTCATTGTTGAAGTACAGGAATGCCTTTGATTTCTAAGTATTGACTTTGTATCCGGCTGTTTTCCCAAATTCATTTATTAGGTCGAGTAGTTTTTTGGTGGAGTCTATAGGATTTTCCATGTACACTATCATGTCATATGCAAACAGTGACAGTTTCATTTCCTCCTTTCCAATTTGGATGCCTTTTATTTCTTTTTCTTGTCTGATTGCTGTGGCTAGGACTTCCAATACTATGTTGAATAGGAGTGGTGAGAGAGGGCATCCTTGTCTTGTTCCTGATCTTAGTGGGAAAGCTCTAAGTTTTTGTCCATTGAGTATGATGTTGGCTGTAGGTCTCTCATATATGGCCTTTATTATGTTAGGAATGCTCCCTGTATTCCCACTGTGCTGAGTGTTTTTATCAGAAATGGGTGCTCTATCTTATCAAATGCTTTTCTGCATCTATTAATATGATCATGTGATTTTTGTCTTTGCTGTTGTTGATGTGATGTATTATGTTTATTGATTTGCGAATATTGTACCATCCTTGCATCCCTGGGAGGAATCCCACTTGGTCATGGTGTATGATCTTTTTAATGTATTGCTGGATGAAGTTTGCCAATATTTTGTTGAGAATTTAGCATCTATGTTCATCAGCAATATTGGCCTGAAGTTTTCTTTCTTTGTAGTGTCTTCATCTGGTTTTGGGATTAGGATGATGCTGGCTTCATAAAAAGAGTTTGCGAGTCTTCCATCAGTTTGGAGTTTTTCGAATAGTCTGTGAAGGATAGGGGTTAGCTGTTTCTTAAATGTTTGTAGAATTCTCCTGTGAAACCATCTGGTCCAGGGCTTTTATGTGTTGGGAGTTTTTTGATGACTGCTTCAATTTCGACTGGTGTTATTGGTCTGTTCAGGTTTTCTGCTTCTTCATTCAGTTTTGGACGAATATATTTTTCTAGAAATGTATCCATTTCACCTAGGTTTTCAAATTTCTTGGCATATAGTTCTTCGTAGTAATTTCTTATAATCCTTTGTATTTCTGTGGTATCAGTTGTAATCTCTCCTCTTTCATTTCTAATTGTGTTTATTTGGATCCTCTCTCTTTTTTTTCTTGATGAGCCTACTTAAAGGCTTGTGGATTCTCTTTATCTTTTCAAAGAACCAGCTCCTGGATTCATTGATCCTTAGAATTGTCCTTTTAGTTTCTATGTCATTTAACTCTGCTCTGATCTTGGTTATTTCCTTCCTTCTACTTGCTCTGGGCTGTCTTTGTTGTTGTTCCTCAAGTTCTTGTAGGCGTAGGGTTAGGTTGTTTTTTTTTAAATGTTTCCTTCTTTTTAAGGTAGGCCTGTATTGCTATGAACTTCCCTCTCAGGACTGCCTCTGCTGTGTCCCATAGGTTTTGGGTTATTGTGAGTTCGTTTTCATTTGTTTCCAGAAACTTTTTGGAAAGTTTTTGATTTCTTCTCTGATCACATTTTTCACCCATTCATTGTTTAATAGCATGCTATTCAGTCTCTATTATTTTGAGTGTTTTCGGTTTTTTACTTTGGGGTTGGTTTCTAGGTTTAGTCCCTTGTGGTCAGAGAAATGCTTGATATGATTTCAATTTCCTTGAATTTGTTGAGCCTTGTTTTGTGTCCTATCATGTGGTCTATCTTTGAAAGTGTTCCATGTGCATTTGAAAACAATGTGTATTTTGCTTCTTTGGGATGAAAAGCTCTCTATATATCAGTTAAGTCCATTTCCTCTAGGGTATTGTTCAGTGACACAATATCTTTGTTGATATTTTGTTTGGAAGACCTGTCCATTTTTGACAGTGGGGTGTTAAAGTCCCCTACCATAATTGTGTTGGTGTCAATATCTTTCTTGAAGTCCTCCAAGATTTTCTTTATATATTTGGGTGCTCCTATGTTGGGTACATATATATTTACAATGTTTACGTCTTCTTGGTGGATTCTTCCTTTAAGTATTATGAAGTGACCTCCTGGGTCTCTCTTTATGGCCCTTCTTTGGAAGTCTATTTTGTCTGATATGAGTATTGCTACCCCTGCTTTTTTTTCCTGTCTGTTTGCTTGGAAAATTTGTTTCTAGCCCTTCACTTTCAGTCTATTTAGATCTTTTGTCCTGAGATGGGTCTCTTGTAGGCAGCATATGTGTGGGTCATGTTTTCTTATCCATTCAGCTATTCTATGTCTTTTGATTGGAGCATTTAATCCATTTACGTTTAAGGTTATTATCGATAGGTAGTTATTCATTGCCATTTTTCATACCTGTGTTCCTCTCTCTCTCTCTTTTCCTTCCTTTCCTTAAAGCAGCCCCTTTAGTATCTCTTGCAGAGCTGGTTTGGTGGAGGTGTATTCTTTGAGACTTCTTTTGTCTGGGAAGCTCCTTATTTGGCCTTCTATCTTGATTGAGAGCCTTGCTGGGTAAAGTAGCCTTGGTTCAGGCCTCTGGTTCTCATTACTTGGAATATTGTTTTGCCATTCTCTTCGTACTTGGAGCATTTCTATTGAGAAATCAGCTGCTAACCTTATCAGGGTGCCCTTGTATGTTACTTCCTTTTTCTCCCTTGCTGCCTTTAAGATCCTCTCTTTGTCTTGGAAATTTGCCATTTTAATTATGATGTGTCTTGCAGTGGGCCTCTTTGCGTTCCTCTTGCTTGGGACTCTCTGTGTTTCCTGGATTTGGGTGACTTTTTCTCTTCTCAGATTAAGGAAATTTTCCCTTATTACTTTTGCAAACAGGTTTTCTATCTCTTGCTCTTCTTCTTCTCCTCCTTCTGGTATTCCTATTATACGGAGATTGTTATGTTTCATGTTGTCCTGCATTTCTCTTATTGCCTCTTCATTCTTTCTGAGCCTCTTTTCCTTTTCTTGCTCTTTCTGGGTGTTGTTTTCTACTTTGTCCTCCAGCTCGCTGATCTGATCCTCTGCTTCATCAAGTCTGCTTTTCATTCCTTCTACTGTATTCTTCAATTCAGAAATTGTATTCTTCATTTCCTCTTGGCCCTTGTTGATGGTTTCTATTTCCTTTTTCATGTTGATATAGTTTGCAGTAAGTTCATTGTAGTTTCCCTGTAGTTTCTGGTAGTTCTCTTTGAGCTCAGAGAGCTCAGTGAGCTTCCTGATGACCATTGCTTTGAACTCAGTATCTGATAGTTGACTTGCCTCTTTTTCAGTTAGCATTATTTCTGAGGCTTCCTCCTTTCCTTTCATTTGGAGATTGTTTCTTTGTGTCCCCATTGTTTTTCAGACTCTTCTTGTTAGCCTCTGCTTCTTAAATTGATCTGTTCTGACTCCCTGGGTTTATGGTATGAACTTCTATGGTAGAATGCCAATGAGATTCAGTGGTGCTGTCTCCTTAATCTCCTGTGTTCACTGGTCTTGAGCTGATGTTTATGGGTCTAACACAGTCTAACTCTGGTCTTTTCAGCGCTCCAAGTTTTATTGTCTCACCTGTGGGAAAAAGAGAAAGAAGGAAAAAAATTTTAAAAAAGGAGAAGGGAAGGAGGGAAAAAGGGAGTAGAAAAGGAATGGAAGGAAGGAAGGAAGGAAGGAAGGAAGGAAGGAAGGAAGGAAGGAAGGAAGGAGGAATAAAAATGATCGGAGGAATGATAAGGAATTTTAACAAAAATTAAAACAAAAAAGTAAATAAAAGAAGGCAGAAAGAAGGAATAAAAAAGGTAAAGGATGGAAGGAAGAAGGAATAAAAAAAGAAAGAAGGACAGAAGGAAGAAGGAACTTAGCGGGAAAGGAGGAAAAAAAAAAGTCTTCTGCTGGCTTTAAACTGGTCAGGTTAGTTCTGCTGGTCTTCCTGTCTGTGAAACGGGAGGGGGTGGTTGGAGGGATTGGTTTCACTTTTCTCCCTTCCTGAGCCACACTCTTCGCTGTTGTTCAGCCTCCAGTCCAGTTCCTCAGGGTCCTTCTGCTTCCTACTAGGCCTTTAGTTCACCAGTTGTGCTGTCCTTGAGTTGCACCAATTAGGCACAACTCACGCTCTACCTTCTTGCTCTTTGCTGACTTAGATACTAGGGGCTTTGGGTGCTCCTTCAGGGTAGTTTAGCCCCCTAGTGGGTCAAGTCTTTCTGGGGAATGCAGTCTCCCCTAGCCTGCAGCTCCCCTCTGCTGGGCGTTCTGCCTTCGTCCTAGAGAGCCAGTAGGCCCTGCATGGTTCTGTGGGCAGGGGCTAGGTGGGAGTTGTTCAGAACCAGTGCTTTTAGGTGTGGTCGCCCGCAGGCAGCCAGGCCGTTGATGGGGTTGCGCAGCCGATCCGTGGCTTTGGGCCTGTGCGCGAGGCAGCCAGCCACTGATCCGGGTGCGCACCCACCCGAGGTTTCAGGCGTGGGCGCCCAGGCCACTGATCAAGGTGCGTGCCCACCCAGGCACTTTATGTCTGTGTGCCCAGGCAGCTGGGCCGCTTATCAGGGTACCCACCTTCCCGGGGTTTCAGTTGTGGGCGCCAAGTCCTCTAATCTGGGTGCACTAGCTGGGCTTCAGGTGAGTGCTGGGACTGCTTATCCCAAGTTCATAGTCCAGAGGCTGTGGGGGCAGGGGCGCCAGAGTCCGTGGCTGCTGTGGAGAGTTCTCTAACTAGCTGCTGAGTGCCTCTACTTTCTCTTTTTCTTTTCGAGAAATTCTTCCTATTCAAGCCCTACTGGTTCAAACAAGCACCTGGCCTATCACACAGCCCAGCCTGGCTCTCTCCCAAGAATCCTGCAGCAGACCCTGCGCCCGGACCGGCGGCTTCAGCTGCCCTGGTCCCCGTGCTGGTCCCAGGGACCTTATTGTCCTTAAGCACTCTTCTTATCGTCAGATCTTTCAATGCCCTCTATCTTTGGTCTCTGGTCTTCATATATGCTGGAATACCGTTGGCTGTTCACTCTGTTCCTCAGATCAGCTAGGTGTTTCACTGGTGCCAAGGAGAAGTGGACTCCACTCCCACCTATCTCGCCGCCATCTTCTCCCGAAAAACCCATGTCTCTATTTTCAATTAATATTTGACAAAGGGGGTACAAGCATACAATGGAGTAAAAATACTCTCTTCAATAAATGGTGTTGGAAGAACTGGACTGGTATAAAAAACAAAAACAAACAAACAAAAAACCCTGGACCAACAAATTACACTATACACCAGAATAAACTCAAAATGGATAAAAGATTTAAATATAAGTCATGATTCCATAAAAGTCCTAGTGGAAAACATAGGCAGTAAAATTTAGATATCCCATGTAGCAATATTTTTGCTGATATATCTCCTAGGGAAAGGGAAATAAAAGAAAAATAAACAAATGGGACCACACCAAAATAAAAAGCTTCTTCACAGCTAAAGAAACCATGATCTAAATAAAAATGGAACTGACTGTTATGGAAGAATGTATTTGTCAATGATACATTCGACAAGGGTTTAATCTCCAAAATATATAAAGAACTCATGTGACTCCACGCCAGGAAAATAATCCAATTCAAAAATGGGCAAATGACCTGAATAGACACCTTTACCAAGGAGGACATACAGATGACCTATACATATATGAAAGAATGCTCAACATCACTAGCCATCAGAGAAATGTAAATTAAAACCACAATATCATCTCACACCTACACAAATGGCTATCAGTAATAAATAAACACAAAACAAGCGCTAGTGAGGATATGGAGAAAAGGGAGCCCTAGTTCACTGTTGGTGAGAATGCAGACTGGTGCAGCCACTGTGGAAAATGGTATGGAATTTCCTCAAAAAATTAAAAATGGAACTGCCTTATGACCCAGTGATTCCACTGCTGGAAATATACCCTTAGAATTCTGAAATGCAAATTTAAAAGTACTTATGCACCCCTATGTTCATAGAAGCACTATTTACAATAGCCATGTGTTGAAAATAGCCCAAGTGCCCATCAGTAGCTGAGTGGATTAAAAAACTGTTCCACTTATACAATGGAATACTACACAGCAGAAATAAGTCCTACCTTTTGTGATAGCATGGGTGGAACTGGAGACCATTATGCTAAGTGAAACAAGCCACTCAGCAAAGACAAATACTATATGACCACACTTATAAATGGGATCTAATGAACAAAATGAGAACTGGAGACACTGAAACATGGAACAGACTGATAGTTGCAGGAAGGCAGAAGGCAGGAGTGCAATGGTGGAAGGAAGGGAAAGGGATTAGTCAAATATGTATGAATGACTTATGGAGATGGACAATGGACAGGGGATTGACTATGGGCAAGAGGGGTGGGCTGGGGCATGGATGGGGCAAAACAAAATAAAATGGAAGAACTGTAATAGAATGAACAACAAAAAAATAAAAGTAGAGGGGAAAAAAGAACAACAAAAAATACCTTAAATGAGTAGAAGGAAGGAAATAATAGAGATCAGAGTAGAAATAAATAAATTAGAATCTAAAAATATATACAAAAGATCAATGAATCTAAGAGCTGTGTTTTGAAAAAATAAACAAGATTGACAAAACCTTAAACCAGATTCATCAAGCAAAAGGGAGAGGATGCAAATAAATTCAGAAATGAAAGAGGAGAAATAAAAAACTAACACCAAAGAAATACAAAGTATTGTAAGAAAACATTATTAACACCTATATTCTAACAAACTGGACAACCTGGATGAAATGGATAAATTACTAGAACATACCGTCTTCTAAAACTAAATTAGAAAATCTGAATAGAGAGACTACACCTAGTGAAATTGAAGCAGTAAGCAAAAACTCGCAATGCATAAAAGCCCTGGACCAGGCAGCTTCACAGGTGAATTTTGTGAAACATTCCGGGAAGAACCAACATCTCTTCTCAAACGATCCCAAAAAATTCAAGAGTAGGGAAAGCTCTCAAGCCCATTTTATAACACCAGCATTAATCTAATTCCAAAACTAGATAAAGACACTACAAAAAAAGATTACATGCCAATGTCCATGATGAACATAGATGCTAGCTAAATCCTCAACAAAATATTAGCAAAGCAAATATATCAATTCAACAAAAAAACCATACACCATGATCAAGTGGGATTTATTCCAGGAATGCAAGGTTGGTACAACTTTTGTAAATCAATAAATGTGATTCACCACATAATCAAAATGAAAGATAAAAACCACATCATCATGTAAACAGATACAGAAAAACCATTTGATAAAATCCAGCACCCATTTATGATAAAAACTCTCAGCAAAGTGGGAACAGAGGGAAAATACATAAACATGTTAAAGTCCATATATGACAAACACAGGGCCAGCATCATACCCAATGGGCACAAACTACAAGCGTTCTCCTTAAGATTGGGAACAACACAGGGAAGTCCGCTTTCACCTCTCTAATTCAACATAGTACTAGAAGTCCTAGCTATAGAAATTAGACAAGCAGTAAAAATAAAGGGCATCCAAATTGGAAAGGAAGAAGTAAAAGTGACTTACATTGCTGATGATGTGATACTGTATATAGAAAACCGCAAAGATTCCACCAAGATACTACTAGAGCTCATAAAGTCAGCAAAGTAGCAGTATACAAAATTAATATCCAGAAATCAGTTGCATTTTTATATGCCCATAATGATATAAAAGAAAGGATAATTAAGAAAACAATCCCATTCACAATAGCTTCAAAAAACACAAAATACCTAGGGATAAACCTAACCAAGAATGTGAAGACCTGTACTTGGAAAATTATAAGACACTGAGGGAAGAAACTGAAAAAGATACAAATAAAAAAAGGACATATCGTGTCCATGGATAGGAAGCATTAACATCATTAAAATGTCCATGTTACTCAAAACAACCTATAAATTCAATGCACTTCCTATCAAGATTCCAATGTTGTAAAAAAAAAAAAAGTTTCCAATGTCATATTTCACAGAACTAGAACAAATATTTCTAAAATATATATGGAACCACAAAATGCACCACATAGCAACAACAATCCTGGCAAAGAGCAAACTTAGAGAATCACATTACCTAATATCAAACTATACTATAAGGCCGGAGTAATCAAAACAGCATGGTACTGGTGTAAAAAACAGATGCATAGATCAATGGAACACAATAGAGACCCAGAAATAAACTGACATCTTTGTAGTCAATTAATCTTTGATAGAGGAAGCAGGTACATATAATGGGCTAAAGATAGTTTATTCAATAAATGATGTTAGGAAAATTAAACAGAAACATGCAGAAAAATGAAACTATACCACCTTCATATACTACACACAAGAGTAAATTGAAAACGGATTAAAGCCTAAATATTAGACCCGAACAATGAAAATATGAGAACATATGGGCAATAATATCTCTGCCACTGCTCATAGCAATATTTTATCTGATATATCTCCTCAGACAAGGGAAACAAAAGGAACAAAATGGGACAACAACAAACTAAAAAGTTTCTGCCCAATAAAGGATACCAGAAACGAAATAAAAAGACAATCCACAGGAGAACCAACACATCTGATAAGAGGTTAATATACAAAATTTATAAAGAACTTATAAAACTCAACACCAAAATAATAATCAAATTAAAAATGTGTAAAGAACCTGAATAAACACTTCTCCAAAGAGGACATAGAGATGGCCATAGACATACTCAAAGATGCTCAAGTCACTAATCATGAGAGAAATGTAAATTAAAATAAAACTGAGATATCTCACATTTGTCAGAATGGTTATCATCAATACAAACAAGTGCTTGCTAGTAGGTGGAGAAAAGGGAACCGTTTTGTTCTGTTTATGGGAATGCAGACTGGTGCAACCACTGTGGAAAGCAGTGTGGAGATACCTCAAAAAATTAAACATGGATCTGCCTTTTGACCCAGCGATCCCACTACTTGGAATATATCTGAAGAAATCCAAAACACTAATTCAACAGAACATAAGCACCCCTATCTTTATTGCAGTTATTTACAATTGCCAAGACATGGAAGCAGCACATGTGTCCATCAGTAGACTAGTGGATAAAACAACTGGATAAAACAACTATGATACATTTATACAATGGAATACTACTTGGCAGTAAGAAAGAAGAAAATTCTACCCTTTGCAACAGCATGGATGGATCTGTGGAACATTATGCTAAGTCAGAGAAAGACAGATACCATATGATTTCACTTACATACGGAATCTAATGAACAAACTGAACTAACAAGCAACATACAGAAAGACTCATGGATATAGAGCAGAATTACTGCTATTGGAGTGGTCAGAGGGAGGAGGGTTGCTTAGTGGGTGGAAGGATTGAGCAAAAAGGAAAAAGAACTCATATACATGGACAACATGTAGTGATTGCAGGGGGAATGGGTGGTATAAGGGTGTTAAATGGTAATGGAAAAATAAAATAAAATTTTTTTTAATCTGAAAAAAGAATAAAAAATTAGAAAATACATCTTATATGAGATTAGTAAACACTGAATGCAAGAGAATGGAAAAACACATTATGCATGCCAAAATATAGCTGTATAGAGCTTTATTAACATCAGACAACATAAGTTGAAGGCTAAAAAACATTATTAGAAGTAAAGAAAGGATTTTATAATGATAAATGGTTTAATTTCTAGAAAGATAAACATAGCCCGAAGACAAAAATATAAGGAAAAACAAACAGAAATAAAAGAAAGGGGCTTCTGGTTAGATGGCTGTGTAGGCAAACATGGCCCGCCCCTTCACACCACATCAAAATTACAAATAAAATACAGAACCATCACTCAGAACCATCATAAATTGAGTTGAATGGAAGTCTGACAACTAAGGAATTAAAGAAACCACATCCATCGAGACGGGTAGGAAGGGCACAGATGCAGAACATGCTGGTCTCTCACCCAAGTGTGGTGGATAAAAATTTGGGAGGGATATCTCAGGAGCAATCAGGCCCAGCCCCGCACCTGGCCTCTCTTCCCAGGGTTCCAGTGCCAAGAAAATAAGTTCCCCACAACTCTGGCTGCGAAAAGCAGTAAGGATTGAGTTGGTGGAAGAAACTTCTGGAGTCCCAAGCAGTTCCTCTTATAGAACACACGCATATAGACTCACCTACCCAGACTCACAGCACTGGGGTGGCAGCTTGAAGGGCACCTGTGCCATACTGAGAGAGGCTGAAGTGTCTGTTATCAGGGTAAGCAGAGGGCATTGTCCCTTTTCTGAGCCATCCCACTGCATAGGCACAGAGCCAGCATGCTGATGCCATATTTGAGTCTCCATCAACCTGGCTAACACAGTTTGACCCACATTGCAGATCCCCAGAGACTGTGTCCCCCACCCCCAACTAAAGGGTCCATCTAAACATCTTTTCCATATGAATGGCTGGTCTTGGCTCCACCTTCACAACTTCCCCAATCCTATCAAACAAGCAACAGCTGGCCTCAGTGAGCTCTAGGCCCAGCACAAGCACCAGCCAGATT
This sequence comes from Desmodus rotundus, assembly GCF_022682495.2. NCBI lineage: Eukaryota > Metazoa > Chordata > Mammalia > Chiroptera > Phyllostomidae > Desmodus > Desmodus rotundus. The sequence goes on from NC_071388.1 coordinate 126,758,140, forward strand.
AGTTTCACAGCTTGGCTTCCCTTGGAAATCTCCAAGTCCTCAACAAGTAGCAGCCTTCTCAGACTGCTTTATAGCTCAGGAAGGGGAGCCCCAGGACAAACATAAATGGAGGCTGATCTGAGCCTGCACCATCCAGGAAACATCAGAGCCAGCACACCCAGTGGACAGCTAAATACCACTTTGGAGTACCGCCACCCTGCACCTATACAGCTGATCCTCCACAGAGGGCAGAGGTTGGTGATAAGTGGTCACAAGCATTCCTTGCAGCTGACTGGCCTGGGTAAATCCCTCCCACAGATGTGCCAACAGCAACCAAGTTCAACTACAAGTGGAGGGTGAGTCTACACAAAGGGTGCACCTGGAGTACCCAGCTTGGTTGACGGGGAGGCTGTTCCACTGGACCGTATAGGACACACCTACTACATCAGGCCATGCTACCAAGGCAGGAATTCATAGCAGCTCTACCTAATACATAGACACAAACACAGGAAGGCTGCCAAAATGAGGACACAAAGAAACGTGGCCCAAATGAAAGAACAGATCAAAACTCCAGAGAAAGAGCTATATGAAATGGAGATAAGCATTCTATCATATGCAGAGTTCAAAATACTGTTTAGAAGGATGCTTAAGGAACTTATTGAGGACCTCAGCAGCACAAAAAAGATCCAGTGAGAAATGAAGGATTCACTAATTGAAATATAGAACAATTCACAGGGAAACAACAGTAAAGTCGATTAAGCCAAGAATCAAATCAATGATTTGGAACATAAGGAAGAGAAAAACCACCACACAGAATAACAAGAAGAAAAAAAGAATCCAAAAAAAATGAGGGTTGTATAAGCAGCCTCTGGGACTTCAAAAGGCCCAACATTCACATCATAGGGGTGCCAGAAACGGAAGAGAAAGAGCAAGTAATTGGAAAACCATTTGAAAAAATAATGAAAGAAAAATTCCCTAATTTGGCAAAGGAACTAGACATAACAGGTCCAGGAAGCACAGAGAGTCCCAAAGAGATGGATGAAAAGAGGCCCACTACAACACACATCATAATTAAAATGCCAAAAGATAAAGAATCTTAAAAGCAGCAAGAGAAAAGAAGTTAGTTACATACAGAGCAGTTCCCATAAGATTGTCAACTGATTTCTTAAAAGAAATTTTGCAGGCTAGAAGGGATTAGCAAGAAATATTTAAAGTCACAAACAGTAGGGACTGACAGCCAAGGCTGCTATACCTAGCAAAGCTATCATTTAGAATCGAGGGCTGATAAAGAGCTTCCCAGACTAGAAAAAACTTTAAAAAAGGAGTTCATCGTCACCAAATGATATTTATATGAAAAGTTAAAGGGACTTATTTACGAAAAACAAGAAGACCAAAACTATGAACAATAAAATACATATCTATCAACAATTGAATCTGAAAAACAAACTAAGCAAACAAGAAGAACAGAGACAGTTTCATGGATAGAGAGAGTGTTTTTGATGGTTGCAAAATGGGAGGTGGTTGTGGGGGAATGGATGAAGAGGTGAGGGGATTAAGAATACAAATAGGTACTGTATTTTTCTGACTATAAAATGCACCGGACCATAAGATGCACCTAGGTTTTAGAGGAGGAAAATAGGAGGAAAAAAACCCTGCTCCACTGCCATCCCACCCCCCAGCAAGCCAGGTAAGCTACGTTTGGACTATAAGACACACCCCCATTTTCCTCCCAATGTGGGGGAGAGGCATGCGTCTTATAATCCGAAAAATATAATAGTTACAGAACAGCCATGGAGATGTAAAGGACAGTATAGGAAATTGAGTAGCCAAATAACTTATACGAGTGACTCATAGACATGAACAATGGGGGGATTACCTAAGGGAGTGGGGGGTGCTGGGTGGAGAGGGGAATAGGGGAAGAAATCAAAAAAACTGTAATAGCATAATCAACAAGATAAAGTTTAAAAATAAATAAAATCTTTTCAAAAAGAGTTATAAACAGATTACTGCCACACAATGTAATAAGCGCTATGTGAGTGAGGTATGTCCAGAAAGTATCCAGCCTTGTAATCTGAAAAAGAGACATTTATTGAAGAAGATACAAGAAACATTGTACCTAGGACAATGACCCCTCAATCCTCTTCAAAGTAGTCACACCATGACTTCACAAACTTCTTCCAGTGTCTCTTCCACTGTTCAAAACACTGCGAAATCCTTTGCTGGAATAGCCATCAGCTGTCCCATCATATTTTCCTGAATCTCATCAATGGTCTGAAATCTCTTCCCTCTCAAAGGTGATTTTAGTTTTGGGAAAAGGCAGAAGTCATAGGGTGTCAAATGTGGGCTGCAGGCGGGCTGAGTCACCTGGATGATTTCACGTTTCACCATAAAACTCTGCAAGAGACATGCACCTTGTTGTAATGAAGCTGCCAATCACCAGTTGCCCATAGCTGCAGCTATTTCACCACATTGCATCTCTCTGCTGATGAGGAACTTTGAGGTACTAGTCCTGATTAATGTATGGCCTGGAGGGGTGCACTCATGATAGACAACACCTTCCTAATAAAAAAAGAGTTAACATAGTCTTGATTTTGCTGTGACTTTGATGTGCCTTCTTTGGGTGTGAAAAACCAGGTGACTTCCATCAGGATAACAGGGAGTTCATTTCTGGATCATAGATGTAGATCCATAATTCATCTCTGGTTTTGACCTTTTTGAGGAAATCTGGTTCATTGGTAGCAATTTGCATCAAGTCATTAGCTACTGCAGCACGATGTTCCTAATGGTCTGGTAGCTCAGGATGCAGAGCGAATTTTGCCATGACACGTTTTATGCCAAGATCCTGCGTCAATATCTTGGACATTGCAGATTTTGGAATCCCCAGATCAGCTTCTGGTTCTTGCAGTAATTCACCAATCTTTGTTGATTGTAACCCATACGTGTTCAACATTCTCAGGTATTTATTCTACCTGTTGCAGGCCTTCCTGAACGTGGATCACTTTCAACAGATTCTCGACTATCATTGAAGCACTTGTGCCACATTTTTATTTGCGCTGCAATCATTGCATTGTTCCTGAAAGCCTTCAGAATCATCTGAACAGATTTTCGAAGCAATGTTCAAGCTTAACACAAAATTTGATGCAGATTCATAGCTCTACTCACTCAGTCATTTTGAATGCGATGGCCACACTGGACACATGCTCACTGAAAGGCATCTACCATCCCCACTGACTAGTACAGTGAGGTCGTCAATTTTCACGCATGCACATTCCACCCCACTCTCCTTGACTGTCGGGTTACATCAATGTTACTCAAACCATTCTCGTTACATTAACAATGACTGGACTTTTTCCAGAAGACCTCATCTGTAGATCTGTAAAGACTCAGGCGCTGACCTTTCCAGATGCTGCTCATGACTGAGCCTGGGCAACATGTTTCGAGCTATGAGCAATCCACAGCACGTGGCTATCTCTGCTGGGCCTGTTTGTGTGCAGAAAGAACTAGGCTATGCATCAAGGCCGGCTTTACCATCACCAGACCTGGGAGAGTGTCAGCTAAAGTCTCAGAGCTCCCAGAGATCTGCTTTAGTTTTTAAACTTAATGAGCAATATAGCCTCAAGCTGTACTCAGTATCCCCACTTAGGCTCCATAGGGTGGAGTAATAGGGTAGAGTAATCCCTACAGGTGGGTCTATTGCTTCTCCTCAGCCTGATGCCACTTAGAGGGGAATGCTCTGCCTGAGAAAGATGGACTCTGCACTGTGGGAAATGATTCAACAAAGGGATCCTGGTGACTATTCCTTCAGTTTCTCCCCAACGCCACCAGCCCCAGACTCTCCTCACACATCTGTAGTACACTGTGCCCTCACTCTTGCGGAGCCCAGGGTAAGTGGCTGCAAACGTAATTTTTGGCATTGGCCCTTTAAGAGTCTCTCTGAATCTCCAGCTGTCTCTCCCTGGCAGACAGAAACCCTACAGTTTTTCACAGCTGGATGTTATCTCAGTTCCTTTTATGGCTCTGGTGCTATAGTTTGGGGACACCAGCTTGGGGTTTACATCCCACACACATCAGAGGGACCCCCCTGGCCACCGAAATACCCCTCTGGAACTTCAGCAGCCACCCATGGGAGCTCAGCCAGCCCTCTTGTGCCTCCTCTGCACTCCCTACCAGTCTTGTTGTGGTGAAGTGGTTTCTTCTGCCTGTCCATGGTTATGACACTTGTCTCCAGCCAGTGTTCAGTTGGCTAAGGATAATTTCTCTACAATGTGGTGGTAATTCCCTACTGGTTCTGGGCGAAGGTTAGTGTAGTTTCCACTTACTCCTCCGCTATCTTGGGTCTCTCTTTACATTTAATTTTAAAATTTATGTATCATTGTTTTTGTTTGGACTCTGTTCTCTTCATTGTTGTCTTTCACTTGTACCATAAAAATTAACTTAATTCCTGTGACTTTGTTATGTATCTAGTAGGTACAGTCTTCATTTTTAGATATTTTCCTGTCATTCTCCCATTTTCTTGTATTTTATAGATGGAGCACACAAAGTTGGTGGAGAAATCAAGATACTGATTTAATAATTTAGGCTAGAAAAGTCTATGAGATAAGGTAATTAGATAGGAGCCTGAAATTAAGAGAATATAAATTGTATTACCTGGACTATTTGAGGTAGCCTTCTAAAAGGTTGTCCCTGCTTCCACATCCATTCTTCCAAGTTTGACTAAGTAATCTTTGTGAAAGAGCAGCCTGTTTGAACTCCAAGAAAAGTTCCTAATTTCTTACAGAATAAAGTCCAAACTCCTTTAGCATGACATATGAGAACATCACTGACCTGGCCTGTTTTTGCATCTTTACCACTTGTCCCCAGCATCTTATTTTTTTTTTTAGCTATACTAAACTGCTTAGGATTTTCTGAAACACTTTCCTTTGCAAATATGGCTTTTTTTCTTCCTAGAATATTTTTTATCTTGATTCTCCATCTGCAAAGTCCACTGTTCCTTTAAATTTAAGAATTACATTAAATATTTACACAAGTTCTACTATGTACTAAGCGTTTTTCCTCCTATGTGAAGCCTTTTATGATTGTCTGCTATGTTACACAGAGTCAGTACTCCCACTTATGTATGGTATTTGTATATATGAGTATATACTGCCTCCACAAGACACACCTCAGATTGAAGAGACACACAGACTGAAAGTAAAGGGGTGGAAAAGATATTTCATGCAAATGGAAAGAAAAAAGAGGCGGTGTAGCAATACGTCTGTCTGGCAAAATAGACTTTAAAACAAAGGCTATAGGAGGAGACAAAGAAGGATACTACATAATAAGGGGAACAATCCAACAAGAGAATATAACCCTAGTAAACATTTTCACACCCAACATTGGAGCAACTAAACATGTAAACCAAATCTTGATACACATAAAGGGAGAGACTGACAAAACTACAGTCATAGTCAGGGATTTTCTTTGGTCTCTGTCTTCCTCAGCAATTTTGGACAAGGAAAGGATCCTGTCTTTTTGGCAATACTCTACCCACAAAGACTGGTTAATGCCTAATAAAATATAAATGCTAAATAAGTATTTACAAGATTATTTATAAAAGTCTCAGTGAGACCATGGGGAGAAGTGAGTTAGAACTTACCTCAGAAAGTCTCAGTCAAAATGTTACAGAAGTGAGTTTAAGAATGAAAGCCATTATTCTTGGGAGGAAAAGTCCGTCTCTAATAACTCCTTCTGCACCTCTTTCATTCAATGAGTTTCTCAAGATACTTCAAAGGGAACGTAAAACATCAAAACTACACACAATTTTGTATCCTAAGTGGGGCACAAACCGTGGTCTAATGCGGTCAACTTAGGCTATGGGCTCCCAACTATTTAAATATCTTTATTCATCGGTGCATTACAGTTGGCACCTGTCGCCACTTGTTTGGTGTATGCTTTACTCAATACAAAGGTAAAGTATCCATTTTTGAGTATTTCTCCTGAGTCCTTCAATAGCTTTTCTCCTAACCAGCCTTCAGAAGTTTGTAAAAGTGGGCGGGGTTAGCTCAGAACTTCAGAGAGCTTTTCAAAATGACTACATGAAGCCATGCGAACCGACAGCGGTTAAAGGCTTTAGAGGCACCCACACAAAAAAAATACATGTGTGAAAACTAATAGTGAGCAACTCAAAAAAATAAGAAAAGTGGGATTGAAGGCTGGGTGGAGAATGGCTTTATGGACATGGGAACTACCCCCATCCCATTTCACCCACTCTTCCTTAAAATGAAATTAAACTCCGTTCAACTTCCTATCTCTCATGCAATTAAGTACGACTTGCCCGCCACCCCACTCCCAGATGGCCACACCTGGTGTATTCGCTGAAGAATCTCCAACTCCCGCCACAGGTTTGGCCTGTGTCCAGCCGAAAGCGGAAGTGACTTCAAAGGTACAAACTGAAAGTATGAGAGTTCAAACACCAGCCCCTATGGTGTTCTGAGAAAACTCTGCTCTGACCACGTTGCTCTTCTAGTCCTCATTTCTTCTGTAACAGAGAAAAGAATTCACCCCAGCCTCGAGACAACTAGCTCTCCTCCCCAAACTCCAAATTATTCAAGTTTGTCCCTTCTCATTGGACGAGGCATCAAGGGTTCCTTCCTAAAACTACAATTCCCATCAGGCCGCCGAGGGAAGTAAATGGAAAAAAAGGATGTGGACTGGGACAAAGCGTATTGGGAAAGGTAGTCTGCTCGAGACCGAAAAGGGCTGTCACCCCGCCTTCCCTGAACTGGGCTGGAGAAACCAGGTGTTCGGCTTAGAACCCGTTACCCCAGAAAGGAAAAGTCAAGCTTCTAAGCAGCATCCCTCACTTCTCCGCACACACAGGGTGAAAATTTTTCTCTACCCATATAAAACATTATAAATACTCCTTGAAAAAAATGGTTGTCTTTCCAATATCTCCAGGTTAGTGAAAACTCCCAGAACTCCCTCACCTCAGGCTCCAACTCGTGGGAAAAGGTGGCTTTTTTTCCAAGTGGGCAAAATGGCTGTCTTCTCCGTTTTATCATTGGTTCCCTTTTGCGTCCTTCAAGGGCAGTTACTAACCACCGATTGGTTCTTTTCCCCTTGAGGGTGGAGGAAGACTTAGCACGGCTCTCCCGCGGCCCAAGGGG